>NC_092120.1:9083804-9683804 GCF_045679555.1 Salvelinus alpinus | reverse complement strand
AATATGGTGGATGCCTACTGGAAATTAGCTTTCACCTGTCAAGGTCTTTCACATCAGTGTAGATGAAGTGGAGCAGACGAGGAGTGGAGGCAACTTTTAATTGAGAGGTGGTCCTCTTTGACTACCTTTAACCATAGCAACAGCTGTCATATCTAATCATATCATATCATAGCAGCTTCAACCACAGCATGGTGTGATCCAAGCTTCTCCCATTACAGGGTGCTGTGGAGTCCCTCAAAATGGCGCTAGGGGGCAGTGTGGCCAAAGCAGGTACCCTGACAGACTGTCCATTCCAGGGGGATTCATCAGTCTACAGCACAGGTGTGTCCAAAATCACTATATGACTTTCCAAGATGAAAATTATTGTTATGAAAATGGTTAATCAGCTGTGTATCCGGAACATGTTTCAACCAAAAGTCATTTTCCTCTTCTTACAGTCGGTGCGACTGCAGAAGTGAACTCCATTCTAGGTGAGTGTATCCAAATGTCTCTTTTCAAGTATGCAGTGAAATCAATGTCTTATGGCAATGTGTGTTGGCTTTACTTGACAATGATTGGGCATTCTGTGGGTATTGTATGTCAGGAGACCACACAAAGGCTCTGATTGGTCAGCTGATCATCTTTAACCAGATCCTAGGAGAGCTGCGAGAGGACATCAGAGAGCAGGTGGGTTGTGTGTGTGTGTGTGTGTGTTTCTACAAGTGTATGCATGCAGCATGTATGTGTGTCTGCATACTGTATGTGATTGTGCATTTTCATTGATGTCTCCAGGTGAAGGAGATGTCCCTGATTAGGAACACCATTCTGGAGTGCCAAGTGTGTGGTGAGTGAACAGCCATGGGAAAAAAACTATGTGTACTGAAAAATTTGACCCATCTCATGTTCCCTGTTCTTGTCTTGCTCTTAAATACAAAACCTAAACCAACGGTGTGTTGACCTCCAGGCTTCCACGACCCTCGTTCCCGCTGCTCCCCCAACCCCTGTTTTAAGGGCCTGTCCTGCATGGAGACCTTTGACTACCCAGGGTACCGCTGTGGTCCCTGCCCGGAGGGCTTGACGGGCAACGGAACCCACTGCCAAGACATTGACGAGGTATGACACAATAACAGACAGGAAATGGAAATTAGCCTGGCTGGGTTTTAAATGGTGTTTTTTACACTGCCTCAAGCTCACAGTTGAATGAAATGTGAATTGACAAGGCTTTTAGGGTGACAGCTGAGCTGTTGTCAAAATAGACAGAGTCATTTCAAGTACTCAGCACGGCTCTTATTTCAAAGAGCCCCTACTGTACCACTTATCTCTGTCTATTTCTCTCTCGACTCCCCCACTCTCTCTGTTCTCTCTCTATTTCTATTCTCTGTCTCTCTAACTTGTCTCAGTGTTCCATAGCCCAGCCCTGCTACTCTCCAGGTGCGTGTATAAACACAGTGAAGGGTTTCAGCTGTGAACTCTGCCCCCCTGGTCTCTGGGGCCCACCCCTCTTTGGGGTCGGACTGGAGTACGCCAACCACCACAAGCAGGTACACACACAAACACACACACTATCACTTTTTTCCTTACTGTCATAATCCATAATTCCCTATTGTCCTATTTCTTCCTCACACACCTTGCTGTGGTTTTGTCTACAGGAGTGTGCAGACATCGATGAGTGTATTGAAGTTGCCAACGCCTGTGTGCCCCACTCCATGTGTACCAACACCATCGTAAGTAGAAACCCTTTTCAAATGTGTTTATTACAATGTATGTACAGCGTCAAATCTTCACAAACGAGACATCGCTCTCTTGTGATCATGTGAGAGTACTGTAGAGCCGCTCTGTAGTAAAGCTGTTCTCTCTCCCTTGCTCCTCTCTCACCCCCAACCTCTCCTTCTCTCTCTCCCTCGTCCTCCTCTCTCTCTCTCTCTCTCTCTCTCTCTCTATCTCTCCATCTCTCCCAGGGCTCGTTCAGGTGTGGTGGCTGTAAGGTGGGTTACCTGGGGAACCAGACAGTGGGCTGCGTGCCCCGTAGGTCCTGTGCCACACTCAGCTTTAACCCCTGTGATGCCAATGCCCACTGCATCATAGAGCGGAACGGAGAGGTGTCCTGTGCGGTAAGCAACAGTGGTCTTTTACTACCTTTGCCCTCCTGGACAGGAACAGAGGAGCCACACTACCCTATACTGCCAGCCTCGGTATACTACTTTATAGATGTACTTTAGGTTTGGTTGAAAATGCTCTCCTTTCTTCCATTCTCCAGTGCAACATTGGCTGGGCCGGTAACGGGAACACTTGTGGCACAGATACAGACATTGATGGATACCCAGACCGCTCTCTGCCCTGTATGGACAATGACAAGCACTGTAAACAGGACAACTGTGTTTACACACCCAACTCAGGCCAGGAGGATGCAGACAACGATGGCATCGGAGACCAGTGTGACGAGGACGCAGATGGGGACGGCATCAAGAATGTGGAGGTGTGTGTTTCCATCTCAGACCCTCTGTGATAATTGTATCTGGGTGTATGTGTATGATTGTAAGTCATTGTTTCAAATGTTTTCTCATGACCATAACTGTTATATTTTGCAGGATAACTGTCGACTAGAACCCAACAAAGATCAGCAGAACTCAGACACAGACTCTTTCGGTGATGCCTGTGACAACTGTCCCAATGTCCCTAACATTGACCAGAGGGATACGGACAGCAACGGGCAAGGAGACGCCTGTGACAATGACATAGATGGAGATGGTGTGTATTCACACAGGCGCGTGCGCACACACTCACACTTTCAGTCACACACTCACTCACACATAAACGGCAAGATGTCTGGGAGACAACTTTGTGGGTCGCAGTTGAAGTTGGCATTACACTCATTGCAACTAGGTGATGGCCCTCATGTCGCCCCCCTGTCTTACCCTGGTGTTCAGGTATCCCCAACGTGCTAGACAACTGCCCCAGAGTCCCCAACCCCATGCAGACAGACAGGGATGGAGACGGGGTAGGAGACGCCTGCGACAGCTGCCCTGAGATCAGCAACCCCATGCAGGTAAAATAACCTTCACACACCCCCAACTCCCAAAATGTGGATCTACAGAAGATATTCAGCCACTCTTGGCTGAAACAGGGTTTAGGCTGCTCATTTGTCTTGTCTTTGGTTTATTCTGACCCTCCCCCTAGACGGACATTGACAATGACCTGGTGGGGGATGTGTGTGACACTGACCAGGACACGTGAGTCTCTGACTTCAACATGCACGCACGCCCGCCCGCCTACACACAAACACATACACATTGCACTCACACTGCTACAGGTGTCACACAGCGCTACACCTGCTGTGGCTAACACACACATACATACACCTGCTGCGCTCATATTCACAAAAACACACAGTCACTTTACACCTGTTGGGATTTACAAGTAGACACACACACCTGCTGGGGCTTGTTTTTGTGCTGCAGTTGTTAGACCTTCCGGATGGTGGTTTTCTAGGTGATCAAAAAAACGCTAACTATTTCAGTACAAACAAAATTAGTGAACATAACATGACTTGGGCCAGGATTCAATGCAAGGCACACTATACCTGATTTTTAAAGGTAATGTACGATTGAGCCGACATACGCAGCATTTACCATGAATGTGATCTCCATGAACGTTGTTTAAAATGCCTAAGGCGCATTGTTGGTTGTCTAGTGCACTGCGCTAGAGCACGTCTTGAATGAAATCCCATCCTTTGAGTTGAACTGAATTACAATGTGTCTATGTGTGTTCTAGGGATGGGGACGGTCACCAGGATTCCAGGGACAACTGCCCTGACCATCCCAACAGCTCCCAGCTGGACTCGGACAACGATGGCATTGGGGATGACTGTGACGATGACGATGACAATGACGGATTCCCAGACGTACAAGACAACTGCAGACTTATCACCAATCCCAACCAGAAAGATTCTAACAGTAACCAACCATTATTAAAACTTGAACAGTGAACTATCCCTTTAACAGTAACCAACCGTTAAAGGGATAGGTTCACTGTTCAAGTTGTAGCTTTTTTAAAACTTCTGCATTGCTAAATGCTTCAAAAGTGCCCCTCTGTCTTAATATGGCCATCTCCCTCTCCTCTCCCAGGTAACGGGGTGGGCGATGTGTGTGAGAACGACTTTGACAACGATTCAGTCTGGGATCTGATTGATGTGTGCCCTGAGAGTTCAGAGGTCACACTGACAGACTTCAGAGCCTATCAGACAGTCATTCTGGATCCAGAGGGTGATGCCCAGATCGATCCCAATTGGGTGGTGCTCAATCAGGTGACCCTTGACCTCTTTGGCTCAACACATGAACAACTTTGATCGTAGGCTGAAATATCCCTTTAAGGTTATCCTCCTACTCTGAAATCAGTTTACAAGGAGCACCATTATGGTTATTATAAATTGGCCTATGTTAGTGCATTGACTACAGTCTAAAGCCTGGTATATTGCATTGTGCATATTTGTCAAGTTCTTATGGAATACTCAAAAATTAGGTGTGTGATTCATTGTGGATACAGATTCTGATTTTAGCGAGTCCTCTTTTATTGCAGGGCATGGAAATAGTTCAGACCATGAACAGTGATCCTGGTTTAGCTGTGGGTAAGTTGATGTTATGGGTTATGTTGTTTGTTACTTCTTGTCCTAGTCCTGTGATGTATGTACTCTAAATATAATTGCTCCTATTTAGGCCTACACAGTGATTTCATTATAGCAGTCTATTGAAAAGGTGCTGGAAAAAAATATATACATTTTTAAATTCCAATGAACTGAATTGACCTGACTCAACGTAATAACCTCCCCCAGGCTACACAGCGTTCAACGGGGTGGACTTTGAGGGCACCTTCCACATCAACACGGTGACGGACGACGACTATGCAGGCTTCATCTTCGGCTACCAGGACTCCTCTTCCTTCTACGTGGTGATGTGGAAACAGACAGAGCAGACCTACTGGCAGTCGACACCCTTCAGGGCCGTGGCCCAACCTGGCCTGCAGCTCAAAGTGAGTGATGGGACACAAACACAGCAGCCTATAGGTGGTGCTACTGATAAGAACCTTGGCTGAATCGGAACACTTCCTGAGAATCACCTTCAGACAGACTCTGCTGTTGGATATAAGTACAACAAAGCATGTTGTGGTGGCATTGTAAAAACCTTTGATAGTTATCCAGTCAAATATAAAATAATCTACTACAGGGTTCAGAATATACAACAAACTCTCTCTCTCTCTGTCTTGTTCCCCTACAGGCAGTGAAGTCCCGTACAGGGCCTGGTGAGTACCTGCGTAACGCCCTGTGGCACACAGGGGACACCAACGAGGAGGTGAAGCTGCTGTGGTCGGACCCACGGAACGTTGGCTGGAGAGACAAGACATCTTACCGCTGGCAGCTCAGCCACAGGCCCCAGGTGGGATACATCAGGTAGGCCACACCCCTCATTCTCTCTTAGTTCTTTATTATTTTAATTTTATTTTAATCTACTACTTTCTATTTGTAGCCGATGTTCAGTAACTGTTTTATTGTCAAAGTCATTTAGTACCTGCTTAACTATGTATCAGAATTCCATAGTTTTTCACTTACTCGGGGGCAGATGGGTTCGATGGGTTTGCACTTGAAGCTGAGTTCATCCTCACTGGACAGGACACAGTTGTGGTACACAGCTGTGTGTGACCACTGTTGACCACTAGAGGGAGTTTACACTGCCTTGGCTTGGCTTGGATGATTAAAAAAGGAAAAGAAAGATGGCTGGTGGCAGTTTGGTGGACTTGGTGGCTATTCACCAATTTATACTCCATATTTTTTCCCTCCTAAACCTCTTTGTGACTTTTACAGAGAGACCGGCCCCCTGGCCCTCTATTGTCCCTGTTGCCATGTCAACCAAATCCTTGGCAAGAATTTTCTGAGTGCCTGTTCATATGCAGATCCAGAGGAAACTACTGTAGAGTGGGGGGTCTGAGAGAGAGAAGGGGGGAAAAAGCGAGAGAGGGAGAGAGCAGGGAGAGTATCAAAGTCACAGAAATAAACAGAAAGATAAACAAGTGTGAGGGAGTCTGACTAGAGGCACTGAGAGTAACATAGCAGAATAAGGAAAAATCTCAAGCAGATTGTCAAATTCTAAGAGTGAAAGAGAATATCTTGAATCAGACGTCATGTTCGAGGAACATTTTGCTTATGCAAATAGTTTAATAAACCAGATTTATTGCGTGGCATAAATACCACATTGTGCTCAACAAAGCATCAGCAAGACATTTTCAAAAGACACATTCATTTGAACCAACACCTGCGTTTGAGCATCTCTCAAACCCCTCACATCTCTGGCCCATTATCAGTAGCGATGTGTAGGTAAAATCACCGGGGAAGCCAAGCCAGAACAAAAATACATATTATGTTGTGATAATTGCTTTATTTGCTCTATAACCTGCCTTGACACCGTGATATATAGGCCTAGGGCCAAGACAATAAGAAGACACAGCAGCAGAATAAATTCAACTACATATTTGTTTCATCACAAAACCGGAGAGCAACATCTGTCTGGTGAAGTCCACAAAACATATTGCATAAAACAAACAGGTACATGACCTACAGCATGGTCAAGCAAGGTAATGTTTCAGACATTTTAGGACCACTAAACAACTATTGATTTAGAACCACTGAGAGTTACCGCAAGTCATAAAGAAAACAGGAGCTGCCTCCACTATTCCAGCACCATTTCAACATCAACGTTTCAACATCATCAAATCACCTCTGATTAGTCTAATAGAGTGACAACTAAAAGATACCAAAAACGATTTAGTCCAATCAACGTAAGCTAAATATGATGTGGCTGTCCATGGAACTGATTTCTGTGTGTGTGTGTATATTTGTGTGTGTTTGCATGCGTACAAGTAGAAAAAACTTGTTGACTCACCCTACTTGTAGAGAAACGCCAATGTCATCCTCCACTTTCATGTTGCCTAAACGGCCTATGACTCTGTCATACAATACACACTTTTTGTTTTCCTTGCCATTTAGCCTAACTACCTTTCATGGGCAACGATGCACCAGGCCAGCATACTACATCTAGCTACTTGTTAACGTCCAGGGGCACAATGTATGAATTTATGGTTAGATCAGAATCGCCGTTATAATCATTGGCCAGCATGGAGAATTAAGTAAAACTACAAGTCCAAATCCCTATCTCCATCCATTGCTAATTTTAGGAAAGGGACGATTTTAGCAAGCTAGCCCCCGGAAGACAACAACACAATGAGATGCAACAATTCACATTTTTTTCTGCCAATAATGATGTTTGGCTTGTGATGTGATTAGTCTGAAGCCAAATCTAAACTGGCTTCCCTTGACACTTTTTTTTGGTGCTCCAGGACCATTCAGAGCTGAGCTCACTCAGTTTAGCTCAACACTGATTGGCTATTATTATTTTTTATTTCTAATCAATGGAGACCAAATGCTCGCTAGCTTCCCTTGCATTCAATGCTACAGGCAGCAACAATTTCATACTCTTTCTGACCAGACAGCGTCAGATAGATACGCTATACATACTGAGACAGAGGGGCGCTGTTACGTTAGATCAGATGAGATACATTCAGCCTGTTGCGAATTGAAGGAAATGTATGAAGCACAGAGAGGCAAAAGATACATTATTTTGTATGTTTTTTTCTTGGTCCATTTTTTGGGGGAAGCCTAGCTTCCCTTGGCATTCATGAATACACGCCACTGCCCATTCGGAAAAAAGTTGCCAGAGAAAAGGAGAGTTGGGGGGTGGAGTTTGAGGAGGTTGTGTAGGGAGGGGGGGTCTCTCCAGTGGGGTGCAGTGAGGGGAGAGTGGAGTGAGAGAGAGACTTGTTTTTTAGAGGCAGGGAGGCCCTATTCAGACCCAAACAGAAAGACACCTGCTTTGTATGCTGTGCAGAGGAGTCAATGGAGCACCGCAGCGATGCACTGCACTCACTCAGGCAACGACTGGGACAGGGGTTGGGCCTGCTCTCTCTGTCTCTGTTCATCCAAATAACCCATTTTGAGTTTTGTGGTTACTTGCCACTGGGTTTTAGTTTGGTGGCACTTCATTTGACTAATCTCTTATATGACCATATGCCAACTACTACAGCTACCCACAACAATCACGTTATGGGTATGTGACAGTGGTATAAATAAGGACAGTGTGAAGTTATAGGATGACTTTCATTTTGATTATTACCAAAGGGAACATGACTAGAAATGACAAGGGAATTTAAAAGTCCCCTGATTTGTGCATTGTCCCGTGCTCTGTGGCAGGGTGAAGTTATATGAGGGGACGGAGATTGTGGCCGACTCTGGCGTGGTGATTGACACTACCATGAGAGGCGGACGACTGGGGGTCTTCTGTTTCTCCCAAGAGAACATCATCTGGTCCAACCTGCGCTACCGCTGCAACGGTAAGACTCCGTTCTTCACATTGCTACTAACCACTAACGATACTTGTATTGAACAACATAATGCTAGTGAACTAATTTACTTGTATGTTCTGCTTCATGTATCTGTTGTTTATTAGACACTGTTCCAGACGACTTCAACCCATATCGCAAACAGGTCCTGCTGCACATCAAGGTGTGAGATGATTCGAGGATGTGTGAGTGCTGAGGCATATAGATGAGTAACCTCTCCAGCACTGTCTCTCTACACACACACTCACACACACACACACACTCTTACTGCCTCTCAGTACAGAATTTCAACTGCTGTTAAAATGAGTGTGACTGTGTCTGCCCATGAGTGAAAGGGGAGGGGTTTCAGAGTTGTGGTAAAGGAGGAAGAAGAACCAATTTACAACATTGTTGTTATACCAGACTGGAAAAGCAAAAAGGTACTAGACTTTGGAAGAAAGTATACATGATAATTAATGTATGTAGGACTGTGTTACTTCTGGGTTTGAGTTGCTGTCCTTGCCTTCAATTTCACTGTATGAACGGTGGTTGTGTGAATGACAGCGGTTAACCGTTGAGTTTGACTGTTGCGTTAGGTATGAGTGCTGTTGTTGCTTTGTGTTTGTGTATTTACAGCTATTATATGAATAAATTGATTATATTTTATGAAGCATAAACAAAGAGCAACACAGTCTTTGTCCACAAAAAATAATAAACAATTGAATTTCTTAAAAATATGTTTATTTGACCTTTGTGATTCTGTACACAACAAGAATGCTAATGAACGATACTTAGAATAAAAAACTGTCAAAGAAATCAAGAGCAACTGTGAATGTGCACTGCTGTTCCGAGGTCATCCAGGCAGTGAAGTATGTGGTGACACTGGTGCTAACTGTATCTAATCGCTGAGTGCTGTGGTTGTCATCATACCTCCCAGGAGCAGACAGACCCCAGGGCTCAACTGACTGAACTGCCTGTCTCCACTGTCTGCTTCTCTGCTCCACCATAATAGCCAGTCATAGAAATCCATATACATGGTACAGAACTTGCTATATTTAATATCATATATTATGTGTCACATTGCCTAATTACGTTATTCTTATGCCAGTGTAGTAACACTGTAATAACTCAATGATAACACTGTATTTTAACATGTTACATTGTAACTTGCTTTGTAATGGAGTTGAGCATTTTGTTACCACATAAGTGAAATAAAACCTCTTCCCATTCTACTTGTGTAATAACAACAAAACAAGTTCCCTGCTTAGGACAGACTTGAAAATGAATTTGGATTCCATTTAGAATGGAGTATTTTAAGCATTATTCTATTAAGCTGGAGATGTCCTGCTATTGACCCCTGACTACTGTGGCTGGATTCCAATCTGATCATTCATCTCTTTGCTCTATCCTGACTAACTCTCTCTCAGGTGTGAATAGATGCAATTTGATAGGCATTTGTCATCCTAGGTCTTGTTGGCCATACAGAGTTTGTGCAATACTGCTTCCTATCCCAATATGTGGGAACTTTCAGAGTGAAGTCACAAGGACAGAGGGAAGAGAATGACTTAGTGGAGTTGGCAAAGGTCCCCACGTGGCAGCTAGCCAGCCAGTGTCAGGTGCGGACAGTGGGACCATTTGGAAGCAGAGGCTTACCAACTGTATAGAATAAATTCACTGGGTTTCTCCCATAACAGGCCACATGTGAATAGATAGAATAAATTGGGTCGATATGGCGAATGACATAGTATTACACATATGTTTCTCTAAATAATTGTAGTAGCAAAATGTATTGTAGAAAGTGATTTTGAAAATATATTTTTAAGTGAGAACAAAGTTTTGAAGTACATATCACAGTGTTCTTACACACATGTACGGAGAGAAAATAATGAGGAAAAACAACCTTTCTGAGCTCCTCTGTTAAAGATGGAATACCCTGGGTCCGGGAGGCCGGGACGAGTGCAATATTGGGAGGGCATTGTACAACAGTGCACCACATCCCACACCTGCCTGGCCCTGGGAGGGGTTAATTAACACTTAATCTGCCTCCCCAAGCACCAATATTTCATGATCTGGCTGCAGTCCCAAGTTTACCCTCTCTTCAGATATGTCTGAGACTCACATTGCCTGAGGAAGACAAAAGTGTTGCATATTAGTCACTGTCTAAAAGAGAGCTTATGCTCTCTCTCTCTCCCCCGCACACACGCACGCACGCACGCACGCACGCACGCACACACACACACACACACACACACACACACACACAGCCCTAACAGTTACCAGGGCAACAGGTCTCCAGGCCACATAGGGGTAATCTGTTTAGGGCAACCAAAAAAGTAAAGGGATAAAAAAGTTTTCTATGGAAAAAACACTTCCACATTCTAAAATGTATTGTCAAAAGTATTATAATAAAAATATATATATATATATTGTGATACATAACAGGTGCATAATTTCGTTTGGGGAAAAGGTTTGGACTTTGGAGGAGTGTGTCCAAACACACACTGTCTAAGCCCTTATAAACAAGTACACTAACTAAGATAAACATATAGACCAATGAAAATGTGTTTAAACCCTTACCTTAAGTCACAAGTGATTAATTGCCTCTTCATTCATATAGTGTCGCCATTATCTGAAATATGTTTTGATATGGCCTATGAAAATGCATCAGCAACAACTCGCCAGGCAGTTAGAAATATGGGTTCTTATTAGTCCAGAATTCCTTATATGCTGGATCTGTTTTCTTAAATGCATTCCGAACCCATTCTGCAATTATCCAGAGCCGAAGATACAGGACTTCTTTCCTCTCCTAAAAGCTCTCTGACAATGGACCTCGCGCTCCGAATAGCCACTGCTTGGTCAATGGACCCCGCCTCCACTGCCACAACAAACAAAGGCCACTACGCAACGCTCACTGAGGGATGTAGGTGCCCCTCTTAAAAGGCCAATAACTTCGGACATTCTCCGCAGTTGAGTAAACACGTCTGACTATCCTTCCCTCTGTGTGTGTATCCCTGCAGGAATGTCTACATCTTTGAACTTTTAATAAATCATGATTAAATATTAAACTACAATGGACTCACCCAAATTCGGCATGAATGATATTCAGATGTCAATCAATGAAATTTCGCGCCACTGGTGCCCGCCACATGTCACGTGAAATCCTAGCAATAAATTGAAAGGGTAAAACGTGTAGTCATGTCGTTTACTGATATTCGCCTACTATCTGAAAACATGATCACACGTTTGGTCACTTTGTTGTATTTTCGATACCAGTTTCAAAGTTTCTAAATACAGTATAGCCTTACAGTTTGTTTGGGGGGTTTGGCACCTGTCCTATTCCTGCTGAGTTTAGCACCTTGGCTGTGTGAATGGTGCATGGTGCAGACCACTGGTTTTGTTGGGTCGTCATACAAACCACGCAGCCTGGCCTCAGAGCCATACGAAACATATTTCTGGGCACCTCCAAGCCCTATGTTACCTACCAATGGTCTAGTTACTTAGACAGAACTAAAGGTAGGGAGATTGGATCAGGGAGGATGGATGGGCGTAATCTGCGACCATCTTGCAATTCAAATGTTGCGTGTTTGAGTCAAATTGGGGACAACTGTAGTATTTTAGCTAAATCTTCCCCTAACCCTTATTCTAAACTTAACCAAATTCACTTAACCTGCTATGTACATTTACCTAAACTTTCTTTTTAGTTCTCCTAACCTTTTACGTAAATTATCCTAACATTTGTCGTAATTCTCCCCGTAATTCTCCTTTGTTGTGGTATACTACGAGCTAACTAGATCTACTCAGGCTTTTATAAAGCTAGGTAGCTTCAGTTACCTTCACATTCCAGGTCAGGCTTCATCCGTATGATGGGGGATATTGCTCGTCCGCCTGCCGCTAACTCTAGCAGGCTTGTAACTGCGTGTGTATGTCGCATATGGCTAGTCGAAGGCGAACTCTTCATTGAGACAATGCTGAAATATCAATCCATTGGCGGGTCAGTGCCACATTTTCATTTGTACTGAAATTATAATGAAAGAAACGTTTCCTTATTTTATTACTTATCGTTAATGCCGTGTTTGGTGTGCTTATCAATGCACGGGCATCTTTTTCCCACTACTATCGCTCCTTCTTTGATCTGTAGAACAGCTTGCTGCATTGTGGCCGTATATAGACATATAATCCATAGCAGGGTTTGGGAATCTTTAACCCTGGCAATTTTACAGATAAACTCATGGATACACTAGCAATGGCTACCAGTCTTGACTTGAACGGGAACTGCCATCTATGGATTATTTGTCATTGGTTGGTTGCGGTTGTCAGTTTTCTTTTTGCCAATTTTAAAATACAATTCCGCAAAAAAAATTACAGTTTGGAAAGCAAATTCTGTCATTATTAAATGTGCAATGTGATCGGTATTTTAACATTGCAAAACATTTTTACACACACGTTTTTTAAATTGGTCCTCAACTAGTGGCTCAGACACTTCTTCAGAACACATTGAGTTAGCCCTGAGTTAGCTTGCCCCAAGCAGGTTAGTTCTGAAGGATTCGTTGCCATAGAAATGTACCTGGCTAAAAGGTGAGTGACTTTCGTGGTACCGGTTAACCCAAATTGAACTCAGAGTTGACAAAAGTTACAGTACCTGCTAACTCAAACTTCTTATGGCTGCAATCCCGGTAACGGGATCGATATGACAACAGCCAGTGAAAGTGCAGGGCGCCAAATTCAAATAAACAGAAATCTCATAATTAAAATTCCTCAGACATACATGTGTCTTATACCATTTTAAAGGTAATCTTGTTGTTAATCCCACCAAAGTGTCCGATTTCAAATATGCTTTTCAGCGAAAGCACTACAAATGATTATGTTAGGTCACACCAAACCACAATAAGCACAGCCGTTTTTCCAGCGAAAGATAGCAGTCACAAAAGGCAGAAATATAGCTAAAATGAATCACTAACCTTTGATGATCTTCATCAAATGACACTCATAGGACTTCATGTTACACAATACATGCATGTTTTGTTTGATAAAGTTCATATTTATATAAAAAAATCTGAGTTTACATTGGCGCGTTACATTCACTAGTTCCAAAAACATCCAGTGATAGTGCATAGCCACATCGTTTCAACAGAAATACTCATCATAAATGTAGATGATAATACAAGTTATACACATGGAATTATAGATATACCTATCCTTAATGCAACCGCTGTGTCAGATTTCAAAAAAACTTTACGGAAAAAGCAAACCATGCAATAATCTGAGACGGAGCTCAGAACAAGAGTCAAATTAGCCGCCATGTTGGAGTCAACAGAAACCAGAAATTACATGATAAATATTCCCTTACCTTTGATGATCTTCATCACAATGCACTCCCAGGAATCCCAGGTCCACAATAAATTCTTGATTTGTTCGATAATGTCTGTTATTTATGTCCAATTAGCTACTTTGGTTAGCGAGTTTGGTAAACAATTCCAAAAAAACAAAGCACGCGCTTTGTTTTTTTGGAATTGTTTACCAAACTCGCTAACCAAAGTAGCTAATTAAAACGTGACGAAATGTCCAAAAGTTCCGTAACAGTCAGTAGAAACATGTCAAACGATGTATTGAATCAATCTTTAGAATGTTGTTAACATACATCTTGAATAACGTTCCAACCGGAGAATTACATTGACTTCAGTTGAGCGATGGAACGGAGCTGCCTCTCACGTGAACGCGCATGGTCAAAGCGTGGTCACCTCATGGCAGGGGTTACTCATTCCTGTCTCCTTCGGCCCCCCTTCACAGTAGAGTCATCAGGCAAAGTTCTATCGACTGTTGACATCTAGTGGAAGCCGTAGGAAGTGAAAACTCCTCCATATCTTCCTGTAATTTCAATGGGAGCTTGGTTGAAAATATACCACCCCCAGAAAAAATCCAAACAGGAAGTGGAACTTCTCAGGTTTTTGGCTGCCATATGAGTTCTGTTATACTCACAGATATAATTCAAACCGTTTTAGAAACTTCAGAGTGTTTTCTATCCAATACTACTAATAATATGCATATATTAGCAACTATGACTGAGGAGCAGGCCGTTTACTCTGGGCACCTCTGTGCACCTTTCATCCAAGCTACTCAATACTGCCCCTGCAGCCATAAGATTAAGGGCTCTGGTCTCAGAGAAAGATGTACAATACTATACATCATCCAAGACGTATGATAAATTACATAATCCAATTTGTATGCTATTGTATGACCTGGTAAGAGGTATCCCACTGGGCACACCACCTTATCTCAACGTGAATAACTGGGTAGTATTTGGTTGAGATGTTGATCAATGAGATTACAACCTATATTCACCCACTCAAAAAGACAGCCAAAAGTTAGCTGAATTTCCAACTTGTTATCAATATGCTTCCAACCATCTAAAAGCACAACCTAATTCCAATGGAAAAACAATGTCGGATTTTTTGTTTAGTTGGCACCCGAATGTCTATCACTTAGCTTTCAACCATTTAAAAGTAGAGCAAAATTCAAATTGGAATATAATGTCAGATGTTTTGTTTATTTATACAACAGTGTCATGTGTTATCACTGTGCTTAATCTAATAGCATAACCAAATTACCTGGATTGCATTAAAAGTACATGGTGTAAGTGATCAAGGCCATTTAAGATTTTGCACAGATTATTACAGCAATTGTGAAGACCTGAGAAGACCTATGCATGTTATCTTGAACATACTGTACACATTTTATATGATTACATAAGAAGTATAGTTACAATAACCTCAAAATGTGGCCATGGAGGTGTTACTCATTTTAAGGTTGAATGTTACATTAGTTTGGAAGATAGCGTTAACTTAAGGCTATTTACTGTATTAAAAATGTAATATTGAATTGTTTTTGGTTTAAAATGCAACCAAATATCAACATTTATATGTACAGTGCATTCGGAAAGTATTCAGACTCCTTGACTTTTTCCACATCTTGTTACGTTACAGCCTTATTCCAAAATGGATTAAAAAAAAAAATCCCTCATCATTCTACACTCAATACCCCATTATGTCACGCCCTGACCTTAGTTATCTTTGTTTTCTTTATTATTTTGGTTAGGTCATGGTGTGACGAGGGTGGTATGTGTCTTTTTGTCTTGTCTAGGGTTTTGGGTATGTCTAGGTGTGTGTGTGTAGTCTAGGCATTATGTAGGTCTATGGTGGCAGCTGTTTATCGTTGTCTCTGATTGGGGATCCTATTTAGGTTGCCATTTTCCAGTTTGGTTTGTGGGTGATTGTATATGAGATGTTGCATGTCTTCCATCGTTATACTTAGCTTCACGTTCGTTTTGATGTTTTGTATTAGTTTGTTAAGTGTTCTTCGTTTCATTAAAGAAGATGTATTCACATCACGCTGCGCTTTGGTCTCCTCACTACGACGAACGGGACACATGATAAAGCAAAAACAGATTTTTTGAATTTTTGCAAATGTATTACTAATAAAAAAATGGAACTATTACATTAACATAAGTATTCAGACCCTTTACTCTGTACTGTACTTTGTTAAAGCACCTTTGGCAGCAATAACAGCCTTGAGTGTTCTTTTGGGTATGATGATACAAACTTGGCACACCTGATTTGGGGAGTTTTTCCCATTCTTCTCTGCAGATCCTCTCAAGCTCTGTCAGGTGGGATGGGGAGCATCACTGCACAGCTATTTTCAAGTCTCTCCAGATATGTTCAATCTGGTTCAAGTCCGGGCTCTGGCTGGGCCCCTCAAGGACATTCAGAGACTTGTCCCGAAGCCACTCCAGCATTGTCTTGGCTGTGTGCTCAGGGTCGTTGTCCTGTTGGAACCATCGCCTCAGTCTGTGGTCCTGAGCACTCTGGAGCAGGTTTTCATCAAGGATCTCTCTGTACTTTACTTTGCATCTTTCCCTCGATCCTGACTAGTCTCCCAGTCCCTGCCGCTGAAAAACATCCCCACAGCCTGATGCTGCCGCCACCACGCTTCACCGTAGGGATGATGCCAGGTTTCCTCCAGATGTGACGCTTGGCATTCAAGCCAGTGGCCCTGAGCGCTCTTGGTTTCATCAGACCAGAGAATCTTGTTTCTCGTGGTCTGAGAGTCTTTTAGGTGCCTTTTGGCAAACTCCAAGCTGGCTGTCATGTGCCTTTTACTGAGGAGTGGCTTCCGTCTGGCCACACTACCATAAAGGCCTGATTGGTGGAGTGCAGCAGAGATGTTTGTCCTTCTGTAACGTTCTCCCATCTCCACAGAGAAACTCTGGAGCTCTGTCAGAGTAACCATCGGGTTCTTGGTCACCTCCCTGACCAAGGCCCTTCTCCCCCGATTGCTCAGTTTGGCCAGGAAGAGTCTTGGTGGTTCCAAAACTTCTTCCATTTAAGAATGATGGAGGAGACTGTGTTCACATTTTTTGGTACCCTTTCCCAGATCTGTGCCTAGATACAATACTGTCTCAGAGCTCTATGGACAATTCCTTTGACGTCATGGCTTGGTTTTTGCTCTGACACGCACTGTCAACTGTGGGACCTCCCATTTTTACAATTTTTACCTTATATAGACCAGTGTGTGCCTCTCCAAATCATGTCCAATCAATTGAATTTACCACAGGTGTATTCCAATACAGTTGTAGAAACATCTCAAGGATGATCAATGGAAACAGGATGCACCTGAGCACAATGTCGAGTCTCATAGCAAAGAGACTGAATACTATGTAAATAATGTATTTCTATTTTATTTTTATTTGATAAATTACCAAACATTTCTAAAAACCTGTTTTTGCTTTGTCATTATGAGGTATTGTGTGTAGATTGATGAGAAACATTTTTTTAAATACAATTTAATACATTTTAGTTCCATCTGAGCCATCCCATTTTTACTTTTATTTTTGCTTGAGTTGGAGACGTGAATCCAACATATTATTTGTTAACATGTCGACAAGTTAATAGTCTATATATTGTATTTCAAAAGTGTGGCACAGATTGAATTGTCCAAGCAGAAGATACATCTCCATCAAATGTTGACATTTGGTTGCGTTGACAAACCAACACAATTCAATATCACTAAATATCTTTACATTTTAAATCAAAGGTTGAATCATTAGGACTATTATATTGTCAATTTTTTGTTGAATTCTTTGAATTATAATTTCTTTCTGATAATGGATCTAAAGTTGAAGATCTGATTTTGTTTTAAAGGTACAAATTCAACATATTTTATACAAGGTTTGTCAATGTTGAAATTTGGTTACCATGATTACATAATCCTTTTGTTTAAATTTCACCCTAAAAACAAAAGTTGATGACTTTTTTCAAATCCAATGTATTTTTCATGTATACTGAACAAAAATATAAACGCAAGATGTGAAGTGTTGGTCCCATGTTTCATGAGCTGAAATAAAAGATCCCAGAAATGTTCCATATGCACAACAAGCTTATTTCTCTCAAATGTTGTGCACAAATGTGTTTACATCGCCAAGATAATCCATCTACCTGACAGGTGCGGCATGTCAAGAAGCTGATTAAACAGCATGATCATTACACAGGTGCACTCTGTGCTGCGGACAATAAAAGGCCACTCTAAAATGTGCAGTTTTGTCACACAACACAATGCCACAGATTTCTCAAGTTTTGAGGGAGCGTGCTATTGGCATGATGACTGCAACAGTCTGATCAACTCTATGCAAAGAAGATGTGTTGCTGCATGAGCTAAAGGGTGGTCACACCAGATACTGACAGTTTTTTAAATATACACCCCTACCTTTTGTTTAAGGCATCTGTGACCAACATATGCATATCTGTATTCCCAGTAGTGTGAAATCCCCAGATTAAGGCTTTATTTCAATTGACTGATTACCTTATATGAACTGTAACTCAGTAAAATATTTGAAATTGTTGCATGTTCCATTTATATTTTTGTTCAGTATAGATTCCACGTCACAATACCTTGACAAATTACCTTGAAACAACGTTGATTCAACCAGTTTTTGACCTGTGGAATGATGGGCTACTATACGACCTATGAATAACGTAGCATAATATATCATACTAAATGGAGTGTCAAAGATTTATGCACAGAATAATACGAATTGCCCCGAGACCAGCCAGCGCAATATTAACAAAAGTCATTTTTTTTTTTACTCAACTGGCTACGATATCTGTCAAAACTACTTGAACCGACTTTCTTGGGGATTTATGATAGCCTGCGAACCAAGAGGGCAACAAATATAGAATGGCCTCCTATAAAAAATAAGAAAACACACTAGCAACAACAGGATGCAAATAGAACAGGTTGCCAGAGCCGCTGTGATAGTTTGAAATAGCCCCCCGGTGCCTAGCAGAGTGTGCGCCCAAGTGGACAGTTGTTACGCGAGCAGCAGGTGTTCGACACGAGTGATTTATACCACTCGTGGAGAAACACTGTTAAATATCTCACTCATCTGAGAGCCGACAACGAGAGAGGAAGGAAAAGCGGCTTGCAATGAAACCAGTTTGAGACTGGACATCAGTGTCCGCAGCTCACTCGGACAGTTTGAGAGTCAAAACCTACTTCGCGTTTTTCCTATTGGAACGAGTGAGGTGGAGACATTTACGCAGTGTCTCATACGGAGCTTCAACAGAGGTGTGATTTGGTGAGGATATGAATGGTGCTTTGCCTGGTTCATTCTTAAAATAATCATGTGCTACACAATTCAGAAATGTGGCCTATTATTTACCTACCCACTGGGCACAGACGTAAATTCAACGTCTATTCCACGTTGGTTAAACCAAATTTCATTGAAATTACGTGGCAACAATGTTGATTTAACCAGTGTGCCCAGTAGATACTACTATTTCATTGTGAGCTATGAAGAATGTATGGATTGGGTCAAGCAAGTGTAAAGCTTTTATTTGGTTGGAACATATTTTTTCTAACATTGTACAATTCACTTTGTCCCCTAATGGAACTTGTTGCTTTAAATACTTTCTACATGGCCTAATATTAGAACAAATTCCCTGTCATTGTGAGTAAATCAAGAAATACAGCAGAATGGCATGTACTGTAGACTGACACTTGGGTGACATTGGCGATGTGGAATTTAAGGTTACATCAGCAGTTATATAACAACAATAGAATGATACCCGTATATTAGCCATTCATTAATATAATAGTACCCCTTGAATAGTCCTGAAGTACAGCAATTGATTGTCATAAATAATTGTTTTAATCAAACCTATGTTTTCACAGATAAATCATATGGATATAGATAGAATGTACAATAGATAGATTATCAATAAAATAGATCATACAATTAGTCAATCAGTCTAAAGTTATTTGAATGTTTGATAGTGTCCATCAAAATACACTGGTCTTCCCACTGTCACAGTAAAGACATGTCACAGTGGGAAGGAAAACTTCAGGTGGAAGGAAACCTTGAGAGAGCGAGAGAGAGCTGCACTATTACAAATACAAAGATGCTATGATGTGCACACATTCATTGACCTTTCCTATGCAGACACAAACAGATTGGATTCACATTAAAGTCTCATTCATCAATAAATCAATTGAGGTTGAGCCAAACAACCAACAGCTTGCTCTGTGTTTGTGTTGAGCCAAACAACCAACAGCTTGCTCTGTGTTTGTGTTGAGCCAAACAACCAACAGCTTGCTCTGTGTTTGTGTTGAGCCAAACAACCAACAGCTTGCTCTGTGTTTGTGTTGAGCCAAACAACCAACAGCTTGCTCTGTGTTTGTGGTCTTTGTGTCCAGTACAAGTTGGGGATTGATCTAATGAATGAGTGAAAACCACTGGTCTTTAAGTGAGCTGGAGTTGACATGTAGAACCACATGGACATGTCACTCCAGGCCAAGCCATGAGCAAAAACATCTGAGTCTCACATGTGACCAACCCACCTCTATGGTGACGTCGTGTGTGTGTGTGTGTGTGTGTGTGTGTGTGTGCGTGTGTGTGTTTGGTTTTACTATTCATGTGGGGACCAGAGATCCTCATAAGGGTAGTAGCCTAAAACAAATCAAACAAGTGGGGACATTTCGCTGTTCCCCACAAGGAAAAAGGCTGTTTTAAGCTTAGGTTTAGTTTTAGGGGTTTGGGGTTAGGGTTAAGGTTAGGGTTAGAGTTAGGTAAGGGTTAGTGCTAGGTTTGAACCCCACAAGGATAGTAAAACAAACGTATGTGTGTGTGTGTGTGTGTGAAGGAGAGTTAGGGTTTTGTGGTTAACAAGTGTACGGGTGCAGTGTTGCCCTAAAGGTAGTACCGTATTGATGTTTAATTCACAAGCGACTGTCTGTGTGTGTATGCACAGTGATTATTTGTTGTTCATGGATGGAACAAATAGGACCCTGTCAGTGTTGTTGGTCTGTGCAGAGTGAGGTCACTGTGATTTTCAAAGCAGTGCAAAAAAGGTGGGGGGGCATACACCCCCACTCCAAAAGTGCAGCTGCATCAGAATCCATTGGTCGACATTCCAGACCTCAGCCACTACACTAGTGAACACAATGCCCACCGGACAACAAAAGGAGACCAATCTAGGGCATTGAAAAACGTTGAAAACAGAAGTGAAGAGACTGGGTTGGGGCAGTTCTATACACTGCTGCTGTTAGTTGGAATACAGTTCAAGAAGATTCATTTGATAATGTAAGTTGAAGATGTGTCTGATTGAAGACTGATTGTGACAACTAGTAGCCATAGCCACTCCCTCCCTGAGTATTGGAACTGCCGTTGGGCACACCTGCTTACCCTTCCCTCCTCTGCCTTGTAGCCCTGACTATTTCAGACCAGGGGAACACATGAAGGAAAGGGGCTGGGTGGAGAGAGAGAGAGTCTGGTATATTTAGCATACTCTATTTCTGCCCCTGCTGCTCTCGTAACCTCCCCATCATACCCCCTCTCCCTGGCGCACTGCACAGGTCTGCCAAACTGTAATAAAGGTCAGACTTTAGTGTTGGTTCAGAGAGAGAGAGGACCACACACAAACGCACTGCACACATGGTTCAATCTGGCCCATGCCATGACGCTTTCAAAGGCACTCTTGGCACCAATGCTTTAGGAATGCCTTGTACTGCCAAAGGGTTTCACTATGTAATGCACATAAGTTCTGTGAAGGTCTTACTAGAATGTAGGCCTACACCTTTCCTTAAACTTAGATCTTTCCACACATAAATCAAATACAATAATGCCATCCTTTTGGTTACTAAATTGGACATGACAAAGAGAGACTTTCTCTGGCCCTTGTTTGTTCTTCTCCGCTGGCAAACGGAAAAGGGAGAAGAGTCCAAATTGAAAAATGCCCAATTGACCAAGTGACCAACATTGTTGTAGCCTAGCTTTGACAGGTAAATGCTTGCTTTATACCAAGAACTGAAATATAACATAAAATGGGGTTTTGATACATAGTGCTGTGGCACACATGTTAGCCATAGTTTTTCTTTGTTTTACTATATTTTGTCTCAAGCCTAGCTTCACAACACTAACAGATAATTGTTTACAATGCCAATGGTTACCACAGACGTTAGGTTACTTGGGCAGTTTATCTACTGTATGGAAACTTAAGCTCTGTAATGAAAATACTGAAGATTATAGGACTATTATTATGGCTATGATTATGGCAGCTTCAAACATGATCTGATCTGACTGGTGGTCAGGTGGATGTTATGCTGGTGAATGAGGACCCAAAAGCGACTTAATAGAAACAGAGTCTTTATTCCAGTCTTAAACAAAACCCGATACTCCTGGATATTATCTTAGGTAAATCCAAAACAGGAAAACTGAAATCCTCTCGTCAGTAGAGAGGAACGACTGGAGACGCGGCCACAGACTGCAGGTCGCTTCGGGAAGGCACAGGCCGTAGCTGACATAGACACCTGCTCACACGCAGCATCTGAAGAAGGCAAAAACACGACAGGGCGGAACAAGGACACAGAACAGCAAACATCAAACAAGGATCCGACAAGGACAGAAGCGGAAAACAGAGGGAGAAATAGGGACTCTAATCAGAGGGCAAAATAGGGGACAGGTGTGAAAGAGTAAATGAGGTAGTTAGGAGAATGAGGAACAGCTGGGAGCAGGAACGGAACGATAGAGAGAGAGAGCGAGAGAGGGAGAGAGGGAGGGGGAGAGAGAGGGATAGAAAGAGGGAAAGAACCTAATAAGACCAGCAGAGGGAAACGAATAGAAGGGAAGCACAGGGACAAGACATGATAATCAATGACAAAACATGACAGTGGATAAGAATGCCTTCATAAACTAAGACTGTTGATCAAATTATTGGTCCTATTCCTAAATGTGACCAAATAGTGACCAATGGTGTTGCTTTTCTCTGATTCTTGACTGTTTGTTTGTCAACAGTTCTCTCCATTGTCTTCATCTTGTCCATGTCCAAGCAGAACAGTCAGTCAGAGTGCTGTTGATGGGTTCCAAGAGTGTGGGAGATCGTTTTGCACCAAAACACAGCCTTAAAAAGTAGTTAGCATCTATTCAAATAGGTATGAACTACATCTACTTAATTACTTACAATTACAGTTGAAGTCAGAAGTTTACATACACTTAGGTTGGAGTCATTAAAACTAGTTTTTCAACCACTCCACACATTTCTTGTTAACAAACTATAGTTTTGGCAAGTCGGTTAGGACATCTACTTTGTGCATGACACAAGTAAATTTTCCAACAATTGTTTACAGACAGATTATTTCACTTAATGCTCACTGTATCACAATACCAGTGTGTCAGAAGTTTACATACACTAAGTTGACTGTGTCTTCAAACAGTTTGTAAAATTCCAGAAAATGATGTCATGGCTTTAGAAGCTTCTGATAGGCTAATTGACATCATTTGAGTCAATTGGAGGTGTACCTGTGGATGTATTTCGAAGGCCTACCTTCAAACGCAGTGCCTCTTTTCTTGACATCATGGGCAAATCAAAAGAAATCAGCCAAGACCTCAGAAAAAAAATTGTAGATCTCCACAAGTCTGGTTCATCCTTGGGAGCAATTTCCTAAACGCCTGATGGTACCACGTTCATCTGTACAAACAATAGTACTCAAGTATTAACACCATGGGACCACGCAGCCGTCATACCGCTCAGGAAGGAGACACGTTCTGTCTCCTAGAGATGAACGTACTTTGATGCGAAAAGTGCGAATCAATCCCAGAACAACAGCAGGACCTTGTGAAGATGCTGGAGGAAACGGGTTCAAAAGTATCTATTCCACAGTAAAACGAGTCCTATATCGACATAACCTGAAATGCCGCTCAGCAAGGAAGAAGCTACTGCTCCAAAACCGCCATAAAAAAGCCAGACTACGGTTTGCAACTGCACATGGGGACAAAGATTGTTCTTTTTGGAGAAATGTCCTCTGTTCTGATGAAACAAAAATAGAACTGTTTGGCCATAATGACCATCGTTATGTTTGGAGGAAAAAGGGGGAGGCTTGCAAGCCGAAGAACACCATCCCAACCGTGAAGCACGGGGGTGGCAGCCTCATGTTGTGGGGGTGCTTTGCTGCAGGAGGGACTGGAGCACTTCACAAAATAGATGGCATCATGAGGAAAGGAAATTATGTGGATATATTGAAGCAACATCTCAAGACATCAGTCAGGAAGTTAAAGCTTGGTCGCAAATGGGTCTTGCAAATGGACAATGACACCAAGCATACTTCCACAGTTGTGGCAAAATGGCTTAAGGACAACAAAGTCAAGGCATTGGAGTGGCCATCACAAAGCCCTCAATTGTATAGAAAATGTGTGTGCAGAACTGAAAAAGCGTGTGCGAGCAAGGAGGCCTACAAACCTGACTCCTTTACACCATCTCTGTCAGGAGGAATGGGCCAAAATCCACCCAACTTATTGTGGGAAGCTTGTGGAAGGCTACCCAAAACGTTTGACCCAAGTTAAACAATTTAAAGGCAATTTCTACCAAATACTAATTGAGTGTATGCAAACTTCTGACCCACTGGGAATGTGATGAAAGAAATATAGGCTGAAATAAATCATTCTCTCTACTATTATTCTGACATTTCACATTCTTAAAATAAAGTGGTGATCCTAACTGACCTAAGACAGGGAATTTTTATTAGGATTATATGTCAGGAATTGTGAATAACTGAGGTTAAATGTATTTGGCTAAGGTGTATGTAAACTTCCGACTTCAACTGTAGATCTTGTGATCCGCTTGTTATATGATAAAATATTACAATTTGTATTCAATACAAATTGCACTCTATCTTGACAAATGGTCTACTGGAGTTGAGCCTAGATTCTGCCTGTGGTAGTGGTGGGGGGTTTCCCCCTACAGGCCACAGTGTGTAATGTCTGTCTCTATCTATGCCCTGCCTGCATCTGTAGCCCCTGTACTGAGCCTGAGCCTGGTCTGCAGCCCTCGGCCTGAGGCTGGAAGGGGATGGGGACACTGGCCCTTTGCAGCCACTACTCACAGCTGTCATGGAAACGCAGCGTCATAGTGGCATTGCTACTGTTTCACCTGTGCTGCCTGCAAGGTGCTTTCTATGATCCACAGCTATTGTCTTCAAACTTCCCAATAATGTCAAGCAACTGTGATATTTCTGTTACATGCTCAATGGAAAGACATCTTTTTTTCTCCTACTATTGTTACGCTATTAATGATTAATAAACTGGAGCTTCCACCTCTCTCCCTCCTCCCACAGTATGGGCATCCTGTCACATCCTGAGGTGCAACTCTGACTTTGTAGCTGTCACCCTGGACCTTGGGGGCAGCGGTGGGGGCGGAGGAGGCGGCAGCAGAGAGGGCAATGCGGGCTACTGCAGTGCCCTCCGCTCCTATGCCATGTGTACCCGCCGCATGGCCCGTGCCTGCCGGGGCGACCTGGCCTACCACTCAGCCGTGCAGGGCATCGAGGACCTCCTCATCCAGCACAGCTGCCCCAGGACAGGCCCCACCGCTCAGCCCCGGCCCCTGCCACAGGCCCCCATCTCTGGGGACGCCTGTATCTACGAGAAGGGCTACCTCCAGCGTGAGGGCCGGACCCCTGACTATCTCCACTGTGGGGTGTTCGGGGATCCCCATGTTCGCACCTTCCGTGATGAGTTCCAGACGTGCGCTGTACAAGGGGCCTGGCCACTGATAGATAATGAGTATCTATACGTTCAGGCAACTAGCGCCCCCATGAGAGGAGGGGCGTATGCCACGGCTCTCATCACGGTAGGCCTCATTTCTAAAATAATATATAGTAAATAATATTTTATATAAAAAATTATACAATTTACGATCCGTTCTTAAAGGCCCAGTACAGTCAAAAATTTGATTTTCTACCCTGAGGTTTGAATAATACTGTGAAAATTATGATAATGCCCTTTTAGTGTAAGAGCTGTTTGAAAAGGCCACCTGAAATTTCTGCCTGTTTTAGTGGGATGGAGTTTTGGCCTTCCCGGTGACATCACCAGGCGGTAAATTCGGTAACACGGCAATAAGAAAGAGAGTTCCAAACCTCTCTGCCAATAACAGCTAGTGTCACGTTGGTATGGAGGATCGGGAGACAGGCACAGGAATGCGTAATAGGGTTTTTTATTTCCCAAATTACAGCACGGCACGGGGATGAAGACCAAACAAACATGTATACAAAACACAGGGTTGAAATCCAAACAAAAGTGCGAGGAGTAACACGAATAAATAACACAAGCGCACAATGATTATCACACGGGACGAGACCCGTAATCATCTGCGCAATCCACAATGGCACAAAAGCCAAAACACACAGCACAGGTACTCACACGACCAACGGACATTGGAACAATAATCGACAGGACAATGGTGAACAAAGGGCACACTTATACAGTTACTAATCAACTGGGAATAGGGACCAGGTGTGCGTAATGACATTTCCAGAGGGATCTGTGACAGCTAGTTTTCAGTTTTCCCTCCCCGCTCTTGCTTGAGAAATTGCTTTTTGCCAAGAAACTTACATTTTTGGGGGGACAATTTTGAGTGAAAATAATCACAGTAAGATACTTAGTTATTACCCAGAAATGATTTATTATTGAGATAAAAATTGCTTCATTGGACCTTTAAAATATAACTACGTACAATGCATGACATTTCTTTATACATAAATAAAGCATACGTAGGTCTAGCTCATTGGAAGGGTGTGTGTAACAACAGGGGTGTCTCTCCACCAGATTACCATCATCTTTAAGAACTGGCGCCAGTGTATCGAGCAGCAGATCTACCAGGCGGAGCTGGACAACGTTCCCGCAGCCTTCTTGGACGGCTCAGTGACCAGCGGGGAGAGGCAGGGCCAGCACAGCCTGAGCGTCCACTCTGATCTGCCTGGGCGCCAGGCTGAGATCCGTGCTGCCCACATCGGCACCACCCTGGTGGTGCGTCAGAGTGGGCGGTCCCTGGGCCTGTCAGTACGCTCGCCAAGTGCCATTGCTGAAGCATTCACCCCCGAGCAGGACCTGCAGCTGTGTGTATATGGCTGCCCACCTTCACAGCGCCTAGAGACGCTACCCAGCCCCTCTTCTTCCTCCTCCCTTTCCTCCTCTTCCTCCAGCCAGCCCTCTGCTGCAGCCCATGTCCATTGTGCAGCCCTCCTCCCTGCTAGGGACATCTACTACCAGGCCTGCCTGTTTGACCTGCTGGCCACAGGGGACCTCAACTCCAGTACGGCGGCCGTGGCGGCCCTGGAAGACGCCCGGGGAATGATCTCAGACCCCAATAAGGTGCATCTGCTACTGGTGGGCAAGGCCGATGGGAGTAGCCCATGTCTGCCTCTGATCCTGGCTGTGGCCGTCCTATCAGAGCATCTGTTGGCTCTGTGGACGGGGCAGTGTTTATGAACTAGTGACTGGTAGGAGCTTTGGGCATAGTCTGTGACCGAGCAGATGCTCTTTCTTCATACTTGATGGCCTTGTTTCATAAACAACAGGCATCACCTTTGACTGGTTGGAACCCAGTGGCATTGTGACTGGTTACAAAAGTCAATGTTTCCCTGATTTGTTTTCTTCCAGCAGGAAAATAATGTTGATAGGAATAAATACAGGTGAATGCTCTCAGTGAGGATAGAAGTGAACTCTTGAAGCCTGACACTAGTTGTGTTGATTCTAATCCCTTAACTATGCTGAGCCAAATGTATTAAAACAATATGTATTATCCGTCTCAGCACAGAGGATGGCATGCTGCGGCCTGTTGCATAATTCCACGAATCCAGACAGTAAATGGAATCTTTAACTCTTTTTTTATATACTTTCTGTTATTTTCCGTTTATTTTATCATGGAGGGAATTTAGTGGTTTATTTATAGTAAATATAATACTACAGTGGTATCATCCTCTGTAAAGAAACTAATTTATCACTAATTTATTACGTCATCTTTGTGTGTCTACATTTGGTTTGCAGTGAGTTGTAATAATGTCTCGATTTCATAAGGGAATGTTTTTGAATGTACGTTTGGTTCATATGTCAGTATCTGTAAGACAATGTTTACAATGTATTGTTCATCCTGTTCATATTTATCCCTACTGTAGTTGCCAAAGTAAAAAATATATCTTCCCAAAGTTACTCATACCATCTTTCTAAAACAATAGAGATCAAGCAAAGAGTAAATGAAAATAATATATTGTTTTCCAAATGCTGGAAAATACCTCAAATTGCCTTCCATGTAATAATGTGATCTCTGACAAGGATAAAAAATATTTATACCTACAGATTCTAATATATTTCCCTTTGTGAGTTTTATTAAATTTGATCGTTTTTTCCCCAAGACCCGAAAATGGTCTGTATAATGTCCTGAGTGTGTATTTTTAATGAGCGACCTTAACTGGGGTTTTGTGAACCTTGAAATGTCCAATACAACTGCAGTATTCCTCTGGAGGGACTACTGAGGCAGCATTTGGGTGAGTTGAGTTC
The DNA here is from genome assembly GCF_045679555.1 of Salvelinus alpinus. Classification (NCBI taxonomy): domain Eukaryota; kingdom Metazoa; phylum Chordata; class Actinopteri; order Salmoniformes; family Salmonidae; genus Salvelinus; species Salvelinus alpinus. Next base: position 9,655,528 of record NC_092120.1, on the reverse strand, counting down.
TCTTTCGCTGTGACTGGCAGCTCTCTTCTGCCCTCTGATGTCAGATGTCTTCTCTGATGTACTGTCCAGCATTCCTGTTGTTGCTTCTGTGATAGCTGGAATGAGTCCATTCCTGGAATGAGTCCATTAGCTTCTCCGATGGAATAGGTCAATGTAGAAAGTGATAGGAGGGGGGGTTGGGGTGTCAGGGGCAGTGGTGTTGATCAAAAAGGGGGGGAAATTGTATTGTTTTTTTATTGATTGTATTGGTTTTGATGTGATTCAATAAAAACAATTGTTCACAATAAAAATAAAGTGATAAGAGACAGCGAGGAACCACACCTTAATACAGTAAACAATATTAGAACATGTACACTTGGCAATTAAGGGCACTTTATTTCAATAATCTTTCAGTATTCTTCAGTACAAAAACAAAAAACAAATCAAATTTGTGACGAGAATCCTTCATATTACATACTGTGAATTACTAGAAGGGAAGTGAATAGAAATTAAGTTTGAACCTTACTCTCTTATTTCTCTATTCAATCAGATCCACTTTAGCCGACATCTGCATAGAGGTTGTTTTGGCGGTGTCGGAGGTGAACTGCGTTAGAGCTGTCAAATCCACAAGGGCTCCTGGCATTATACCTAAATCGGAATTTTCCATTGGCTGCACAGCGTCGCATTAAGAGAAATCCCATGTAGCCTTGTTTACAAGTTCGAACACTAGAATGTGAGATGTAATCTTCACCTCGATTAGGCTGATAGAAATCCTCATTATTTAGTTGAATGATTTTCAATTAGAGCGTCATTATTTCTATATAGCCTACACTTTCTCGTTCTGAACTTCTAACGCCAGTGGGAAGCTGTGGCTTCATGACAGTGATCAAGAGCAGCTGCTCACCGATTTGACTGCTCTAATCCAGTTACACCTCCGACACTGCCAAACATCAGCTATTTTTCTACCCAAGCCTTTTTTCACTTTAGTGGATAAGCTTATATCTTTTTGGGGGGAGCGGTGGGAGTCCAATAATACATAAAGCATTCCTCCAGAGAGATAGAACACACAAGTCCTTCCTAACTTTATGCATTATTGCTGGGCAGCGAATATACAAAATATTGTTTACTGGCTTCACACCCCAGAAACTGACTGGTGTCAAACAGAAGTCAACTCCTATTTCTCTTCCTCTTTGTCAGCTTTAGTTACCTTCAATTTTACTATTTCAGCTTCGCGCTACACATCCAATCCAATTGTTGTCAATACTCTTAAAATTTGGCCTTAATTCCGTCAACACTTTAAATTCTGTGAATTCTCTATTCAAGTTCCTATATGTAATAATCACCTCTTCCTTCCAGCCAAACTGGATTCAGCTTGAAGTCTGTGGCAGAGGAATGGCCTTACTAACTTTAATGACCTTTATATTGATGGCACCTTTACATTTGATAGCGAGGTCATCAAAATTGGCAATCCACCCCATTCAAGTGTATTTAGGTATTTCCAAATGTAGATATTTTTGAGATAATCATGTCCTTTGATAACCCATCACTTAATAAAATTAGATCTGAGCGGGAAAAGGAACTTGGCTGAGAGACCTCGGACGAAGTCTTGCTTAGGGTAAGTGGAAGCTCCTCTTGTGCCCGGCTCAGCCTTATACTTCACTGTATCCATTTCAGTAAGGCCAGGCTCTCCAAATTCTACCCAAATATTGATGGTACATGTGACCGGTGTAAAAGCTCCTTGGCGCACTTGACTCACATAATCTGGTTTTGTCCCCGTCTGGCAGACTACTGGTCCACTATATTTAAAACACTTTCTGAAGCATTTGATATTGAGTGGCAGCCTAGTGCAGAAATTGGCTATTTTTGGAGTACCAAACAACAATCCTTCCCTGACCAATAGACAGCTAGATGCCATTGCCTTTGCCTCCCTGTTGGCACACAGAATAATTCTATTGGATTGGAAATCTATCAATCCTCCCTCAGCCTCTCTTTGGCTCAAAGATTTGATGCTGTTCCTAAAATGAGACAACATTATGTAGACCATTAAAAAGTCAACCAACTCATTTTATTCCAGCTGGGACCTGATGATATCCTATTAGTACTCTTGGCCCCACTCCCAGCCCTTGAGGTTACTGCTACATAGGCCTATAGCATCACCTTCCTCCAGATTAGTATTCTTGGCCCCACTCCCAGCCCTTGAGGTTACTGCTATATAGGCCTAAAGGATCACCTTCCTCCAGATTAGTGCTCTTGGCCTCCCCGCCAGCCCTTGAGATTACTGCTATATAGGCCTAAAGGATCACCTTCCTCCAGATTAGTGCTCTTGGCCTCCCCGCCAGCCCTTGAGGTTACTGCTATATAGACCTAGAAGATCACCTAATCACTTGAAATTGTTAGGCTATTACATTTTTGCTTTGTATTGAAGTAATATTATGTTGTATACTTTGGTGTTGTGTTTTCTGATATGTAATTCATTGACTTTCCCTTTCTTTTTAAATGTGTTTGGAATCATTCTGGGTTTGTCGGCTAGTTATGGGGTGTCAGCTAGCGCCTATTAACAATTGTTCTGATTGAATCTAGGCCTAAACCTCTCACATTGGATGCTAATGTTAATGTAGTTCCTTTTGTATTTAGCCCAGTCCCACGTTCTCTTTTTAAACAGTTGGACCCATTATAAACACTTCTCTCTTTCAATACTTACAGTGCATTCGGAAGGTATTCAGATCCCTTGACTATTTCCACATTTAGTTATGTCACAGACTTATTCAAAAATGTATTCAATTGTTTTCCCCCCCTCATCAATCTACACACAATACCCCATAATGACAAAGCGAAAACAGATTTTTAGTCATTTTTGCAAATATTTTTGGAAATATCACATTTACATAAGTATTCAGACCCAGCGATCGAGGGAAAGCTGAACAGAGCAAAGTGCAGAGAGATCCTTGATGAAAACCTGCTTCGGGGCGCTTAGGACCTCAGACTGAGTTAAGGGTCTGAATACTTATGTAAATGTAATAGGTCAGTTTTTTATTTTTAAGAAATTTGAAAAAATGTCTAAAAACCTGTTTTTGCTTTGTCATTATGGGGTACTGTGTGTAGCTTGATGAGGGAAAATAATGATTTAATCCATTTTAGAATAAGGCTGTAACATAATTTTGTTTCAAAAAAGTAAAGGGGTCTGAATAGTTCCCGAAGGCACTGTATATACTAATATGCCAACAAAAACACTCACATAGACAATAGTATACTAACTAAACAATATACACAAGGAATTTGAACATCAAGTTCTAATAAAATAATACCAGTGTAAACAAGCTTCAGTATCACACAGAATGTCCCAATATTGCACATACACCATCCATAGATATATATACAGCCCCCTGTGTTTGTGTGCATGCATGTATGCATGCATGCGTGTGTGTGCTCGCATGTGCGCGCGTGTATTTGTGTGTGTGTGTGTGTGTGTGTGCATTTGATCAATGGTGGAATGTATTTAACAGTGAAAGCAGGCGGACACAAAGTCACTGACATCAGATGGTAACTCCATTTGAAGTAAGCCAGGCTGGTTAGCTCCAACTGAATTATCCAACCATACAGATCCCCAAGTAGTCTAACCCACAGGGGCAAGCGGTGCATAGAAACATATTAAACTACAAGCAGGGTTAGAACCAGAGTCCATTCTACTTGTCTTGAGGCCTCATATACATCCAAGTCATTGTGTTTGCTTAAATAGTGTTAATGTGTGTAGTTCCATCTGTGTGGGTTGTTCCCAGTCTCTCTGGTGCTGTTTGAATACAAGTCTTAATGGCACTTCAGCCTTTGGCCTGTGAGCTTGCAGTCCAATCACTGATGACAGATCAGCTTTAAAAGGGGTAAAGAACCTTTGATCTGTGAGTTTGCAGTCTGCCTGCAGATCTCCTTTCAGTTTAATTTCACTCAAGAGGTGGAACTCCTCCCAAACAGCCTCCTCGAATCAAGAACTGGTCTCCATGGCGCGAGTGGGCGTTCTTAGGCGTCTGCTAATTGGTCAGAGGTCAGCTGCTCACGGTCTGACACGTCATCAGCTGGCAGCCGTGCCCGGTCAAAGAACCCACACTGAGGAAGAGAGGGTTAAGTTATACTAAAGTCCTGTGTGTGTGTGTGTGTGTGTGTGTGTTTGTGTGTTTATGTGTGTACCTTCCACATGGCCAGTGTTAGCATGGCCAGGACCAGCAGTCCCAGTAGGATGGCCAGGATGATGACCCACAGAGGAACAGCAAACGCCACATCAGGAGTCCCCCACAGCACCAGTGTACCCATCTTTAACACACACAATCACAGTTAGTTACAGGCTGGGTGGGGTTCAGGGTAAAGGTTATTGTAGGTAATAGTTAGGGTGGATGTCACATCTTACTGAAGTGGTGTGTTGGGGTTAGGACGAGGTCTGGAGGCTATAGGGCAAGGTAGAGGTTTGGGTTAGTGTTAGGGGTATCTTATTGAAGTGGTGTGTTGGGGTAAGCAGAAGGGCTGGAGGCGATAGGGCAGGGTAGAGGTATGGGTTAGTGTTAGGGGTATCTTAATGAAGTGGTTTGTTGGGGTAAGCAGAAGGGCTGGAGGCGATAGGGCAAGGTAGAGGTATGGGTTAGTGTTAGGGGTATCTTATTGAAGTGGTGTGTTGGGGTAAGGAGGAGGTCTGGAGGCTATAGGGCAGGGTAGAGGTAAGGGTTCATGTTAGGGGTATCTTATTGAAGTGGTGTGTTGGGGTAAGCAGTAGGGCAGGGTACACTCTTAGAATTAGTGGTGACTTTAGGAACCACATTTGCACCTACAGTGGGGAGAACAAGTATTTGATACACTGCCGATTTTGCAGGTTTTCCTACTTACAAAGCATGTAGAGGTCTGTAATTTTTATCATAGGTACACTTCAACTGTTAGAGACGGAATCTAAAACAAAAATCCAGAAAATCACATTGTATGATTTTTAAGTAATTAATTTGCATTTTATTGCATGACATAAGTATTTGATCACCTACCAACCAGTAAGAATTCCGGCTCTCACAGACCTGTTAGTTTTTCTTTAAGAAGCCCTCCTGTTCTCCACTCATTACCTGTATTAACTGCACCTGTTTGAACTCGTTACCTGTATAAAAGACACCTTACCACACACAATCAAACAGATTCCAACCTCTCCACAATGGCCAAGACCAGAGAGCTGTGTAAGGACATCAGGGATAAAATTGTAGACCTGCACAAGGCTGGGATGGGCTACAGGACAATAGGCAAGCAGCTTGGTGAGAAGGAAACAACTGTTGGCGCAATTATTAGAAAATGGAAGAAATTCAAGATGACGGTCAATCACCCTCGGTCTGGGGCTCCATGCAAGATTTCACCTCGTGGGGCATCAATGATCATGAGGAAGGTGAGGGATCAGCCCAGAACTACACGGCAGGACCTGGTCAATGACCTGAAGAGAGCTGGGACCACAGTCTCAAAGAAAACCATTAGTAACACACTACGCCGTCATGGATTAAAATCCTGCAGCGCACGCAAGGTCCCCCTGCTTAAGCCAGTGCATGTCCAGGCCTGTCTGAAGTTTGCCAATGACCATCTGGATGATCCAGAGGAGGAATGGGAGAAGGTCATGTGGTCTGATGAGACAAAAATAGAGCTTTTTGGTCTAACTCCACTCGCCGTGTTTGGAGGAAGAAGAAGTATGAGTACAACCCCAAGAACACCATCCCAACCGTGAAGCATGGAGGTGGAAACATCATTCTTTGGGGATGCTTTTCTGCAAAGGGGACAGGACGACTGCACCGTATTGAGGGGAGGATGGATGGGGCCATGTATCGCGAGATCTTGGCCAACAACCTCCTTCCCTCAGTAAGAGCATTGAAGATGGGTCGTGGCTGGGTCTTCCAGCATGACAACGACACGAAGCACACAGCCATGGCAACTAAGGAGTTGCCACTAAGGAGGTTGTTGGCCAACTAAGGAGACTAATTATTTTAGATTCCGTCTCTCATAGTTGAAGTGTACCTATGATAATAATTACAGACCTCTACATGCTTTGTAAGTAGGAAAACCTGCAAAATCGGCAGTGTATCAAATACTTGTTCTCCCCACTGTATGGTTAGGTTCATGGAGGAACCTTCAATGTTTCAATGTAGCAAAACTCTTGACTGGAGGCATGTCTTAGTGTGGGCGTGGCTTTCAGATAGATCTTTTCAGGCCACCCGTGGGGGTAAATGTCATTCCTGTTCATCTGTTCTGTTGCATTGTCATCATATGTTAAGGTTGAACACTGACAGTTTTGTAGCTTCAATGGGGCTTACAGAGTTCCTCAAGAGTCCATGCAAATCCCAAAGTTGGACTAGTTACCACTTTATTACTATATGAATGAATGAATGAAAAGTATATTTTCTTGTCAAATCGCCAACCCATCCCTTATGGGATTAATTGACACATAAACAAACATTACAATAATTCGCTATGGTAATTAAATGATTATCGTTCAAAAGTTTGAGGCCACTTAGAAATGTCCTTGTTTTTGAAAGAAAAGCACTTTTTTTTGTCCATTAAAATAACATCAAAATGATTAGAAATACGGTGTAGACATTGTTAATGTTCTAAATGACTATTGTAGGTGGAAACGGCAGATTTTTAATGGAATATCTACATAGGCGTACAGAGGCCCATTATCAGCAACCATCACTCCTGTGTTCCAATGACACGTTGTGTTAGCTAATCCAGGTTTATAATTTTAAAAGGCTAATTGATCATTAGAAAACCCTTTTTCAATTATGTTAGCACAGCTGAAAACTGTTTTCCAGATTAAAGAAGCAATAAAACTGGCCTTCTTTAGACTAGCTGAGTATTGGCTCTAACCAAACTGTCTCTAACCAGAATAGAAAGAGGAGTGGGAGGACCCGGTGCACAACTGAGCAAGTAGACAAGCACATTAGAGTGTCTAGTTTGAGAAACAGACGTCTCACAAGTCCTCAACTGCCAGCTTCATTAAATAGTACCCGCAAAACACCAGTCTCAATGTCAGGCAGAGTTCTAGGCAGAGTTGCAAAGAAAAAGCCATCTCTCAGACTGGCCAATAAAAATAAAAGATTAAGATGGGCAATAGAACACAGACACTGGACAGAGGAACTCTGCCTAGAAGGCCAGCATCCCGGAGTCGCCTCTTCACTGTTGACGTTGCGACTGGTGTTTGCGGGTACTATTTATATTTTTGACTACTTTTACTTTTACTTCACTACATTCCTAAAGAAAATAATGTACTTTTTACTCCATACATTTTACTGTACCTGACACCCAGAAGTACTCGTTACATTTTGAATGCTTAGCAGGACAGGAAAATGGTCCAATTTACGCACATGGTCATCCCTTCTGCCTCTGATCTGGCGGACTCACTAAACACAAATGTATCTTTTGTAAATTATGTGTGAGTGTTGGAGAGTGCCCCTGGCTATCCATGCATTTTTAAAACAATAAAATGGTGCCGCCTGCTTTGCTTAATAGAAGGAATTTGAAATGTATACTTCTACTTTTACTTTTGATACTTAAGTATATTTTAGCAATTACATTTACTTTTGATACTTAAGTATATTTAGAACCAAATACTTTTAGACTTTTACTCAAGTAGTATTTTACTGGGTGACTTTTACTTTTACTTGAGTAACTTTCTATTAAGGTATCTATACTTTTACTCAAGTATGACAATTGGGTACTTTTTCCACTGCCACTGTCGAATACCCTTTTCAGAGGGGTTCCTCATGGAACCTTTTTGAACTGGAAAGGTTCCCCGTGTGGCAATTTTTAGAACCTCAGAAGGTTCTTCCAGGCTCCTTTCCTTCTAAGAGTGTATAGGTATGGGTTAGTGTTAGGGGTATCTTACTGAAGTGGTGTGTTGGGGTAAGGAGGAGGGCTGGAGGCGGTAGGGCAGGGCCGTCACTCTGAAGGACACGGTGGAGTTGAGGAGGTATGGGTCGTTACGTCTCTGCAAGGTGAATAGATGTTATAGATACTTTATTTCTTAATACTAATAATAACATTAATATGAATACTCCCAGTAGTACATACGTTTGGGTTTATGTGCTTGTGCTCACCTGGAGGAAGGTGTGAGCCCAGAGTCGGGAGCGGATCTTGACTACAGCGCTCTGACCACGGTCCAACCGCCCGACCACACACAGAACTCTTAGACAAAGGATGTTACTGCAGTTCTACAGAGCGGGAGAAACAGAGAGAGAGTTCATATACATTCCAAAAGTGATGCTGTATAGTAATACCAAACAAGCTGACAGTGAAATCCAAGGCTGCTGATAATGAAGTGCACGTATTGTAAGTACCAGGGTCTTGCTGCTGTAGGGCTGGGCAGCGCTGGTGGCTCGTCTGTAGCGGTGAGGAGAGCTACTGTTTCTCAGAAAGCCCAACAATTCTGGAGTGTCCTGGACAGAGGACATCTGAGGGAGAAAGAGAGAGAGAGACAGAGAGACAGAGACACAGAGACACAGAGACACAGAGACAAAGAAAGAGAGTGAGCGTGAGAGTAAGAGCGAGAAAGAGGGGAGAGAATTAAGTCACATTATTACATACCACTTATAAGTCCAACCAACCATCTATACAAAAAACACTACAGGTACACACTTACAGTGCCTTGCTAAAGTACACTGCTCAAAAAAATAAAGGGAACACTTAAACAACACAATGTAACTCCAAGTAAATCACACTTCTGTGAAATCAAACTGTCCACTTAGGAAGCAACACTGATTGACAATAAATTTCACATGCTGTTGTGCAAATGGAATAGACAACAGGTGGAAATTATAGGAAATTAGCAAGACACCCCCAATAAAGGAGTGGTTCTGTAGGTGGTGAACACAGACCAATTCTCAATTCCTATGCTTCCTGGCTGATGTTTTGGTCACTTTTGAATGCTGGCAGTGCTTTCACTCTAGTGGTAGCATGAGACGGAGTCTACAACCCACACAAGTGGCTCAGGTAGTGCAGCTCATCCAGGATGGCACATCAATGCGAGCTGTGGCAAGAAGGTTTGCTGTGTCTGTCTGCGTAGTGTCCAGAGCATGGAGGCGCTACCAGGAGACAGGCCAGTACATCAGGAGACGTGGAGGAGGCCGTAGACGGGCAACAACCCAGCAGCAGGACCGCTACCTCCGCCTTTGTGCAAGGAGGAGCACTGCCAGAGCCCTGCAAAATGACCTCCAGCAGGCCACAAATGTGCATGTGTCTGCTCAAACAGCCAGAAACAGACTCCATGAGGGTGGTATGAGGGCCCGACGTCCACAGGTGGGGGTTGTGCTTACAGCCCAACACCGTGCAGGACGTTTGGCATTTGCCAGAGAACACCAAGATTGTCAAATTCGCCACTGGCGCCCTGTGCTCTTCACAGATGAAAGCAGGTTCACACGCACATGTGACAGACGTGACAGAGTCTGGAGACGCCGTGGAGAACGTTCTGCTGCCTGCAACATCCTCCAGCATGACCGGTTTGGCGGTGGGTCAGTCATGGTGTGGGGTGGCATTTCTTTGTGGGGCCGCACAGCCCTCCATGTGCTTGCCAGAGGTAGCCTGACTGCCATTAGGTACCGAGATGAGATCCTCAGATCCCTTGTGAGACCATATGCTGGTGCGGTTGGCCCTGGGTTCCTCCTAATGCAAGACAATGCTAGACCTCATGTGGCTGGAGTGTGTCAGCAGTTCCTGCAAGAGGAAGGCATTGATGCTATGGACTGGCCCGCCCGTTCCCCAGACCTGAATCCAATTGAGCACATCTGGGACATCATGTCTCGCTCCATCCACCAACGCCACGTTGCACCACAGACTGTCCAGGAGTTGGCGGATGCTTTAGTCCAGGTCTGGGAGGAGATCCCTCAGGAGACCATCCGCCACCTCATCAGGAGCATGCCCAGGCGTTGTAGGGAGGTCATACAGGCACGTGGAGGCAACACACACTACTGAGCCTCATTTTGACTTGTTTTAAGGACATTACATCAAAGTTGGATCAGCCTGTAGTGTGGTTTTCCACTTTAATTTTGAGTGTGACTCCAAATCCAGACCTCCATGGGTTGATAAATTTGATTTCCATTGATCATTTTTGTGTGATTTTGTTGTCAGCACATTCAACTATGTAAAGAAAAAAGTATTTAATAAGAATATTTCATTCATTCAGATCTAGCATGTTTTATTTTAGTGTTCCCTTAATTTTTTTGAGCAGTGTACATCTACAGCTCAGATAAAGGTATAAACATAAACACACAATCTCCATGCTCACGTGTCCACCACAGGAGGCTGCTGATGGGAGGATGGCTCTAAATAATGTCTGGAATGGCGTGAATGGAATGGTATGTGTTTGATGTGTTCGATACCATTCACTTTAGTCCATTCCAGCCATTACTATGAGCCTGTCCTCCCCAATTATGGTGACACCGGACGCCTGTGGTGCCCACAGGGGCCAGCTACTGGCACAGACCCCAACCACTAACAGGCTGCTACAGTGCCTAAGAGAGACGGATAGTGCTGATCTCTCCCTGCTTCCCCTCTGATACGTTGTACCCCTCTGATACGTTCCCCTCTGATACGAGGTATGTTCTCAGCACCAGTGAGAGGAGTCTACTACCTCACATTCACCTCCATGGGTCGAGAGCCTGGACAGAAAATGGGTGTTTACTTGGTCAAAAATGGAGAGCAAATGATATACAACGTCCAGGACAACTTCCATGGTGGTTATGAGTACATGACAGGTGCCGTGGCTCTGGAGCTAGAGAAAGATGATCTGGTGTACTTAAGGCTTCCGAAGGGCTGGGGGCTGTATGATGACAACTACAACCACACTGTCTTTACTGGCATCCTGCTCTTCACCACCAACCCTGCTCTGGGCCAACTCCACTAGTCCCTCTCCTCTCCTACAGTCTTCAATAAACATGGAATGAGTGACTTTGTCCTGTCATCATTAAAGCACATTCCTCAGTCATCATCACAAACATAAACCAGACGGTAGATGACAGCAGATGTCCCTATTACCCTATTTTATTATGAGAAGAACTGAGCTGCATCAACGCTAGATCGGGTCAGTACACTTTGATCTAACTGAGCTGTAATTTCACAAAAGCATTTATGCCATTGTTTCTGAAGCATTGGAAACCAATACAGGTTAATAAATATAGAAAAGTAGTGCATGAGTACAGTGTCCAGTGTCCAGTCTCAGCAGGAGGTGTGGTTGTGTTACCTGTAGGCCCAGGGGGTTGAGGCTGGTGTTGCTCCGGCAGCTGATTGGTCCTTCCGTTAGAACCTCCAGAGCGTAGAGCAGGTGTTCGTCACGGAAACGAGAGGGCCAGCCCACCTGGAGCTCCGCCTCCCTGATACTACTGGGACCTGAGTTATGGAGCTGAGAGAATAAGAGGGAAAGGAGATAGAGATGAGAGGAAGAGAGAGGGGGGAGTAGAGAGAGAGAGTATGAGAACACCAAGCCACTCAGCTTAGCCCCTTTCCACACACTCATTAATTCTGAGGGTGGTGATGGTGAGTCACCCAAACAGGACATGGTCCCAGTGCTCCAGGCAGGAATTCTCTGAGAGAGAAACTCTGGCCGACCTAACTATAACCAGCTGGACAGACTGCAGGACAGGAGCACTGCAGCCCCAAACCCTGCAGACATCCAGCAGATGTCCCTCTTCACTGCATCTTCAACACACACACACACGCACATATCTACATAAGCATACAGAGGCTCATTATCAGCAACCATCACTCCTGTGTTCCAATGGCACGTTGTGTTAGCTAATCCAAGTTTATCATTTTAAAAGGCTAATTGATCATTAGAAAACCCTTTTGCAATTATGTTAGCACAGCTGAAAACTGTTGTGCTAATTCAAGAAGCAATAAAACTGTCCTTTAGACTAGCTGAGTATCTGGAGCATCAGCATTTGTGGGTTCGATTACAGGCTCAAAATGGCCAGAAACAAAGAACTTTCTTTTGAAACTCATCAGTCTATTCTTGTTCTGAGAAATGAAGGCTATTCCATGCCAAGAAACTGAAGAGCCAGTTTGCGCTGTTCTGTGAAGGGAGTAGTATACAGCGTTGTACCAGATCTTCATGATAAACTTGGATTAGCTAACACAACGTGCCATTGGAACACAGGAGTGATGGTTGCTGATAATGGGCCTCTGTACGCCTATGAAGATATTCCATAAAAAAATCTGCCATTTCCAGCTACAATAGTAATTTACAATATTAACAATGTCTACACTGTATTTCTGATCAATTTGATGTTATTTTAATGGACAATTTATTTATTTATTTTCAAAAACAAGGACATTTCTAAGTGACACCAAACTTTTGAACGGTAGTGTATGTCTGATCCCCTCCTCTTATCCCTCCACCCCACTCTGTCTTTCTCTCTCTCTTCCTTTATGACAGTAATTACCACTGTTCAGGAGGCCTTTGATCAGACAGCAGCCAGCACTTACAGGGCTACTGCCTTTACTGTGTGTGTATGTACCTCGTAGATGTGTGTGACCTGGGGTCCTACGTCATCCTCTTTGACCGGCTTCTCTTTGGGCTCCCAGTGAGGAAACGGAAGAACCACCTGAGAGGGATGACACACCCTGGAAAGGGAGCGAGAGAGGCAGAGAGAGATGGAAGAGAGAAAGAAAGAAAAAGAGAAGCGACAGAGAAAGAAAGAGAAGAGAGAGAGTGTGAGAACAAATGATATGGAGAGCAAATGATATACAACATCCAGGACAACTTGGGGGGTGAACACCAAGCCACTCGCCACTCCGCTGCCAAACACAACTTACCCAACGCCGGTTGGACCTTAACCTCCAGCCCCCCACACCCACAGCCCCCCCCACGGATCACTATCTGTTTGTGTGTACAACTGCCTTAGAAGCAGCCAAGTCACTCTGGGGTCCAGACTTTGAAGTGTGTTTGTGTGTGTGGGGGGGGTAGTAAAACAAGGAACATTCGGACAAGTGGGTACATTTCGTCAGAACCCACAAGGAAAAAAGCTATTTTAGGCTTGGGAGTTAGGGTTAGGGTTACAATTAGGGTTAGGGTAAGGTTTAGTTTTAGGGTTAGGTGTTAAGCTTAGCGTTAAGGTTAGGGTTAGGTTAACGGTTAGGGAAAAAAGGAGTTTGAATGGGAGTCAATGTTTTGTTCCCCACAAGGATAGTAAATCAAACGTGTGTATGTGTGTGTGTGCAAGCGTGTGTGTGACGAAGGAGCACTAGCACTGGCTCATGTGTGCATGATTAGCAGAGATCTATTCATAGAAACATACAGAGACACAACCACACTGAGCAATAGAAATACAGCAAAATAAATGAGCTTGTCTCACCTACATGGCACGAGACAAAGAGATAAACTGTATGACAACAAAGTGCATCAAACACGGCAAGATATGCTAATGTCACAGGGTTAGAGAAAAGATCAATCAGAACAGAGATGTATCACTCACCCCCTCAGGTCTAGCTGAGCTCTGGCAGAGATGGAGAGAGACAGACTGACTGGGTTGCTCTTGGAGTTGTCTTTGTTTGAACTGTAAGATAAGAGACACACATGAGTCAATAAAGATGTTTGGATGTAGAGTCTGCACCATGGCCTGACGATGTATGGTGTGTGTGCATGTGTGCATGTGTGCGTGTGTGAGTAAATGAGTGAGTGAGCGTGTGTTTGTGGCGAGGTGAACAGTCAATGTTTTGTCTCGTCTGTTTCCCTCCGGCCATCTGTCTCGACGCTCTTTGTTTGGGAAAGCCACAGAAATCCTCAGAATTCTGACAGAGGTTCCTTTTTACAGTTATGTGTGTCACAGCTCTTCAGCAGTGTGTGTGTGTGTATCTGCACGCATCTGCGTGTTTGTCTGTCACCTGTGGATCTGTAGGTCAAAGTCAATGTGAGGACCGGCATCATCCAGCCTTTGGACAGCAAACCTTAAACCTACAGATACCTGGAGACAGAGACAGTGAGACAAGAGAGAAGGACAGAGAGAGAGGGACAGAGACAGAAAGAGACGATTCAAAGTCTGTGTCAGTGACATCTGTAAGTGTTCAGTTAAACCGAGCAGCCTTCTAACCCCATGTACAGTCTCCCTTTGTTAAAACTAACCAGAACCTGGCCATGGTGTGTGTATCTGGGTTACGTATCTGTATTGTGTGTGTGTGTTTCAGTTGGAGGATCAGTACAGATCTGTGGGCTGAGAAGACCAGATCCCTTTCCCTCTAGTCTTTAGACCCCAGTTAAACCCCCCTCTACCCTTGCTTAACTCACACCATGTGGAGGGCTTAGTTCATAACCATGAGTATGATAATGGCTTCTTGCATTTGTGTGTGTGTGTAATAATGTTGTCATGAACAACAGGTCAGACACTAGTCAATGCCGGAAACTCAAACACTCGCTAAAACTACAAGGGAGAAGCCTGAGGGTGGAAACTCAAACACTCGCTAAAACTACAAGGGAGAATCCTGAGGGTGGAAACTCAAACACTCGCTAAAACTACAAGGGAGAATCCTGAGGGTGGAAACTCAAACACTCGCTAAAACTACAAGGGAGAAGCCTGAGGGGGGAAACTCAAACACTCGCTAAAACTACAAGGGAGAAGCCTGAGGGTGGAAACTCAAACACTCGCTAAAACTACAAGGGAGAAACCTGAGGGTGGAAACTCAAACACTTGCTAAAACTACAAGGGAGAAGCCTGAGGGTGGAAACTCAAACACTCGCTAAAACTACAAGGGAGAAGCCTGAGGGGGGAAACTCAAACACTCGCTAAAACTACAAGGGAGAAGCCTGAGGGTGGAAACTCATTAGGACTCCAAAGTCAGAGACTTTATTGCACATCAGAGAGAGAAACCTTAAAACTCAACAGAGACGACGAAAGACCAAATGGGTCTAAATCACTGAGGTCCCCAGGCTGAGAGAAAGAGAGACAGACAGACAGAGTGACCCAAATATATCTCTCTCCCCAAATCTGGAAAACATGTATTTCCTGTCGCTTCTCTCCCATGTCCTGAACAGCACCACCACCACTATAAAACGGTCTAATCTGGATCTACTGTAAAACCCACCATAGTACAGAGACAGTGTTGTCAAGGAAATTATCTAATGCATCGAACAGCCATCGACCTGATCTAATGCATCGACCAGCCATCGACCTGATCTAATGTATCGACCAGCCATCGACCTGATCTAATGCATCGACCAGCCATCGACCTGATCTAATGTATCAACCAGCCATCGACCTGATCCAATGCATCGAACAGCCATCGACCTGATCTAATGCATCGACCAGCCATCGACCTGTTCTAATGCATCGACCAGCCATCGACCTGATCCAATGCATCGACCAGCCATCGACCTGATCTAATGCATCGACCAGCCATCGACCTGATCCAATGCATCGAACAGCCATCGACCTGATCTAATGCATCGACCAGCCATCAACCTGATCTAATGCATCGACCAGCCATCGACCTGATCCAATGCATCGACCAGCCATCGACCTGATCTAATGCATCGACCAGCCATCGACCTGATCTAATGCATCGACCAGCCATCGACCTGATCCAATGCATCGACCAGCCATCGACCTGATCCAATGCATCGACCAGCCATCGACCTGATCCAATGCATCGACCAGCCATCGACCGTGGCTCTGTGACTGTTCTCACATTCCTTGATGTAAGAGAAGGGATTGACGCTGTCGACCAAATTAACAGACAGGTATCTATTTGTTTTTCTGGCCAGTGAGACCTCTGATTGCTCCAAGGCTATATATGGTGTTCCACAGGGCTCTGTGCAGGGGCCGTTTCTGTTCACATTATACATGCTGATCGTCTGGCAGAGGTGGCACACCAGGCCCCAGAGTGGTGTAGCGGAAGACACAATTCTGAGGCCCTTCGTTTTTCCTGATCTGGTAACCTAACCAGGTAAAACTCTGGACCTTATACGGTATGACGTGATTCATCTGTTTAATATGGGCTATGATGGGACCAGAGTTTTTCTAATCAGGTCACATGGTTTTAAAAAACTCCTGGCCTTGGGGAGGATGAAAACCCTGTCAAACTGCAGCAACTTTGTACTTGTTCATATGAATTATATTTTAAAGAAGGACCAGGAGGGTCCTATAGACAGACACTGAGAAAGAAACATGATTGGACAATAAAACACAGGGGTGAGCTTGATTTATGCAGGTTTGCATCATGTAGTTTGCATTATTGTGTTTATATGTTATATTATTGTGTTTACATTTAAACTTGGGCTAACCAGGTTACGTAGACTTTTTCAATCCAAGAGTTGAAAAAGTCTAGGTAACTTGGTTAGCCCAAGTTTAAATATAAACCAAATGTAATCCCATTCACATTTTTTCACAAACAAATGAGCTATAAATAGCCGACACAACATTAGCGCTTCGTTTACCCTGGCCAGAGGAACAGGGCCCATATTAGACTAGACTATGCAGCTGCTGTTGTTAGTATTCTACAGTTGATCAGACCGAAAAATTGTCTCGTTTCCATGCAACACATCATGTCAGCTCGCTAATGTTTAGGAAGGCTGCTCCATTTATGTAAGAGTTTTTACTTGTGTCTGTCGGGAGTGATGTGTTATCAGCTTGCTAAATAAATACCAGAGGAAAGTGGAGAGCGCCTTGAGCTTTATGCCAGCCTGCGCGACCTGCGTTTTCCATTAATCCGATTGGTCAAGGCACACAAAGAGCCTGTAGCAGCACTCCGGTGTGAAAGACAAAACAATTGTGCGTTAGTGACAGATCATGAGGCAAATCGGTCTAAAAAACAGCACTTTGCCCCTTTTTTTTACACTTTGCGCAGATATATTTTATTAAACTAAATCACAAGTGGTGTGGCGCTGACGCAGCCACACCTGATTGAAAAGTGCTGTGGCAAATGCTGCCTCGCCACACATTTTTCGGCAGCCCTGCCGTCTGGGATGTTACCATAAACAGTGTCTGTTTTCACCGCTATGCTTGTTGACCCCAGGAAGAGTAGCTGCTGCTTTAGCACTAGCTAATGGGGATCCTAATAAAATACGAAACATTTTGACAATACACGACTGTTCGTTTTAAAGAAACATGGCGAGGCAGTCTGCATTTTAGAGGCTTGACTAAAAAGTATTAGAATGAGAAAAAGATACGTTCAAAATGGTCTACAAGCGTTATTCCGGCTGCATGATTAGTAAGTGTGTATGTGTATGTGTGTGTTTATTATATAAAAGCTCATGAATTCCTACAGGTCCAAAGGAATTCATGCCCCTTTGGACCTGTATGGGAAACATCTGGTCTGAAGGAGAGCTGACGTGCACACACACACACACTCCTCAATTCCTTGGAGCCCTCTAAAGCCGCGCCCCAGAAGTGAAATCTGATCACATAATTGATTTATCAGAATGCTGTGTGTCGCTTCTAGAGCTAACAAATACCGCTCTCAGGCTCACAACACACACACTTACACACGCATGCACGTAGCCACGTATACACACACACAAACACACAGACACACAGACACACATACACACACAAACACACATGCACACACAGACAGACAGAGCGGTTACAGAAACACAGGGTAGAGTTACATGTCGGAAGGGACCACTCTTTACTTAACAAAGCCTGTGCTTCCTGGATGTGTCATGCAAGGGGCGAACGGATTAACACACACAGAAATACCCACAGACAGCTTCAGAGTGTGGGACTCAGTGGGGTACGGGGTATCTGGGTGATCAATCACCATGGTAACTATCAATCAGCACCACTGTATCTGATTAACAGCTTCCTGTTTGGTCAGGAAGTGGTTGTTTCCAAGTAAAGGGGGAAGTCAGTGTGAGGACATGTACGTGTGTGTATTTTTTTGTGTTCATTTGTGTGTGTGTTGGACTTACTTCTGTTCCAGCAACCATAGGGTTCCCCAGGTCACACACCACCAGTCTGGAGTCATTCACCATCCTGTACTCACAGTTCAACCTGGATAGAGACTGGAGAGGAGAGGAGGGCAGGCAAGAAGAGAGGTGAAAGGGAGAGGGTGGAAGAGGAAGAGAAGTGATATGTGGGGGAAGGGAGGAGAGGAAAAGAGTGATGAATGTTCTGACAGTAACAACCTCATCCATCTTAGTGCCCCATTACACACTCTCTCTCTCTCTCTCTCTCTCTCTCTCTCTCTCTCTCTCTCTGTCTCTCTCTCTCTCTCTCTCTCTCTCTCTCTCTCTCTCTCTCTCTCTCTCTCTCTCTCTCTCTCTCTCTCTCTCTCTCTCTCTCTCTCTCTCTCTCTCTCTCTCTCTCTCTCTCTCTCTCTCACAAACAAACAAACAAACTAAGAGTCCTCTAGAGAAAAAACCCTGACATTGTCAACAGGATGTAATGTCATGGTAAAGAGGTCAGCAAGGCGGTAGGGTCTAGTTGAGCTGGGCTAGGGTCAGTGTGGGGGTGGTAGTGTGTGTGAATGAGTGTTCTCACCTCTATCCTGCGTTCCACTCCTATGTAATCAGCCTCAGGGGGTAGGAGTGTGTGTAGCTCCGTCTCATATGCCCCCTCTCCTTTGTTAACCGCGTTTATGGTCAACATGACCAGGTTGTCATCCCCGACCACCAGCTCTGTACGGTCCCTGTGTTTGTGTGTGTGCAGGAGAGAGATAAAAACAAGTCAATAATATGTCAAACAGTAGAGGTCGGAGTATGTGTGTGTGTATCAGACAGAGGAGAATGACAGGGTGTTTTTGTTGGGCTGCCATGGCGATAGCATACAGATGGAAACAGTAGAAAAACACACACACACACACACACACACACACACACACACACACACACACACACACACACACACACACACACACACACACACACACACACACACACACACACACACACACACACACACACACACACACACACACACACACACACACAGGCCTCTCTACACACTTGCTAATGTAAACAATCAGAGAGTAAACTTCTCTCCTTGCATGCTGTAACACAGTCCTACCCTTTGTTTGGGTGTGTGTGTGTGTATATGAATGTGTGTGAGTGTGAGTATGTACAGTGGGGCAAAAAAGTATTTAGTCAGCCACCAATTGTGCAAGTTCTCCCACTTAAAAAGATGAGAGAGGCCTGTAATTTTCATCATAGGTACACTTCAACTATAACAGACAAAATGAGAAAATAAAATCCAGAAAATCACATTGTAGGATTTTTACAGGTCTGTGAGAGCCAGAAATCTTGCTTGTTTGTAGGTGACCAAATACTTATTTTCCACCATAATTTGCAAATAAATTCATAAAAAAACCTACAATGTGATTTTCTGGATTTTTTTTTCTTATTTTGTCTGTCACAGTTGAAGTGTACCTATGATGAAAATTACAGGCCTCCCTCATCTTTTTAAGTGGGAGAACTTGCACAATTGGTGGCTGACTAAATACTTTTTTGCCCCACTGTACATATGTTGAAAGTTTACAGGTTGACAAGGACTTTTCTGAATCTTCCCAACATGCCTCACTTTACAGGGCAGGGCACAACACAACGCAAGGCGTAACACACCCCTATATCAGTAAGGTTATTTAACTGCTGTATTTAAATGAGACCGTAACTGATTCATGTTGACGTATATGCTACATATGTTAGATACAGTACATACTTACATGCTTGCAGACAGCTGGAGGTCTGGAATACACTCATTGTCTTCCCCACAGTCCAGCAGAATATACGCCTGAGAAATAAAGGAGATAGGGAGAGACCGATGGGGAGAGGGATGGGGGAGGATTTAGGTCTAGTCTAACGGTACTCATATGCTGTAAGTGGTCTTGATTGGATGAGAAAGAGAGCCCCCACACACACACACCTGTTCCTGCAGGAAGGTACTGCTGTAGCGGTTGAGGACAGGGGGGAGATCCAGGTTGGAAGGAGGGGCTAAACTGTAGTTCAGAGCCAATGAAATGGGAGTCAATTTATCCCTAAACTCATCCTCCTCCTGAGAGTGACAGAGAGAGAAGGGGGGTGGGACACACACGCCATGTAACATAAAGTTTGTTCACTATAACACAATAACTGGTCCAAAAACAGGTTCAGCTGAGTTGACAGATATTTTGAGAGGATATTGTCCAAACACAGCAAGGATGGAGGCCTCGATTTAAAAAAACTACTTAAATCCATTATTTGGAAGTGGAGTGTGTTTGACTTACTCGTAGGTAGACAGTGTAGTTCAGGCAGGAGTGTGGACGGCTGTGGCCAAGAGTTAGGACCCCTGTGTGCTGGGGCTGATGGGAATTCAGGAAATGAACTCTCTTTACTCCGCCCCTCACACCTTTCAGCCAATCCAGTTGCAGCTCTGCATTCAAGACTGGGAGAGGTGGATGAGAGAGGGGGATGGAGGGAGAGAGTGAGGAGGGGTTCCATATGGTCCCATCCTGTGTGTGTGTGTGTGTGTGTGTGTGTGTGTGTGTGTGTGTGTGTGTGTGTGTGTGTGTGTGTGTGTGTGTGTGTGTGTGTGTGTGTGTGTGTGTGTGTGTGTGTGTGTGTGTGTGTGTGTGTGTATTCTCATCTGGTGTGCAGGAGGGAACCGTGGGTATGGTCTACTTTATCACTTTTAGATTCCACAGAGCATCATTAGCCAGTGGAAACAATGCATTCATACATTCATATAGTTAGCATCTCTAACACTAACGTATACATAAACCTCTCCCTCCCCCCTCTTCATCCCCAGTCAGAGCTACTTACCTACAGAGTCTGGGATCCCCACACCGCTCACCTTCGCACAAATATCTACCCTGAGACTGGATAACAGAGAGAGAGAGGTAGAGATACATGGGAGATTGAGACAGCATAAAAACAGTTATATTCTGTATGTCTGTGTCTGTGTGTGTATGTGTCAATGTGTGGTCAACGTGTGTTTGTGTGTGTGTGTGTGTATGTGTCAATGTGTGTTTGTGTGTGTGTGTGTGTGTATGTGTCAATGTGTGTTTGTGTGTGTGTATGCGCTCATTAGATTCCAGGATATTAATGGTGCAGGTCTCCCTCTGTAGGAGTCACTTTCCTGTTCCTGATAGAAGGGACAATAAACACACACACACACACACACACACACACACACACACACACACACACACACACACACACACACACACACACACACACACACACACACACACACACACACACACACACACACACACACACACACACACACGACACACACACGACACACGACACACACACGACACACTAGGGAAATACATACTGGGGTTCTCTAGCAGTGAAATGCCTGTCAACAATAACCACTCAGGATAGAACAATGAGCACCGATTAGAACAAAAACTTCCTCTTACCGCTCGTCCTCTCAGTCTCTCCAAAACCACCAGAAAAACAACTCAACTGGCCAAAGCTCTCAATAAAACAATTACTCGATAAAAGAAAAAGCAACAGTCCCAGACAGTCCTAAAACCTCCCTAATAGTACATGTGTTGTTGTGTCCTGTCTAGTTCCTCCAGCCAGTCCTAAAACCTCCCTAATAGTACATGTGTTGTTGTGTCCTGTCTAGTTCCTCCTGACAGTCCTAAAACCTCCCTAATAGTACATGTGTTGTTGTGTCCTGTCTAGTTCCTCCAGCCAGTCCTAAAACCTCCCTAATAGTACATGTGTTGTTGTGTCCTGTCTAGTTCCTCCTGACAGTCCTAAAACCTCCCTAATAGTACATGTGTTGTTGTGTCCTGTCTAGTTCCTCCAGCCAGTCTGATGGTTTATTTCAATCAGCTGTGTTTGTTTTGACTGAATTCCACAGTTTAGTGGTGTCTGTCAATCTGCCCAAAAGCACCATGTCTCTGTCCCTGCCAACACACATAGCCTATGAAGCACCCTATTGGTCTTATGTCTGTCACTCACTAGGTTACCATGGTGTAGGGTTTCTGGAAAGGTAGGGCATGTGAATGACTGCTTGTGTGGGTGCGTGTGTGCTTGCGTGCGTGTGTGCTTGCGTGCGTGTGTGTACTCACCAGGTTACCATGGTATCAGATTCTGTCAGGAGGCAGGATCGGTCGTCAGGGTTCATGATTCTAGGAGTCAGGATCATCTCAGCCTCCACTGACACTACAGGACGAGCCCTACACACACGCACGCACACGCACACACACACACACACAATTAATTTCACCATTGTAAACTAGCAGCCAATCTGATACACGAAACAATGTAGTCTAGCCAATCAGAGAATTAGATATCTTACCTGTACACCGACACCTCCCCTTTACCAAATGCTCCCACTATCAGATCTACAGTGAAAGAGAGAAAGACAGAGACATAGAGAGAGAGACAGACAGAGGGAGAGACAGAGAGAGAGAGAGAGAGAGAGAGAGAGAGAGAGAGAGAGAGAGAGAGAGAGAGAGAGAGAGAGAGAGAGAGAGAGAGAGAGAGAGAGAGAGAGAGAGAGAGAGAGAGAGAGAGAGAGAGAGAGAGAGAGAGAGAGAGAGAGAGAGAGAGAGAGAGAGACTGCATGAGCTTCAAAGAACGCCACAGGTGGGACTGATTTCATGGTCGCCAGCAATCTTCATCAAGCACAGACCTCTCATGTTTTACACACACTGACACATCGATACACACACATACATAAACACATTTAGTCTGTACCAGCTTTGAGTTGTGAATATAACCATTTTTGCAGCACTATTTTGGTTCAGAATGAAACTATCCAAATAGGAACACAGTGTGTGTGTCGCAACGGAGAAACCCCACGGCACATTCCAGCTCCATTAGAACGTTCCCATTGGTCCAATCAGATCCCTCTGCTACACAACAACAACATTCCCTCACTTTACTATAATCATGTGCCTTATACAACTAGTCAGTCTGTAGCAGCCACTTTACTATAATCATGTGCCTTATACAACTAGTCAGTCTGTAGCAGCCACTTTACTATAATCATGTGCCTTATACAACTAGTCAGTCTGTAGCAGCCACTTTACTATAATCATGTGCCTTATACAACTAGTCAGTCTGTAGCAGCCACTTTACTATAATCATGTGCCTTATACAACCAGTCAGTCTGTAGCAGCCACTTTACTATAATCATGTGCCTTATACAACTAGTCAGTCTGTAGCAGCCACTTTACTATAATCATGTGCCTTATACAACCAGTCAGTCTGTAGCAGCCACTTTACTATAATCATGTGCCTTATACAACTAGTCAGTCTGTAGCAGCCACTTTACTATAATCATGTGCCTTATACAACTAGTCAGTCTGTAGCAGCCACTTTACTATAATCATGTGCCTTATACAACTAGTCAGTCTGTAGCAGCCACTTTACTATAATCATGTGCCTTATACAACTAGTCAGTCTGTAGCAGCCACTTTACTATAATCATGTGCCTTATACAACTAGTCAGTCTGTAGCAGCCACTTTACTATAATCATGTGCCTTATACAACCAGTCAGTCTGTAGCAGCCACTTTACTATAATCATGTGCCTTATACAACTAGTCAGTCTGTAGCAGCCACTTTACTATAATCATGTGCCTTATACAACCAGTCAGTCTGTAGCAGCCACTTTACTATAATCATGTGCCTTATACAACTAGTCAGTCTGTAGCAGCCACTTTACTATAATCATGTGCCTTATACAACCAGTCAGTCTGCAGCAGCCACTTTACTATAATAATGTGCCTTATACAACCAGTCAGTCTGCAGCAGCCACGCAACTAGTCCAGTGCTCTACTCAGTTAATTTGTGATTATGTGTTTTGAAGATGAAGAGTCTTAAATGGGTTTTTGTTTAAAAGAGAGCTGCACTTTAATGATTGTGTTCACGGGAGACAGACGACGCTCGCACACACACACACACACACACACACACACACACACACACACACACACACACACACACACACACACACACACACACACACACACACACACACACACACACACACACACACACACACACACACACACACACACACACACACACAAACACCCCAGCATTGACTGAAAGTCTGCAACCTCAGTGGGAAAGAGACTTAATCAATGCAAGCCTTCCCTGCCAGACACACTAAGCTAAGCTAACACAACGCTAACACAGGACTGACTGGGACATATAGAATATGCCCCCAACCATAGATCTAGCTAGTCCTGTCACTGGAAGACAAAGGTTAAGCTAAGCTCTGAAGCTGATACAGCACTTGGACTGGGGACAGAGGCTAAGATAAGTCATGCTAATATCAATGAGGCTGAGGGTCAGAGGCTAAGATAAGTCATGCTAATATCAATGAGGCTGAGGGTCAGAGGCTAAGATAAGTCATGCTAATATCAATGAGGCTGAGGGTCAGAGGCTAAGCTTACTCATGATAATATATCAATGGGACTGGTTAAGCTCATTAGTTCTGACCTCTGCAGTTCTGTTTGAAAGAGTTCTGAGCTCTCTAGTTCCATCGGTCTAGTGGAGGTCATGAGAAAAATGTGATCAGGACCTATAAGGGTTGATGTGGTTCTGAAGACTTGTGACAGAGAGGTTGTCTCCAGTTTACTAGAAAGAGTCAAGTTGAGAACTCCTCCTCAGATAGCCTTTAATCTGTTGGAAATATACATCCCTGGCTATCCATCAAATGAAACAGACTAGGTTAAGTCTTGATGCTGATAGAGGGCTAGAGTGTAACACACACAGGCACACCGTTAGTGACATCTGTTTAAATGGTTAAACTATTAGAGTCAAATATGATCTATTGAGTGTGTGTGTGTGTGTGTGTGTGTGTGTGTGTGTGTGTGTGTGTGTGTGTGTGTGTGTGTGTGTGTGTGTGTGCGTTTGCCTCTGTATGTGTGTGTGTTCTTGTGTGTGTGTGCGCGTGTGCGTGTTTAAGAACGTGTGTCTAAATTGAATGTAGGAGTGGTCCATCTGTTTTTGCAGTCAGTGAGAGTGCCTTAGCCTGCTGGTCCTCTGAAACCACAACATTCAACATTACACCCTAGCCCCCAGTGTGTGTGTGTGTGTGTGTGTGTGTGTGTGTGTGTGTGTGTGTGTGTGTGTGTGTGTGTGTGTGTGTGTGTGTGTGTGTGTGTGTGTGTGTGTGTGTGTGTGTGTGTGTGTGTGTGTTTTATAGGTGTAACAAGGGGCCGGCAGAGAAAGGGGGACCTCTAGCTGTCTGTGGGGTATGGGGGGCAGTTGGAAAGGTAGAGGTGAGGAGGGAAGGAGGAAGAGGGGAAAGAGAGGGAAGAAGGAAGAGGGGGAACGAGGCAGAGAGGAGGAAAGAGGACAGCAGCTAAAGCACTTGGCCTTTCAACCACAATCTGCAAGTCATCAAAGCTAAGGTGTGCTTTCAGCAGGCAGATCTAACCGCGCACACACACACACGCACACACGCACACACACACACACACACACACACACACACACACACACACACACACACACACACACACACACACACACACACACTCTCTCTGTGTAGTACAGTCCAAACATCAGCTCAGCCTCAGGGATCCAAACTTCCAACAGAAGAATTCCGCTCTCATTCCAAAGTCCTGGATCTGTCCGTCTTACACTCCAGAGAAACCCAACCCCACTTCTCCCGTAGGTGTATGTGTGCAAACGTGTGTGCCAGTGGAGGCTGCTGAGGGGAGAACGGCACATAATAATGGCCGGAATGGAGCGAATGGACTGGCATCAAACACCTGGAAACCATGTGTTTGATACCATTCCGCTCCAGTCACTACCAAAAGCCTGTCCTCCCCAATTAAGGTGCCACCAACCTCCTATGGTGCGTGCCTATGTGTGTGTGTTTGTGCCTGTGTGTGTGTGTGTGTGTGTGTGTGTGTGTGTGTGTGTGTGTGTGTGTGTGTGTGTGTGTGTGTGTGTGTGTGTGTGTGTGTGTGTGTGTGTGTGTGTGTGTGTGTGTGTGTGTGTGCATGTTCCTCCCATAGGTACAGTTGTAGTTGGAAGTTTACATACACCTTAGCCAAATACATTTAAACTGAGTTTATCACAATTCCTGAATTTAATCCTAGTAAGAAATCCCTGTCTTAGGTCAGTTAGGATCACCAATTTATTTTAAGAATGTGAAATGTCAGAATAATAGTAGAGAGAATGATTCATTTCAGATTTAATTTATTTTATCACATTCCCAGTGGGTCAGAAGTTTACATACACTCAATTAGTATTTGTAAGGGCTGACGCTTTCCTCATCCTCGGATGAGGTGAGGAGAGAAGGATCTTCAGACCAAAATGCGGAGTCAGGGAAATAAGCCATCTTTATTACAAATACGACGGCCACTAAACAAAACAAAACACTTTCAAAATTTACACAAAATAACAAAACGTAACGAACGGAACCTGAACATAAACTTACATAGACAAACGTAAACTCACGAACAGGAACGTTACATCGAAACGTACGAACAGCCAAACAGCCCCGATAGTGAATAACATCGAACACAACGAAGACATCACAGGAGACAATCACCCACAAACAAACAGTGAGAACACCCTACCTAAATATGACTCTTAATTAGAGGAGAACGCAAAACACCTGCCTCTAATTAAGAGCCATACCAGGCAACCACAACCAACATAGAAACAGATAACATAGACTGCCCACCCAAAACACATGCCCTGACCTAAACACATACAAAAACAACATAAAACAGGTCAGGACCGTTACAGTATTTGGTAGTATTGCCTTTAAATTGTTAAACTTGGGTCAAACGTTTCGGGTAGCCTTCCACAAGCTTCCCACAATAAGTTGGGTGAATTTTGGCCCATTCCTCCTGACAGAGCTGGTGTAACGGAGTCAGGTTTGTAAGCCTCCTTGCTCACACATGCCTTTCCAGTTCTGCCCACAAATTCTCTATAGGATTGAGGTCAGGGCTTTGTGATGGCCACTCCAATACCTTGACTTTGTTGTCCTTAAGCCATTTTGCCACAACTTTGAAAGTATGCTTGGGGTCATTGTCCATTTGGAAGACCCATTTGCGACCAAGCTTTAACTTCCTGACTGATGTCTTGAGATGTTGCTTCACTATATTCATATAATTTTCCTCCCTCATGATGCCATCTATTTTGTGAAGTGCACCAGTCCCTCCTGCAGAAAAGCACCCCCACAACAGGATGCTGCCACCCCCGTGCTTCACGGTTGGGATGGTGTTCTTCGGCTTGCAAGCCTCCCCCTTTTTCCTCCAAACATAACAATGGTCATTATGGCCAAACAGTTCTATTTTTGTTTCATCAGACCAGAGGACATTTCTCTAAAAAGTACGATCTTTGTCCCCATGTGCAGTTGCAAACCGTAGTCTGGCTTTTTTATGGCTGTATTGGAGCAGTGGCTTCTTCCTTGCTGAGCGGCCTTTCAGGTTATGTCGATATAGGACTCGTTTTACTGTGGATATAGATACTTTTGAACCTGTTTCCTCCAGCATCTTCACAAGGTCCTTTGCTGTTGTTCTGGGATTGATTTGCACTTTTTGCACCAAAGTACGTTCATCTCTAGGAGACAGAACACGTCTCCTTCCGGAGCGGTATGATGGCTGCGTGGTCCCATGGTGTTATTACTTGCGTACTATTGTTTGTACAGATGAACGTGGTACTTTCAGGCGTTTGGAAATTGCTCCCAAGTATGAACCAGACTTGTGGAGGTCTACAATTTTTTTTCTGAGGTCTTGGCTGATTTATTTAGATTTTCTTATGATGTCAAGCAAAGAGGCACTGAGTTTGAAGGTAGGCCTTGAAATACATCCACAGGTACACCTCCAATTGACTCAAATGATGTCAATTAGCCTATCAGAAGCTTCTAAAGCCATGACATAATTTCCTGGAATTTTACAAGCTGTTTAAAGGCACAGTAAACTTAGTGTATGTAAACATCTGACCCACTGGAATTGTGATACAGGTAATTATAAGTGAAATAATCTGTCTGTAAACAATTGTTGGAAAAATGACTTGTGTCTTGCACAAAGTAGATGTCCTAACCGACTTGCCAAAACTATAGTTTGTTAACAAGAAATTTGTGGAGTGGTTGAAAAACAAGTTTTAATTACTCCAACCTAAGTGTATGTAAACTTCCAACTTCAACTGTACATCTGTATTCCATACCCAGTCGTTCTTTTCCCTCTGAAAAGTGCCACTGACACAGAGGCTGATTTGGGGTAAATGTACCCTTGGGGTAAATAAAACATACCCTATGGCCCACTTTCACCTTCCAAGTCAATCATATTTCCACACTGATAAAAACATGTCTGCCACCACTGATTTGAGGTTAGTACGTAAACACACACACATACAGACACACATTGGGAGTAAGTGTACCTTTGGGGTATGCTGAGTAACTAAACCTCTGGGCTAGTCCCGGACTCCCTGCTCTGAGAAATATGGCTGCCATCCAACGTTTACACAACCTGTCAACCTGTCAGAGACCGACTGCTTCAAACTTCTGTATAAGCTCTCTCTTTAGAACCAGTGTTCAGTGTGTCAGCTGTCAAAGTGTTCAGTGTGTCAGCTGTCAAAGTGTTCAGTGTGTCAGCTGTCAAAGTGTTCAGTGTGTCAGCTGTCAAAGTGTTCAGTGTGTCAGCTGTCAAAGTGTTCAGTGTGTCAGCTGTCAAAGTGTTCAGTGTGTCAGCTGTCAAAGTGTTCAGTGTGTGTGTTTTATTTGACCTTTATTTAACCAGGTAGGCCAGTTGAGAACAAGTTCTTATTTACAACTGCGACCTGACCAAGATAAAGCAAAGCAGTGCGACAAAAACAACAACAGAGAGTTACACATAAATAAACATACAGTCAATAACACAATAGAAAAAAGAGCAAGAGGATAAATAACAATATGGGGATGAGGTAGTTGGGTGTGCTATTTACAGATTGGCTGTGTACAGGTACAGTGATCGGTAAGCTGCACTGACAGCTGATTCTTAAAGTTAGAGAGGGAGACATGAGACTCCAGCTTCAGTGATTTTTGCAATTCGTTCCAGTTATTGGCAGCAGAGAACTGGAAGGAAAGGCGGCTAAAGTAAGTGTTGGCTTTGGGGATGACCAGTGAAATATACCTGCTGGAGCGCGTGCTATGGGTGGGTGTTGCTATGGTGACCAGTAAGCTGAGATAAGGCGGGGCTTTACCTAGCAAAGACTTATAGATGACCTGGAGCCAGTGGGTTTGGTGAGTGAGGGCCAGCCAATGAGAGAATACAGGTCGCAGTGGTGGGTTGTATATCGGGCTTTGGTGACAAAACGGATGGCACTGTGATAGACTACGTCCAGTTTGCTGAGTAGAGTGTTGCTGCAGGGGGGGCTGAGCTGTTGGCCGGGGTAGGGGTAGCCAGGTGGAAAGCATGGCCAGCCCGTAGAAAAATGTTTATTGAAATGATCGATTATCATAGATTTATCGGTTGTGACAGTATTTGCTAGCCTCAGTGCAGTGGGCAGCTGGGAGGAGGTGCTCTTATTCTCCATGGACGTTACCGTGTCCCAAAACTTTTTGGAATTAGTGCTACAGGATGCAAATTTCTGTTTGAAAAAGCTAGGCTTAGCTTTAGTAACTGACTGAGTATATTGGTTCCTGACTTCCCTGAAAAGTTGCATATCGCGGGGGCTATTCGATGCTAATGCAGAACGCCACAGGATGTTTTTGTGCTGGTCATGGGCAGTCAAGTCTGGGGTGAACCAAGGGCTATATCTGTTCTTAGTTCTACATTTTTTGAACGAGGCATGCTTATTTAAGATGTTGAGGAAAGCACTTTTAAAGAGCAACCAGGCATCCTCTACTGATGGGATGAGGTCAATATCCTTCCAGGATACCCGGGCCAGGTCGATTAGAACAGCCTGCTTGCTGAAGTGTTTTAGGGAGCGTTTGACAGTGATGAGGGCTGGTCGTTTGACTGTGGACCCATCACACACGCAGGCAATGAGGCAGTGATCGCTGAGATCCTGGTTGAAGACAGCAGAGGTGTATTTAGAGGGCAAGTTTGTCAGGATGATATCTAAGAGGGTGCCCATGGTTACGGATTTAGGGTTGTACCTGGTAGGTTCCTTAATAATTTGTGTGAGATTGAGGGCATAATGCTTAGATTGTAGGACGGCCAGGGTGTTAAGTATATCCCAGTTTAGGTCACCTAACAGTACGAACTCTGAAGATAGATGGGAGGCAATAAATTCACATATGGTGTCCAGGGCACAGCTGGGGGCTGAAGGGGGTCTATAACAAGCGGCAACGGTGAGAGACTTGTTTCTGGAAAGTAGAAGCTCGAATTGTTTGGGCATAGACCTGGATAGTATGACAGAACTATGCAGGCTATCTCTGCAGTAGATTGCAACTCCGCCCCCTTTGGCAGTTCTATCTTGTCTGAAGATGTTATAGTTAGGGATGGAAATTTCTGGATTTTGTTGGTCTTCCTAAGCCATGATTCAGACACGACTAGGTCATCAGGGTTGGCGGAGTGTGCTAAAGCAGTGAATAAAACAAACTTAGGGAGGAGGCTTTTAATGGTAACATGCATGAAACCAACGCTTTTACGGTTACAGAAGTCAACAAATGAAAGCGCCTGGGGAATGGGAGTGGTGCTGGGGGCTGCAGGGCCTGGATTAACCTCTACATCACCAGAGGAACAGAGGAGTAGGATAAGAGTACGGCTAAAGGCTATCAGAACTGGTCGTCTCATGAGTTCGGAACAGAGAGTGAAAGGGGCAGATTTCTGGGCACGGAAGAATAGATTCAAGGCATAATGTACAGACAAGGGTATGGTAGGATGTGAGTACAGTGGAGGTAAACCTAGGCATTGAGTGATGATGAGAGAGGTTTTGTCTCTAGAGACACCAGTTAAGCCAGGTGAGATCACCGCATGTGTGGGGGGTGGAACAAAAGGGCTATCTAAGGCATATTGGGCAGGGCTAGGGTCTCTACCGTGAAATAAGACTATAATCACTAACCAGAACAGCAATAGACAAGGCATATTGACATTAGGGAGAGGCATGTGTAGCCGAGTGATCATAGGGTCCAATGAGTAGCATTAGATGAGTCAGGGTGCCAATTCCGTAGTCACTGCTGGAGACACGCCTATTCAGACAGCTAGCGGGCCGGGGCTAGCAGATGGGCATCCGGCGATGGGCATCCTGTTGAGACCACCTCGGACGGTTGCGTCAGCATACCAGTCGTGATGGATCGGCGGAGCTCCGTGTCGGCAGTAAAGGGTCCAGGCCAATTGCCAAAATAGGTATTGTAGCCCAAGAATTGGCTGGTGGACCTCTTTGGCTAGCCGGGAGATGGGCATAGCTCCAGGCTAGCTCCAGGCTAACTGGTGCTTGCTTCGGGACAGAGACGTT
This sequence comes from Salvelinus alpinus, assembly GCF_045679555.1. NCBI lineage: Eukaryota > Metazoa > Chordata > Actinopteri > Salmoniformes > Salmonidae > Salvelinus > Salvelinus alpinus. The sequence goes on along the minus strand of NC_092120.1, from coordinate 9,624,271 downwards.
AGCCAGGAGTAGCCACTCGGATAGCAGCTAGCTAGCTGCGATGATCCGGTGTAAAGGTTCAGAGCTTGTGGTAGGAATCCGGAAATGTGGTAGAGAAAAAGCAGTCCGATTTGATCTGGGTTGATATCGCGCTGTGCAGACTGGCAGGAATTGACCGGGTTGAGGCTGGCTGATGTCCGAGTTAACGGTGAGGACCGCTAGTAGTGGCAAACTGACTACTAGCTAGTAGCTAGTTAGCTGGCTAGCTTCTAATGGGTGTTCCGGTTCTAAAGTATAAAAATAGCAGATCCGTACCACATTGGGTGAGGCGGGTTGCAGGAGTAAATATTCAGTCCATAGATGGAAAGTGAGATTAAAATATATCCGCAATATATATACAAAGAAAAATATATATACATGGGACAGGACGGGACAAGACAAAGACACATGTCCGACTGCTACAACATCTTGGATTGTGTTTGTGTGTGTGTGTGTTGTGTGTGTGTTTTCTGTTCAGTAGAGCTGAGTCAGTGTGATTGCTGATTGGCAAGTTAAATGTCTACAGCCTTTGACCTCTGACCTTACAGCTGAACATCCCTGCCCTCAGGCCATCTGACCCCTGACACACACACAACTGACCTTAACCCTAACCCTAGGAGTGGGAACAGCAGAGCTTCCCAAGGTCAATGTGTGTCTAGCAGGCTACCTCTGTGTACCAGGGACATCTCCTGCTGTTTCTGACTGACTGCTCTCTCTGACTGACCCAGTCACTTCTCCAGGGTTTAGTTTAATAGGAACACCACTTCCAAGAAGCTAATGAGTAACTTTGTTGTGAAAAACCTCAAAACCTGTGTTGCCTCTGAGAGATGGCGCCTAGACTTGAGCTCAGTGGGTTAATGCAGTCTTGAGGAGTGCAGACATCCTTTTCTGAAATTTTCCAAGCTGTTTAAAGGCACAGTAAACTTAGTGTATGTGAACTTCTGACCCACTGGAATTGTCATACAGTGAATTATAAGTGAAATAATCTGTCTGTAAACAATTGTTGGAAAAATGACTTGTGTCATGCACACAGTAGATGCCCTAAATGACTTGCCAAAACTATAGTTCGTTAACAAAAAGTTTGTGGAGTGGTTGAAAAACTAATTTTAATGACTCCAACCTAAGTGTGTGTATACTTCCAACTTCAACTGTACATGCACTGTGTTTGTACAGTGTGTGTGACTGAGTAACTCGATGTGGGGTGATTCTGTATAGGGACTGGCTTTGGTTCATATCCTGGCACAGACTCAACACTTACACTCAGAGGCCAGAGAAATTGATCACAAGCCATGCACTGCATATGTGTGCATGTGTGTGTGTGTGTGTGTGTGTGTGTGTGTGTGTGTGTGTGTGTGTGTGTGTGTGTGTGTGTGTGTGTGTGTGTGTGTGTGTGTGTGTGTGTGTGTGTGTGTGTGTGTGTGTGTGTGTGTGTGTGTGTTGTTTTCATTATAAAAGACCCAGATTTCCTGTTTGCAGAATGGAGAGATCAGAGGAGGTCTGTTGTTGTTACAGAAAGAAGAAAAGATGGAAAGAAAAAACGAATCATTCCTACTTTTCAGCTTGGTCTATAGAAGTACAAAGACTGAACTACACTGCTTTTAGAATGGCTCCAAATTGAGGGGAAAACAAGGGGGTACAAATGTTTAATTTCAAAACATGTGCAGTCTTAAATCACCTTTTAAGAGCCCATGATTCCAAGTAAATGAATGTGTATACAAACACTCACACAGACATTCAGACTACCACTGACTGAACATGTAAATACAAACACTCACACAGACATTCAGACTACCACTGACTGAACATGTAAATACAAACACTCACACAGACATTCAGACTACCACTGACTGAACATGTAAATACAAACACTCACACAGACATTCAGACTACCACTGACTGAACATGTAAATACAAACACTCACACAGACATTCAGACTACCACTGACTGAACATGTAAATACAAACACTCACACAGACATTCAGACTACCACTGACTGAACATGTAAATACAAACACTCACACAGACATTCAGACTACCACTGACTGAACATGTAAATACAAACACTCACACAGACATTCAGACTACCACTGACTGAACATGTAAATACAAACACTCACACAGACATTCAGACTACCACTGACTGAACATGTAAATACAAACACTAAGACACAGGATTTCCCTTCAGATTGCTCTAGTGTGGCATGTTCATCTGTACCATGACATCACAAAAGAGGAAGTCTCCAAAGTAATATCAGCCACATGAACATGTTCTTCTGAAGAATTGGAGGCTTGTGTCCGCTAGAGGCCTATAGCGCTATGGTGAAATATCTGGCGAACAGACTAAACACTTTCAAAGGGAAATTTAAAAAATTTATATTCATCACTCCAGCACCATCCCAACATGAACATATGTGGAAATGGTACATTTCTATGTTTTGTAACAAAAAAGATAAGAAAAATAAGTGTTTCCAATGACATCATCAACCAATTAGTAGGCAATTAGTAGACAATGCCTAGTCATAATTGGTTAAAATCACATGATGCACACTGATGATGTCATTGGAAACACTTATCTCCCTCATATCTATTTTTCCACAAAACATGAAAACACCATTTTCACATACGTTGATGTTGGGGTGGTGCTGGAGATGATGAATATGAAGTTGAAACATTTTGACATTTCCTTAAGATGTTTCAGTGCACAGAGAACAGACTTATTGCATGCCCCCCCCTGTCTTCCTGGGACAGGACAAGAAGTCATCAGAGAATCGTCGTGGCAACAGCTCTGTAACCCCACTACCCCTCCTGAGTAACGACTTCACCAGAAGAAGGGAGGAGAGAAGTGAAATGGAAAAAAGACGAGAAAATAAGTAAGGTGCATGGGAGTGTACCAGGGTAATGGTTGTTGTCCAGGTCTCTGTCCCCCCTCAGGGTGAAGCCGTAGCCGGAGAGGCCACTACTGGAGGCCCAGGCTCCATAGAGCTCCTGGCTGAGGGTTAGGCCGCGGGCCGTCAGGTCTCTCTGGCCATTGTAGATCAACACCAGGCCACTCCGGTCCTCCCCACCAAATGGACAACCCACTGCCACGTCTATCAGAGAGAGAGAGAGGGGGGGGGGGGGGGGGTATGACGGTAGGAAACACACATAGAAACACAAAACCAACTCTAGTATGAGTTATAAGGCTGGCCTTCTGAAGTGATACAGCAGACCAGCTCACATCAGCAGGAGAGAGGGATGAGAGAAAAAGAATGAGAGAGAGGGATGAGAGGGATGGTTTAGACATCAAGTGAAAGCCCCTGAGGGAGAGGTAAAGAGACTACCTAGGACTACCCCTCTCGCTTTCCATTTCCTTCTCTCTCTCTCCAAATGTATATGTCAAACATGTAGAACTGTCTAAAAGGCACAGGCAGGAGATTCCTGTGACAATGAGCAGCCAATGGCTACCCTCCACCAGCGATTGCCAATTGTTAGCCCCCCCCCCCCAAGAAGAGTTAAGAAAATATTTACTAAATAAACTAAAGTAAAAAATAATAAAAAGTAACACAATAACATAACAATAACGAGGCTGTATACAGGGGGTACAGGTACCAAGTCTGTGTGCGGAGGTACAGGTTAGTTGAGGTAATTTGTACATGTAGGTACTGTAGGGGTGAAGTGACTATGCATAGATGATAAACAGCGAGTAGCAGCAGTGTACAAAACAAATGGTGGGGGGGTCAATGTAAATAGTCCGGAGGCCATTTGATTAGTTGTTCAGCAGTCTTATGGCTTGAGGGTAGAAGCTGTTAAGGAACCCTTTGGTCCTAGACTTGGAACTCCGTTACCGCTTGCAGTGCGGTAGCGAAGAAAACAGTTTATGACTAGGGTGACTGGAATCTCTGACAATTTTATGGGCTTTCCTCTGACACCGCCTATTATATACAGTTGAAGTCGGAAGTTTACATACACTTAGGTTGGAGTCATTAAAACTAGTTTTTCAACCACTCCACAAATTTCTTGTTAACAAACTATAGTTTTGGCAAGTCGGTTAGTACATCTACTGTGTGCATGACACAAGTAATTTTTCCAACAATTGTTTACAGACAGATTGTTTCACTTATAATTCACTGTATCACAATTCCAGTGGGTCAGAAGTTTACATACACTAAGTTGACTGTGCCTTTAAAAAGCTTGGAAAATTCCAGAAAATGATGTCATGGCTTTAGAAGCTTCTGATAGGTTAATTGACATCATTTGAGTCAATTGGAGGTGTACCTGTGGATGTATTTCAAGGCCTACCTTCAAACTCAGTGCCTCTTTGCTTGACATCATGGGAAAATTTAAATAAATCAGCCAAGATCTCAGGAAAAAAATTGTAGACCTCCACAAGTCTGATTCATCCTTGGGAGCAATTTCCAAATGTCTGAAGGTACCACGTTCATCTGTAAAAACAATAGTATGCAAGTATAAACACCATGGGACCACGCAGCCATCATACCGCTCAGGAAGGAGACGCGTTCTGCATCCTAGAGATGAACGTACTTTGGTGCGAAAAGTGCAAATCAATCCCACTATAGCGACATAACCTGAAAGGCCACTCAGCAAGGAAGAAGCCACTGCTCCAAAACCGCCATAAAAAAGCCAGACTACTGTTTGCAACTGCACATGGGGACAAAGATCGTACTTTTTGGAGAAATGTCCTCTGGTCTGATGAAACAAAAATAGAACTGTTTGGCCATAATGACCATCGTTATGTTCGGAGGAAAAAGGGGGAGGCTTGCAAGCCAAACAACACCATTCCAACTGTGAAGCACGGGTGTGGCAGCATCAAGTTGTGTGGGTGCTTTGCTGCAGGAGGGACTGGTGCACTTCACAAAATAGATGGCATCATGAGGTAGGAACATTATATGGATATATTGAAGCAACATCTCAAGACATCAGTCAGGAAGTTAAAGCTTGGTTGCAAATGGGTCTTCCAAATGGACAATGACCCCAAGCATACTTCCAAAGTTGTGGCAAAATGGCTTAAGGACAACAAAGTCAAGGTATTGGAGTGCCCATCACAAAGCCCTGACCTCAATCCTATAGACAATGTGTGGGCAGAACTGAAAAAGCATTTGCAAGCAAGGAGGCCTACAATCCTGACTCAGTTACACCAGCTCTGTCAAGAGGAATGGGCCAAAATTCACCCACCTTATTGTGGGAAGCTTGTGGAAGGCTACCCGAAACGTTTGACCCAAGTTAAACAATTTAAAGGCAATGCTACCAAATACTAATTGAGTATATGTAAACTTCTGACACACTGGGAATGTGATGAAATAAATAAAAGCTGAATCATTCTCTCTACTATTATTCAGACATTTCACATTCTTAAAATAAAGTGGTGATCCTAACTGACCTAAGACAGGGAATTTTTACTAGGATTAAATGTCAGGAATTGTGAAAAACGGAGTTTAAATGTATTTGGCTAAGGTGTATGTAAACTTCCGACTTCAACTATAGGTCCTGGATGGCAGGAAGCTTGGCCCCAGTGATGTACTGGGCCGTACGCACTACCCTCTGTAGCGCCTTACGGTCAGATGCCGGTCAGGATGCTCTCGATGGTGCAGCTGTAGAACTTTGGGACCCATGCCAAATCTTTTCAGTCTCCGGAGGGGGAAAAGGTTTTGTCTTGCCCTCTTCACGACTGTCTTGGGGTGTTTGGACCACGATAGTTCGTTGGTGATGTGGACACCAAGGAACTTGAAACTCTCGACCCGCTCCACTACAGCCCTGTCGATGTTAATGAGGGCCTCTTCGGCCCGCTTTTTCCTATAGTCCACAATCAGCTCCTTTGTCTTGCTCACATTGAGGGAGAAGTTGTTGTCTTATATGTGCGTTTGAATGACTGATTGATTCAGATTTATTGATTTAGTTCTGATGATGATGATGGTGTGGAGGGAGAGTGGCTCTAAAACATTCATAAAAACATAAACACATACATAAATAACTAAGTAGGATTGTCATCAAATGTTCACCAGAGAAATATTCATTGGTCCCAGTTCAAGACCACATGCCTGAGGCTCTGAAAAGCATTTGGGCTCCAGACCTGAATGTGTGTGTGTGTGTATAAGGGTGTCACAGGAGGTTGGTGGCACCTTAATTGGGGAGGACAGGCTTGTGGTAATGGCTGGGAGTGGAATGAGTGGAATGGTATCAAATATGAGTTTGATGCCAATCCATTTTGGTCTGTTCCAGACATTATTATGATCCGTCCTCCCCTCAGCTGCCTCCACTGATGTGTGTGTGTGTTAATAAAACAAACACAACGTGAGGCAGAATGAACTCTGGGCAGAGGGACAGAAACTTCCAGATGCCCCTATCTTAGCGGACATCTGGAGATTAAAAATAACTCTCTCTCTCTCTCTCTGACATACACACGCGCACACACCATAACACTGCTCATCATTACAGGAAGAGGGGGAAGAACTTCACAAGGAAACACTCTAACACCGCACTTCATGATTGGCTGAAGACCCTTAGGTTTCCCCCATTGGAGCATCTGATAGGATATCCTCTCTCTAAGACCAAAGAGCCAGAGATGAAGAGGGAACATTTTTTTATTTTTTATTTAACTAGGCAAGTCAGTTAAGAACAAATTATTATTTACAATGAAGGCCTAGGAACAGTGACTTGTTAAGGGGCAGAACGACAGATTTGTACCTTGTCAGCTCTAGGATTTGATCTAGCAACCTTTCGGTTACTGGCCTAACGCTCAAACCACTAGGCTACCTGCCTCCCCATATAAAAACCTCTGCCTACCAATACACTGGGAGTGGACACTGAACGGGAAGAAAGAGAGGGGAAATACACACACACACACAGCTTACCGTTGTATCCGTCCTGGTTGAGGTCTCCTAGCGGGGCGATGGCAGTGCCAAAGCGTCCGAAGGTGTGTGTTCCCGTCAGGAGGAGGGGCTCGGAGAAGGTGAGCGGGGAGTGCTGGAGGTACAGATAGACACGGCCCACCTCCTTGGGCTTACTCTCCCTCTCTCTCTCCATATAGAGAGGGGCTCCTACCAGTACATCATCATACCTGGGGGAAAGATACACAGCTTTAGAATACACACACACACACAAACACACATAGATGAGTGTGTTATACAGACATGTCAGAAAGGATGTGGTCTGGCTCCAGAAATAGAGTTCAATCATCATAATCAGAGAACCAGCTACAGCTGGAACACATACTAACAATCCTCTCTCAATTCAATTCAATTCAAGGGGCTTTATTGGCATGGGAAAAATATGTTAACATTGCCAAAGCAAGTGAAGTAGATAATATACAAAAGTGAAATAAACAATAAAATGAACAGTAAACATTACACTCACAGAAGTTCCAAAAGAATAAAGACATTACAAATGTAACATTATGTCTATATACAGTGTTGTAACAATGTACAAATGGTTAAAGTACAAAAGGGAACATAAATAAGCATAAATATGGGTTGTATTTACAATGGTGTTTGTTCTTCACTGGTTAACCTTTTCTTGTGGCAACAGGTCACAAATCTTGCTGCTGTGATGGCACACTGGCATCTCTCTGTAGGTGATGGCTTTGTTATGGAAGGTTTGGGAATCTCTTCCTTTTAGTTGGTTGTAGAATTTAATAATTGAATAATGGATTTTGATAATTAGCGGGTATCGGCCTAATTCTTCTCTGCATGCATTATTTTGTGTTCTATATCGTACACGGAGGATGTTTTTGCAGAATTCTGCATGCAGAGTCTCAATTTGGTGTTTGTCCCATTTTGTGAATTCATGGTTGGTGAGGGGACCCAAGACCTCACAACCATAAAGGGCAATGGGTTCTATAAGTGATTCAAGTATTTTTAGCCAGATCCTAATTGGTATGTCGAATTTTATGTTCATTTTGATGGCCCTTCTTGCCTTGTCTCTCAGATCATTCACAGCTTTGTAAAAGTTACCTGTGGCGCTGATGTTTAGGCCAAGGTACAGTATGTGTAGTTTTTTGTGTGCTCTATGGCAACGGTGTCTAGATGGAATTTGTATTTGTGGTCCTGGTGACTGGACCTTTTTTGGAACACCATTATTTTGGTCTTACTGAGATTTATTGTCATTGCCCAGGTCTGGCAGAATCTGTGCAGAAGATCTAGGTGCTGCTGTAGGCCGTCCTTGGTTGGTGACAGAAGCACCAGATCATCAGCAAACAGTAGACATTTGACTTCAGATTCTAGTAGGGTGAGGCCGGGTGCTGCAGACTTTTCTAGTGCCTGCGCCAATTCGTTGATATATATATTGAAGAGGGTGGGGTTTAAGCTGCATCCCTGTCTCACCCCATGGTCCTGTGGGAAGAAATGTGTGTGTTTTTTGCCTATTTTAACCTCTCACTTGTTGTTTGTGTACATGGATTTTATAATGTTGTATGTTTTTCCCCCAACACCACTTTCCATACATTTGTATAGCAGACCCTTATGCCAAATTGAGTCGAGGCTTTTTTGAATTCAACAAAGCATGAGAAGACGTTGCCTTTGTTTTGGTTTGTTTGTTTGTCATTTAGGATGTGCAGGGTGAATACGTGGTCTGTCGTACGATAATTTGGTAAAAAGCCAATTGACATTTTCTCAGTACATTGTTTTCACTGAGGAAATGTATGAGTCTGCTGTTAATGATAATGCAGAGGATTTTCCCAAGGTTGCTGTTGACGCATATCCCACGGTAGTTATTGGGGTCAAATTTGTCTCCACTTTTGTGGATTGGGGTGATCAGTCCTTGGTTCCAAATATTGGGGAAGATGCCAGAGCTAAGGATGATGTTAAAGAGTTTTAGTATAGCCAATTGGAATTTGTTGTCTGTATATTTGATAATTTCATTGAGGATATCATCAACACCACAGGCCTTTTTGGGTTGGAGGGTTTTTATTTTGTCCTGTAGTTCATTCAAGGTAATTGGAGAATCCAGTGAGTTCTGGTAGTCTTTAATAGTTGATTCTAAGATTTGTATTTGATCATGTATATGTTTTTGCTGTTTGTTATTTGTTATACAGCCAAAAAGATTGGAGAAGTGGTTAACCCATACATCTCCATTTTGGATAGATAATTCTTCGTGTTGTTGTTTGTTTAGTGTTTTCCAATTTTCCCAGAAGTGGTTAGAGTCTATGGATTCTTCAATTACATTGAGCTGATTTCTGACGTGCTGTTCCTTCTTTTTCTGTAGTGTATTTCTGTATTGTTTTAGTGATTCACCATAGTGAAGGCGTAGACTCAGGTTTTCCGGGTCTCTATGTTTTTGCTTGGACAAGTTTCTCAATTTCTTTCTTAGAGTTTTGCATTCTTCATCAAACCATTTGTCATTGTTGCTCATTTTCTTCGGTTTTCTATTTGAGATTTTTAGATTTGATAGGAAAGCTGTGAGGTCAAATATACTGTTAAGATTTTCTACTGCCAAGTTTACACTTGGAACGTTTTGTCCAGGAAGTTGTCTAAAAAGGTTTGAATTTGTTGTTGCCTAATTGTTTTTTGGTAGGTTTCCAGACTACATTCCTTCCATCTATAGCATTTCTTAATATTACTCAGTTCCTTTGGCTTCGATGCCTCATGATTGAGTATTGCTCTGTTCAAGTAGACTGTGATTTTGCTGTGGTCTGATAGGGGTGTCAGTGGGCTGACTGTGAACACTTTGGGTTGAGGTCAGTGATAAAGTAGTCTACAGTACTACTGCCAAGAGATGAGCTATAGGTGTACCTACCATTGGAGTCCCCTCGAAGCCTACCATTGACTATGTACATACCCAGCGTGCGACAGAGCTGCAGGAGTTGTGACCCGTTTTTGTTGGTGTTTGTCCCCCTGTGTGCTGAGGGTGTCAGGTTCTTGTCTGGTTCTGGCATTTAGGTCGCCACAGACTAGAATATGTCCCTGGGCCTGGAAATGATTGATTTCCCCCTCCAGGATGGAGAAGCTGTCTTCATTAAAGTATGGGGATTCTAGTGGGGGGATATAGGTAGCACATAGGAGGACATTTTTATCTGTTAAGATCATTTCCTTTTGAATTTCTTGCCAAATGTAAAATGTTCCTGTTTTGATTAATTTAATGGTGTGAGTTAGGTCTGCTCTATATCAAATTAGCATACCCCCTGAGTCCCTTCCCTGTTTCACACCTGGTAGTTTGATGGATGGGACTACCAGCTCTCTGTAACCTAGAGGGCAACCAGTGGGTCCGTCTCCTTTATACCAGGTTTCTTGTAGAATGACAATGTCTGTATTTCCGATTTCTTTGATGAAGTCCAGGTTCCTGCTCTTTAGTCCAAAGCCAGATGACCTCAGGCCTGGGATATTCCAGGATGAGATAGTGAAGGCTTTGTGTTCCATAAAGTGTCCAATGTTGTTGGTCGTGTGGTTTGGCCTCAGGCCAGTAAGTGTGAGCAGATCCTGCTGAGAATCTGGTACATGCCATTGGCTTGGGTAAGAGTGGGGGTTGGGCTTGTTTGCCTGCTCACGTTCTGGGCATATGTGTGACTTCCACGTTGAGGCCCTTTTTCGGGGGTGGGGTGCATGGGGTGGGTAGGAGGGGCATAGGTCTGATCTGAGGGGGCCTAAATGGGGTGTAGGCATGGTTGACTTGGGGGGGGTGTTGATTGGTTGGGGTGGGGGTGTGGATGTGGATGTGGCTGGTGGTGTTGTGGTCTGGATGTAGGTCCTCTCGGCGTGGGTCCTCTATGTGTAAGTCCAGGGGGGTCTATTGATCTGTTGCTCCTGTGTGAAGTGTTGGGGCTGCGTTTGAGAGCGATGTCCTATAGGGTCCTGGCGAAAGTGGGCACTGCTGCCATGTATAGGTGGTCCTGGTCATAGAGGCTGTTCCAAGTCCAGGGTTGAGTGGTGGGCCAGGAAAATATTTGGTTTTGAGGCACAGTCACGGGAAATACTTGCGTTTACCCGCTGTATGGGGGGGTGCTCAGAGGGGGTGAGATCCCCTGGGCTTGGGGTTCTTCATTTGTCTGTTCTGCTGTGATGTTGACGCTATGGTCAGGGTCTGGTGTGGACTGTTCTGCTGTGGTGTCGAGACTTTTGTCGGGAGCTGAGGTGGACTGTTCTGCTGGCTTCTCTGCGGAGGTGGCCTCCTCTCTAGTGGGTTGTTCTCTGTCACACGCCATCCCCCTCACCCTCTCCTCCAGCAGTCTGATCCTCTCCTCTAGTGCTCTGTTCTTCTCCTGCTCTTGGTTTTTATATCATTGAAGTTGTTTGACCACAGTCCAGAGTGCAGATATGTCTCTCTCCACCTTCAGCTCTTCGGGTCTGGTTAAGTTAAGGGGGTGTTGTTGTGCTTTCCGCTTGGGGTTGCTCGTCTGTGGGGTTATTTAATGAAGAGTTCTGGTCTGACCCGCTCGGGGTGGGGGTATTATTCTCAAGGGAGAGCTTCTCCAGCTGGGCTAATTCTTTGATTAGGTGAAAGTCCAGCTGAAACTGTTTGGGGTTGCCCTGTACCAATACTGTTCCAGACTTATAGAGATTTATATTAGCTGACTCAGAGTCCTCGTTGTCTAGTATCCTGAGTTTCCACCCCTCGTTAACGCCCCCCCTCCCCCCCTCTTAACAGAGGGGTAGTGTGCTAATATAGCACTGTGCCATGCCAGGGGATGGTTTGTGTGGAAGATGAGGTTGCTGATGTTCCCATTATTATAATAGTCAGCAAAAAGTGTCTCTTGATTTTCAATATGTGATATTTTCTTGCCTCATCATTCTTTACATACACAGGGTACTGTATTTTAATTACCTCTGAACAGTGGGAGGCAGCTTCTAAGGCCTCTCCATTTGGTTGGAGTAGACTGTGCGACTATCCTGCCATTGTTGGGCTAAAGGGCTTTGACACCTCTCACTTGACACGTCAGTGCTAATTAGTGTTGTATCAAGCTTGGCAGCCTTAATTTAGCATTCAGTCCTTATAAAGTAATGTAACGTATTTTTCTTCTTGGCTTTTGGAAATAAAATATAGCTTCAGACTAAACATTACTCACTTAGTTCCAGGTTGGATGGTGTTTTCAGGTTTCTGTTGTTTTCCAGAGCATTTGCTGTATAGCGTTGGAATAATACTTTTTGGTAGTTGTAAACCTTCCAGGTGATTCCGTCCAAAATCAGGTTGTAGGTTTTGAGTTTTGATTTGGAGTGAAGGTTATGTTGTAGAGGGTAGCATCCTGTATATGTTCCTGACAAAAAAATCCAAGTTTATCTAATTCTAAATCTATCTTTCTTCTTCAAAGAACATGCTGAAAAATGCTCTCCCTCCCTCCCTCTCTCCATTCTTGGCTCAGACTAAACAATTCTTTCACTACAAGAACCATGAAGATGTGTAGGGACAGGAAGAGAGGGAAAGAGTGACAAAGGTACCGATAGACAAAGAGAGACAAAAGAGACGAGAGACAAAAGAGACGAGAGAGACAGAAAAAAGTAAAGCCCCTTAAATTGAAAATGTGAGAGAGAGATGAAAGATAGATCGATAGAAAGATAGATAACTCACCCGTCTCCATTGAGGTCAGTAACAGCCACAGAATAGCCAAAGTAGGAAGCCATCTGACAAAACATTTCATAACATGACTCTACAGTCAGGGATGTACAGTAGTGCTATAAAGTAGTTGGGAAAAAGATGAATAGCAGTGTATGTGTATGTGTGTGTGTGTATGTGTACTTGTGTGACGTTACTGTATGTTACTGACCTGCTCTCCTGTGAAGTTCATGATGAATGTCAGATTAGTGGAGTTAATCACAGCTACCTGAAACAAAACACAAGAGTCACACACCTGATACAGGTACACATGCATCATGAAAACGCATTCACAGGATGTAATGAGCTGAAATAGAAACTCTTTCTTTCTCTCTGCCTGGTCCCCCTTCCCCCTATCCCCCTCCTTCAACCCCCCATTGTCCCCACTGCCTTACCCCCTCCCCCTCCTCTGTTCCATACCCTCCATTTCCATAACCCCAGTTGTGGGGGAGACAGAGGGGCTAAGAATTCCTTCAAAAGACCTACAATAACAACCACATGGAGACAGCCAGGGGCTACACATTCACACACTCACCCACACACATGTGCATGCACTCACAAAGTTAGAGAGACAAACACATACACAAAACACCAACAAATGTAGAGAAACAGACAGGCGGACAGGCAGAGAAACAGACAGATGGACGGACATACAGACAGATAGACGGTCGCTTAGAATGACAGACAGAGGGGCAGACAGAAGGAAAGACACGTGCAGACACTTAACTCCCTGGCCCCCCTCCTCCTCCTCTCTCTCTGGGGTGTCAGGCTGGTTGTCTCGCCAGGTCTGAGAGGCTAACGTGGGCTGACAGCTACTCTAGTCTCATCAGGCCAAACAGACCTAACCCTGACGCCCACTGACCACAAATGTGAGGGCTACCGGCCCCAGAGCCTGTTGACACAACCACACAGGCTTGTCTGCTCTGAATACATCTCTATCTAGGTTTCAGTGTGTGTTAGAGGTGAGGGGGTCGTGTGTGTGTCAGGGAAATGGGTCAGGCTGGGTCAGCTCTTACGGAGCGGAAGTCGTGTGTCATTAAGGAGACAAACGTCTTGGTGTGAGCGAGGACTGTGTTGTGGGGGGGATTTGTTGTTGCTAAGCGATATAAACTAGGAATGGAATTCTATTTTGGAAACATTTCCTCTCTGGACACGCAGGAATTGTATAATTCCATACTTACATATACTGTGTGTGTGTGTGCTGCTATGCATGTTTGCATGCGTGTGTATGTGTGTGATTCTGTACTCACATATCCAAAGTTCTGTGCCCCTCTCGGAACCCCAGCTATCAGCTCTGGAAAGGAGAGGAACACACATTATATAACACTGCCTGCCTGCTCTTCTGTCTGCCTGTCTGTCTGTTTGCCTGTCTGGATGCCTGCCTTTCAGTGTGTCTCTGTCTCTAGGCCACCCTGACTGAAGACACTAAAAGCTGACAACAGATTGACTGATGATGGAAGGGAGAGAGAAAGATAGAGAGAGACAGAGAGTGGTTTTGATCTGAGTACCTCCCCCAAACCCTGTTCCCGGTACAGACCAGACCACAAACCCAGCCCAGCAAGCTCCAGCTTTAAGGAATTCAAAGATGAGACCACAACCAGCCTACAACCACAATACAACCCTTGTATAAAATCATTATACAACCATGTGTCAACCCTTGGTGCCATGTTTTAATTAAGAAGATGATGTAGGAGGCAGAACATATGGTTTTGTAGCAAGTTACTTTTCTTGGTTAGTTTGCAGTGTAGTTACTAGTTACTTACTGTCCATCGGACTAGCCTCTGAAACACTGCAAGCACCAAACACACAGGGATGAAAGTGTTGTCTTTTACCTTGCTCTGAGTCTCCTGTGAATTCCCCCACTGCCACAGAGTAACCTGTAGACAAGAGAGATATTAGTGAGTGAGTGAGTGAGTGAGTGAGTGAGTGAGTGAGTGAGTGAGTGTGTGTGTGTGTGTGTGTGTGTGTGTGTGTGTGTGTGTGTGTGTGTGTGTGTGTGTGTGTGTGTGTGTGTGTGTGTGTGTGTGTGTGTGTGTGTGTGTGTGTGTGTGTGTGTGTGTGTGTACGTGCGTGTTTGTGTGTGTAGATGAAACTGTGTGTGTTACCTAGGTAGCTGTCGTCATGGGTATCAGCTGCAGCGTGTGTGTGTTTCTCTCCAGGGACTCTCCTGAGCACGGCTTTCAGAGAGTAACCATTCAATATCTCTGCTACGCCTGCAGTCATCACCTGACCTGGAGAGAGAGAGGTCAGAAACACACAATGGTCAGTAAACGGACAGGCCAACCCCAGACCCAATGGGGAGCAATAACTTCTGCACTGTCCGTCTGTCACACAAACATGCACGCCCCCACACACACTTTCCTGCCCTTTGTTATGAAACTCACAGGTATGAGGAGCTCTTCCCCGAGGAACACTGAAACAGCTCGTTAGCAGGAGTTAGAATGACACACACACACTGTGTTGCATATTAGTCACTGTCTAAAAGAGAGCTTATGCTCTCTATCTCTCTGCTATTGTAGCAAATGCTGTGCTGTGGAGGGGGAGGTCAGACAAACATAGGCCTACTGCTTTATCTCCAGCTGCCCTCAACCTCACATCAATCCTCCTTAATGTGGTGGGTACTGACAGAGAGAAATTGCCCCTGTATCAGACTCCCACTTTCCCTAACTCCCTTCACAGACATGGACGCTAGACCTAATTATAGATGCATACCTACACAGACACTAACCCAAATCACAGACCTACAAACACAGACCTTCTACTCAGACAAGACAGACCCTCTTAACAGACCATAACCACAGACACAGAAACAGATCCTCTCCAGACACACACACACACACACACACCATAATAACAGACACCCACTCCACAGACAGCTCCTAACCCTAATCACAGAGACAGACCCCTAACCCTCTGCAGACTTCCTCATTACTGATAGTATAAGAGGTTCCTTCAGATCCTCTGATAATAAGCTGTATAAAAGGCTTCCCATAATAACTCAGCATAAACACCTGTGATAATAGCTGTATATTAGAGACCATAAACTCTCTGCTCGGAGAGCTTTGATAAACATCTAGAGGAAGTGTTTAAACACCAGGAAGCTGAGCCAAGCTGAGGGCAATTTCATGCCCGCGCACACACACACACACACACACACACACACACACACACACACACACACACACACACACACACACACACACACACACACACACACACACACACACACACACACACGCAAACGCTTATACACACACACACCAGGGGCATAGAGAGTTCATAAACCACCTTCAACAAAGGATTAATACAACATAATATTAATGAATAAAAAGACTCACTGACTATCCATCTCTCTCTTACCCACTTCTGTCTATCTCTCCATTTTAAAGGCATATGGCAGACAGAGTAGGCAGTTCTTTTTGTAAAAGCACGTTCCTATCCTCTTTCATTTTTAAATGAATTAAGTGACTGGAGCGATAGGGCACAGAGGTTAACATGATGGGAGTGACCGTGGTCAAAGGAGGAGAGTTTACTACCCTGTATTAGTAACTGTCTCTCATACAGACACATAAATGCACACTTGCATGCACACTCATCGTCACACACACACGGCTGTGTGCTAATATCCACTCAATGAAGATAAGCGAGGAGACATCAGGACAGGAAGAGTCCAACCCCCCCCACCCCCAACATACACATCCACCCACACACCTTCAAACTCCAAGGTCCACCATCAGACTGAAGCAGGTGTCTGCCCTCCAACACACACACCCATTACCATAGTGAGTGGGAGTTCCTCCACACCCCATTACCCTCTGATCAGCTCATTACAACTGAGCCTAGACTCACTCACACACTTCCTGTCAGAGAGAGAGGAGGGAGGGTCTCTCACTCTACCTTTTCCTACTCTGGCTTCTCCTGGGATCAAACTGCACATCAGGAATGAGAGAAATTAACTGGAGGAGTGCTTCATCAAATACTATGTGAATCCAGGTCTGGTGCAGGAATGTGCCTTGATCGTGCTGCTAAACTCACCTCTTTCTCCCTCTCTCTTTGTCTCTCTGCCTTTTTTTTGTTGCAATTCAAGTGTTTCACATAGAGTGGGCTAATGTTACCTTGCCAGTAGAAGCTGCCAGGTCCGCCCACCACCAGTGTCCCCTCCTGAGGATGAGAAAGTCAGGGTCAGTCCAGGGTTAGGACTAACTTCTTCAAGACTGGACAAAAGCTGAATTTACAGTGCATTCGGGAAGTATTCAGACCCCTTGACTTTTTTCACATTTTGTTACGTTACAACCGTACTCTAAAATGTATTAAATTGTTTTATTCCACCTCATCAATCTACACACAATACCCCATAATGACAAAGCAAAAATTGGTTTTTACATATTTTTGCAAATGTATAAAAAATAAATAAACAGAAATATTACATTTACATAGGTATTCAGACCCTTTACTCAGTACTTTGTTGAAGCACCTTTGGTAGCAATTACAACCTTGAGTCTTCTTGGGTATCAAGCTTGGCACATCTGTATTTGGGGAGTTTCTCCATTCTTCTCTGCAGATCCTCTCAAGCTCTGTCAGGTTGGATGGGGAACGTCGCTGCACAACTATTTTCAGGTCTCTCTAGAGATGTCCGATCGGGTTCAAGTCTGGGCTCTGGCTGGGCTACTCAAGGACATTCAGAGACATGTCCCGATGCCATTCCTGCATTGTCTTGACTGTGTGCTTAGGGTTGTTGTCCTGTTGGAAGGTAAACCTTCGCCCCAGTCTGAGGTCCTGAGCGCTCTGGAGCAGGTTTTCATCAAGGATCTCTCTGTACTTTACTTTGCATCTTTCCCTCGATCCTGACTAGTCTCCCAGTTCCTGCCACTGAAAAACATCCCCACCACCATGCTTTATCATAGGGATGGTTTCAGGTCTCTTCCAGATATGCATTTTAGGCCACGAAGTTTAGGTCACGAAGTTAAATCCTGGTTTCATCAGTCCAGACAATCTAGATCCTCATTGTCTAAGATTCCTTTAGGTGCCTTTTGGAAAACTCCAAGCTGACTGTCAGGTTCCTTTTACTGAGGAGTGGCTTCTGTCTGGCCACTCTACCATAAATGCCTGATTGGTGGAGTGCTGCAGAGATGTTTGTCCTTCTGGAAGGTTCTCCCATCTCCACAGGGGAACTCTGGAGCTCTGTCAGAGTGACCATCGGGTTTTTGGTCACCTCCCTGACCAAGGCCCTTCTCCCCAGATTGCTCAGTTTGGCCGGGCGGCCAGCTCTAGGAAGAGTCTTGGTGGTTCCAAACTTCTCCCATTTAAGAATGATGGAGACCACTGTGTCCGTGGGGATTTAATACGCTTCCCCAGAAGCTCTACGGACAATTCCCTTAACTTGATGGCTCGGTTTTTGCTCTGACATGCACTGTCAACTGTGGGACCTTTTATAGACAGGTGTTTGCCTTTCCAAATCATGTCCAATCAACTTGTAGAAACATATCAAGGATGATCAGGATGGAACGGAACTCAATTTCGAGCCTCATAGCAAAGAATACTTATGTAAATAAGGTATTTCTGTTTTTTTAAATTCTGAAAACCTGTTTTCACTATGTCATTATGGGGTATTGTGTGTAGATTGATGAGAATTTAAAAAAAATATATTTTAGAATAAGGCTGTAACGTAACAAAATGTGGAAAAGGGGAAGGGGTCTCAATACTTCCGAATGCACTGTATATAGATCTGGGTCGGGACGAGAGCTCCTGATCAGGACCCCACAGGATCATATAAGCGACGATACTTAATCTGCCTGTGTTAAACCAAATTCAATGCAATTTAAAGGCCCAGTGCAGTCAGACACATGATTTTCCTGTGATTTTTATATATTTCCACAGTATGATAATGCCCTTTTATTGTAAGAGCTGTTTGAAAAGACCACCTGAAATGCCAGCCTATTTTGTTGGGTTGTAGTTTTGGCGTGACAGGTGTCATCACCAGGTAATACATTAGTTAATAGACCAATACGAAAGTCAGTTCCAAACCTCTCTGCAAATAACAGCTAATTGTCAGTTATCCCCTCCCCACTCAGACCCCTCCCAGATAGTTATAGCAAAATTCTTGCTTTTGAAATTGCTCTTTGCTAAGAAGCTATTTTTGCATATTTTTACCCTTTTAATCAGAAACAATCACAGTAGGGTACTTCATTGTTACCCCAAAAATGTTTTAATATTCAGATAAAAATGGTTGCATTGGACCTTTAAGTGGTCTAGCTCGTCCTGACTTACCTGTATACACACTGATTGATAAACATTGAAGAAACAATCATAAAAGACAATGTGTGTGTGTCTGTTTGTTTCTATGTGTGTGTGTGTGTGTGTGTGTGTGTGTGTGTGTACTGTCTTCAGTCATCCATGTGTACTTCCTGTTGAAAATGACAGCTTCCTGTACAAGAGGGTACATTGAGCAGAGAGGAAGAGGGTTCAGATGTTCACATGAGCAAGGCCCTCTGTGATTGAAACGGACTAAGTTGCATGCCTCCTAGTTCTCTCCCCTCTAACCCTTATTGTGTGTCTCTCTATTGTCTTGAGAGAGGACTGGTCAGATGGAGAGAAAGGGAGGATGAGGAGGAGGGAGGGTGTTATGACAAACATGTATTTTTACACACACACGTCTTGGGAATATTTTGACTCGGCTGTGATTGTGTGCTAGAAAATAACTAAGGGGTTCTCTCTGTATTGAGGATTGTCATGACATGGACGGTGATGAGGATGTCATGACATGGACGGTGATGAGGATGTCATGACATGGACGGTGATGAGGACGTCATGACATGGACAGTGATGAGGATGTCATGACATGGACAGTGATGAGGATGTCATGACATGGACGGTGATGAGGATGTCATGACATGGACGGTGATGAGGATGTCATGACATGGGCGGTGATGAGGACGTCATGACATGGACGGTGATGAGGACGTCATGACATGGACGGTGATGAGGATGTCATGACATGGACGGTGATGAGGACGTCATGACATGGACAGTGATGAGGATGTCATGACATGGACGGTGATGAGGATGTCATGACATGGACGGTGATGAGGACATCACGTGGGTAGTGATGGTTGTTACCTTGGTGAAGTCCACACTGAACCCGGCCTGGCAGAAACCCTGTCCCTCTGGGTCTGGATCATCTGACAAACACAATCACACACCATATCAGACCATCGTTTCAACCCTCCTATGGTGAATTGTTATTAGTTGAAGTGTTACAAAAAGCATGACCCTGACCTTCCAAGTAGCTCTAACTTTACCTCTCCACTATTCCATGTCCAAACTCTATGTGGAAGAAATCGAAGTGCATGGTGTGTGTGTGTGTGTGTGTATATAAACCTGGCTGATAATGAATCATTCCCCGTGTTCCAGTGTTCCAGAGGCACCCAGAGGAGAGGTGAAATGAGTCGTAACTACACACACACACACACACACACACACACCCACACACACACCCACACACACACACACACACACACACACACACACACACACACACACACACACACACACACACACACACACACACACACCCACACACACACACACACACACACACACACACACACACACACACACACACACACACACACACACACACACACACACACACACACACACCCACACACACACACACACCCACACACACACACACACACACACACACACACACACACACACACACACACACACACACACACACACACACACACACACACACACACACACACACACACACACACACCCACACACACACACATACTGACTGCTATGTGTGTAAGCTGGAGTGTGTAAGCTCGGAGGTCATAAATCCACATTAAAATCTAAACAAGGAGCTCCCAGAGAGAAAGGTTGAAACACACACACTGGGTTGGAAACATTACAGAGGCTGAGTGTGTGTGTGTGCATACGTGTGTGTGTATATGTGTATGTGTGCGTGCGCGAGTGCAGGTGTGCTGGGTTTGTACAGTAGCATTGTGCGTCCAACCCCCTTGGAACCATCACGTTGATCTCAATAAAAACTGTCCAGTAGAGTAGAATGTTTTATGTTTTTCTTTTAGTGAAATTACATAGTTGTTTGATGTCGATGTGGTCAAATCTTACTGACAACATAAAACTAACCTTTAAATAACCCCCAGAATCACTAAAACACCAGATCTGTTTGTTTGTGTGTGTGTGTGTGTGTGTCAGGATATTTTTGTAGAGAGTCAATGATAAGTGAGAGGAAGAGGGTTCACATGTTCACATGAGCAAGGCCCTCTGTGATTGAAACGGACTAAGTTGCATGCCTCCTAGTTAGGTTGTACGGTATTCAGATTTTCATATTATCATACCTTCCTTCTCTCATACCGGGATTTACAGTATTACCGGCATAGCACATAAGGCGGGGCTAAAAACACAAGAAAAGCCCATTGGGCCTCTATTCCCAGAATGCTAATAAAATTTGCACAAACTAATAGTGAAATTACATAACTAAATGCTAACGAGCGAAAACGAACATAAACTAATTGCAGACAGGCAAATACAGCTCATGAAGTTATACAAGCATAGCTAGTACCTACCGAATGTCATTTTCGGTGAGTGTGGAAGTTTCCAAGCAAAAGTGAACAAGAGATGTTGTGCAAATGAGCAAAGTTGTGATGCGTGCTTTTCTAAAAGAAGAGCAGCATGTGTAGATGCGAGATGAACGGGGGAGAAAAAAAATATTGGTAGAAACACAGGGAAAAAATGGCAGCCATACAGATAACTCATCCAGAGCTCTTTGACTTGATTTGCAGTGATTTGCATACAAGTGTAACGTCATCACCTCATGTGCGCTGCACAACAGAGACTCTGATAGATATAGAACGCTATGGTCTCACCAGCTCGCTTTCTCCCATTGTGCTATTTACAAACACACACGTGACTGGCTCATCTAAAATATTGTGACAGGGTAAAATGAAGAACGCAACATGCTTTATCTCCTAAGGTATTGCACAAGTTGACTGCAGGTAATAACTTAAAAAGTAGCTAGAAATATTCAAATGAATTGAAAAACTTTTGTTTTGACAGTATTGAAAAACCATCAAGTGGCTTTTTTCAAATACCCCGCTATACGGTATATACGGTATACCGCCCAAGCCTAGTTGTGTGTTCCAGTGGGTGTTTACAACTGGCCACCTGAAAGTGACCGTAGCTTCTTATCCTGCTAATGGTTTTGACTGTAGCCTGTTAGTCTCCAGCTATAGACAGTATATCAGAGTACTGAGTATCTAGCCTCTTTTACTACAAGATGCTGTTGTCTTGCAATTTGGTATGTGTGTATTAGGGCTGGAAATTGCCAGGGTTTCTCATGATTCTATACATATTGCAATTCGCTACTGCGATTTTATTGCAATTTGATGTTCCAAATATATTGCTCACTATTCTGCATGTCTGCTGCAGAGAGACAAAAGAGAGCATGAGGAAATTTGTTTTAATCAACCACGGAAATAAAAATGCTGAAAACATGTTGGCTCACTATTTAAAAAGAAAATTGTGAACAAGCTATAGGATAAAAACCTGAGTTTTGGCGCAGGTTCAGTCAATTAGCTAACGCTACCTAGCATCAAAAAATGTATAAATACATTTTACAAATCGATACTTGGAGTCAAAGTATCGATATAGTAGCATCGATTTTTCCCCACCATCACAAGTGCGTATGTGTGTTTGTGTGTATGTGTTTGTACGTTGTGTGTGTGTGTGTGTGTGTGTCTGTGTGTCTGTGTCATCCACATGGTTAGCAGATGTCAAGTGTAGCGAAATGCTTGTGCTTCTAGTTCCGACCATGCAGTAATATCTAACAAGTAATATAACCTAACAATTTCTCAACAACAAAAAACTAAATACTGCATAGTTTCCTAGGAACGCGAAGCGAGGCGGCCATCTCTGTCGGCGCCAGAAGTATATAGATGGACATTAAAGATCAAGGTGTGTGTGTGTGTGTGTCTGTGTGTGTGTGTGTGTGTCTGTGTGTGTGTGTGTGTGTGTGTGTGTGTGTGTGTGTGTGTGTGTGTGTGTGTGTGTGTGTGTGTGTGTGTGTGTGTGTGTGTGTGTGTGTGTGTGTGTGTGTGTGTGTGTGTGTGTGTGTGTGAACTCACTGGTCCTACAGGGTGAGTATTCTGCGTAGGCGCTGAAGTTCTGCACGGCAACATAGCAGGTTCCTACCGGGTCCTTCTCACCGTTCACCTTCACTGTACGCCAGTGGTAGAGAGGAGCACAGGCCTAGACACACAAACGCATGCACACACAAACGCACATGGCATGTATATGACTGGATCAAAGTGTATTAGTTAGTCATAGCACTGATGGTTTACATCTATGACGGGTTAGGGTTAGACAGAATATCATTCCTCACCACCACTTTGCCTTTGTGAGTTCTAACTGAGGCTCCAAACCACTGGTGAGACTTGAACTCCAGAGGCTCCCTGGTGCCATTAACCTTAATCATCCTGTTATCTATAGAGAGAGATGGGGGGAGGGAGGAGGGAAAGAGGAAGAGAGTTTTATTATGGCATCAATCGACCTGCCCCAGCCCTAATAGGTCTAGTCTCTGTACAACATGGGTCATGCCTGCCTATACACCATGGAAGGCCCAGATTTGGAAGCTAACTAAAGTAACACTAACTTTTTAAAATGTTTCTATTGAAGTTTCTAGAAATACACCTTGATCTTTAATGTCCAATGTCATGCTGTAAATGCGTATGACTGTGTGTGTGTGTGTGTGTGTTTGTGTGTGTCAGTGGGTGTTAGCCTGCTCCAGTGCAGATCCTTTCCTGTGTTATTGAAGGCCAGCTGGGCCTGTTTAGAGAGACGGCGTCTACGCCTCATAAAACACCAGCAACCTACACACACACTGAAGACTGCCGTTTCTCCCGGCCCATTCTAGACGACAAGGTAAGAAAGAGATTAACTAATTATGAAATTTGAGTGAACTATCCCCATATGTCTTGTTTTGTCATTAGAATGACCTCATGCGCAACTGCACACTGTTCCTAACCCCTAACCCAGTAAGTGGCTTGGTCTCTTCCCTTTGACTGCACCAGGCCAGGCGCACCACAGCCATGCCACTGATCGCCATATTGCACCCTCTCTAGTCTTATTGCTTAATTCCTTCAATCTCTCTCTCCTTCCCCCTCCTCTCCCTGTCTTTCTCCCTGACTGAGGCCCTACCCAGTATGGCTCTCTGTGTGTGTGTGTGTGTGTGTGTGTGTGTGTGTGTGTGTGTGTGTGTGTGTGTGTGTGTGTGTGTGTGTGTGTGTGTGTGTGTGTGTGATGATAGATTATATGCGTGGGTGTGTGTATGTGTCTCTCATGTCGCTGGTTTGTACCTGTATTAATGAGGCTACAGTAACTCTAGCCATATCCACCATATCCATGCACATCAATCATACACACACACACACACACACACACACACACACACACACACACACACACACACACACACACACACACACACACACACACACACACACACACACACACACACACACACACACACACACACACACACACACACACACACACACAAGGATGAATTCGAAGATCTAATAAAAAGCAGACCTCCCCTCCCTCTTATCCCCTCCAGTCTCAGAGGGAAACTAAATTCCCATGTGCTCACAGTTTACCCCCCCTAGCCCCCTGACCGCTTCATACACACTCACAATTTACCCCTCCCCCAGGATAATTGAGAGAGAGAGAGAGAGAGAGAGAGAGATACAGAGAGAGAGACAGAGAGAGAGGAGGCGAGGCAGAGATTAAGGGAGAACGAGAGTAGAGGAGTTATTCATCTCTATGAAATTGTTTGCCCATCCTATCAGAATAGACCGATTAGTGCAACAGGAAGTCGTTTTTCAGTAAAGAACCAGAGATGACAGTACCAGAATTCCAGAACACCAGACAGACAGATGCATTCAGCCACCACCCACCAACATATCTTTCTCATAGAAATTAATAGTAGTTATTTTTCTATGGCCCTCTTCATACACACTCCAGCTGACAAAGACCATATGGATCACACACACACACACACACACACACACACACACACACACACACACACACACACACACACACACACACACACACACACACACACACACACACACACGCACACACGCACACACGCACACACACACTCACAAACACACAGAACATGCACACACTTACACACATTAGTGGTGAGGGCGCTCTCTTGTGTTCTGTTATTTGTCCGGATGAAGTGCATCGGGTGAAATTACACTTCTAACAGGAACACACACACACACGTACGGTTCTTCTGTGCCCCTGAAACCTGAAGCCAACCACATGGGCAGGAGTTAACCCCTTCATACTCACTCATGAACTTTGTGCGAGCAGAACTAGCACATACACACACACACACACACACACACGCAAACACACGTCACACACACACACACGCACACAGGTACACAGCATGGTGTAACTCACTGGCGTTGTCGAAGGGTATCTGTGTGCAGCTGTAGGGTAGCTTGGTGGGGTCAGGGTTTGGGGGATAGGGACAGTAGTAGACAGCTCCTCCCTCTATGATGCCTGGCTGGGACGTGTTGGCCTTGGGCGCTCCCACCAACACACTCAACCTGCAGGGACACAGTCATGACAGAGGTATAATGCCACTAACCGAATGTTCACACACAAAACTTAAGATAAATAAATGGTCTTTAGCACACAGAGACACACACACTGCTAGAGAGACAGATTACTACACACATTCATTGGGCAAGACACATTCATATTTTAGTAATTTAGCGGAAGCTCTTATCCAGTGCATAAAACTAAGGAGCTGAAACAAGAAACATGATAGGAGCATCTTGGTAATAAAACAGTCCTCAGTTTCTTTACAAATCCCAGCGCTCATCACACAGTCAGCACAGAAAGCACAAGTACAGTAGGCTACTAGCACTATGAAATATTGGTGTGCTTGGAAAACTGTCCCAACTTAGTCTACTATTCTGTGACATTTGTAACTGTATTTGTGTTCACTTGCAAGACGAATTTCCTGTTGAAATAATGATATTCTATTCTACTATTTTATTAGGAGAGTGAACCCATCTTTCTGTTCGGACATGTTTTTTCTGGGAATCCAGACTTGATTCATATTAACCCAACACGAACCCGCAGACCTTTGTAGGCTGTTCGAAATTGAAATTAACAACATACAAAATGCTATGTTTTAAAGTGATAGTTGTGGTCTCGGACTGTTGTCACTCACGTGCTGCTTTCGGGGGTCGGTCGGTAGAAGTCCACGGAGTAACCAAAGTAGCTCCCCTCTGGTCCTCCGTACACCGCCGGTCGCTCCGCATGCAGGTTGAACCCCGAGACCACCGAAAGGACCAGCCACAGCACCGACACCACGCGACACAACATCCCACCGAACGCGCACATCCTATAGGCACACATTAACACCTTCCCCGCAGCCAGACCAGTAGTCTATCACACCGCTTGAATCCGTTAGCAAGGAGAGAGATAGATGATAGAAGAGATGGAGCGAGAGAGATGTTTCTGTCCTGCCAGGTGAGTTATCCCAAGTTGTGCCCGTGCGTTCCGCTCTCCCTTCTGTCTCCCACACAAGCAACACACACACTCTCCTCCGGGTCAGATCTATTGATGCTCTCACTCACACACACTCTGCAGCCTGTAGCCAGACTCTCCTGTCGCTGCGGCGGCGCGCTTGTATTCTGTGCGCGCCCCGGTTGCGCAACACTTCGACCCCCGCGCCCCCTTCAAGACCGCATCCAGACCACATCAGAACGCGCTCCAAGGGGCTGCATCACCAAGCTATCGTTTTATGTGGAAAAGCGATTTTCTCATTTCGTAGGTTTTGATCGTGAAGCAATAAATATTATAAAGTGGATGTATTAATTATCTCTCTTTCTCGCTCGCTCACACACACGCGCACGCACAATGGCCATACAATATGACATGACTTCAGTCAGTGTGGTGATACTGATATGTCTGATATTACAGATCTCGGGTTTCGCGGTGTTTTATTATTAAACCGTTTATTCTGACCGCGCCGGTTTAATGAGGTGCGTTTCCTTCCATTAAAGAATAATCACCGGTAATTATCTCGCGTAATTATTACTGAGATCTAAAGTTAAACACGCCAGCCTGAGCACTAAAACTAAAGACGGGTTAGGCCTATCACGTTGTATGTGTGTGTCTAAATGTGTTTGTGTGTAGGCCTATGTGTGTGTGTGTGTGTGTGATGGGTTTTCAACGTACGCGTTACCAATCCCCTGACCTGCGCGAGTCCTCTCCCAAAAGTTAAGCTATAAATAAACTCGTAGCCTATTCTGATCCAGACACAATTTGTGGGTGTGCGTTTTATAGCCATCTTGCCTGCATAGTCTACATCCTGTAGATAAACAGTGTAATCTTATCAAAGCAGAAAATTCCACTATGCTCACATCACTCCTCCAGTGTGTGTGTGTGTCATGTGTGTGTGTTCCTGCATTAACTCAGTCTGCTCCTAATCAGCATCAGGAGAGTTTTAATTTAATCTGAACTTTAGAATGTTTGTTGTCAAAAGACAGAAAGTCTCATATAGTCATAGTGAGCTGTAAAACTGTGACTGTGTGCTGGGGAGTACTGGTCTTTCTCAGCTGTTATGAGGAACATGTTTAGGAGATGCTTTATGTCCATTTGTGTTGGTTGGAGAAACATGACTTATGTGGACCACATTGTCCAAACATCTGTGATCTGTAATGACCTTAGTAACAATTTATTTAGCTATGGACCAAAATGAAGTACTTAGGCTGAAATGTATGCGTTTCTATGTTACTGTGTGCGTGTGTAGAGTTAGGATGTTACTGTAAACCACTTCTTCATATTTTCAGACAAGTGATATGAACCAGGTGGGGTTGTGTATGTTGTGTGTGTCAGAGTGTGTGTGTTATAGAATCGGAGGCTGCATGGTGATGAGAGGGAGTCACAGTGAGCAACCTTGACCTACCAGATGGAGAATTCAGACAAGTTTCCCCAACTCTCCTTAACCCCTCCCCCTCGCATGCCCTCTTCCTCCTTTACCCCTCCTTCTTTTTCCCTCTGCTGATCTCAATCTCTTTCCTTATGTCTCTCTGTACTCCTCTTGCTGTCCATACCTCTCTCTCCGTCTCAATCTACCCCTTCCCTCCCTCCCTGCTAATGTAAACTCAGCAAAAAAAGAAACGTCCTCTCACTGTCAGCTGCGTATATTTTCAGCAAACTTAACATGTGTAAATATTTGTTTGAACATAACAAGATTCAACAACTGAGACATAAACTGAACAAGTTCCACAGACATGTGACTAACAGAAATTGAATAATGTGTCCCCGAACAAAATCAAAAGTAACAGTCAGTATCTGGTGTGGCCACCAGCTGCATTAAGTACTGCAGTGCACCAGATTTTCCAGTTCTTGCTGTGAGATGTTACCCCATTCTTCCACCAAGGAACCTGCAAGTTCCCGTACATTTCTGGGGGGAATGGCCCCAGCCCTCACCCTCCGATCCAACAGGTCCCAGACGTGCTCAATGGGATTGAGATCCGGGCTCTTCGCTGGCCATGGCAGAACACTGACATTCCTGTCTTGCAGGAAATCACGCACAGAACGAGCAGTATGGCTGGTGGCATTGCCATGCTGGAGGGTCATGTCAGGATGAGCCTGCAGGAAGGGTACCACATGAGGGAGGAGGATCTCTTCCCTGTAACGCACAGCGTTGAGATTGCCTGCAATAACAACAAGCTCAGTCCGATGAAGTTCTTCAAAGGTAAGGCATTTATATCGTTATTTCTGACTTTTGTGTCGCCAACTGCCTGGTTGAAAATTATTTATGTGTTTGTATTCCGTGGCGCTGTCCTCAGATAATCGCATGGTCTGCTTTCGCCGTAAAGCCTTTTTGAAATCTGACACTGCGTCTGGATTAACAAGAAGTTAAGCTTTATTTTGATGTATTACACTTATATTTTCAGTTATCTTGAATATTGATATTTTTGTAGTTTGAATTTGGCGCTCTGCAATTTCACTGGATGTTGTCAAATCGATCCCGCTAAAGGGATTGGCGCGCGAAGGGATCACTAACAGGTTCAATCCTTTACAATGAAGATCTGTGAAGATAATGTCAGTGTCAGTGTTGAACTCCAGAGACAGATGGAACCATAGTGGCTCATTACATTACAGATGAGCATATGGTCTCACACATGCATATGGTGACCAACAACAGACAGACACAAACATAGAATGTACCGTGCCTGTGTACCTGCCATTCTCATAGAGCACATATGCTGTGTGAGCATGTTTCTTCTTGCTGTGTGCAGGCATTCAGAGGTGAAGGACAGTTTAACCCAGTGTACACACACACACGTCAACAGCACTCTTAAAATTGCCCTTTTGAACAATGTTGATAGAGCGGTGGACTGTTCTTTCTCAACTGCTTTCGTGTAAATCCAAGATGAACAGAATGAAGAGAGACTTCAGATATTCAACAGGATATCAGTTCTTAGAAACTTTACCTGGCGAGGATACACATGCGCGTGCGTGTACACACACACACACACACACACACACACACACAGAGGACTAGAACAAGAGTAGTGCTCCGCTCTCTGGTGTGCCACATGCCTGTGTTATGATGGTCATTCACCAGGTAAAAGCATTCTAATTTGTATGAGTTTCAGTGTGCGCTCAATAGTTCAACCATCCGTTAGTTCTCTCCTCCATCTCCCAGTCTCATCCAACAAACAGAGATATCCCCTTTCCAATAACACACATACACCACATAGACTGACACACATGAAAGCACATACATACAGGCCATGTTCGAGAGCATTCTGTTGAAGTCAATGATGAATTGTGGGTAAATTGTGACTGACTGATCTACAAACAATAATGAGTAGTTACTTATGATGCAAGTAGACGGATGGTTAGGTGACTGTGATGCAAGGTGATGTGTAGATTAGTCAGTCGGCAGTTGCCTGCAACATTGAACAAGCCCACACACAATTGAAGAAAAAAGGGTTTATTAGCTGGGGGGGGGGGGGGGGGGGCAATAAATACATGAATACCATATCACTTCCTGTGTTGGTATGAAGAGAGAAGTCACTCCAAGTGTAAAACCAGCCAAAGGTTCTACTCCCAGGTCAAACCACTAAACAGGAGGAATTTCCTCAAATCGCTGCTGTGATTGGTCCCTTTATGCTGTAAACACCAGGGTGTGTGTATGTGTGTGCGTTACCCTTTTACTCTAATCTCCTGTGAAAACCCTTGAGGCTAGTTTCCCAGCCCCAGATTTAGGCTGCTCCTGGACTATTTCAATGGAGATAATGCAGTAAACCTAATCTGGGTCAGGGATACCCTGCCTCCCTACTAAGAGGTCAAACTAACTCAGCTGTAGTTAGAATAGGAGAGCGTGTGTGTGTGTGTGTGCGCGCGCGTCTTGCAAAAAGCTTTGGTTGTTTCTCTTTAACAGTCAGACAGCTGGGTGTTACAGAAGCATAGATCCAGTCAGTCAGTTACAGGTTTACATCCAACGAGGTCAGCTATCTCCTTTATATGTAGTTCTTATTAGGTGAATATATCCCAGAGTATAAAACAGAGTCATCTATAGAGTGACAAGTCATTCAGCTTTTTACAACAAACCAAAAACATCCTGTGACTTCATTTACAGTCATGTAAAACACAACAGCATTAACAGTAAACAAGTGTGTCTATGTCAAGTGTGTATAGTGGCGTATATGTTCTGTGTGTGTTTTTCTCCTGCCCAGGACAGTGAGCAAATTCCTTTGTGTGTGCAGCAGTGTACATGTACTGTGTGTCTCAGTCTTTGTGGCATTCTTTCCTGTGGAGATCAGTCAGTCCTCTACCACCCTAGCAGTGAGTTAGTTAAGTGAAGGGGAGCGTTCAGTATTCCACAGCAGTTCTATGTAGGGCCACTTGGTCTGGAGGCAGCGCTTCACTGGAGTGTCATCTGTCCTCACCATGGGGTCCTCAAAGCCCAGGACCAGGGCTGTACCCTGCACATACTCCACCTGACAAAGAGAAACACACACAGTCAGTCAGTATGCACACACATTACATTCATAGTGGTGTGACAGTGTCAGGTTGTTTTAGAGGTGTGTGTATATCTTACCCTCTCATTGTGGTTGGACTGTTTCAGGCCATTGTAGTGGTAGACAGAGAAGGAGTCTGGGATTCCAGTATCCTGTAAACACAATATATAAACCAGTTAACAATCATGGGGTCATCTCTGGGGTGTGTGTGTCGATAACGCTGCTCTGGAAGATGTGGGTATATCGGAACCCGCAGTTTGACTAGAGAACAGTCTCTAACCCACAGACAATTCAGCATACTTTAGCCTGAAACCCATAACCCACGTATGTGTGTGTGTGCGAATGCGTGCGCGTGTGTGTACGCATGTGAAACCCTAACCCCAATCCCACAGAACAGCCTATATTAGAAACCAGTCAATAACGACACAGGCCCAAACACTTTTTTGGGACGTTCCAGAATGCTAATAGGACTGTGTGAGTGTGTTTATGTGAAACCATAACCTCAGTCTGTGTGTGTGTGCGTGTGCGTGTGCGTCTCCAGTTGGCTAATGGCAGTATAATTTCTTTGTGGCCGAGGGCCATTCCTCTGGTGAGTCCCCGAAGCCCTGATCACTTTAACACACTTCCCGCTCCTCTCTCTTTGTCCCCACCTCCCTTTCCCCACCTCTTTCTCTTTGCCTCTCGCTCTCCCACTCTTCAGAAATGGTTCCCTGCCACTGAGACCCTGTCTGAGCAGGGGTTAGTGTAAACATATATTTAAACATTTCGGTCACCATTGTATTGCTGTAAAAGATTTGATTCAACAAATTCATATCCATCGTCAGCCACAAACCACTAACAAAACGGATGCGCTCATGTACATACATGCATACACCAAAGATATTTCTTGTATATCGGTCGTCGCAGTTTGTTTTATGGATATTGCTGCAGCTTTGAAGTATCTCAGCTCCTCTTCAGTTACCTGATCAGGGAAGAACTCCAGGAGGAACGGAGCCAGCAGCACGATCCCCAAGCCCTCTGGATCCAACTTACTCTTCATCAGACTCACACTGGAGAGGGAGCGAGGGAGAGAAAGAGAGGAAAGAGTTACGTTTGTCAGACATTTCAACATGATCTTATAGTCTAAGCACAGCAATGAGACATACCTCCAATTCTTCAGAAAACCCCCCCAAAAAACGGCCCTGTTTTAAAGCAATGATAAAACTTGTGTCAGATGGAGGGAGGGAAGGGCGAATTGAGAAGGGACATTGGGAGAGAGATAGAGGAAGGGAAAGGGTGGATGTGAGGAGGGAAGGGGTGAGAGAGGGCGATGGGGTGCAGGTGAGGACAAGGGGTGCAAGTGAGGAGAGGCCGAAGAGGTGGAGAAGGGAGGGGTAGAGGTGAGGAGGAAGGGTGGAGCTGAGGAAGGAGGGGGTGCTGGTAGTGAGAAGGGCTGTCTGAGGTATAAATGTGTCATGTTCTGTGTAAAAGATTTGGTGTAAGAAAGCGAACACTGGAGAAATGTACGGTAACCTCGTCTGATGAGGAGTTCTGGTGTGTGTGTGTGTGTGTATATATATATATATGTGTGCAGAAATAGTGCAGTGAAACTAAATATACCACTAGACATTCCTGTGTGTTGGAGCAGTAATATTATTCTTTTTCCACAGTGATAACAGAGAAACATTTCCCTATTAAGGCAGAAATAAGAGTGTTACATGCCCAGACACAGAGGCTGATAACCCAGTTAAGACAGTGTGTGTGGGTTTGTGTGTCATCTGATGTTGCAGTCAGAAATAATCCTCTGCATTGTCATTAACAGCAGACTCCTACATTTCCTCAGTGAAAACAACGTCCTGAGCAAATATCTAAATTGGCTTTTTACGAAGTTACCATACGACAGACCAGATATTCACCCTACACATCCTAATTGACAAACAAACAAAAGCAAAGTATTACCATGCTTTGTTGATTTCAAAAAAGCTTGACTCAATTTGTCATGAGGGTCTGCTATATAAATTCATAGAAAGCGGTGTTGGGGTAAAAAACAACATACAACATAAAATCCATGTACAGTTGTGGCCAAAAGTTTTGAGAATGACAAATATTAAATTTCCACATAGTTTGCTGCTTCAGTGTCTTTAGATATTTTTGTCAGATGTTACTATGGAATACTGAAGTATAATTACAAGCATTTCATAAGTGTCAAAGGCTTTTATTGACCATTACATGAAGTTGATGCAAAGAGTCAATATTTGCAATGTTCACCCTTCTTTTTCAATAAGTTTTTAACTTCTGGGCCACATACTGACTGATGGCAGCCCATTCTTGCATAATCAATGCTTGGAGTTTGTCAGAATTTGTGGGTTCTTGTTTGTCCACCCGCCTCTTGAGGATTGACCACAAGTTCTCAATGGGATTAAGGTCTGGGGAGTTTCCTGGCCATGGACCCAAAATATCGATGTTTTGTTCCCCGAACCACTTTGTTATCACTTTTGCCTTATAGCAAGGAGCCCCGTCATGCTGGAAAAGGCATTGTTCGTCACCAAACTGTTCCTGGATGGTTGGGAGAAGTTGCTCTCGGAGGATGTGTTGGTACCATTCTTTATTCATGGCTGTGTTCTTAGGCAAAATTATGAGTGAGCCCACTGCCTTGACTGAGAAGCAACCCCACACATGAATGGTCTCAGGATGCTTTACTGTTGGAATGACAACAGGACTGATGGTAGCGCTCACCTTGTCTTCTCCGGACAAGCTTTTTTCCGGATGCCCCAAACAATCGGAAAGGGGATTCATCAGAGAAAATGACTTTACCCCAGTACTCAGCAGTCTAATACCTGTACCTTTTGCAGAATATCAGTCTGTCCCTGATGTTTTTCCTGGAGAGAAGTGGCTTCTTTGCTGCCCTTCTTGACACCAGTCCATCTTCCAAAAGTCTTCGCCTCACTGTGCGTGCAGATGCACTCACACCTGCCTGTTGCCATTCCTGAGCAAGCTCTGTACTGGTGGTGCCCCGATCCCGCAGCTGAATCAACTTTAGGAGACGGTCCTGGCACTTGCTGGTCTTTCTTGGGTGCCCTAAAGCCTTCTTCACAACAATTGAACCGCTCTCCTTGAAGTTCTTGATGATCCAATAAATGGTTGCTTTAGGTGTAATCTTACTGGCAGCAATATCCTTGCCTGTGAAGCCCTTTTTGTGCAAAGCAATGATGACGGCACGTGTTTCCTTGCAGGTAACCATGGTTGACAGAGGAAGAACAATGATTCCAAGCACCACCCTCCTTTTGAAGCTTCCAGTCTGTTATTTGAACTCAATCAGCATGACAGAGTGATCTCCAGCCTTGTCCTCGTCAACACTCACACCTGTGTTAACGAGAGAATCACTGACATGTCAGCTAGTCCTTTTGTGGCAGGGCTGAAATGCAGTGGAAATGTATTTTTGGGATTCAGTTTATTTGCATGGCAAAGAGGAACTTTGCAATTAATTGCAATTCATCTGATCACTCTTCATAACATTCTGGAGTATATGCAAATTGCCATCATACAAACTGAGGCAGCAGACTTTGTGAAAATTCATATTTGTGTCATTCAACTATTGGCCACGACTGTACATAAACAAGTGTGCAGTTAAAATTGGCAAAAACCACAGATTTCTTTCCTCAGGGCTGTGGGGTGCGACAGGGATGCAGCTTGAGCCCCACCCTCCAACATACACTGAGTGTACAAACCATTATGCTCTTTCCAGGTCAGACTGACCAGGTGAACCCAGGTGAAAGCTATGATCCCTTATTAAATCCACTTCAATTAGTATAGATGAACGTCAGGAGAAAGGTTAAAAAATAACTTTTAAGCCTCTAGACAATTCAGACATTGAATGACACACATACACAATCCGAGGGTTAATGGACAAGACAACATATTTATGTTCCTTTGAATGAGGTATGGCAATAGGTGCCAGGAGCACTGGTTTGCGTCAAGCACTGCTGGATTTTTCATTCTCAACAGTTTCCTGTGTGTATCAAGAATGGTCCACCACCCAAAGCACATCCAGCCAACTTGACAACTGTGAGATGCATTGGTGTCAACATGGGCCTGTGGAACGCTTTCGACACCTTGTAGAGTCCACGGCCCAACAAATTGCAACTCAATATTAGGCAGGTGTTCTAAATGCTTTGTACACTCAGTGTATACATCAACGAATTAGCAAGGGCACTATAACAGTCTGCAGCACCCAGCCTCACTCTACTAGAATCTGAAGTCAAATCATTTGCTGATGATCTGGTGCTTTTGTCCCCAACCAAGGAGAGCCTACAGCAGCACCAAGATCTTCTGCACAGATTCTTTCAGACCTGGACCCTGGCAGTATGCTTGGGAGGTATCCAGATTGTCATAACGACCTTGTGCCATCCTGGGATATTCAGTAATACCAGCACTGAACACAAGGGGCGCCATTTTCAAACCCCACTGCAATCAGTAGGTTAGCAATGCTAACAAGGACATGTAAAATCCCATAGAGAAAGCTAACTAAATGCTAACGAGCGCAGTGCAAACATTTGACCTAAACTAGTCGCAGGACAGACATCCCAACTCAAATTCTACTCACAGGTTACCTAACGAAAAAAACTAATTAGACAGAAAGGCTCTTGATCCAGTTCCATTTTTTTTTAAACATTTTGCTAATTAAATTACTTCACCAATCAGTGCGGATAGAGCAGGCAAGCTAGTTGTTTACATGCGTGATGGACTGAAAAGTGTAGCCTACGGCGCAAGATGCGACTGAAATTTTGCGGGTGGGGAGAGAGAGAGGGTTGCAGGGATGCAAACTATTTACCTTTCAGCGAAATTTGACGTTTTGAATCTAAAATAGGTGACCTACGTGATTCGTGTAGATCCAATGGGGGGGGGGGGTTAGATCACTACTGGCTGTAAGCAAACGAGTGATGCGCATTTGGAGCAATACTGGCTGCTATATCCAAGGCTCAGCCCATCGTTCACATAACAGAATGCTATGGGGGGGGGGGGGGGGGGGTGATAAGGGACATATGTAAGCCTAGGCAACCTGACCTGACACCAAACTAACGTTTGCGTGAATCCTGCGTTAAGTGTTAATGAAAGTCATAATGTGCATAGTTTATATTAATTAAATCTCAACCATAAATGTTAGAAACGTACAATTTTTCCTGTGCAAGCAGACATTCCGACGTACCCACCTTGAACTATAGTGCAGACTACGGCTTGTGTATTTCCTGTTATCACTAATGGCCTAGAAAAAACGCCCAATCTATAGATTATCTTTCTTTCCCTCAACAGCACATGGCATGTAATCTTATCTCGCTGTATACAGATCTAAATGTTGTTAGCCAAATCACAGACTGTGTTGTTACCAGTTCCACATCAAAACAACCAATAAGAGTGGTGTCCACGGCTTTAAGAGGAGTTCAAAAAGGTGCTATTCGGGATCCTTGGGATGTCCACACCTATCAAGTATAAATTGGTTAAGTTTAGTGTTAGTTTAGGTTAAGGATGTCCCAAGGAATCCGGATTGCAGTGACCGTTCATAGAGTGAGAGATTGGCACGCTATTTGAGAGCTAGGCGGCAACACAGACATAATTATTATTATTTATTTATTTTTACAAGTGGCAGAAGTCATTTAAGTGTCTGTCCAGATAGTTTCCTTATTAGAGATGATTCAAATAATTACCTAGATGTCCTTGATCCAACTGAGGAGTAAGTAGGCTATATTTAAGTTGTGATATTGTTAGGAAATATTTAGGTCTACTGTGTTAAGGCAAATGCGGTTTATTTGAATTTATTTTTTGTTGATAACGTATTGTCGAAAGCACGTAGGCAATATTATTTACTGTAACGGTAGCGGAGTAGGCTAGTGTACAATAACGTAATTTGATGTGCTAGTATTATTTATTTAATGGATTAATTCAAATGTAAATGAAATAACTACTTTTCACTGAAGGGAAACTAGGTACAACATGCAACTTCGATGGAAGACCTAAAATCATGCCTGACAATATCACAACGGTATCCTAATATAGTGTGGATACAGTAGTAGCCTATCCTACAACAATGTAGCTGTATGTGCTAGTATTATTTATCTAATTGATCAATTAAATTGTAAATTTGGACAGGTACGCTATTTCATTCAATGATTACATTATTGTACAAGGTAGATACAGGAGTAGTCTATAGCCTACAATAATAATGTAATTTAATGTGCTGCAGTATCATTTATTTAATTGATCAATACAAATTGTAAATGGGGATGGGTAGGCTACTTCATTCAGTGAATACTGAATATATTGCCATCTCCGGGAGTATGTTAATGACGGCTTTTCAGCTGTTGAACTATTGCAATGTCAAACTAATTTCTATATCTTTCATTTAGTCAAGATGTAATGAGCCAGAGCAACCAATCAGCATCACTGCAGCTGTTCTACCCACCACCCGCACTGATCTCCCTCCACAAGCAACCACATCCTCTTCTCCTGTTCAACTAATTTGCCACCTGTGCCCATCTCAGTGTAACATGATCCATCCAAGGCCTTAGCTGGGTGCATAAAATGTGAGAAGGCAAAGCAACGCACAATTGTCCCAGCGTCGTTAGGGTTGGGCCGGGGTAGGTCGTCATTGTAAATTATTATTTGTTCTCAAATGACTTGCCCTGTTAAAGAAAAGCTTCAATAAAAAAAATGCTAATAAAAGATGTGTCTAACTTGCACCGTTATGCAATTATTAGGAGACTAGATACGCTGCTACTGCTACTACATTGACCCCCCCCCCCCATTTGTTTTGTACACTGCTGCTACTCACTGTTTATCTATGCATAGTCACTTCACCACTACCTACATGTACAAATGACCTCAACTAGCCTGTACCCCCACACACTGTACCCCCTGTATACAACCTCGTTATTGTGTTACTTTTTATAATTTGGTAAATATTTTCTTAAACTCTTCTTGAACTGCACTGTTGGTTAAGGTCTTGTAAGTAAGCATTTCACGGTAAGGTCTACACTTGTTGTATTCGCCACACGTGACCAAGTTTGATTTGAAATAGCTAATCCTGGCTACCAATGTTCTAGTATGAATTTATTGAGGCAAGCAGATCAGAGCTGTCAAGGTGGTACTCAAGCATATGCCATGTATATGTGACACACATATGTATGGTCATATTTCTTATGTTTTATTTTGTTTATTTTGCCTCCCAGATATTCACATTTCATGTATGTATATACAGTTGAAATAGGAAGTTTACATACACCTTAGCCAAAAACATTTAAAGTCAGTTTTTCACAATTCCTAACATTTAATCCAAGTAAAAATTCCCTGTCTTAGGTCAGTTAGGATCACCACTTTATTTTAAGAATGTGAAATGTCTGAATAATAGTAGAGAGAATGATTCAGCTTTTATTTATTTCATCACATTCCCAGTGGGTCAGAAGTTTACATATACTCAATTAGTATTTGGTAGCATTGCCTTTAAATTGTTTAACTTGGGTCAAACGTTTCGGGTAGCCTTCCACAAGCTTCCCACAATAAGTTGGGTGAATTTTGGCCCATTCCTCATGACAGAGCTGGTGTAACTGAGTCAGGTTTGTAGGTCTCTTTCCTCACAAAAGCTTTTTCAGTTCTGCCCACAAATATTCTATAGGACTGAGGTCAGGGCTTTGTGATGGCCACTCCAATACCTTGACATTGTTGTCCTTAAGCCATTTTGCCACAACTTTGGAAGTATGCTTGCGGTCATTGTCCATTTGGAAAACCCATTTGCAACCAAGCTTTAACTTCCTGACTGATGTCTTGAGATGTTGCTTCAATATATCCACATAATTTCCTTTCCTCATGATGCCATCTATTTTGTGAAGTGCACCAGTCCCTCCTGCAGCAAAGCACCCCCACATCATGATGCTGCCCGTCTTCACGGTTGGGATGGTGTTCTTTGGCTTGAAAGCCCCCCCCCTTTTTCCTCTAAACATAACGATGGTCATTATGACCAAACAGTTCTATTTTTGTTTCATCAGACCAGAGGACATTTCTCCAAAAAGTACGATCTTTGTCCCCATGTGTAGTTGCAAACCGTAGTCTGGCTTTTTTATGGCGGTTTTGGAGCAGTGGCTTCTTCCTTGCTGAGCGGCCTTTCAGGTTATGTCAATATAGGACTCGTTTTACTGTGGATATAGATACTTTTGTACCTGTTTCCTCCAGCATCTTCACAAGGTCCTTTGCTGTTGTTCTGGGATTGATTTGCACTTTTTGCACCAAAGTACGTTCATCTCTAGGAGACAGGATATTGACCTCATCCCGTCAGTAGAGGATGCCTGGTTATTCTTTAAAAGTGCTTTCCTCACCATCTTAAATAAGCATGCTCCATTTAAAAATGTTTGAACCAGGAAGATATAGCCCTTGGTTCTCTCCAGACCTAACTGCCCTTGACCAGCACAAAAACATCCTGTGGCGTACTGCATTAGCATCGAATAGCCCCCCGATATGCAACCTTTCAGGGAAGTTAGGAACCAATATACACAGGAAAGCAAAGGCTAGCTTTTTCAAACGGCCTAACAGAAATTTGCATCCTGTAGCACAAACTCCAAAAAGTTCTGGGACACTGAAGTCCATGGAGAATAAGAGCACCTCCTCCCAGCTGCCCACTGCACTGAGGCTAGTAAACACGGTCACCACCAATAAATCCACTATAATTGAGAATTTCAATAAGCATTTTTCTACAGCTGGCCATGCTTTCCACCTGGCTACCCCAGTCAACAGCCCTGTACCCCCCACAGCAACTTGCCCAAGCCTCCCCCATTTCTCCTGCACCCAAATCCAGATAGCTGATATTCTGGACCCCTACAGCTGATAATCTGGACCCCTACATATCAGCCGGGCTAGACAATCTGGACCCTCGCTTTCTAAAATTATCCGCCAAAATTGTTGCAACCCCTATTACTAGCCTGTTCAACCTCTTTCGAATCATTTGAGATCCCCAAAGATTGGAAAGCTGCCGTGGTCATCCCCCTCTTCAAAGGGGGAGACACTCTAGACCCTAACTGCTACAGACCTATATCTATCCTACCCTTTCTAAGGTCTTCAAAAGCCAAGTTAAACAGATCACCAACCATTTTGAATCCCACCGTACCTTCTCCGCTATGTAATCTGGTTTCCGAGCTGGTCATGGGTGCACCTCAGCCACACTCAAGGTCCTAAACTATATCATAACCGCCATCGATAAGAAACAATACTGTGCAGCTGTATTCGTCGACCTGGCCAATGCTTTCGACTCTGTCAATCACCACATTCTTATCGTCAGACTCAACAGCCCTGGTTTCTCAAAAGACTGCCTCGCCTGGTTCACCAACTATTTCTCAGATAGAGTTCAGTGTGTCAAATCGGAGGGCGTGTTGTCCGGACCTCTGGCAGTCTCTATGGGGGTGTCACATGGGTCAATTATCGGGCCGACTTTCTTCTCTGTAAACATCAATTATGTCACTCTTGCTGCTTGTGATTCTCTGATCCACCTCTACACAGACGAGACCATTCTGTATACCGCTGGCCCTTCTTTGGACACTTAACCTACCTCCAGACGAGCTTCAATGCCATACAACTCTCCTTCCGTGGCCTCCAACTGCTCTTAAATGCAAGTGAAACTAAATGCATGCTCTTCAACCGATCGCTGCCAGCACCTGCCCGCACGTCCAGCATCACTACTCTGGACGGTTCTGACTTAGAATATGTGGACAACTACAAATACCTAGATGTCTGGTTAGACTGTAAACTCTCCTTCCAGACTCACATTATGCATCTCCAATCCAAAATTAAATCTAGAATCGGCTTCCTATCTCGCAACAAAGCATCATTCACTCATGCTGCCAAACATACCCTCGTAGAACTGACTATCCTACCGATCCTTGACTTTGGCGATGTCATTTACAAAATAGCCTCCAGCACTCTACTCAACAAACTGGATGCAGTCTATCACAGTGCCATCCGTTTTGTCACCAAAGCACCATATACTACCCACCACTGCGACCTGTATGTTCTCGTTGGCTGGCCCTTGCGTCATATTCGTCGCCAAACCCACTGGCTCTAGGTCATCTATAAGTCTATGCTAGGTAAAGTCACGCCTTATCTCAGCTCACTGGTCACCATAGCAGCACGCGGGCCAGCAGGTATATTTCACTGGTCACCCCCAAAGCCAGTTCCTCCTTTAGCTGCCTTTCCTTCCAGTTCTCTGCTGCCAATAAACTGGAACGAACTGCAAAAATCACTGAAGCTGGAGACTCATATCTCCCTCACTAACTTTAAGCACCAGCTGTCAGAGCAGCTCACAGATCACTGCACACAGTCCATCTGTAAATAGCCCATCCAAGTACCTCATCCCTATACGGTTATTAATTTTATTTATTTTGCACCCCAGTATCTCTACTTGCACATTCATCTTCTGCACATCTATCACTCGTTTTTAATTGCTATATTGTAATTATTTTGCATCTATGGCCTATTTATTGCCTTACCTCCCTTATCCTACCTCATTTGCACACACTGTATATAGACCTTTTCTATTGTATTATTGACTGTATGTTTGTTTATTCCATGTGTAACTCTGTGTTGTTGTATGTGCCGCACTGCTTTTCTTTATCTTGGCCAGGTCGCAGTTGTAAATGAGAACTTGTTCTCAACTAGCTTACCTGGTTAAATAAAGCTAAAATAAAAGTAACAATGTGGGGGGGGCATTGAAATGATATGTTTACTCTGATGCCTGTTTATTCATAAAAAGCAGAAGATGGTAAATAACATTAATTGCAATGGTTAGCCTATGCAAATTAATAGGAATACATTTAGCCTAATTGGTAATAAATATGACGTGGGGGAAAGTCGGGATCCTAGTCAGGCTTTTGTTTGTCA
Organism: Salvelinus alpinus; assembly: GCF_045679555.1. NCBI lineage: Eukaryota > Metazoa > Chordata > Actinopteri > Salmoniformes > Salmonidae > Salvelinus > Salvelinus alpinus. Next base: position 9,582,739 of record NC_092120.1, on the reverse strand, counting down.
ATTCCAGATTAAATATAGGTCTTCACGTGTATCAAATATGTAAGCAATTGTGTGCTAAATCAATGTTCAGGCTTCATCATGATCTGTGATCAAAACAGGCTGGGATTCTCCTGAATAATGTTTATATCTATTAAGGTGTTTGGTCGATGCATAGACCCATACCGATTCTAACTTTTTGGTATTTTGCACAGCTCTACATTATGAAGCATTTAATAAACCAACAACATTTTCCTGTGATGTTTAGGCTGCGCAAGACCTTCGATAGGCTAGTAGACTGCGGACATAATTGTGGAGTTTATCATTGTTACAGCCTAGATCACTTTATAAAATCTGGACCGTTGCTTTTCCTATGGCTAAACAAACAAGTGGTAACATGTGCTTTTTGCACGTCTCTATAACAAGGCCTATATCCTCACATATCCCATCAATTCAAACACTGCTTTTAACCATAAGACATCCCCACAGAAATGTATAGATGAAGGATTGCATGGTGACAGTGATTGTGTCTGTACCTTAAACTGGGAAACTACCTTAAACTGGGAAGTGGGGGGAAAATGAGGTCAAATCATGACATCATTGATTTTCAGGTCAGAGAAAGACGCCAGAGATTCCGAGTTGGATGACTGTTAAAAACAAAACAAAAATCCCATTCTGAGCTCGTCCCCCCCCCCCCCAGCAGCGCGTCCCCTGAACGATAACGAAGAGGTAACATTAGGTGAGAAGCCTGACCACGGAGATGGGGGTGAGAAGGTGATGAAGCGTACTTCATGAGCTGTAACCGAAAAACTACTGGCATTTGGAAAGTTTGTGGTGAGGGAGAAAGTGTGGTGGATCAAGTATTAGCATTGTTAAGTATCTTGCTAGCTGGATTGAATTCTCCGTAGCTAGCCAGAGAAATGTTAAGCAACATTAGCCAAATCTGATAAAATTATTGCGTTTATGGTGTGAAAATTAGCCTGCTAATAAAGTCAGACAGCTAACAATAGCTAGCTAATGTTACAACATCAGATGAGCCAACATTAGTAACCTAACCAATTCGCTATAGTATTAACTGGTATACGACTTCTTGCCGTTCAAGTTCAACATTTTTTTTTCACCTTTATTTAACCAGGCAAGTCAGTTAAGAACAAATTCTTATTTTCAATGAGGGCCTAGGAACAGTGGGTTAACTGCCTTGTTCAGGGGCAGAACGACAGATTTTTACCTTGTCAGCTCAGGGATTCGATCTTGCAACCTTCCGGTTACTAGTCCAACGCTCTAACCACTAGGCTGCGCGTTAGGTGCTTACTGGACCCTGGCAATCTGTGTGAAATGTTAACTAGCTTACAAACTAACCACTATCTGTTAACTAATGTTTTCCCTCTACAGTATGTGATTCATTTTCAGAATGAGAGAATTAGGTGAAAATGAGGCGTTGCTTGTTCAACAAGTGGATTCCGGGATCAAGTGTAGCTGGAGCTGGGCCTGGCTTAAGCTGGATGCCACTATAGAGGTGAAAGGAACACCACACACTTTCCCTCTTTCGCTGGCACATTGTAGAACAGATGTCCACAGGCAGAAAGTGTACAACGTAATAATGTGCAGTGTAGCCCAAAAATAAGATGTTTTTTTCCCCAAGTGCAATATTTATGTGTGGTCACAAGCGTTCTATTATAAAGGCAGTCATGGCTAACTGCAATATTAGTGTATTGTTTTTTTCTCAAGACTTGAGTGTCATTTGCAGTAAAGTCTAGGCAACAAATAACATTGTATTGCTTTCTTTACATTTTTCAGCTGTGAGTTAGGTTCACATTAACCACTTTTTATTTTACACACAGAGACTGATCATGTAGATCATATTCTTCGTTTATTTAATTAGTTAAAACCTGCATTTCCCCCTAGCAGCGATTTCTTGCATCCCTGGGGTTGAGGATGAGGCATGAAGCGCTGGGCATTTTGTTATGACCTGCATTATATGAATTAGGTTCACAGAATTATACCTAGGAGGAGCGGCTTCTACAGAGGAACTTCGAATGTTCTGTCAGCTAGCTAGCTAACAAGCTTGTGCTAGCTAATTTAGCTTGTGTGTGCAGAGCAGCACCAGAATTTAAAAACACGTCTTACATTTTTCTTTTTTCTAGGTCTATAGTATCCGTAACCAACATTGAACAAGTTAATCCATTCTTCTCTAGCTAATGAAAAAAACTCCCCATCTTCTGAATCCAGCGACAATGTAACATCAGTAGGCTACAGAGGGAGAGGGGCAGGTAACCTTAACAAGCACAGGCAAATATTTTCAGCTTCCAGGCAGATACTGGAGGGCTTTGCATGGACGTTTTGTTGTGGGACTAGATTAACCTGTTCTCAAGCTTTTAAAATAACGGTTCTGTTCTCCTGACAAATGTATGACCATATTAGAGAGGCATATTCCCCTCAGAATACACAGGCCCACAAAGAAATTGAAAACAATTCAATTTTGGTAACTCCCATATCTATTAGGTGAAATACCAGTGTGCCGTCACAGCAGCAATATTTGTGACCGGTTGCCACACTAAAAGGGCAACCAGTGAAGCACAAACACGATTGTAAATACAAAACTACATGACCAAAAGTATGTGGGCACCTGCTCGTCAAACATCTAATTTCAAAATCATGGGCATTAATATGGAGTTGGTCCCCCCTTTGCTGCTATAACAGCCTCCACTCCTCTGGGGAAGGCTTTCCACTAGATGTTGGAACATTGCTGCGGGGACTTGCTTCCATTCAGCCACAAGAACATTAGTGAGGTTGGGCACTGATGTTGGGGCGATTAGGCCTGGCTCGCAGTCAGAGTTCCAATTCATCCCAAAGGTGTTCAATGTGGTTGAGGTCAGGGCTCTGTGCAGGCCAGTCAAGTTCTTCCACACCGATCTCGACAAACCATCTGTATCGACCTGTCTTTGTGCATGGGGGCACTTTCATGCTGAAACAGGAAAGGGCCTTCCCCAAACTGTTGCCACAAAGTTGGAAGCACAGAATCATCTAGAATATCATTGTATGCTGTAGCATTAAGATATCTGTTCACTGGAAGTAAGGGGCCAAGCCCGAACCACGAAAAACAACCTCAGACCATTATTCCTCCACCAAACTACAATTGGCGCTATGCATTGGAGCAGGAAGCGTTCTCCTAGCATCCGCCAAACCCAGATTCGTCTGTCGGACTGCCAGATGGTGAAGCGTGATTAATCACTCCAGAAAACGCATTTCCCCTGCGCCAGAGTCTGATGGCAGCGAGCTTTACACCACTCCAGCCGATGCTTGGCATTGCGCATGGTGATCTTACGCTTGTATGCGGCTGCTCGGCCATGAAAACCCACAGTTCTTGTGCCGACGTTGCTTCCAGAGGCAGTTTGGAACTCTGTAGTGAGTGTTGCAACCGAGGACAGATTATTTTTTACGCGCTATGCGCTTCAGCACTTGGCGGGCCCGTTCTGTGAGCTTGTATGGCCTACCACTTCGCGGCTGAGCAGTTGTTGCTCCTAGTCATTTCTACTTCACAATAACAGCCCTTACAGTTGACCGGGGCAGCTCCAGCAGGGTAGAAATTTGACAAACTGACTTGTTGGAAAGGTGGCATCCTATGATGGTGCCACATTGAAAGTCACTGAGGTCATCAGTAAGGCCATTCTACTGCCAATGTTAATTTCACTTTTGTTTATTATCTATTCCACTTGCTTTGGCAATGTAAACATGTTTCCCATGCCAATAAAGCCCTTTGAATCGAACTATTTCCCACTGTAAACCCTCAATTACATCCTGATGTTTAGTGTTTGTTTATGTGGTGAACTTGTGACACACATATCCTCATCAGTCGCACATTTTTAAACAAACACACACATTTACATACACACACTAATCCAGCTAGTTAGAAACATGGTTATAGATGAAACCCTGAAGCCAACATAGCTGTCGAAACGTTTGTTAAATGTATTGCGTCGGAGGCGCAGAGTGTGCGGCTTGTCTTTTCTAAAAAATATGGTTATATTCAGCTAACTTTTCTGCCATTGTAACTTGAACTGGTCAGTCTTGTCCCCACAGTGTGAAAGCTGTCCAGGTTGGTGTGGTCAGGTCAGCTGATGACTGATCTAGGCTGACCTTAAGGCGGGGCTAACCCGAACCTTGTTTGAAGCAGCACATTAAAGCATTTCCTCAGTCTTCCTGCTAGCAGTTTAATGCCCCCACCCCCCGCCATCATCCCCTGCCCTCTTTCTCTGGACGTTTAGTGTTCTCGCTCTCTGGTTCTGTCTGTGTTTTCTCTGCTCTTTACCCAACAGCAGCGAAACATTAGCTGAGGCGGCTGGACAAGAGCACACACGCTTACTAGTATTCAGGTTCTGAGACGAGGTCTAGTGCCTTCATCACCTCCTCCAACAGACAGTCTGGAATAAAGCCGTTATCTAGAGGGAGAGAAAGAGACAATATTTGTCAGAGAATTTTAGTCCAAACACAACAAGGAGACAGGCCTCAGACTCCTCAGCAATTCTGTCTTTGTTTTCTGGGAGTCATTATCAAAGAGGTGGGGTGAAGAGGGTGCCCCATTATCAGCAAGTCCCAGTGGCACTGAGACAGGACAGGCCTTCACGCAGACTGAACACACAGTTTACATTGTGCTAACGGAGGTAACTCATCACACACAAACACATATGTACACATGTAAGAACACACACGCAAATGCACGAATGCCGGCCTTGTCCTCTCCTCTGTCTAACCTACATTCCTCAGCTATGACTTCGCTACCTGAGAGGACCAGCTTTAAAACACTACCACGTGTGTGCGCGCATGTCCTACCCATCTACTTAAAACACTAACATATGATTGTGTGTGCGCGCCACGCGTACAGTATGTGTGTTGTACATGGGAAGAACTACAGCTGAGTCATAGCTTTACCCTAAGTTTCAAATTCTGTGTGAAACACTAACGAAGCTGTGTGTTAATGCATGCATGCATTCGAGACCTAAGTGTATGTTATCGCATGCATGGGAGACCTGTGTGTGTATGTGTTATTGCGTGCATGTGAGACCTTTGTGTGTAAATTATTGCGTGCATATGGGATGTGTGTACACTCTGGCGCCTCTCTTCTATAACACAGTGAACTGGGCCGACTCTAGATGTGACACTGGCAGATTTATAGGGCTTTGACACTGCTCTCAGCTCTGCTGGTTCTAGTGTGTGTATAAACATCCATATGGCGTAAATGAAAAATCTCACGAAACAGCAGAAACACATCAGTGCAAACAGACCTATCAATTTCTCTGTTTCTCCCTCTCTGGTCTGAACGGGTCAGTGTGTTTACTACATATTTGGTGTGGAGGCAACCAGAACAGACCACTCTCAGCTGGTGGGGCTCACTTTGTTCGAAAATTCAACAACACAAACAGGCGCACACACCCCCTCAGCCACGTCAAGAGGCATATTGTTCTTATAAACACGAAACGGAGGAATGTTGTTTACGCCGTCAGAAAAGATTCCTGCTGGAACACACACACACATATCAAAGACAGCGACAAACACACAAATGTGTGTGCAGGTCTGGTCCATGGGGGGGTGTGTGTTATAACTACGGTGACCTTCAACTGAACACACTCACACTCCAGCAACATGCATCACGCGCTCATCGTGTAGTGTGACAATCACACATACCATGGGTAACGCCATCTCTCCATACATACATTATATATACACACACACAAAAGTATGTGGACACACCTTTAAATTGTGGATTCGGCTACTTCAGCCACACCCGTTGCTGATAGGTGTATAAAATCGAGCACATAACCATGCAATCTCCATAAACAAACATTGGCAGTAGAATGGCCTTACTGAAGAGCTCAGCGACTTTCAACGTGGCACCATCATAGGATGCTACCAAGTCAGTTCGTCAAATTTCTGCCCTGCTAGAGCTGCCCCGGTCAACTGTAAGTGCAGTTATTGTGAAGTGGAAAAGTCTAGGAGCAACAACGGCTCAGCTGCAAAGTGGCAGGCCACACAAGCTCCAGAACAGGACCACAGAGTGCTGTAGCGCATAAAAATCGTCTGTCCTCGGCTGCAACACTCCCTACTGAGTTCCAAACTGCCTCTGGAAGCAATGTCGGCAAAATAACTGTTTGTCGGGAGCTTCATGAAATGGGTTTTCTATGGCCGAGCAGCAGCACACAAGCCTAAGATCACCATGCGCAATGCTAAGCATTGGCTGGAGTGGTCCAATGGCGGTGAGCTTTGCACTCTGGAACAGTGGAAATGGGTTTTCTGGAGTGATGAATTACGCGTCAACATCTGTCAGTTCGACAGATTAATCTGGATTTGGCGGATGCCAGGAGATCGCTACCTGCCCCAATGCATAGTGCCAACTGTACAGTTTGGTGGAGGAGGAATAATGGTCTGGGGCTGTTTTTCACGCTTCGGGCTTGGCCCCTTAGTTCCAGTGTACGGAAATCTTAAGGCTACAGCATACAATTATATTCCAACAGTTTGAGGACGGCCCTTTCCTGTTTCAACGTACCAGTGCACAAAGCGATGTCCATACAGAAATGGTTTGTCGAGAACTTGACTGGCCTGACTGAAGATATCCCTCTAGCGCTGTGTGGACTGTGCTTTGGCAAAGTGGGTGGGGTTATATCCTGCCTGGATGGCACTGTCCGGGGGTATCGTCGGAAGGAGCCACAGAGTCTCTGACCCATCCCGTCTCAGCCTCCAGTATTTATGCTGCAATAGTGTGTGTCGGGGGGCTATGGACAGTTAGTTATATCTGGAGTATTTCTCCTGTCCTGTATGAATTTACGTATGCTCCCTCTAACAAAACATACTCTCTCTCTCCCTCCATCTAACAAACTCTCTCTCTCGGAGGACCTGAGCCCTGGGACCTTGCCTCAGGACTACCTGGCCTGATGACTCCTGGCTGTCCCCAGTCCACATGGTCTTGCTGCTGCTCCAGTTTCAACTGTTCTGCTTGCGGCTATGGAACCCTGACCTGTTCACCAGATGTGCTTCCCTGTACCGGAACTGCTTCCTTGTACCGGAACTGCCTTTCTCGACTCTCTACCACACCTGCTGCCTCGACCTCAATGATCAGCTATGAAAAGCCAACTTACATTTACTCCTGAGGTGCGGATCTGTTGCACCCTCTACAACCACTGTGATGATGATGGATGATGATTATTATAAATATTACTATTCCCTGTTGGTCATCTATGAAAGTTTGATTATATTGGTCATGTTCTGTTATAATCCCTACCCGGCACAGCCAGAAGAGGACTGGCCACCCCTCAGAGCCTGGTTCTTCTATAAGTTTCTTCCTAGGTTCCTGGCTTTCTAGGGAGTTTTTCCCTAGCCACTGTGCTTCTACATTGCTTCCCGTTTGGGGTTTTAGGCTGAGTTTCTGTATAGCACTTTGTGACATTGGCTGAAATAAATTTGATTGATTGCAAGAGCCCTGACCTCAACCCCATCAAACACCTCTGGGATATATTGTAATGCCGACAGCAAGCCAGGCCTAATCGCACAACATCAGTGCCCTTCCTCACTAATGCTCGTGGCTAAATGGAAGCAAGATCCCACAGAAATGTTCCAACATCTAGTGGAACGCCTTCCCAGAAGAGTGGAGGCTGTTATAGCAGCAAAAGAGGAGACCAACTTCATTAATGCCCATGATTTTGGAATGAGATGTTCGACGAGCAGGTGTCCACATACACTATAATATCAAAAGTATCCCCCCCATCATTCATTCAGCTCACCTTCTTTCCACGACCAAAAGCAGAGGGTAGTTATTAGAAAGCAGCGGGGCTTCAGAATCTGACATCCTCAGTGACTCAGTAGAGGCTCAGTATAGGCTCAGAGAGTGAAGTAGAACTCTATGTCCCTCCCTTCTCCAGCTAGGTCACCCGTGATACAAGTCAGTATTCGACATCCATCCATGTCCATTTATTACCTTCAAGTAGGTTTTGGTTTTGCTAGGGCGTTGTGGACGGGGATGGCAGATAGTTGTTTGAATCTGCTTCGGAGTTAATGGCTGAACTTTAAACACTTCAGAATTGAACTCTCTCTGACTTACTGAAGCTACCAATATGAGTGGAAGAGGTAAAACGGGAGGCAAGGCCAGGGCGAAGGCAAAGACACGTTCATCCCGTGCCGGGCTCCAGTTCCCCATGGGCCGTGTGCACAGGCTGCTGTGCAAAGGCAGCGTGTGGGCACTGGCGCACCAGTCTACCTGGCCACCGTGCTCAAGTACCTAACTGCTGAGATCCTGGAGTAGGCCGGCAACACTGCCTGTGACAAGAAGACTCGCATCATTCCTCGTCACTTGCAGCTGACCGTCCGAAATGACGAGGAGCTGAACAAACTGACACACACACTAACCCCAAAACAACAGCAGAGATGAGACGAGAGAGGACCCCTGCTCAGAGGATGAGGAAAAGAGAGGATGAGAAGATAGGAGTGGGAGGTTATACAGGCACATGCTCTACCAGGAAGGAGAGGAGAAAAGATAACATGTCCAGGATATTGGTGTGTGAGTGAGTGAGTGAGTGAGTGAGTGTGTGTGAGAGAGAGAGAGAGACACTATTAGGCAATATACCGTTTATACCGTATGTTGGGGCATTTGAAAATACAGATGGTATGATATTCAATACCGATAAACCAGGGTCTGCGGGGGTGCGTGCTACGCCACTGCTTACAACTATAAGAAACCTAAGATGTGTCAAATGATATCCAGCTATGCATTTGGTTTGCTAACTTGCTTGCTAAATGGCTAAGTGTCAAGATCAAGCGTCTTGGTTACAGCAGAGACAATCAATCCCCTCCTGGATCAAGATCCCCGTTGCCTAAATTGTTGTGCGTTTCTATTTTAATATTGCCCCTTGTGTGCACTTCCGGTAATACCGTATACCACATTATGGTTCCTGAAACGGTATGAACATCTGGATACCGCCCAACACTAGAGACTATCAGACTATCGTTGAACAGTATTACCTTCTGGGTCGAAGGTTTGGAAGACTCTCCTGGCCTGTTCAGACGGAGACTCAGGAGCCACCAGACACGTCTCCTACAAAGACAAGAGAGGGACATCTCTCAGATATCTCAACATTATATTATAGTCTAAACACAGAAATTAGGCAGGATTCCAAATCTTCAGAAAATCCAAAGAGAAAGACAGAGCGAGAGAGATGTGTAGACCGAAGCACACAGAGGTCACATAATAGGTCAAGAATTAAGATTACAACAACGGCTCCAAGGAATGCACGCGTGTGTAAGCTAGCGTGTGAATGTAAGAGCTTGTTTGCGTGTGTGTGTGGACTATCATAATCATCAGGCTATGTTGGGTTATTAGCTGATCTGAAGATAAAACCAGACATTGTTTTCACTCAAAACACACATCAGCCAATCAGGCACACACAGAGAGTTATAGTTGTTTGTTTGCTGACTCAGAGGGACGTTGCCGGGGGGACTCGGAGGAGAAATAAGGAGAGACAGATTTCACAGAGATAGGACAGTGTGTGTGTGTGTGTGCGCTGGGGGGGGGGGGGTTAGTCCCAATCTTTGGATTCATCAACCCTCTCACCCTCCCAACTCTGTACTCCCTTACCCAAGTTTCATAGTGAAATATGACAGTTTTGACAGGCTGGGAACCGAACTGCAAAACTCAAACACGCACAGTGGGTAGCATAGTATTAATGACACTTGCCGCATCCACTGAACTGGAGTATGTTTACTACAGTGGCGTTTTACACAAACACACTCAGCCCGAACACAAACACACTTAGCAAAGAGCAAATAAACTGAGCTCATCTCCCTTAGCCAGCCTTTATTAAAGTAGGAGTTCAGATGAGACGGTAGGTTATAGAGCATCACTGACATATTACCGTCCTCAGGGGTCACAGAGGAAGAGAGAGGGACAGAGGAAGAGAGAGGGACAGAGGAAGAGAGAGGGACAGAGGAAGAGAGAGGGACAGAGGAAGAGAGAGGGACAGAGGAAGAGAGAGGGACAGAGGGAGATCAGGGGAAGAGTTGGGGAGAAAGAGACCTCAAGAGGAGAAGACTCCCAGCTGGTAGGGAGGAGCGCACACACACACTTCTCCCTGTCAGAGCAGCTGGGGTACAGAATGGTTAGATTTGTTAGTTTAAGTATCTCTATAAATCAAGCCGTACATTCTTCATCCAGATAGACGTGTGTTAAGGGTTAATGAATGGTCAGAGGGTTAACTTCCCTTACAGTTTACATGAGCGTAATTTACTGAGGAGGCTGCTAAAGGGAGTGCATATGTGTGACATACAGTATAACCCAGTTATAGAGATGGGGTTAACTCATATACTTTCCTCTAGCAGTAAGGGTTAAGATTCAGGAAGAGTTATAACTGTAGGTAATAACAGTGCTGGAACCTTGTAGAAACAAGAGATAGTCCCAGTCAACATTCACGTAATATTGAATTCCCTCAACCATGCCCACAAATTGCAGAAAACAAAAAGTCCCTCTCATTCACCCCAATTGTAAGAGGCAACTTCATCATCGATTTTGTTCTACAGAAATAACAGAACATGCTGAAAACTGCTGTGTTGTTCAATGTACATGTAGCCAGGTCAAAAAATCACAACCTACGGCTCGCAATGCTCCCATGTAGGAAAATAAAGCCTGCGAGAAGCGCCCTGTGTCTTCAGGGTATCTGGTGTGGGAGAGTGGGAAATATGGGGACGCAGTGTCCAAGTAGGCTACACGTAGTTATGTGTGGAAAACGTAAGACATTTAACTTGTTTAGTATAGTCCGTTTGTAACTCCACTCACTACTTGTAGCTGTATAGTCTGTGTTGTTAGTCTTAGCTAGCTTAATGTTCCGGTCGGTAGTTAGCATTCACTCACTCAAGTGGCTGCAAGCATCGTCATGAAAAGGGGAGAGGGAAGCACTACAATATTACCTTTTCTAAGTAGTGAGCACGCTAGGGAGCAGGCAACGTTGAAAAGTAAACTTTAGACATGTTGTACTTTTCTTAAATGTAGTTTTGTAAATCGACTAAAACAAACTAGAAAATTGCTTTTGAAAAATGTCAAGTTTTTCACCTCCATGTCTCTGTCATAATCAGATCTTAAGTCTCCTTAGAGACAGTAAACATACTGTCATCTACAGACAAAGCAACTTATTATTACCTGAAGCCTGCACACGCACACGATGAGCTCAGATACAATAACGCGATACACTTTAACAAAACATGTCTTTGTACAGGTAACTGCCAAAATAAAGAAAACACCAACATAAAGAGTCTTAATAGGGTGTGGGCCCAACACAAGTTTGAATGCACCATGGCATAGACTCTACAAGTGTCTAACTTCATTGGAGGGATCCGACACCATTCTTCCATGAGACATTCCATCATTTGATGATTTGTTGATGGTGGTGGAAAAAGCTGTCTCAGGCACCGCTCTAGAATATCCCAGAAGTGTTCAATTGGGTTGAGATCTGGTGACACACACACAGGGTTGCAAAGGGTCTGAAACGTTCAAGTACATTTGCAAAGTAAGCCCTGGAATTAGTGAAATTTGCTTAAATTCATCAAAAAAAAGTTAGCTTATAACACCTAATTGAGGAACCTAATTGAGGAGTGTTAATTCACCTATTTCCATACATGTTTCATTTTAAAACATTTATTTTACAAAGGAGTTGTTTAATCTAACTGCTTAACTATTTACCTGTACATGGAATTGTATTTGGGTTTTTTTCTTTACAGGAAAATGCCACGAGCACTATCTGATGTGTGGAGACATTTCACTGCAGCTAATGTAGAAGGAAAAGCTGTGTACATTTGCAAATACTGTGCCAAATCATATGTGAAGAATGCAACAAAGACGCAGAATCATCTGGCCAAGTGCATAAAGTTCCCTCAGCGCTCACAACAAGCAACCTCTGACAAAAGTCCCTCTACTTCTATTCGAGGTGAAAATGATGAATCAGACACCTTATTGATAGCAACAGCTCATGGTCATCCTGGAATCAGAAGTTTTTGACTCAATGGAGGAACGCAGTCAGAGAAATGCTGATGAATGACTTGCTCAAGCTGTGTGTGCAACTGGTTCACCTCTGATGAGTGGTCGATTGTTCATGGGCAAGGAATAATTAACTCCATCTCCACCCCTCAACCAGTATTCTACTCGAGCACAGACACAAGGTACAACAGACACATCTGTCTCTACATTGCAGATGAGCTGAAGGCAGTCATCGATGACCTTGGACCTCATGCATTGAATCTGCTCCTCAAGGACATCATGGCACTGAAAACAATGGCTACACTCTACAAGAGAGCCAAGGAAATTGTTAGGCATGTGAAGGGGCATCAAGTTATAGCAGCAATCTACCTCACCAAGCAAAGTGAGAAGACCAACCGACCAACCAGTGCTCCCGCACATTGGCTAACCGCCATCCGCCAACCCCTCTTTTACGCTACTGCTACTCTCTGTTCATCATATATGCATAGTCACTTTAACCATATCTACATGTACATACTACCTCAATCAGCCTGACTAACCGGTGTCTGTATGTAGCCTCGCTACTTTTATAGCCTGTCTTTTTACTGTTGTTTTATTTCTTTACCTACCCATTGTTCACCTAATACCTTTTTTGCACTATTGGTTAGAGCCTGTAAGTAAGCATTTCACTGTAAGGTCTACTACACCTGTTGTATTCGGCGCACGTGACAAATAAACTTTGATTTGAATAAGAACACCACATTGAAGCTGTCCAGCAACACCCGTTGGGGTGGTGTTGTCATCACATTTGACAGTCTCCTGGAGGGGAAGGAGTCAATCCAAGAAATGGCCATGTCACAGTCTGCTGATATGGACAACCTCATCAAGAGGATCCTCCTGGATGAAGTATTTTGGGAGAGTGGTAAGCAGCCTGACAATGCCATCCTGTCTGATGTTCAGACTCTGCTTGCAGATGTAAGATAAGAAATCCGTACTTGACTGTTACTCCAAGCAGAGGAAACTGCAGTTCAGAAATGCATTAAAAAGCGTGAAGACTTCTGCCTGAAGCCCATACGCGTACATGTTGGACCCCAAGTATGCTGGCAAGAGCATCCTGTCTGGTGCAGAGATCAACAAGACCGATGGTGTCATCACTACCGTGTCTTGCCACCTTGGCCTGGAAGAGGGCAAGGTTCTTGGCAGTCTGAAGAAGTACACTTCCAAGCAAGGGCATTGGATGGAGATGCAATACGGCAGTCGTGCCAACATATCTCATCAGCCACCTGGTGGAAGGAACTTTGTGGATCTGAGGCTCTTTCCCCTGTTGCCACCATCATCCTCCAAATCCCACCAACATTAGCCGCCTCAGAGAGCAACTGGTCCTTGTTTGGGAACACACACACCAAGGCACACAACAGGCTGACCAACAAGGGTTGAAAAATTGGTGGCCATCCAGGCAAATTTGAGGCTTTTTGAGCCTGACAACAAGGTTGGAAAGTGACAGTGAGGATGACACCTCAGAGTCTGATGTTCAAGAGGTGGACACTGAGGAGGTTGTTTTGGGTATTTTGCGACCAAGCTTTAACTTACTGACTGATGTCTTGAGATGTTGCTTCAATATATCCACATAATGTTCCTACCTCATGATGCCATCTATTTTGTTAAGAGCACCAGTCCCTCCTGCAGCAAAGCACCCCCACAACATGATGCTGCCACCCCCGTGCTTCACAGTTGGGATGGTGTTCTTCAGCTTGCAAGCCTCCCCCTTTTTCCTCTAAACATAACGATGGTCATTATGGCCAAAAAGTTATATTTTTGTTTCATCAGACCAGAGGATATTTCTCCAAAAAGTACAATCTTTGTCCCCATGTGCAGTTGCAAACCGTAGTCTTGGCTTTTTTTAATGGCAGTTTTGGAGCAGTGGCTTCTTCCTTGCTGAGTGGACTTTCAGGTTATGTCGATATAGGACTCGTTTTACTGTGGATATAGATACTTTTGTACCCGTTTCCTCCAGCATCTTCACAAGGTCCTTTGCTGTTCTGGGAGTGATTTGCACTTTTCGCACCAAAGTACGTTCATCTCTAGGAGACAGAACGCGTTCCTGAGCGGTATGACGGCTGCGTGGTCCCATGGTGTTTATACTTGCATACTATTGTTTGTACAGATGAACGTGGTACCTTCAGGCATTTGGAAATTGCTCCCAATGATGAACCAGACTTGTGGAGATCTACATTTTTTTTTCCTGAGGTCTTGGCTGATTTCTTTTGATTTTCCCAAAGACGCACTGAGTTTTAAGGTAGGTCTTGAAATACATCCACAGGCACACCTCCAATTGACTCACATGATGTCAATTAGCCTATCAGAAGCTTCTAAAGCCATGACATAATTTTCTGGAATTTCCCAAGCTTTTTAAAAAGGCACAGTCAACTTAGTGCATGTAAACTTCCGACCCACTGGAATTGTGATACAATGAATTATAAGTGAAATAATCTGTCTGTAAACAATTGTTGGAAAAATGACTTGTGTCATGCACAAAGTAAATGTCCTAAACGACTTGCCAAAACTATAGTTTGTTTAACAAGAAATTTGTGGAGTGGTTGAAAAACGAGTTTTAAATGACTCCAACCTAAATGTATGTAAACTTCCAACGTTTTTGGAAAATGCTATGGATCATTGGGGATCATTCAAAATTATTTTTTTTGTTCAGTGAAATCATCCCATGTGAAGAGTCGTAAGTTTTTTTTTCTTTTTTCTATTGGAATGATTTAATAATTTGCAATTATGTTCACTCATGACAAGTTAAAAGGTTTATCTCCATATGATATGGTAAATATATCCAATGCAAAAAACATCTACATTTAAACGGTATTAATATTAATTTGCATATATTTCCGTTAAATCCCATGGAAAGTTTACACCTCTGAATATTCCCCAAAATGTGCAACCCCACACAGACACTTTAAACCCCCTATGCTCCTTTGAGACCCCTCTTTCAAAAAGTCAGATCTCTTAACCATGATAGCCAAAATAAAATAGGCAACTGTGCATTTTTATATACGACCCTAAGCATGATGGGATATAAATTGCTTAATTAATTTAACACCTGCTTTCAACATACATTGTATCCCTCATTTACTCAAGTGTTTCCATTATTTTGGCAGTTACCGGTATGTGTATAGCGTGTGTGGGTGTGTTAAATGCCAGGCCTGCTAGTATGTCTTTGATGTGTGTTTTATTAGAGGCCTGGAGATGCTGCTGAGTTTAGATTACATGTCAAGTCACACACTCCACAGGGAAGGGGTGTGTGTATTAGCCCCATCCCCTTCCAGCCTCTTGTTTGCTTGCACTGGACCAGAGGACTGCATTCTCTAAATGTGCATGCACGTGCACACACCCCGATGGTACCAAGACAGTGTGTGCGCGTCTGTGTGTCTGTGTGTTATGGAAATCAAGAGGAATGCATTCCGAACTAGCTCAGAACCTAATTCTGTTTCCCAAACCCTCAAGTCTGTATTGAGTCTTACGAATCAGATCTAGCTCCTGAACAGCAACAGAAAACCTCCTCAAATAGAAACACACTAGTCCAGCTCATCTCTATTTATCTGGTTCTCTCCCCTTCCCTCCCACTTTAATTTGAGTGTTTCCAACCCTCTTTCTATCCCTCTCACCTTCACCTTCCCTCCATCCTCACCCCTCTCCTGAGATGTAAGTAGCTGTAGATGGGTGTAGCCTTACCCCTCTCGTCAATCCACCTCTTCAGCTCCCCTTCCTCTACCCCTCCCTCTTTGTCCCTCTGTTCTGTCCTGACACATACTTTCATCTGTCTCTCCATCTATCCATCCCTAACCATTCTTTCTCTGTCACGCTAACAGGAACTCCTAGTCTACAGTGTCTGTGTGGTGTTGGTTTAGTGTTTCTCTTTGTTAGGTGGAGAGCCTCTTGAAGCAGAAGACTCAATTACACTCAGACCTTTGTCCTGGCTAAGAGGGGCTGAGAGGTGTGTGTTAGGGTAGAGGTGTGTGTGTGTGTGTGTGTGTGTGTGTGCCAGAGACAGACAGGTGATTAATGGTCTGTCATCAACAACACGCTGTCTGGGGTCTCTGAATAACAGAACAAGACTATAGAGAACAGGGCTATACAGAACAGCTATAGACTGAGACCAGTCACAGACAAGGGGCCAGGCCCTATCACACACAGCCTTTGTCCCTGCTAGAATAGAACAGGTCAGATGTGTCAGAATATTAATGCCTGTTACTGTACACTTCTTTCACTCAGATCTAGCGGTGTCTGTGTGCACGCACTCACAGGTAAGGTACCATAGCTCTTTTCTCCTTCTCAGATTCTCTGAAAGTGAGACCTGCCTCAGACTTAATGACCGATCCTCTCTCTCCCTGAGACATTTAGGGACATGTTACTTGTGTCTGTACTATACATCAGACACATGCTCTTTGGGGAAAGACAGTGTGTGTGTGTTTGTGTGTGTGTGTGTGTGTGTGTTGTGTGTGTGTGTCAGTCTCTTTAGGGACATTGAGGGCCAGAAGAGCTGCTCCATTTCCCATTAAATCACTGACCCATAACTGTGCTACTGCACACACACACAAGCCGGTTAAACCATCAGAGCGCGTAAACACACACACAGCTCCCGAGAGGGGCTTAAGGATAAGAGGATGGAGGCCTGTGAATGTCATCACTCTCAGATGGAAAGAAACACTACAGAGAGAGGAGAGAAAGAGGACATGGTCCCTAGGGCAGCCAGAAGCCCTTTTAAAGTACATCCTTCCTTCCGCACTCCCTTCTATCCTTTCAGGATTTAAATATGTCATTATGACTGATGTGACATGACAGGATAGGGTTAATGACGGGGCTGTAGTGGAGCAGGTTGAGCGCTTCAAGATCCTTGGTGTCCACATCACCAACAAACTATCATGGTCCAAACAAGACAGTCGTGAAGAGGGCACGACAACGCCTGTTCCCCCTCAGGAGACTGAAAAGATTTGGCAAGGGTCCTCAGATCATCAAAAAGTTCTACACATGCACCATCGAGAGCATCCTGACTGGTTGCATCACCACCTGGTATGGCAACTGCTCGGCCTCCGACCGCAAGACACTACAGCGGGTAATGCGTACGGCCCAGTACATCACTGGGGAAAGCTTCCTGCCATCCAGGACCTCTATACCAGGCAGTGTCAGGAAGGCACCAAAAAATTGCCAAAGACTCCAGCCACCCTAATCATAGACTGTTCTCTCTGCTACCACTACCCTCAAGCCATAAGACTCCTGAACAGCTAATCAAAATGGCTACCCGGACTATTTGCATTGTCCCCCCCAACCCCATTTTTATGCTGCTGCTACTCTGTTTATTATCCATGCATAGTCACTTTACCTCCACCTACATATTACTTCAATTACCTGGACTAACCTGTGCCCCCGCACATTGACTCTGTACCAGTACCCCCTGTATATAGCCTCGCTACTGTTCTTTTTTTGTTGCTCATTAATTATTTACTTCTACATTTTTACTATTTTTTACTTCAGTTTGAGTAAATACTTTAACACTTTTCTTAACTACATTGTTGGTTAAGGGCTTGTAAGTAAACATTTCACTGTAAGGTCTACACTTGTTATATTCGGCACATGTGACAAATAACATTTGACCCGATTAACTGTATAGTAGAATTAGAATGTAAAGTAACATGCTATACATGACATCAGAGCTTAGTCTGGGCAACTTTTGCAACATTTTTGTAGGACAGAAAAATTGGCCAATTCACACACTTATCAAGAAAACATCCCTGGTCATCCCTACTGTCTCTGATCTAGCGCTCACTAAAAACAAATGCTTCATTTGTAAATTATGTCTAAGTGTTGGAGTGTTCCCCTGGCTATCTGTAAATTAAAAAACAAGAAAATGGTGCCTTCCGAGTTGCTTAATAAAGAATTTGAACAGATTAATACTTTTATGTTTCATACTTAAGTATATTTGGGCAATTAATATACTTAACTATCAAAAGTAAATGTTAAAACCAAATACTTCCAGACTTTTATTCAAGTAGTATTTTACTGGGTGACTCACTTTTACTTGAGTCATATTCTATTGAGGCATCTTTACTTTTACTCAAGTATGACAATTGCATACTTTTTCCAACACTGCATAAAACGCATGTCATAGTGTCAAGGTTTATGATCACTATGTTTGTACAAGATGACTTGGTGTGATACCCTGGGTTGTCTTGAACAGAATGAGCCTGTTTGTTGTGAAGGAAATTTGCTGCGCACCATGCATCTGAATGCACACGACTCATTTCTGAGAACCAAAATTATGACCTGCCTTGTGAAAGCCTAACACGAAGATCTTATTTTATAATTTAGCTAGTCATGTTGGCAATAGAAGTTCTCAGATTATGCTCACCTGACCCAGATTGCGATTTATAATGGACCAACAGTAATTGGGTAAAGGCGGGGATACTGGGCTGTGTTCAAAACAACTACTAGTGTGCTTGCTCTAGTTCCTCAACGGCACAGCTAAGAGATATTAAAATAAATAAATAAATAAATAAATAAATATATATATATATATAGTTGAAGAATCTTCTTTGAGACAAAGTGCATTGAAATTACTTAGGAACTGTGCACACTTAGGAGAGGTATGGATGTTGTCTCAGTTTTCAAATACACAAAATCTTCTCTCCACAATCTCTCTCCTCTCCTGCCTTTCTTCCTTCTCCTCCCTCTGTAGTCTCATCCCCTTCTCCTCTCCCTCCTCTGTGGTGACAGAAGGCCTCAGATCCCATTACAGGCCATTCTAGAGAGCCTGTAATGGGATGAAGAGAGGTGGATGGGGGGTGAGAAAGGTAAAGGGAGGGAGGGTGGTGGAGAGGGGGAGCTTTTGTCCCGTTAGATCAGATAAAAACACTAATGCTATGAGGCAGTCACACACTAATGGTCTAAAAGCCACACTAACAATGACAGGACATCACACACACTAGATAGGGACACAGGGGAATCCTAGAACAGGCATCACAAGATGCATGGTTTGAGGTCAGCTCCAGAGCTCTCTCAACACTAACACATTGAACGCTGTTGTCGTCATCATCACACACACACACACTGACATTAACTAGTTACAACTGTTCTAGATGTGACATTTACTCTTCTCCCAACCCACAGTAATGACACGGTGTGCAGTACGCACGTGTGTGTATGTGAAAAAGAGAGTGCGCGTCTGACGGGGCAGGCAGCTCCTCTCCCTAATCAGCGTAGCGTCAGCTGCATGGAGGAGAACCCATATCGGATGCCATATCCTACAGATCTTTGCTTACCATAATAATAAGCATAACCTGCTTAATTGCTTACACAAAAGAAAAGTTAATGGTTTGAAGTACAAGTGGTAAAAAAATAAATATTTTTGGCTTTAAAATTTGACACTTTTTCGTGATATCCTATTGTTAGTTACGATCTTGTCTCATCGCTGCAACTCCCCAACTGGCTCGGGAGAGGCGAAGATCGAGTCATGCGTCCTCCGAAACAAGCCGCGATGTCAGCTTACAGGCGCCTGGTTCGTCACAAGGAGTCGCTAGAACTCGATGAGCCAAGAAAAGCCCCACGGACAAACCCTCCCCTAAACCGGACGACGCTGGGCCAATTGTGCACCGCCATACGGAACTCCCGGTCACGGTACAAGTGTTTTTCTATAACCCTGATCACAGAATTCTCAGAGGCCTCAACTTGTGACAATCCAACCTTGAACTAGCTCTAGCTCCTGAATATCACTCTCTGTACCAAAATCAACAGATGCCTAACTGTTCAATTGATAAGTTGAATGAGATTCATATCACCCCACGTCTGCAATGATGCATGTATACGTAATTCAGAAAGACTATATAGCCTTAGAGTAGAAGTCGACCGATTAATCGGAATGGTCGATTAATTAGGGCCGATTTCAAGTTTTCATAACAATCGGTAATCTGCATTTTTGGACACCGATTATGACCGATTACATTGCAATCCACGAGGAGACTGCGTGGCAGGCTGACCACCTGTTATGACTGCAGCAAGGAGCCAAGGTAAATTGCTAGCTAGAATTAAACTTAACTTATAAAAAACAATCGATCTTAACATAATCACTATTTAACTACACATGGTTGATGATATTACTAGTTTAACTAGCTTGTCCTGCATTGCATATAATCAATGCGGTGCCTGTTAATTTATCATCGAATCACAGCCTACAAACGGGTGATTTAACAAAAGTGCATTAGCGAAAAAAAGCACAATCGTTGCACCAATGCACCTAACCATAAACATCAATGCCTTTCTTAAAATCAATAGAGTAGTATATATTTTTAAACCTGGAAATTTAGTTTAAAAAAATGCATGTTTAAAAAAAAATGCAATATTAACTAGGGAAATTGTGTCGCTTTTCTTGCGTTCAGTCCAAGCAGAGTCAGGGTATATGCAGCAGTTTGGGCCGCCTGGCTCGATTCGAACTGTGTGAAGACCATTTCTTCCTAACAAAAAACTTAATTAATTTGCCAGAATTCTACATAATTATGACATAACTTTGAAGGTTGTGCAATGTAACAGCAATATTTAGACTTAAAGGTTGCCACCAGTTCGATAAAATACAGAACGGTTCCGTATTTCACTGAAAGAATAAACGTTTTGTTTTCTAAATTATAGTTTCCGGATTTGACCATATTAATGACCTAAGGCTCGTATTTCTGTGTGTTTATTATATTATAATTAAGTCTGATTTGATAGAGCAGTCTGACTGAGCGGTGAGCGGTGGTAGGCAGCAGCAGGCTCGTAAGAATTCATTCAAACAGTACTTTCCTGCGTTTGCCAGCAGCTCTTCGCAATGCTTGAAGCACAGCACTGTTTGACTTCAAGCCTATCAACTCCCGAGATTAGGCTGGCAATACTATATGAAATACAAATAGTATAAAGAAATAGTCCTATAATAACTACAACCTAAAACTTCTTAACTGGGAATATTGAAGACTCATGTTAAAAGGAACCACCAGCTTTCATGTTCTCATGTTCTGAGCAAGGAACTTAAATGTTACCTTTTTTACATGGCATATATTGCACTTTTACTTTCTTCTCCAACACTGTGTTTTTGCATTATTTAAACCAAATTGAACATGTTTCATTATTTATTTGAGACTAAATTGATTTTACTTATGTATTATATTAAGTTAAAATAAAAGTGTTAATTCAGTATTGTTGTAATTGTCATTATTACAAAAATATACACTGCTCAAAAAAATAAAGGGAACACTTAAACAACACAATGCAACTCCAAGTCAATCACACTTCTGTGAAATCAAACTGTCCACTTAGGAAGCAACACTGATTGACAATAAATTTCACATGCTGTTGTGAAAATGGAATAGACAAAAAGTGGAAATTATAGGCAATTAGCAAGACACCCCCAATAAAGGAGTGGTTTTGCAGGTGGTGACCACAGACCACTTCTCAGTTCCTATGCTTCCTGGCTGATGTTTTGGTCACTTTTGAATGCTGGCGGTGCTTTCACTCTAGTGGTAGCATGAGACGGAGTCTACAACCCACACAAGTGGCTCAGGTAGTGCAGCTCATCCAGGATGGCACATCAATGCGAGCTGTGGCAAGAAGGTTTGCTGTGTCTGTCAGCGTAGTGTCCAGAGCATGGAGGCGCTACCAGGAGACAAGCCAGTACATCAGGAGACGTGGAGGAGGCCGTAGGAGGGCAACAACCCAGCAGCAGGACCGCTACCTCCGCCTTTGTGCAAGGAGGAGCACTGCCAGAGCCCTGCAAAATGACCTCCAGCAGGCCACAAATGTGCATGTGTCTGCTCAAACGGTCAGAAACAGACTCCATGAGGGTGGTATGAGGGCCCGACGTCCACAGGTGGGGGTTGTGCTTACAGCCCAACACCGTGCAGGACGTTTGGCATTTTCCAGAGAACACCAAGATTGGCAAATCCGCCACTGGCGCCCTGTGCTCTTCACAGATGAAAGCAGGTTCACACTGAGTACATGTGACAGACGTGACAGAGTCTGGAGACGCCGTGGAGAACGTTCTGCTGACTGCAACATCCTCCAGCATGACCGGTTTGGCGGTGGGTCAGTCATGGTGTGGGGTGGCATTTCTTTGGGGGGCCGCACAGCCCTCCATGTGCTTGCCAGAGGTAGCCTGACTGCCATTAGGTACCGAGATGAGATCCTCAGACCCCTTGTGAGACCATATGCTGGTGCGGTTGGCCCTGGGTTCCTCCTAATGCAAGACAATGCTAGACCTCATGTGGCTGGAGTGTGTCAGCAGTTCCTGCAAGAGGAAGGCATTGATGCTATGGACTGGCCCCCCCGTTCCCCAGACCTGAATCCAATTGAGCACATCTGGGACATCATGTCTCGCTCCATCCACCAACGCCACGTTGCACCATAGACTGTCCAGGAGTTGGCGGATGCTTTAGTCCAGGTCTGGGAGGAGATCCCTGAGGAGACCATCCGCCACCTCATCAGGAGCATGCCCAGGCGTTGTAGGGAGGTCATACAGGCACGTGGAGGCCACACACACTACTGAGCCTCATTTTGACTTGTTTTAAGGACATTACATCAAAGTTGGATCAGCCTGTAGTGTGGTTTTCCACTTCAATTTTGAGTGTGACTCCAAATCCAGACCTCCATGGGTTGATAAATTTGATTTCCATTGATAATGTTTGTGTGATTTTGTTGTCAGCACATTCAACTATGTAAAGAAAAGAGTATTTAATAAGAATATTTCATTCATTCAGATCTAGGATGTGTTATTTTAGTGTTCCCTTTATTTCTGCGAGCAGTGTATATAGGAGGGGGGAAAAAAGGCTTTTTTGGTCCTCCAATAATCGGTATCGGCATTGAAAAATCATAATCGGTCTACCTCTAGCCTTGAGACTCAAGAATAATTGGCCTTTTGTGCAATTCGTTTCTTAGCCATTAGGGCTTTTTAGCCACTGCTTTTGACATAGTGTAGAAGTAAATGCCATGCTATTAATTTTGTACTATGCTCTTGCATCTAAGCTGTAACTTGCCCTCACATCTGCATATTGAATTTAAATTCATATACACAAATGTGTTACTTCAACCACACCATGGCCTTGAGTCTCCTTTCTCTCCATCCAAGTGAACAAATCAGAAATGAGGGGTCCACGGTCTCCAGCGGGACAAACGGATCCAGATGGAAACTCTGGGATCACATTCCCAACAGGAAAACATCCACCTGAGGGCACAGACACATCTCCTACGTCCATTAATGCTAATCAGGATCAGGTTCCCCGCTCTCAGGAATGTGTGTGTGTGTGTACTGTCACCAGTTCCTTGGGAGCCATGGAGGTTATTGGTAGTCATCACAGTGAAATCATGAGGACCATGACTCATGGTTCTCATCTGGTTCATCTAGTTTGCCTCTACATGTGTTCCAGCCCCCTAGCAGGCAGACACTACCCAGTACCCTGCTTTATCCCAGGTGACATGGAACAACTGCCCTAATCTAAAATGATAGTTCACTCCAACATCAAGATGTTTCCAACCCTCAAGACATGAGCGGAGTCGTACAGTACACAACATCTACACAGATGATATGGGACTTGGACTCATCTCAATATAAGACCCCTTTAAAAGGCCTGGAAACTGCTGACAAACTTCTGCTTTTGGAGTTATTGATCACTTCATACAATAATTGTATTATCCATTTCTTCGAAAATCCATTGGGTGTAGTGTTATGAGGTAAACGCTAGCTGTAACAGTCTGTTTCCTCTGATGCCATATCCTGTACCAGATAGAATCAATTAGCTCCGCCTTAAATCTGAATAATCTAAAATAGTGCTCCAAATTGTTAAAAAGTAATTTTCAAGATAGAATGCGCAGTAGGGGAGAAACAGTGCCACCCCACCACCATTGTTATAGGTCGTTATCAATAAAATGTCACAATACGGTGCAGAGCATTCGATTTGCGTGCTAGAGGGCAAGGAGACCCCCAGCTCCACTTAAACCATTGACAACTACATGCCGTTTTCAAGGGATTGTCAAATAAAAAGTGAATTATTTGGTTGTAAAATAATCACCTCTTAAATTTTAGATTTTTCCATACAAAACAATTGGCATATTTAGCTCAGCTCTTTCATCAGAGTTATACAGCATGCTCATGCATGCGATCATACACTGTTAACCAGGGGGCAGGGCTACCGACGTTAAGGCTAATCTGAAGATGGTGCTGGCTAAAGCTAAAACTGGCGAGTGTAGAGAGTATAGAGATATTGTTATCCACGTCGGCACCAACGATTTTAGGATGAAACAGTCAGAGGTCACCAAGCGCAACATAGCTTCAGCGTGTAAATCAGCTAGAAAGATGTGTCGGCATCGAGTAATTGTCTCTGGCCCCCTCCCAGTTAGGGGGAGTGATGAGCTCTACAGCAGAGTCTCACAACTCAATCGCTGGTTGAAAGCTGTTTTCTGCCCCTCCCAAAAGATAGAATTTGTAGATAATTGGCCCTCTTTCTGGGACTCACCCACAAACAGGACCAAGCCTGGCCTGCTGAGGAGTGACGGACTCCATCCTAGCTGGAGGGGTGCTCTCATCTTATCTACCAACATAGACAGGGCTTTAACTCCTCTAGCTCCACAATGAAATAGGGTGCAGGCCAGGCAGCAGGCTGTTAGCCAGCTTGCCAGCTTAGTGGAGTCTGCCACTAGCATAGTCAGTGTAGTCAGCTCAGCTATCCCCATTGAGACTGTGTCTGTGCCTCGACCTAGGTTGGGCAAAACTAAACATGGCGGTGTTCGCCTTAGCAATCTCACTAGGATAAAGACCTCCTCCATTCCTGCCATTATTGAAAGAGATCGTGATACCTCACATCTCAAAATAGGGCTACTTAATGTTAGATCCCTCACTTCAAAGGCAGTTATAGTCAATAACTAATCACTGATCATAATCTTGATGTGATTGGCCTGACAAACATGGCTTAAGCCTGATGAATTTACTGTGTTAAATGAGGCCTCACCTCCTGGTTACACTAGTGACCATATCCCCCGTGCATCCCGCAAAGGCGGAGGTGTTGCTAACATTTACGATAGCAAATTTAAATTTACAAAAAAAAGAAAAAAAGAAAAGACATCTTTGTCTTTTGAGCTTCTAGTCATGAAATCTATGCAGCCTACACAATCCCTTTTTATAGCTACTGTTTACAGGCCTCCTGGGCCATATACAGCGTTCCTCACTGAGTTCCCTGAATTCCTATCGGACCTTGTAGTCATAGCAGATAATATTCTAATTTTTGGTGATTTTAATATTCACATGGAAAAGTCCACAGACCCACTCCAAAAGGCTTTCGGAGCCATCATCGACTCAGTGGGTTTTGTCCAACATGTCTCTGGACCTACTCACTGCCACAGTCATACTCTGGACCTAGTTTTGTCCCATGGAATAAATGTTGTAGATCTGAATGTTTTTCCACATAATCCTGGACTATCGGACCACCATTTTATTACGTTTGCAATCGCAACAAATAATCTGCTCAGACCCCAACCAAGGAGCATCAAAAGTTGTGCTATAAATTCTCAGACAACACAAAGATTCCTTGATGCCCTTCCAGACTCCTTCTGCCTACCCAAGGACGTCAGAGGACAAAAATCAGTTAACCACCTAACTGAGGAACTCAATTTAACCTTGCGCAATACCCTAGATGCAGTTGCACCCCTAAAAACTAAAAACACTTGACACAATGATGAAAATAATCATGGCCTCTAAACCTTCAAGCTGCATACTGGACCCTATTTCAACTAAACTACTTAGAGCTGCTTCATGTGCTTGGCCCTCCTGTGTTGAACATAATAAACGGCTCTCTATCCACCGGATGTGTACCAAACTCACTAAAAGTGGCAGTAATAAAGCCTCTCTTGAAAAAGCCAAACCTTGACCCAGAAAATATTTTAAAAACTATCGGCCTATATCGAATCTTCCATTCCTCTCAGAAATTTCAGAAAAAGCTGTTACGCAGCAACTAACTGCCTTCCTGAAGACAAACAATGTATACGAAATGGTTCAGTCTGGTTTTAGACCACATCACAGCACTGAGACTGCACTTGTGAAGGTGGTAAATTACCTTTTAATGGCGTCAGACCGAGGCTCTGCATCTGTCCTCGTGCTACTAGACCTTAGTGCTGCCTTTGATACCATCGATCACCACATTCTTTTGGAGAGATTGGAAACCCAAATTGGTCTACACGGACAAGTTCTGGCCTGGTTTAGATCTTATCTGTCGGAAAGATATCAGTTTGTCTCTGTGAATGGTTTGTCCTCTGACAAATCAACTGTACATTTCGGTGTTCCTCAAGGTTCCGTTTTAGGACCACTATTGTTTTCACTATATATTTTACCTTTTGGGGATGTCATTCGAAAACATAATGTTAACTTTCACTGCTATGCGGATGATACACAGCTGTACATTTCAATGAAACATGGTGAAGCCCCAAAATTGCTCTCGCTAGAATCCTGTGTTTCAGACATAAGGAAGTGGATGGCTGAAAACTTTCTACTTTTAAACTCGGACAAAACAGAGATGCTTGTTCTAGGTCCCAAGAAACAAAGAGATCTTCTGTTAAATCTGACAATTAATCTTGATGGTTGAAAGTCGTCTCAAATAAAACTGTGAAGGACCTCGGCGTTACTCTGGACCCTGATCTCTCTTTTGACGAACATATCAAGACTGTTTCAAGGACAGCTTTTTTCCATCTACGTAACATTGCAAAAATCTGAAATTTTCTGTCCAAAAATGATGCATCCATGCTTTTGTTACTTCTAGGTTAGACTACTGCAATGCTCTACTTTCCGGCTACCCGGATAAAGCACTAAATAAACTTCAGTTAGGATTCTAGCAGCCGTATTTAGCACTGACTAGAACCAAAAATAAATAAAAAATAATAATAATAATAATAAAATAAAAAAATAACATTTGATCATATTACTCCAGTGCTAGCCTCCCTACACTGGCTTCCTGTTAAGGCAAGGGCTGATTTCAAGGTTTTACTGTTAACCTACAAAGCGTTACATGGGCTTGCTCCTACCTATCTTTCCGAGTTGGTCCTGCCGTACATATCTATACGTACGCTACGGTCACAAGACGCAGGCCTCCTAATTGTTCCTAGAATTTCTAAGCAAACAGCTGGAGGCAGGGCTTTCTCCTATAGATCTCCATTTTTATGGAATGGTCTGCCTACCCATGTGAGAGACGCAGACTCGGTCTCAACCTTTAAGTCTTTATTGAAGACTCATCTCTTCAGTAGGTCCTATGATTGAGTGTAGTCTGGCCCAGGAGTGTGAAGGTGAACGGAAAAGCTCTGGAGCAACAAACCGCCCTTGCTGTCTCTGCCTGGCCAGTTCCCCTCTCTCCACTGGGATTCTCTGCCTCTAACCCTATTACAGGGGCTGAGTCACTGGCTTACTGGTGCTCTTTCATGCCGTCCCTAGGAGGGGTGCGTCACTGACGTGATCTTCCTGTCTGGGTTGGCGCCCCCCTTTGGATTGTGCCGTGGCGGAGATGGTGGTTGAAGATATCCCTCTAGTGGTGTGGGGGCTGTGCCTTGGCAAAGTGGGTGGGGTTATATCCTTCCTGTTTGGCCCTGTCCGGGGGGTATCATCGGATGGGGCCACAGTGTCTCCTGACCCCTCCTGTCTCAGCCTCCAGTATTTATGCTGCATTAGTTTATATGTCGGGGGGCTAGGGTCAGTTTGTTATATCTGGAGTACTTCTCTTGTCTTATCCGGTGTCCTGTGTGAATTTAAGTATGCTCTCTCTAATTCTCTCTTTCTTTCTCTCTCTCAGAGGACCTGAGCCCTAGGACCATGCCTCAGGACGACCTGACATGATGACTCCTTGCTGTCCCCAGTCCACCTGGCCGTGCTGCTGCTCCAGTTTCAACTGTTCTGCCTGCGGCTATGGAACCCTGACCTGTTCACTGGACGTGCTACCTGTCCCAGACCTGCTGTTTTCAACTCTCTAGAGACCGCAGGAGCGGTAGAGATACTCTTAATGATCGGCTATGAAAAGCCAACTGACATTTACTCCTGAGGTGCTGCACCCTCGACAACTACTGTGATTATTATTATTTGACCATGCTGGTCATTTATGAACATTAGAACATCTTGGCCATGTTCTGTTATAATCTCCACCCGGCACAGCCAGAAGCGGACTGGCCACCCCTCATAGCCTGGTTCCTCTCTAGGTTTCTTCCTAGGTTTTGGCCTTTCTAGGGAGTTTTTCCTAGCCACCGTGCTTCTACACCTGCATTGCTTGCTGTTTTGGGGTTTTAGGCTGGGTTTCTGTACAGCACTTTGAGATATCAGCTGATGTACGAAGGGCTATATAAATACATTTGATTTGATTCATGCTCAGTAAACATCAATTGATTATGTCATACATAAAGGTAGCATTGATCTCTCAATATTGGCCACCATTAATTGGATATTTGAGTGATAAAATAATAGAACTATACCTGACATGTATGAGTGGTTTAGGTTAATTTCCCCATCCTTTGTGGCCTTTGCCTGTCAAGCAGCAGAAGGGCACATTTGCCGATGCACTGTTAGCTGATCATTGTAACTTTGCAAGCTACCAGTAGAAACATTGTACAGTTGGCTAAACAGTGGTAAGTAGACCTAATGTACTTTTTTATCCAACCAATGTAGGCCTACTTAGTGAAGTTAGCTAACATCCCCTTTTCAACTTTGTTTAAGTGTTTGAAAGTTAGAGGCATAAATATCATACCTGTCAAAAAAAATAAAATGCTACCCTCCCCTTTTATTGTAATGGTGAGAGGTTATCATGTCTTGGGGGGATGATATTTGTGCATCTAACTTGTTCACTCATTATTCACGATTCATTCCGGACTATCCGTAAACATGGTAGCATGTTTAGAAACATACATTATTTACCATTAATTTCTAATGGGGCACAAAATGATCTGAAACCACCAAAACAAACAGCAAAAGCATCCAACAAGTTTGTAGAGTCACAAGCTTGATGTAAACATTGTGTGCTAGGAATATGGGACCAGATACTCAACTTTTGACTACTTAAATACACATACAGTACCAGTCAAAAGTTTGAACAGCTACTCATTCCAGGGTTTTTCTAATATTTTACTGTTTTCTACATGTATTTGTTTAGTGTGTTGTGTAGTGGCTTTGATGGCATGCACCCCACTTGTTTCTGCCCCACCAAGATTTACATGCTAAAATCACCACTGCATATTGTGCACTGATGACTGAGGGGGAAAAAAGTGTTTGTTGTTTTTAGTAACTTCTTTGTTGTTGTAATATCGCAAACAAATGAGGCAGTTTCACCATTAAGGAGCCCAGCTTTAAGAGTCCATTTGTAACAATTAATAAACGTTGTGAACATGCTGTCATTTCTCAACCCCCATATCAGCTGTGTTACACTGCTTCACCCAAAACACTGGTGTGTGTGCATTTTACAAGCTGGTTGGCCCAGTTGCAACTGACCACAAGGTTTCAAGACAACGCCAAAAAACAGCAGCTACTAGCCATATAAGACCATACTACTGCCGTCTCTCTCGCTCTCTCATGTGAGCTGTGCAGTACTAAATCTGTTAAAGCACACATTCCTGGTTCTTCTTTTTCTGACCTGCCCGCTGGAAGAGAGACTGGCTTATATTACACACAGACACACAAGGCCCAGGTTGAGTGTGTGTTTTTGTGTGATTCTTACCTTGGCGAAGAACACTGAGAGATGAGTCTCACTGCCAAGGATCCATATAGGGAATTTAGGAGACTTCAGGAACGCACCCACCTGAAACACACATACAAACCAAAACTGGAGCAAAGCAGTTCTGATTCAGATTCCAGACCAACTTAACTGTCTGAACCCAGACCAGGTTAGTTTTACAGACTAAAGGCTTTCTGATGCCATTTCAACTGACAAAAGGAATGATCAGGGAATACAATCTGATGTCGTAATAGAATATGTACAGTAAGAGAGAAGAAAAGACTGTCATATTGTTGCTAATACAATGGTTGTTCAATGAGCAGGTTTATAGCATGAACATACCAATGTACCCAGGTCTAACTCATCTACCCAGACTTACTCAGCTATTCTACTACTCTACTGTAGTCCCTGCTCCTTACACATTTCCTGTAGCCACTCTTATTGTTATGTTTTTTTTCTGTAAAATGAAATGTTATTTTCTCCCTTGATTCTCCCAGTATGTGTGTGTGTATAGGGTTGGGGTTAGGTGGTGAGGACTATTGCCTCCAAACACATTTACACATGGGATCTCACAGAGTGGTTTGTTTTCCACCACTATCCAGATCATAAATGTCCTACTGCATAGTCAGTCACACACAAGAAGTGGCTGTATGTGTGAGAGAGGGAGTGTGTATGCCAATGTGTTTATTTGTCGTGCTGATTCTCTCACAGAACGTTTGAATCGCTCTCCGCAATCATTCGTGACTAGTGAACAAGAACAAACTCACCACTATGGTTTGGACATAACAAGCCTGAAGGAATGTCAGTCTGTTTGTTCGTACCTTGCAGTAGCGTAGTGACTCCATGAGAGTGAGGAAGCCCACTGAAGCCTGGTTGTGGATACCATGGAGCTCTGAGGGAGGGAGGGAGGGAGGGAAAGAGAGAAGAGAAAGAAGACCAGCTTAGACTAACAACAAAAAACTAGGTGAAACAGCTTCTTTGGTCTCTGTGTGTATGAAAGTTTGACTGATCACTGCCATCTAGCGTTCAGATGTGGGATCACAGTCACCAGGAAACTGGACAACGTCTTCGTAACACCTTCCGTAAACTGAGTAAACTGAGCAATAAAGTCGCCTAATGCTCATTGAAGAAAAGATTAAAATTAAATCACGCTGCCAGATAATGAGGTTTATTGGACAACACTTTGCACTAAGATAATTTAATCCGCTGTGTGTGTGTGTGTCCCCCGTTTGGTAGAGCATGGCGCTTGCAATGCCAGGGTTGTGGGTTCGATTCCCACAGGGGACCAGTGTGGAGAAGAAAAATATATATACAAATGTATGCACTCAGTAAGTTGCTCTGGATAAGAGCGTCTCCTAAATGACAAAAAAAGTTACGAATAAATAAGTCAGCCTGCGTGTGGAGTACTTACTCATGCCAGAGCACTCCCTGTCTCCGTCCCACACATTAGAGACAGCATGGCCCGTCACTAACAGGTTAACCAGACTCTGACTGCAGAGAAAAAGAAAAGTAATGGCTTAAGCTTTTTGGAACATCACTTAGCTCAAGTTGTCAAAAGAAATGTAGCTGATAAAGATTCAATACAGTGAGGGATCAGAGGTTGTACCTGCCGTGGCCATAGACTGGATCTATGAGAGGCTCAGCAGTATCTTCAATCTCATTCCTGATGTTCTCTATCCTCTGTAGACAGAAAGAGAAAAGTGGTTACATGCACGCACACAGAGTGCAGAGTAATATGCACACATAAAAACACATGCAGAGCCTTACCTTGGTGAGGATGACAGAGTAGAGGAAGAGCAGGACTCCACAGCGCCCTTTCCAGGTTTCGTAGAGAGACACCACCTCCTCTCTAAGCTCTGATAATGACTTCACAATACGCTTCCTGTAGACATGAGAGGTCAAAGGTCAGGGGCTAGAAGTCAGCGAGACCACCTCTAATGACATTGCACTCATTTAGAGGTCAGAGACAGGAGGGTTCATGCTGACAGTGTTGTATAATGTCATTATGCAATCAAAGATTGTGTGTATCTCATTAAGGAATCAGTGAAGAGTGTGCGTGCTGAGTCAGGAGTGTGTGCTGAGGCAGCAGGTTGTAAATCATTATTGAGAAACTCCAGTCACACACACAGGCTTAGCCAATCCCAGACAGATGGAGACACACACACTAGAATTCCTGACTTTCCTGCAATGCAGTGGTCCTTTCATCTCCATGGAAGTTATGGCCAATAGAGAGATGAGCCACAGTCAGTAGAGTTACTTACTGGAGGATGCTATGAAACCGCTCAAATCCAAGATCCTCAGCAGCCAAAGCAGCTACACACAATAGACACACAGAGATGCAAACACACACGTTTTAGTGAAACAATTTAGGTAACATTGACAGAACACATGTCATTATTCTAGATTCACAGTGACAGCAATACTACTCACTATGCAGTCTACCCACTATCATATGCGATGATTAATACCATCTCACTACAGCAATGCAGTTATTCATATTAGATGGGTATTAGTGGATAGATGAGTAGTGGGACTCACTGGGTTGCTGGTCTTGCTGGGTCTGGCTGGTCTCCGGACCACCTGTGAGGGATGTGTGAGTGGTAGTGTGGGGGCACTGTCCTTTGGCCCAGGTCACCAGGCAGTAGGAGGTGGTGGAGGAAGTAGAGCAGGCCTGTTCCAGGATCTCAGCCAGAGTAGAACATAGGGCCGCTTTCTGCTCCTCCTCTACAAGGAACAGAAGATATAGGCTAGGTTTCTAATATATATATTTATGATGCATCTCCATTTGGAGCTCTCTCTGCATCTCCATTTAGAACCCTCTCTGTTTAACAGGGTCAGTTTGGGGTCAGAAGTTAGGGTTACCTGTGACGTGTCTCTAGTTACAACTTTTTCTGTTAAACAGGGTCAGGGCTAGGTTTCTCAAACTCAGTCCTTGGGACCCCAAGGTGTGCATGTTTTGTTTTTCCCTTAACACCACAGAGCGGTTTCAAATAATTAACTAATCATCAAGCGTTAATAATTTGAATCAGCTGTGTAGTGTTAGTGCAAAACCCAAAATGGGCTCCCCTTGGGGTCCCGAGGACTGAGCTTGGGAAATGCTGGGTTAGGGTTAGAGGTCAGGGTTACCTGTGATGTGTCTCCAGTTAGAACTCTCTCTCTTAAACAAGATGTTCTTCAGAAGGAAGGCCTGCAGGAAACAAACAATCAGGAAATATTCTACAAGCTGTAACCCATCTCTATAGCACCAAAAACACAACCTGCCGTCCTCATCAACCCTATCCACTCTGTCTAAGAACAGATGTTTACAAAGACACTCCAGCACCATAGAGTACTATAATAAATAAACAGTAGTAGAGAAGGCTTCTCAGCTGAGTGACTGTCGAGTGACTTCTGTAAAGTGTTATCTAAGAAGATGTGTGCTTGTCCAGATATCATCATTCTGGTTACAGACACCAACACCCTCTACCTGGTCATAGGCTGGGCCACCTAACTCATGTTTGTGTGTAAGGTTATGCACTGTCTGGTCTGGGGACTGGTCCATACCTGTACAGGAGCAATGACAGCGCAGGGTCCTCCTTCAAACTGCTCCAGTGCTGTGTGTTCTGTCTCACTGAAGACCAACCCTGAAATACAGGAATCACAGAGTCACTTATTTTGCCCCACCACTGACAATGTCTAGGATTGTGTTCAGGTTAGAGGGGGGTGCGCCAGAATGGAGCGAAGTAGGCGAGAGGTAGCTTACCTTGGGTCCATCTCCGGAAGAGTGAAGCGGACACCCCGTTGCTGCCTGGTCTTTCCCAAACTAGATCCACAACCTCTTTATTTAACTCCCCCATCGCTCTATAACACTGGTCCAACAGCCCTGGCAAACGGTTAGCTGGCTAGCTAACTACAATCAAATACAGAGCAGTTACTGCGCACACAGCCACGGTCCCGTTCGGGTTGGAGGATAGCTAACCTTAGCTAGCGTTGTGGTTTACTCTTCGACTTTCCAGGAACTGGTGCTTCGCTTCCCTCGGCATCGGCCACAACGAAGCTCCGTGGCAGGGCAGTCTCCCCGGTCTGACCAGCGGACAGATGGGCGATAGGAGCATTAACGTTAGTTAGCTACCTAGCTAGTAATGTTATGTGGGCGCGTCTGACAGGCTATCTTAGCGTGGGCCGACTTCTCCAGCAAAGCAGCGTGCGTAAACTAGTTAGCTGCCTGGTCAGCTGTCCAGATTGATAACAATAAATTAGGGAGCCAGACTGTTAGTTGACTGCTCAATTCTCCTTGGTCCAAGTCGTAACGTTACCTTGCTACTAGTAGCCTGCTAACGTTAACTCGTTAGCACCAGTTTGCTATGTTTTAGCTAGCTAAATGCATAACGTTTTGACGTTCCAAAGAGCGCTGAGGCGGTGGCAGTTTAAATCCAGGTCTGAATGCCGGTAACTTTCGTTTAGTCAGTTGTTAGAAGGCAAACGCCTGTAATAGATATCTGAAGTAGTAAAATCTTGAAAAGAATATATGATTGTCGTCGGTATCAGACTAGCTAGAAGTATGTCATTCGTCTATTTACAACAGCTGTTTGGAAATGTGTATTGAGTGACGAAAACGCTCGTAGCTGTGGATTGGTCCAAATCCAGAATGTTCTTGAGGCACGGGCTCCGGCTTGGCAGCCCATTGGTGAGTTCAGACTGTCAATTATTCACATCATATCTTTCTCGACTATTTTCCGTCTACATTACCGCAATGACGTTTGTTTCAACACTTTATCAATGGAATTTCATCAAAGACTCAACTAATTAAGGTTGTATATAGTACATGAGACATGAAAACGCAACATCAAATCGATTGCCTTTGGCATTCTCAAACAGCGACTGTTCTTACTGCCATTCACATTTAACTGGAACTGTTTGTCCACTATCATTCTCCGTAGCTGCTGGGTTAGCAGTACTGAGCATGTGAACTCACACCATACGCAGTACTGCGCATGTGCACTCACACCCTACGCGTGGACTAATTTATCCCCATATTTTTTTACAGTGATTCTAACATCAATTATAAAACTTGATTACAAATCGTCATTGTTGTAATGGGAGGCCAAACCAAGGGCAAAAAGAAGAGCAAAGCCAGGAGGAAAGATCCGCGCTCTAACGGAGGTATGTTAATACAGTAACTAACGTGTTAGCTAGATCGCTATAAAGGACAACTAGTGTTGTTGTCCATGTGTGATATTTGTTATACTATGTGTGATAGCTACAGTGTCTTCAGAAAGTATTCATACCGATTGACTTATTTCATATTTTGTTGTCTTTACAGCCGGAATTCAAAATGTATTACATATTTTTTTCCCCTCACCCTTCTACACACAATACCAAATCAAATGTATTTATAAAGCCCTTTTTACATCAGCAGATGTCACAAAGTGCCTATACTGAAACCCCAAACAATGCAGATGTAGAAGCACGGTGGCAAGGAAAACCTCTCTAGAAGGCAGGAACATAGGAAGAAACCTAGAGAGGAACCAGGCTCTGAGGGGTGGCCAGTCCTCATCTGGCTGTGCCAGTAAGGCCAGATTGTTCTTCAAGATGTTCAAACTTTCATAGATTACCAGCAGGGTCAACTAGTAATCACAGTGGTTGTAGACCACCGGTCGGTACCTCAGGAATAAATGTCAGTTGGCTTTTCATAGCCGAACATCCAGAGGTCGAGACAGCAGGTGTGGTAGAGGTAGTCGAAAACAGCAGGTCCTGGAACAATGTACAGTAGCAGTAGCACGGTGAACAGGTCAGGGTTCCATAGCCACAGGCAGAACAGTTGAAACTGGAGCAGCAGCAAGACCATGTGGACTGGGGACAGCCAGGAGTCATCAGGCCAGGTAGTCCTAAGGCCAGGTAGTCCTGATGCATGGTCCTAGGGCTCAGGTACTCCGGGAGGGGTGGGAGAGAGAGGGAATTAGAGGGAGCATACTTAAATTCACACAGGACACCAGATAAGACAGGAGAATTACCCCAGATATAACAGACTGACCCTAGCCCCAGGCACATAGACTATTGCAGCATAGTCATTAGGACATTATGGGGGTATTGTGTGTAGGCCAATGACAAAAACATCACAATTTAATACATTTTCCATTCAGGCTGTAACAAAACAAAATGTGGAAAAAGTCGAGGGGTGTGAATGCTTTCTGAAGGCACTGTAGCTCGCTAGTCCACTCTGAAAGAACAACCTAGCGAGCTAACTTGCTAGTTAGCTACTGTAACTGTAGCCAGACTTATGTAGGCTATTGTTGACAATATGGACTGTGTTACAACAGGCTCTGGATTGGCAGGTCTGTCACCTCAAGATAGAATGAAGCTGAAGATGCAGGAGAAAGCCAAGAAAAAAACTGCTGAAAAATATACTGTCGAACAACTATTGGAGAAGGTAGAACACAGACACACACACACACACACACACACACACACACACACACACACACACACACACACACACACACACACACACACACACACACACACACACACACACACACTCCAGACATACTCTCTCTTTCTCCTGTTTCAGATGGAGTCAGAAGTGTACGGACAGTTTGGAGTTTGCCACATGCTGTACACTAACATCTGTCCTGTGTTGTGTTTCAGACAGAGGAATGTATGGACAGTTTGGAGTTTGAGATGGCGGGGAGGTTCTGTCAGCGAGCACTAGAGGTGGAGCCTGACAACCTCCTTACCCTGGACCTGCTAGGACACATCCACTCTGAACTGGGAGACACACAGAGGGCCAAGGAAATATCCTTCAGTGTGTGTGTATGGTGTTTGCATGCATCTCTGTGTGCATGTGTGTGTTGTGCAAATGCACATGCGTGTGTGTGTTCCTTAACCCCAGCTCTAAGTGTTTCTGCATGCAGTGCAGTTGAGTCCTGAAGAAGGTCATAGTAAATACATGTCTCTAGGGCAGATACACACAGGCCAAGAGGCTGTGCAGTACTACACCAAAGGAGTACAGATACTACTGTGTATGCTGGAGAAACACGCACAAGCCACAGTGAGTACACGCACACACACACACTCATGGATCTTGTTGAATGCATGTCTAACACAGAACACTAGGAGGAGCTGTTTCTTCAGTCTGAACACTTCTACTGACTGTGTCACAAACTGACTATCATAAACTGACTGTCACAAACTGGCAGCCAGAGATGCTGAATACTTCTACCTCAACCATCCCCCTGTCACCCCAGGCAGGAGCAGGAGCTGAGGCAGCAGCCTCCCCACTCCAGGACTCGGGGTCAGAGATCCTGATAGGCAGAGACGTGTGTGTGGCCTACTGTTCTGTGGCAGAGATCTACTTCACTGACCTCTGGTAACACAAAAATCATATATACATTTTTGTAACCTGAAAGGCCTGTTGTGTATTGAATTCACAGATTTGTGTGTGTTTGTGTGTAGTATGGAGGAGAGGGCAGGAGATCAGTGTCGAGAGGCCATAGAGCGAGCGCTGACCTATCATCCTGACAACCCAGAGGCTCTACAGCTGATGGCCAGCTACCTGTTCAGTACAGAGAAGAACCAGGTCAGTACACACACACACACACACACACACACACACACACACACACACACACACACACACACACACACACACACACACACACACACACACACACTATGACTATAAATCAGAGGCAGTTATGTCTCACGCTAAATTATCATCTTGTTAAAGCAGCGATCAGAGTTAATTCATGTGAGAAAATGGAATCATATGCCATTAATCTGATGAGCTAGGCACACACACATTAATCAGTTTATGACAGATATTAATGCAGAATTAGTTATGAAGCAGATGCATTTGGACACAGGGATCACATCTGACGAAGAGAGGAGGAGGAAAGTTGGGGAGAGAGAGAACAAAAGAAAGTGATGAGGGGAGACAGAAAAATGGTCTATAACTGAACAATCAGAGCATTTGCAATTGTCATACAATTTTATGATAATCTGCTAGTCCTAGCACTGCAATGAGACAGGCCTCCAATTGTTCGGAGAGCCTTAATCTTTAGGGAGCAACAATAACAGCTAGCTAAGGATTTACTCCTAAATGACTCTTACATTTCAAAGAGAAGACAAGTTTTGGAATACTGCAGCTCTTCTCAAGGTTACTTTTGTAAATATCTCCTCCAGCCACCAGATGGCACTGTGGCTCTAACTAGATGGAGTTGATTTGACAGTTGTGTGTAACCTTTATTTAACTAGGCAAATCAGTCAAGAACAAATTGTTATTTACAATGACGGCCTACCCCGTCCAAACCCCGACGACACTGGGCCAATTGTGCGCCGCCCTATGGGACTCCCAATCACGGCCGGATGGGATGCAGCCTGGATCAGGGGAGCAGATGTCAGATTTTTTTTGTGTGTGTGTGTGTAGGAGGGGAAGGAGTACCTGATGAGGAGTGTGGATGCGTGGCTACCTGCCCTGAAACAGAGTGAAGCTCCACCCAGCAGAGAGGACATAGAGGAGGAACACACACAGGTGAGAGACTTATACCACACACACACACACACACACACACACACACACACACACACACACACACACACACACACACACACACACACACACACACAGGCGAGTCAAACAACCCAGAGCATAAAAGCCAAGTCAGAGGGCCAACTTATCGCTCCGTGTGTGTGTTTGTGTGACTTTGTGTGTATCTGTGTGAGAGCAATTTTGTGAGTGTGTCTAACTGGTTTTGTTCCCTTTCCAGAGTGACATCCCACCATATGAATCCCGCATCACCACGGCCAAACTCCTCATAGAGGCAGAAGAGTATGAGGTAGGAGTATGTGGGTGTAGGATGAGTTTTATCTGTGAAAAGGCCAGTGCTCTGTATTCTTTATCTTTGCCAGAGATCATCTTCAATAATAGAGGAGTGGTCTTTACCCAGAGAGAGAGAGGTAAACGGAGGGAGGAACAGAGATGATAGGATAGAGGGCTTTAGAAAAGATCTGGAGGGAGAGGGGTAGAAAGGTGTGTGTGTGTCTGACACATTGTTTGTCTTCATCCGCCTGCATGTGTCAGCAAGCCACACACACTACAGACTCAGTGCATTTATTGAGGAATCAGAAACAATTGAGGTGGAGATGAGGATGAAGATTGCTGTGAGCCTGGAAACATTCACCACGATAACAACAAGATGGAAGCAGCAGATAACTGGAGAACAGGAGATGCAGGACAAGATTAGTCAGATCTAGAGTAACTGAGACTATTTTAGTCTTCTATTGTTAAAGAAATTCTAATTCTGTGTTTCCACACAGCAGTGGTAAACCTAGAGGCAAGTCATTAACATCGCAGTTTTCAACTCTAAACAACAACAACATTCTAACTCATAAATTACACACACACATCGGAATCGAATAGGGAATCCGTTGTTAAACAGCGGAGAAGAAGCATTTGACCCTAGTAGAGCAGAGGGAACGAGGGAAGGAAATGGAGGAGAGGAAGACGGTGGTTATAACCAGGGTCAAATATAATTAGCAGAGGCTACGAATACGGATTTCTCACCCACTTCCTGCCAATGGAAACTTTTTTCTCATAACGATGGATCCGAACGTTCTGCACATGTTATTTTACACATTCAAGTTTTTCTCTTTACTGTACGCTTTACTCACCTTCTTCTGAACCCTTAACCAATTTGATATTTCTGAACAGCTGAAATAAAAACTCAGTGGTGATACACTATATATACAAAAGTATGTGGACACCCTCAAATTAGTGGATTCGGCTAATTCAGCCACACACGTTGCTGACTGGTGTATAAAATCGAGCACACAGCCATGCAATCTCCATAGACAAACATTGGCCGTAGAATGTCCTTACTGAAGAGCTCAGTGACTTTCAACATGGCACCGTCATA
Organism: Salvelinus alpinus; assembly: GCF_045679555.1. Taxonomy (NCBI): domain Eukaryota; kingdom Metazoa; phylum Chordata; class Actinopteri; order Salmoniformes; family Salmonidae; genus Salvelinus; species Salvelinus alpinus. The sequence continues at coordinate 9,543,137 of NC_092120.1, read as the reverse complement.
GGATGCCACCTTTAACATGGCACCTTCAACATGGCACTGTCATAGGATGCCACGTTTCCAACAAGTTCATCAAATTTCTGCTCTGCTAGAGCTGCCTTGGTCAACTGTAAGTGCTGTTATTGTGAAGTAGAAGGAACAAGAACTGCTCAGCCGCAAAGTGGTAGGCCACACAAGCTTACAGAACGGAACCGCTGAAGCGCAAAGTGCGTAAAAATCGTCTGTCCTCGGTTGCAACACTCACAACTGAGTTCCAAACTGCCAAAGAAGCAACGTCAGCACTATAACTGTTCGTTGGGAACTTCGTGAAATGGGTTTCCATGGCTGAGCAGCCGCACACAAGCATAAGATCACCATGTGCAATGCCAAGCGTCGGCTGGAGTGGTGTAAAGCTCACCGCCATTTGGCTCTGGCGCAGTGGACACGTGTTCTCTGGAGTGCAGAATCACGCTTCACCATCTGGCAGACAGATGGACGAATCTAGGTTTGGCTGATGCCAGGAGAACGCTACCTGCCCAAATTCATAGTGCCAACTGTACATTTGGTGGAGGAGGAATAGTCTGGGGCTGTTTTTCATGGTTCGAACCCATAGTTCCATTGAAGGGAAATCTTAACGCTACAGTATACAATGACATTCTAGACAATTCTGTGCTTCCAAATTTGTGTTCAGCATGACAATGCTCCTGTGCACAAAGCGAGGTCCATACAGAAATGGTTTGTTGAAGAACTTGACTGTCCTGCACAGAGCCCTGACCTCAACTTGGGATGAATTGGAACGCCGACTGCGAGCCAGACCTAATCGCCCAACATCAGTTCCCGACCTTACAAATGCTCTTGTGGCTGAATGGAAGCAAGTCCCCGCAGCAATGTTACAACATCTAGTGGAAATCCTTCCTCAGAAGAGTGGAGGCTGTTATAGCAGCAAAGGGGGGACCAACTCCATATTAATGCCCATGATTTTGAAATGAATTGTTTGACGAGCAGGTGTCCACATACTTTTGGTCACGTAGTGTATGTATTTATGCAGTTGAAGTCGGAAGTTTACATACACTTAGGTTGGAGTCATTAAAACTCGTTTTTCAACCACTTCCCAATTTTCTTGTTGACAAACTATAGTTTTGGCAAGTCGGTTAGGACATCTACTTTGTGCGTGACACAAGTCATTTTTCCAACAATTGTTTACAGACAGATTATTTCACTTATAATTCACTGTATCACAATTCCAGTGGGTCAGAGGTTTACAATACACTAAGTTGACTGTGCCTTTTTAAAAAGCTTGGAAAATTCCAGAAAATGATGTAATGGCTTTAGAAGCTTCTGATAAGCTAATTGACATCATTTGAGTCAATTGGAGGTGTACCTGTGGATATATTTCATGGCCTACCTTCAAACTCTGTTGCTATTTGCTTGACATCATGGGAAAATCTAAATAAATCAGCCAAGACCTCAGAAAAAAATTGTAGACCTCCACAAGTCTGGTTCATCCTTAGGAGCAATTCCTAAACGCCTGAAGGTACCACGTTCATCTGTACAAACAATAGTACGCACGTATAAACACCATGGGACCACACATCCGTCATACCGCTCAGGAAGGAGACGCGTTCTGTCTCCTAGAGATGAACGTACTTTGGTGCAGAAAGTGCAAATCACTCCCAGAAGAACATCAAAGGACCTTGTGAAGATGCTGGAGGAAACCGGTACAAAAGTATCTATATCCACTGTAAAACGAGTCCTAAATCGGCATAACCTGAAAGGCCGCTCAGCAAGGAAGAAGCCACTGCTCCAAAACCGCCATAAAAAAGCCAGACTACCGTTTGCAACTGCACATGGGGACAAAGATTGTACTTGTTGAAGAAATGTCCTCTGGTCTGATGAAACAAAAATAGAACTGTTTGGCCATAATGACCATTGTTATGTTTGGAGGAAAAAGGGGGAGGCTTTCAAGCCGAAGAACACCATCCCAACCGTGAAGAACAGGGGTGGCAGCATCATATTGTGGGGGTGCTTTGCTACAGGAGGGACTGGTGCACTTCAAAAAATAGATGGCATCATGAGGAAAGGAAATTATGTGGATATATTGAAGCAACATCTCAAGACATCATTCAGGAAGTTAAAGCTTGGTCATAAATGGGTCTTCCAAATGGACATTGACCCCAAGCATACTTCCAAAGTTGTGGCAAAAGGGCTTAAGGACAACAAAGTCAAGGTATTGGAGTGGCCATCACAAAGCCCTGACCTCAATCCTATAGAAATTTTGTGGGCAGAACTGAAAAAGCATGTGCGAGCAAGAAGGTCTACAAACCTGACTCAGTTACACCAGCTCTGTCAGGAGGAATGGGCCAAAATTCACCCAACTTATTGTGGGAAGCTTGTTGAAGGCTACCCGACACGTTTGGCCCAGTCAAACAATTTAAAGGCAATGCTACCAAATACTAATTGAGTGTATGTAAACTTCTGACCCACTGGGAATGTGATGAAAGAAATAAAAGCTGAAATAAGTGATTCTCCACTATTATTCTGACATTTCACATTCTTAAAATAAAGTGGTGATCCTAACTGACCTAAGACAGGGAATTTTTACTTGGAATAAATGTCAGGAATTGTGAAAAACTGAGTTTAAAAGTATTTGGCTAAGGTGTATGTAAACTTCCGACAACTGTATTTGTTAACAAAAAATCAAGACCTAGAATTGCCTTTGGTGTATCCCACAAAAAAGGTTCACTGTTATAAGCTAACTTTTTTTGAATTTAAGCAAAATTCCCCAAATTCCCGGGCTTAACTTCGGAAACCGGAAAGTTTCAGACCCTTTGCAAACCTAGTCCCCAGCACAAGGTGTACCTGTGTAATAATCATGCTGATGGATTATCTTGACAAAGGATAAAAGGCTGTCTAACAGGGATGTAAACAAATTTGTCTGTTTTATTGTATATTACCATAGCACAAGACAAACGTAGTCTACACGTTGCATTGGAGTGATATTAAAGGCCCAGTGCAGTCAAAAACGTGATTTCCCAGTTTTTTTATATACTCGACCAGTTTATTAGGCACGCCAGTCAAGTACTGGGTTGGATCCCGCTTTGCCTCCAGAACAGCCTGAATTCTTCAGGGCGTGAACATGTTGCTCAATTGGTATCAAGGGACCTAACTTGTGCCAGGAAAACATTCCCCACACCATTACAACACCCCCACCACCAGCCTGTACTGTTGACGTTAGGCACAATTGGGCCATGGATTCGTGCTGCTTCCACAAAATTCTGAATTTGTCGGACTAGGCAATGTTTTTCCACTCCTCAATTGTTCAGTGTTGGTGATAGCGTGCCCACTGGAGCCGCTTCTTCTTGTTTTTAGCTGATAGGAGTAGAACCCAGTGTGGTCGTCTGCTGCATTAGCCCATCCGTGACAAGGACCGACGAGTTGTGCATTCTGAGATGCCATTCTACACACCACTGTTGTACTGCGCCGTTATTTGCCTGTTTGTGTCCTGTCTGTTAGCTTGCACCATTCTTGCTGTTCTCCTTCGACCTCTCATCAATAAGCTGTTTTCGCCCACAGGACTACCCCTGAAATAATGTTTTTTTGTTTGTCGCACCATTCTCTGTAAATCGTAGACACTATCGTGCATGAAAAGCCCAGGAGGCCGGCCGTTTCCAAGATCCTGGAACCGGCGCTCAGTCACTTACGTCAGTCATTTTGCCCATTCTAACGTTCAATCGTACAGTAACTGAATGCCTCAATGCCTGTCTGCTTTCTTTATATAGCAAGCCACATGACTCACTGTCTGTAGGAGTGAACCATTTCACAATTTTTTGTAATTGGGTGGTGTACCTAAATATATGGCCACTAAGTGTATATTTTCACACTATAATAATAATACTGTGAAATTGTGTAAATGATCATAATGCCCTTTTAGTGTAAGAGCTGTTTGAAAAGACCACCTAAAGTATCAGCCTGTTTTGGTTGGATGCAGTTTTGGCCTACTTGGTGACATCACAAGGATGTCACCAGTGTATTTTTTGTTGTTAATAGACCAATAAGAGAGTTCCAAACCTTGCTGCCAATAACAGCTAGTTTTCAGTTTTCCCCTCCCCACTCAGACCAGTCCTAGCTAAATTCTTGCTTGAAAACTTGCTCTTTTCTATGAAGCTATTTTAGTTTATTTTTGACCATTTTAATTGAAAACAATCACAGTAAGGTACTTAATTGTTACCCAGAAATGATTTGATATTGATATGAAAAATAAATAAAAATGCTGCATTGGACCTTTAGGTCAATACCAAGTGTCAAATAGATCACTTTGTAATCTCCTGCCGTATGAGTGAAAAACAAAGGTACGGGAGTCTGACTGAACAGACACTAATAAAGACACTTCAAACACACACAAGCATGCTCACGGCTACACACAGACACACACACACACAGAGAGAGTTATAAAGGAGCTACTCCCAGGAGGGTGGTTTCTAACTGGTCCTGAAGCAAAGGGGACGACACGTTTCGTGTGTGTATTTGTTGTTGCTGTTGAGTAATCTGCAGGCAACGTTGCTAAACAGAATCATTTTACCAGAGTGCAGCGCACGGATAGGGACAAGACAAATGACTATAATAGTCTGGAGGGCTGTCTCGCTCTCTCACACACACACACCCACACACCGTTTCAGAGACAGAGATGCAGGAAAACCAAAGCAACTGTGAATGAATCTGTGTATTTCAACTAAGTGAATAATGCAGGAGGTACATGTATATAAAGAACATATAAACAGGTAAAAGTACCCAGCAATTCACACAGGAATAATATTTTGTCCTTTCAAGAGGTGGTGTCATGACAACCAGTCTTAGAGTTGAGTTGTTGTTGTCATCATGGGTTGTCGTCAGGGGATTGTCTGTGTCTGTCGTGAGTTGATGTCTGTTTTCTCGTAAGCTGTTCCTCAGTGGTTGGCTCCTTGGAGGTCTGGAACTAACACCGATAGTTGGGTGTTTAACTACATCGGCTAAATAGTTTATTGATCAACCTCAGCTCTAATACAAAACATGTACTCTGTAGATCATCAGGAATGAGATGTTGATTTCCCTCTAATCAGAATGTGTTAATTAATAAAACTTAATACCTCTCAGCAGGTAATCAGCCACACAATTAATCAACACACACACACACTCCGTCTCTCGCATACACAAGTGATGATAAAAAGTGCAAGAGGGATGAAGAAAATGGGACAGGTAACTCTTTGAAGAGGAAGAGATGCGTGAGATCGTGTACACTGGGGAACTAGGTGAGGTGAACTAGTCTGGAATCATCAGCACAGGAGGGTGTGGACTGGTGATCAGGTCCATTGATGAGGACTAGCTATTGATCATGACCAGTTCTGTATTGGTTGTTGAGGTCAAGGAGTATTGGACAGGAGGGATATTGACTGATTATTGATAGTAATCATGAGATTAGCTTCGTTGTCTATTGATGACTGTGTAAGCTGTCTTGTTGCTATTGACGACCGTGTCTATGGAACACTGGGTTTTGAGAGTCTGATCAGACTCTGATCACATCCATTGATTAGGGTGGCAGAGAGAGCGAGATGTGTGTGACAGGAAACACCTCGCTCTCTGCCTCCACACACATAGCGACTCAGGCTAGGAGCAGGATGTGCTTAATGTTTAATGAACAATGGAAATGATGGTTTGTGTGTTTTTATGATTTCTCTCAGACAGCAGTAGATGTGTTGGAGGGTCTACTAGAGGAAGATGACGAGGTGGTACAGGTAAGTCATGATGATGATGTCAGTTTTTATTTTACATTTTTTACAATACAAAACATTCACATACAAACGATAGCATACAGACGCACACAAACATCAACAACATCACCCCTGCCCAGGCCCACCTGCTCACACCCCCTTCTCCAGCACCCGCATCACTCTCTCCGCCACATGGCCTCAGACTGCACCATTTTGTTTCTCTCTGTCGCCCACGCACTTTCAACATTTAGACAATAAAACATTTTACCTTTTCCATTATGTTAACAATGGATTGGTTGATTTGCAGTTTTAAGTATACGTTTTTTCCAGATTGATGAAAAAAGTATCGTCCAACCCATCGGGTATCTCACTGCACCCTCATATACCGTGTCTTGAAATACAGTATGCAGACAGACTGATTAAAAGTTAATTTACATGAATACTTTTGACAGCCAACTTTCTAACTCTGCCCATAACTTTTGGAATTTATCATTCCCAGAAGGCATGGATTATTGAGTCATTGTTAGTTTTACACTTAAGATATGACTCTGCCGTTGTGATGTAGAATTTTCAGAATTTTGTCTCTTGTATAAGAAATGCTATACATTAGTTTATACTGGATTAAGCATAAACTTTGTTAACTGTAATTCCATTAGTTATTATTCCCTCCATCTTGTGCCAATATTAGTTATTTTTAAGTCTTGGTTCTAATAGTTTATATATTTTTTTTCTAAGAGATTGTCAGTTGGATAGTCTTTCTGCAAGGTTTTGTATACCTTACCTATCATATGAATATCCTTTTCTGACTCAAATGGTATTCCCTCAAGATTGTGCTGATGTCCAAAAGTTTTCAAAGTAAAATTTCTTGATATGAAACTTGGGGTGGCAGGTAGGAGCGTTGGGCCAGTAACAGAGATTAAATTGAATCCCAGAGCTGACAATGTAAAAATCTGTCGTTCTACCCCTGAGCAAGGCAGTTAACCCACTGTTCCCCGGGTGCCGATAATTTAGATTATCAGCACCTTTCTGATTCAGAGGAGTTGGGTTAAATGCGGAAGACACATTTCAGTTGAATGCATTCAGTTGTACAACTAACTAGGTATCCCCCTTTCCCTTTTTAAGTTGCATGTATTTGAAAATATCTACATTGGTCAGTTCAAAATTGCTTTTTAATTCTGTCATGGAAATACATGTATTTCCTATTACCAAGTAATTTATGGTTTCTATGCCTTTAGTTTTCCATGTGGGCCATTTTATCATTGTATTATGAAAAGCTATCCAAGGATTGTTCCATAAGGTTTAGGAAGTGATTGGTTCTTGAAGAATACGTTACATTTTCTTCCATATTTTTATAGTGTTCTTAACTATGAAGTTGTTAATGTTTTTAGCTTTATCCTTTGAAAATAGACACGTGAAAAGATTCTGGGGCAGTTTTCTTTTCTGTGTCTGAAGTGAGCAGGAGACACACCTGCAGCCTCCGTTCAGTTCTCTCTGCTCCAGAGCCATATTAGTATTATTTGCAAGAGATGTGTGTGTGTGTGTGTGTGACAATCTAACCTCAGTGTGCTCATTCTTTCTCACCCTTCCTCCTACACACCTCGGCTGACAGATTGAGAGCAGTCACTTGCTCAACCTTTGAACTCATTCAGGAGACACCTGCTCTAAGCAGAAACACTCACATATATATACACACAGACAGACAGACAGACAGACAGACAGACAGACAGACAGACAGACAGAGTTTTAACTCCTATGAATATACAGTAAATCAAATCAAATCAAGTTTATTTTATATAGCCCTTCGTACATCAGCTAATATCTCGAAGTGCTGTACAGAAACCCAGCCTAAAACCCCAAACAGCAAGCAATGCAGGTGTAGAAGCACGGTGGCTAGGAAAAACTCCCTAGAAAGGCCAAAACCTAGGAAGAAACCTAGAGAGGAACCAGGCTATGAGGGGTGGCCAGTCCTCTTCTGGCTGTGCCGGGTGGAGATTATAACAGAACATGGCCAAGATGTTCAAAATGTTCATAAGTGACAAGCATGGTCAAATAATAATCAGGAATAAATGTCAGTTGGCTTTTCATAGCCGATCATTAAGAGTTGAAAACAGCAGGTCTGGGACAGGTAGGGGTTCCATAACCGCAGGCAGAACAGTTGAAACTGGAATAGCAGCAAGGCCAGGTGGACTGGGGACAGCAAGGAGTCATCATGCCCGGTAGTCCTGACGTATGGTCCTAGGGCTCAGGTCCTCCGAGAGAGAGAAAGAAAGAGAGAAGGAGAGAATTAGAGAGAGCCAAGATTTTCTAAATGTTCATAAATGACAAGCATGGTCAAATAATAATCAGGAATAAATGTCAGTTGGCTTTTCATAGCCGATCATTAAGAGTTGAAAGCAGCAGGTCTGGGACAGGTAGGGGTTCCATAACCGCAGGCAGAACAGTTGAAACTGGAACAGCAGCAAGGCCAGGTGGACTGGGGACAGCAAGGAGTCATCATGCCCGGTAGTCCTGACATATGGTCCTAGGGCTCAGGTTCTCCGAGAGAGAGAAAGAAAGCGAGAAGGAGAGAATTAGAGAGAGCATACTTAAATTCACACAGGACACTGGATAAGACAGGAGAGGTACTCCAGATATAACCAACTGACCCTAGCCCCCCGACACATAAACTACTGCAGCATAAATACTGGAGGCTGAGACAGGAGGGGTCAGGAGACACTGTGTCCGATGATACCCCCGGACAGGGCCAAACAGGAAGGATATAACCCCACCCACTTTGCCAAAGCACAGCCCCCGCACCACTAGAGGGATATCTTCAACCACCAACTTACAATCCTGAGACAAGGCCGAGTATAGCCCACAAAGATCTCCACCACAGCACAAACCAAGGGGGGGCGCCAACCCAGTAAAGTGTTTGTTTTGTCAGTAGTGTTCTCGAGCACCATCAGAATAACACAACTGGAAATGACGATGACACAACCTAGTCTAAACCCTCTACCCACAGCTCAAACTGTTTTGTGCTAACCATTCTTTTTGATAAGTCACCCACCTCGGGAACTCATGCATTGTTAATGGACCCAAACAGCTGCCAGTAGTCAAGGTGGTGGTACCTAACTAACTCCCTGTACAATGTAGTACTTTGTCAACAGGTTTGGTAAACTTGGAATTCTGACTCTTTCTAAGTCTTTACGTAGACCTTGTTAAAACTATTAAAACTCTCTAGAACCAGATGGTATCTGTGACTGTTGTCTCATCCAAGAGGACTGATTGACACCTACTTACTGTAGACTTATCAGTAAGAGAGTAACGTGTGGGTGTTGTGTGGATTCTCTGAAGTTCTTAATTAGCTGGCTCGTTAATTTTCTGAGACGAGTGGTGGGTGTGCTCATGAAGAGTGTGTGTGTGTGCTTAGTTTAATAGAGCCATAAATACGAGCAAAACAGACCATATTTCATAAACACTTTGAAAGAGACTTATTCTAATGGAGTTTCTTTTGAGGAAGCAAAGACATTCTGATTGAAGTAGCAACCCAGATCTAGACACGCACATGCACCTACAGGTCAGTGTGTGTATTCAAACCGCTATGCTCAACTTAAGTTACGAAGTTGTAGATCCGGTCATGAAGAGGATGCTTCTAATAATTGTATAATCATTCAAAAGGCATAAAGTTATGTTCAGCCTTCAAGCCTCTCGTCTTCATGAGTGTGTGCGTGCATGCATGGGTCTGCTGATAGAGTTGGAGGTCGCTGTTGTTTTCTGCTGTAAAATGAATAGTAAATGAGAGGAATGTTAATGTCCTGCTTCTGCAAGAAGTGTGGGTGGCTGATCCTTGGCCTCAGATGAGACACACACCCACACAAACTTCTGAAGTACAAGTGTGCTGTGTGTTGTAGGTGGAAGGATGAGGGTAAACTATGTAGGGTATGTTTTAATGTGGGTGTGTACAGTATTGGTATGAGGGAGAGAGAATACAACAGGTAGTTGAGAGGAGAGAAGGAATGGAATGTGTGTAGCTGTGTTTTGTCCTTTAGTCTGTAAGTTGTGTGTGTGTGTGACAGCACTTTCAGATTGGCGCGTGGAGACGGAAGTTTGCGAAGACAAACTGCTGCAGCACAGGCCCAGCTCTTTACCATAGTGGCAGCTCATGAGGATGCTGTGAGCATTTCAATAAGTGCCTCCGGTGTGTGTGCGCGTGTGTGTTAAGCCTGTTTGTCACAGTTCTAGGTACAGATTTCTCGTAGACTAGACCGTTAAATGTGTTTCCCCTGTCATAGCTGAGCTCACTTAATAAAATACATATTTCTTTCTCTCTCTCTCTCACAGGTGTGGTATCTCTCAGGCTGGGTGTGTTACCTGCAGATGGAGGAGAGAAGAAGGGAGGAGAGAGAAGAGAGCGATGAGGAGAGGGAGGAGCGTGAAGCGTTGAAGGAGGCGGCCAGATCTTACCTGACCAAAGCCAAGAAGGTAAACACACACACACACACACACACACACACTGATGAGGCTATGTATTGATGTAAGTCTGTTTGGTTGATATTGTACTTTCAGCTTGTACAGTCAGTAATACACAAGTATGATACAGAGCTTCACTGCTGGCAGGGATTCTGAAATGTTAACTCTATCTTAATCGTTTTCTTACCTCGAGAAGCTACGTGTCGGTCTTAGAATTTGGTGTGTTTTTGTGTGTGTGGTGTGGATGTGTTTAACTATACTTGTGGAGACCAGAAGTCCCCACGAATAGTAAACAAACAAAAGGGGAAGGTTAGAATTAGTTTTAGGGTTAGGAGCTAGGGTTCATTTTTAAGGTTAGGGTTATTAGGTAAGGTTTTGGGGTTAAGGTTAAGGGTTAGGGAAATAGGATTTTGAATGGGACTGAATTGTGTGTGTGTCCCCACAAGGTTAGTTATACAAGACTGTGTGTTTTAGTTATGCGCGGGTCAGCTGTTTGTTCAACCACCCATAATTGCTAATAACCCATCCGCAACCGCCAAACTATGTGCAACCGCCAACCATCCGACCCGCTAATATAGAAAATGCGCTGTACAGTCAGAGATTGACTGGGGATGCAGGATTTATTTTTTTACGCCTAATTTAGATAGGCCTATTTTTCTGCTTTCCAACATTTTGTTAGGCGATTTGTTACTCAACTTGTCTATAATTAGATACATGCAGCTTCTGTCATTTACTTGTTGCCTTAGAACAGTGGTTCCCAAACTTTTTATAGTCCCGTACCCCTTCAAACATTCAACCTCCAGCTGCGTACCCCCTCTAGAACCAGTGTCAGCACACTCTCAAATGTTGTTTTTTGAAATCATTGTAGTCTGCCATACACACTATACAATACATTTATTAAACATAAGAATGAGTATGAGTTTTTGTCACAACCCAGCTCGTGGGAAGTGACAAAGAGCTCTTATAGGACCAGGACACAAATAATAATATAATAATAATCAATAATTTAGATCTTTATTTAACCATTTAACCTTACATATAAAACCTTATTTGTTCATCGAAAATTGTGAATAACTCACCACAGGTTAATGAGAAGGGTGTGCTTGAAAGCACATAACTCTGCAATGTTGGGTTGTATTGGAGAGAGTCTCAGTCTTAAATAATTTTCCACACACAGTCTGTGCCTGTATTTCGTTTTCATGCTAGTGAGGGCTGAGAATACACTCTCACATAGGTACGTGGTTGCAAAGGGCATCAGTGTCTTAACAGAGCGATTTGCCAAGGCAGGATCTGGCAGTGGCTTCTGATTTAAATAACATTTTCACAGAACCGCTTGTTGCAATTTTGATGAAGCTCTCTTGTTCAGATATCAGTAAGTGGACTGGAGGCAGGGCATGAAAGGGATAACGAATCCAGTTGTTTGTGTCATCCGTTTAGGGAAAGTACCTGCGTAATTGCGCACCCAACCTACTCAGGTGCTTCGCTATATCACATTTGACATTGTCCGTAAGCTTGAGTTCATTTGCACACAAAAAATCATACAATGATGGAAAGACCTGTGTGTTGTCCTTGTTAATGCAGACAGAGAAGAGCTCCAACTTCTTAATCAAAGCCTCAATTTTGTCCCGCACATAGTTGTATATAGTTGTGGAGAGTCCCTGTAATCCTAGATTCAGATCATTCAGATGAGAAAAAACATCACCCAGATAGGCCAGTCGTTTGAGAAACTCGTCATCATGCAAGCGGTCGGACAAGTGAAAATTATGGCCAGTAAAGAGAACTTTAAGCTTGTCTCTCAATTTTAAAAAACATGTCAATACTTTGCCCCTTGATAACCAGCGCACTTCGGTATGTTGTAAAAGCATTACATGGTCGCTGCCCATGTCATTGCATAGTGTAGAAAATACACGAGTTCAGGGTCCTTGCTTTAACAAAGTTAACCATTTTCACTGTAGTGTCCAAAACGTCTTTCAAGTGGTCAGGCATTCCCTTGGCAGCAAGAGCCTCTCGGTGGTTGCTGAAGTGTACCCAAGTGGCATCGGGAGCAACTGCTTGCACGCATTACCACTCCACTATGTCTCCCTGTCATGGCTTTTGCGCCATCAGTACAGATACCAACATGAGCAACAGCTACGTTTGGCTACATACGGACCGTTAGTGGAATTCCCGCAAGAGAGTAACGGTTAATGTGATTGGATGCTAATTATTTGACTAGTCTACATGCATTTGAAACTGTATGTATGTGTATATATATATACAGTGGGGAGAACAAGTATTTGATACACTGCCGATTTTGCAGGTTTTCCTACTTACAAAGCATGTAGAGGTCTGTAATTTTTATCATAGGTACACTTCAACTATGAGAGACGGAATCTAAAACAAAAATCCAGAAAATCACATTGTATGATTTTTAAGTAATTAATTTGCATTTTATTGCATGACATAAGTATTTGATACATCAGAAAAGCAGAACTTAATATTTGGTACAGAAACCTTTGTTTGCAATTACAGAGATCATACGTTTCCTGTAGTTCTTGACTAGGTTTGCACACACTGCAGCAGGGATTTTGGCCCACTCCTCCCTACAGATCTTCTCCAGATCCTTCAGGTTTCGGGGCTGTCGCTGGGCAATACGGAGTTTCAGCTCCCTCCAAAGATTTTCTATTGGGTTCAGGTCTGGAGACTGGCTAGGCCACTCCAGGACCTTGAGATGCTTCTTACGGAGCCACTCCTTAGTTGCCATGGCTGTGTGCTTTGTGTCGTTGTCATGCTGGAAGACCCAGCCACGACCCATCTTCAATGCTCTTACTGAGGGAAGGAGGTTGTTGGCCAAGATCTCGCGATACATGGCCCCATCCATCCTCCCCTCAATACGGTGCAGTCGTCCTGTCCCCTTTGCAGAAAAGCATCCCCAAAGAATGATGTTTCCACCTCCATGCTTCACGGTTGGGATGGTGTTCTTGGGGTTGTACTCATACTTCTTCTTCCTCCAAACACGGCGAGTGGAGTTTAGACCAAAAAGCTCTATTTTTGTCTCATCAGACCACATGACCTTCTCCCATTCCTCCTCTGGATCATCCAGATGGTCATTGGCAAACTTCAGACAGGCCTGGACATGCACTGGCTTAAGCAGGGGGACCTTGCGTGCGCTGCAGGATTTTAATCCATGACGGCGTAGTGTGTTACTAATGGTTTTCTTTGAGACTGTGGTCCCAGCTCTCTTCAGGTCATTGACCAGGTCCTGCCGTGTAGTTCTGGGCTGATCCCTCACCTTCCTCATGATCATTGATGCCCCACGAGGTGAAATCTTGCATGGAGCCCCAGACCGAGGGTGATTGACCGTCATCTTGAACTTCTTCCATTTTCTAATAATTGCGCCAACAGTTGTTTCCTTCTCACCAAGCTGCTTGCCTATTGTCCTGTAGCCCATCCCAGCCTTGTGCAGGTCTACAATTTTATCCCTGATGTCCTTACACAGCTCTCTGGTCTTGGCCATTGTGGAGAGGTTGGAATCTGTTTGATTGAGTGTGTGGACAGGTGTCTTTTATACAGGTAACGAGTTCAAACAGGTGCAGTTAATACAGGTAATGAGTGGAGAACAGGAGGGCTTCTTAAAGAAAAACGAACAGGTCTGTGAGAGCCGGAATTCTTACTGGTTGGTAGGTGATCAAATACTTATGTCATGCAATAAAATGCAAATTAATTATTTAAAAATCATACAATGTGATTTTCTGGATTTTTGTTTTAGATTCCGTCTCTCACAGTTGAAGTGTACCTATGATAAAAATTACAGACCTCTACATGCTTTGTAAGTAGGAAAACCTGCAAAATCGGCAGTGTATCAAATACTTGTTCTCCCCACTGTATATATATATATATATATACACATACATACAGTTGAAGTCGGAAGTTTACATACACTTAGGTTGGAGTCATTAAAACTAGTTTTTCAACCACTCCCCAAATGTCTTGTTGACAAACTATAGTTTTGGCTAGTCGGTTAGGACATTTGTGCATGACACAAGTCATTTTTCCAACAATTGTTTACAGACAGATTATTTCACTTATAACTAACTGTATCACAATTCCAGTGGGTCAGAAGTTTACATACACTAAGTTGACTGTGCCTTTAAACAGCTTGGAAAAGTCCAGAAAATTATGTCATGGCTTTAGAAGCTTCTGATAGGCTAATTGACATAATTTGAGTCAATTGGAGGTGTACCTGTGGGTGTATTTCAAGGCCTACCTTCAAACTCAGTGCCTCTTTGCTTGACATCATGGGAAAATCAAAAGATATCAGCCAAGACCTCAGAAAACAAATTGTAGACCTCCAAGTCTGGTTCATCCTTGGGAGCAATTTCCAAACGCCTGATGGTACCACGTTCATCTGTACAAACAATAGTACGCAAGTATAAACATCATGGGACCACGCAGCCGTCATACCGCTCAGGAAGGAGACACGTTCTGTCTCCTAGAAATGAGCGTACTTTGGTGCGAAAAGTGCAAATCGCTCCCAGAACAACAGCAAAGGACCTTGTGAAGATGCTGGAGGAAACGGGTACAAAAGTATCTATATCCACTGTAAAAAGAGTCCTATATCGACATAACCTGAAAGGCCGCTCAGGAAGGAAGAAGCCACTGCTCCAAAACCGCCATTAAAAAAAGCCAGACTACGGTTTGCAACTGCACATGGAGACAAAGATTGTACTTTTTGGAGAAATGTCTTCTGGTCTGATGAAACAAAAATTGAACTGTTTGGACATAATGACCATTGTTATGTTTGGAGGAAAAAGTCTGGAGGCTTGCAAGCCGAAGAACACCATCCCAACCGTGAAGACGGGGGTGGCAGCATCATGTTGTGGGGGTGCTTTGCTGCAGGACGAACTGGTGCACTTCCGAAAATAGATGGCATCATGAGGTAGGAAAATTATGTGGATGTATTGAAGCAACATCTCAAGACATCAGTCAGAAAGTTAAAGCTTGGTCACAAATGGGTCTTCCAAATGGACAATGACCCCAAGCATTCTTCCAAAGTTGTGGCAACATGGCTTAAGGACAACAAAGTCAAGGTATTGGAGTGGCCACCACAAAGCCCTGACCTCAATCCTATAGAAAATTTTTGGGCAGAACTGAAAAAGCATGTGCGAGCAAGGAGGCCTACAAACCTGACTCAGTATCACCAGCTCTGTCAGGAGCAATGGGACACAATTCACCCAACTTATTGTGGGAAGCTTGTGGAAGGCTACCTGAAATGTTTGACCCAAGTTAAACAATTTAAAGGTAATGCTACCAAATACTAATTGAGTGTAAGTAAACTTCTGACCCACTGGGAATGTGATGAAAGAAATAAAAGCTGAAATAAATAATTCTCTCTGCTATTATTCTGACATTTCACATTCATAAAATAAAGTGGTGATCCTAATTCACCTAAGACCGGGAATTTTTACTTGGATTAAATGTCAGGAATTGTGAAAAACTGAGTTTACATGTCCTTGGCTAAGGTGTATGTAAACTTCCGACTTCAACTGTATATATTTTGATGTGAGTCACATTTTTATTTGGCGTACCCCCGACGTCATTGCGTGTACCCCTGGGGGTACACGTACCCCAGTTTGGGAATACCTGCCTTAGAAGACTAAATACATATTTTCCGTTGAGCAAGAGGTTATGTATACATCGATAGAATGAATGCTTCAATCTAGTTGACATTGGTAAAGTTCTCTTTCATCTCTGTTTCTCTCGCGCAGCAATAACCCCAAAAAACGGGAATGAGTTTCTGTGCAAAATGTCCAAATTACCAACATTTTACCAGTTAGAGGGAGTTAAAAGCTGTGAAAACGACCCAACATGTTTCTGATAAGATTTCATTTTGGCTTGGATGCCTATTTTATGTGGTTGAAATACTATCAGCTTTTTCGATGCTGGTAAAGATGGGACCATTTCTGACAGTCCCTAACCGCGCATTCATTCTCTCAAGATACATAAATAATATTTCTCCACTGCTCTTTCTAAGTCAAAATTTACATTTGGTGTATAATTTTACTGCAAGAACTGCTTAATTCTGCAGGAGTTAATATTAAGACTGTGAGTGGTTATAGACCCACAGTTAGTGTCCAGATTTCAGTTCCTATTCCATTTAACCCATCTGAACAGTACAGGTCCCTTGACATATTTGAAGTCCCAGTCTTGTGACTGTCAGATTTGTATAGCTCCTCACAACCATCACACATCATCTTTCCCATATATGACTTTTCTGGTCCTCCTTCTCTTTATTTTAAACTCCATTTCGCCGCTTTTCTCTTATTGAATTATATGCCGACATTGTCCTTTTTGCCTCAGTAGACCAACTTGAACTTTTTCTGCCAGTGTTCCCAAAAGCATTTGGCAATTGCTGTGTATTTGGCGCCTGTACAGTTAGGCCCTGAAGCTTAGGCTTACACACTGACGTAAGATACAAATAATTAAACAAACCCCCAATGTAACCTTTAGTTATGAATTGCACAATAATTATACATTTATATGATTTTTTTCTTTATTCAACCCGCCCGCCTGCCACCCATCAGCCCTTAATCCACAAAATAAACCTGCCCACCCCGCGGATATAACTATGGGGACTGTGGGTTAGCGTCAACCCGCGCATTGCTAGTGTGTGTGTGAGAGTCTTCCCTCGTAACAGACCAGTGTTTGTGAGCATGCTAATTATTAAAGTGTTCAGTCTCAGAGTTAGTCAGAAAAACAGAAAATGTTAATGAGACCTAGTTCACACTGGCTTGTTTAGACACAAGTCCACTTCTAGCATACTTAATTATGTTGTTAGCACTCTTTGTGTGAGTGTGCATATTTAATTACATTTTTGCATGTCTGTGTGTGTGCATGTGTCTGTGCACATTTGATTATGTTCGTTGAAATATCTCCATTATTAATTTCCCGTCTGATGAATGTGCTTCACCACATTACTTCTAAAGAGACAGACCCTGTTTCTCTTCGGCTCTCTCTCATGGAAGGTTACAAGGGGGTTGGATGATGGTTGACCTTGACACCCCTACAACCATCTCTCAACCATTCTGAGAGGAGAGAAGAGGAGCTGTAAACTTTTAGCCCCTTATAAAGCCACAAATAGCTGTATGCAATTTGTATGTTTGTCACAGGACACAGGCATGAACGCCATGCATAATGTACACACATACACACACACACACACACACACACACACACACACACACACACACACACACACACACACACACACACACACAGGTAGTGGTGTGAACAGTACATGTCTTTGGCAATGTATCTCTCTCTAGGGGAGTCGTACACACATACGTGCACACACCAGGGTTTCTGTTAGCTGACAATAGCCGGCTTTCGGAGTAAAATATATATATTTTTCAGCCTTTAAATAAAACTGTCCAGCGAAGAAAAAGAATCCCATGGCAAAATATAGCTTTTTGGAAATACCAGTTGTTGTAAACATTTGACCACTCATGCTTAATGGTCTATAGGTTAATTTGCATAATTTCGTGGAATTAAATTGGCGCGCGTGTACGTTCGTTAGTCGTTATGTTTATCACATGCTCACAGCATACAGACACAGAACCTATGAGAGGAAAATCTGTCAGACAGCGCGAGAGCTGCTGCTACAGCTTCTCAAACAGCTCATTAGTTGCTGCTGGAGTTAAAGGTGCTCTTATAAGCCCAGTCATTCTAAAACAATTCTAAATCCACGATTTAAAAAGAGCTAGGACTACTATTTTTATTTCTCAACTGGTAGGCCTAATTGAAGCGCACTTCCCATTCGCCATTCAAGTGCATGTAGGCAACTTTATGCAGGCTTCAGGGAGTCGCACATCACTTTGCAATGAGCTGGAAGCCAGTATGCATTTTGAAAACATACTTAATTGTTTGAAACCTGAACATTTTACTTCATATGATGAGGCATGTCTTACCTTGCTTCAAAGTAAAATCCGACCGTAGAACTGGGGAGGCAATTATTTATTTATTTGTCCAGTAGCCAAAGGCACAATCATAGTCATATTAGCAACCCATGCTAGTTGTTGCATCTTTAAATCTCCCCTCTTTCTAAATTTCGAATGTATATTTTTCATCTGTCACATGAAACTACTCGCATGTGCGGTTGCTTTTGACAACAGTGTCTTACCACTAATTGCGTACATTCGCGCGTAGCCTTGTGCACATTGCTGCGCTTATAATGTGAAGAATGAATACTTTATCAACGTTCTAATCTGTTGCATCAGCCTCATTGCTTATACATGTTTTAATGTAGCCTAGGCCTAATGGTTGTATGAATTTGGGATCTATTGTCCCACAACTGTCCCAGAGTCTGTTTGGAATAGGCTATTTCTTTCTCAACAAGCTGACCAATAGAATAGGTCAACTTTTCTACTATGTGGATAGTAGATTGACATAGGCTAGTGATTTGTCTGTTACTCGTCTTGTTGGCTGAGGAAAAGTATATGTGGCAGTTATTCTAACATCTTCAAATTGCTCATCAGAATTCGGTAAGACGGACGCACACAATTGCATTGTCGACTTGCATGTTCTGAGTAACCATTATCTAAATGTGAGTTCTGTTATTCTGAGCACCGTGGGTGGACGCCCTAATCAGGTTAATTATTCTGAGCACCGTGGGTGGACGCCCTAATCAGGTTAATTATTCTGAGCACCGTGGGTGGACACCCTAATCAGGTTAATTATTCTGAGCACCGTGGGTGGACGCCCTAATCAGGTTAATTATTCTGAGCACCGTGGGTGGACACCCTAATCAGGTTAATTATTCTGAGCACCGTGGGTGGACACCCTAATCAGGTTAATTATTCTGAGCTCCGTGGGTGGACGCCCTAATCAGGTTAATTATTCTGAGCTCCGTGGGTGGACGCCCTAATCAGGTTAATTATTCTGAGCTCCGTGGGTGGACGCCCTAATCAGGTTAATTATTCTGAGCACCGTGGGTGGACGCCCTAATCAGGTTAATTATTCTGAGCTCCGTGGGTGGACGCCCTAATCAGGTTAATTATTCTGAGCTCCGTGGGTGGACGCCCTAATCAGGTTAATTATTCTGAGCACCGTGGGTGGACGCCCTAATCAGGTTAATTATTCTGAGCACCATGGGTGGACGCCCTAATCAGGTTACGCACCCAATGCATATAGGTCCGGTAAATCTCTCAAATGTTTGTGAAGTTAAAATGCTGCCGGTCAAATGTCCGGCGCCACATTTTCCTAACAAAAACCCTGACACGCATACACACACTATTAACACTTCACCACTCCTGGAGTTCACTCACTCCTTTCAACCACAGCATTAAAATTACATCACACACATACCCTCCAAGTCATCCATACCCTAAGGGATCGCCTTTAGCTCATCAAAGAGTAAAACGCTTGACCTCCACTTGCTCCTTCCCACACACACTAATTTATACACATACACTCTTTTACTCCACACACACAATGCTGCCTCTCTCTGGGATGTTTTTACTATTGATTTCACCTCCTCTGCTGTTAACCATACTCCACCATCCCTCAGCCTCTACTCCCCAACACTCCACCTCTCACATCATTCCCTACCCTGCCCTCCTCATCTCCTGAGAGAGTGTGTGTGGGTGTGTGTTTCTAGGTTGGAGTTTGAGCAGTGATCTGTCACACAGACAGGAAGGTCACTTGTGGAGCAGAGAGAGAAGGGGGGGATGGAGAAGGTGAAGAAAGTAGTGTGGGTCAGGAGGAAAAGGTGAAGCATGGAGGGAGTGGAGACACAGCAGGAGAGATTTGTGGGAAGTTTGAGAGGAGCTGAGATAGGAGAGGGGGATTGTGATTTAGAGGGAGGTGAGGAGAAAATCCTTGATCTCTATTAGTCACACAAAGAAAGAAAGAAAGAAAGAAAGAAAGAAAGTAAGTCTATCATTAATTTTGCCTCAAGGGCACATCGACTCGCTTTCACAATTTCTGCTTAGCTTTTTATATGAGATATGTGCCATTTATTGTATGTACACTTAATCAACCTGAACCTCAAGAAAATATATAGGGATCAGGAGAGGGGAGGAGGGGAGAGAAAGAGGAAGGAGAGTTCGAGAGAGGGTGAGATAGTTAAAGGGTTCATTTCCCTCCTCTCTCTTCACAGGTCTCACACACCCTCACCCCCTGTCACAACGGCTTAGGAAAGACGTGTCATTGGGGGGGTGTGTGTGTGGCAGTGGCCAGATGTGCCTCAGAGTTTCCAGGCTTTGAGGGAAAGCTTCTTCTTCTCACACACAGAGAAAGACACAAACACTCTCTCACACATACACACCACACAGACAGCCAACCTGTGAAAGAAGGGAGGAAAACTTACATTACTTTAAATGAGAAATGGGTTTAATTGATTGTGTGGCTTTGCTGAGCTCAGCACTCTTCTCTAATGTATAACACTGTTTATTTAACTAACGGCTATCGCAATGAAAAATGATACTATCCTGGCAGATGCGTTCCTCTTTATAAATGAGTATTCCATAAACGTCACAGCTTAAGTTGAATAAGTACATTTTATCGATATGCCATGCTACTCAAGTGATCAGCTTGAAAATGAAGGATATCAACTGTCTCCAAATGAGCTCCTAGGGGGCCAAGCGTCTTCAGTCAGGGCCTACTGCTTGGTGACTGTTCCTGGGGCAACACCAACGCATGCACGTACGCGCACACAAACTATTTTGGCCGGGTTACACTGGCAGTGTGAAGGTGATCTGTTCCTGCTGCTGTTTGTACTTTGTGTGCGTGTGCACGTGCGTGCGTGCATGGATGAGACAGAATAATGCAGTTCAGCCCAGATTCTCAGACCTGCTTATCTCCCTCACTAGAGGAGAAGTTGTTTCGAGCAAAAGGAATGTGTGTGTGCGCGTGCTGATTGCTGTGGTAGTGGGTTCCGTTCTGTTATCAGTCCAGTGCTTCCACTCAGGCAGAGTTTTATACACCGGGAAATCTACTGGTCCCGTCTACAGGGGGACCAGCTTTTGTAATGGTCCCGCTTCACAGCACATTTCACTGAGATAACAACAGCAATACTGTGTATGTGAGAGAGAGCAGAGAAATATCCTATCCGCTTTCCTTGTTCTGCTGAGCCCAATACACCAGGAAAGAGGCATTTTTCACATTAAGTCCTGGTGGAAACGTGCATGTATGTAACAAACTGTGTCTCTCTCTCCAGCTGTACGTGAAGTTGCACTGTGACGACGGGCCCATACTGGAGCACATAGAGCAGCTGCTGGTGGAACTGGGTGGTGAGACAGAGGGGGAGGAGGAGGAGACAGACCCTGCCCTGGATGAAGACTTTGAGCCCAGCAGTGACGATGAGGAGGAGGAAGAGGACGCCATGGAACATTGACCACACCCCTCTCTCTCTCTCTCTACCAGTGATCTAGTGGTAAAACAGTGGGTTAGTAACGCTGAGACGTTCGTGGTGAATAAAGTAACGCTCCCTATATTTCCAATGTCTTTTTCTGCGATAGGTGGGGAAATAAAAAAGTACGTAAACAGTGTTTAGACTGCATACCACTCTCTACTTTTATAGTGCACTATTAACTCGGACATTAAATAAAGGTAAAGTTTATAAAAAATGTAGTTTATAAAGACCTCTTACCTATCTCTGTACACCTCACAAACTAGACCCAGATGCAACACTTTGTTGGAAAGCAGCAGATGGGCCCTTGAGAGGGGATGACTGGGCCCTTGAGTTTTCTCTGAATCTTTCTCTCGCTCGCTAGATATTGTCTGTATCGTGTTCTCAGAAGTGCCTTTCTGCTGTTCAACCCTGAGTTTCCCAGAATCATATGACCTCTATCTGTCATGTTAGTGCTGAATTGTTTTCTGTATTAGAAAGGAGTGATTGACATGTCGACACAAGCTTTGTTTCCATTGTCCTGGAATGAACCAAATAAAAAAACTACTTGGATACTGTTTTGAGAGAAAAAGACAAAGAACAATCTGCTTATTTTTTGGATACATGTTGTAATAATGAGGTGAATGTTTGCTTCCCTTCATGACCCAGACTCACTTTAGAAAGAGATTCCAATATGAATGAGACCTGCTAAAATAAAGAACTAATACAGAACAGATTCTGTAGTGTTGTAGAGTTCATGAGAGGAGTGAGCATTGAGAGATGGAGGGGGTAGAGATGGATGAGGGGAGAGGAGTGAGCATTGAGAGATGGAGGGGGTAGAGATGGATGAGGGGAGAGGAGTGAGCATTGAGAGATGGAGGGGGTAGAGATGGATGAGGGGAGAGGAGTGAGCATTGAGAGATGGAGGGGGTAGAGATGGATGAGGGGAGAGGAGTGAGCATTGAGAGATGGAGGGGGTAGAGATGGATGAGGGGAGAGGAGTGAGCATTGAGAGATGGAGGGGGTAGAGATGGATGAGGGGAGAGGAGTGACATGAAGGGAGAGAGGAGAGTGAAGGTTGAGAGGTGAGTGTTGTAGACACACAGGCATGGTCACTAACTATAACTATAATTGTTTTGTCTTTATCTGTTGTGGTCTAGTACTGACTTTGCTAGCTAGGGCCATCTACTTTAAGTGCTGCCTGTCTTCCTAGTGTCCTACTTGGTGTGTGAACTGCTGACTGCTCATCATTTGCAGATAGTTGTTGACACATCAACCAGGATCAAGGGGCAGGGCAATTTGTGACTTGTTTTGGTAATCAGTGGCTTTATTGGAGGGGGGGTGGTTTCACCTCTCCTAGGCAATCAGCAATTAGTATAGGGAGGCGTGCTCTCCACCTCTGCTAGGCAATTAGAAATGAGTGTTAGTTCTTCAGTCTCCCCTGGTTTCTCAGTGGCAGCTGTAAGCGACGGTCGTGTCAGTTTTGTCATAAACTAAGAAGGTTGACGAAACTAAGACTGTTCTGCGGAGTTGTTGGAGGAAGGAAAGAGAGGAATGCTCCACACCACGCTCTCACTTGAGTATCTTACCTAGTTATTTACAGATCTCATTTTGCTATTTTCTTTTAGCTTTGTCAGCTATGTGTGTGTTTTCTATATCTGTTTGCACCTCTCCCTGTAGGCTTCAACACTTCTAATTTAGTGGACCCTGCACGTGCAAACCATGTGGAATTCTGGGTCTCTGGCAGCATTTGGAACTGCTGATTTGCAGTCAAGAACACCGAGTTCATCTCTGCCTATGCTGCCCTTCAGTCCCTTGGCTTTTTGGTCCTGACGGAGACATGGATCACCCCAGAGAACACTGCTGCTCTTTCTTCATCTGACTGTTTTCTCTCATAGTCAGAAAGCATCTGGTCGTCGCGGTGGTGGCACAGGTCTACTCATTTCTCCTAAATGGGGATGATCTTTTCTCCCTCTCACTTATCATTGCTATGCGGATGACACTTAACTACTCCCCCCCCCCCCCCCCCCCTTCTGACACCCAGGGGGTGACACGTATCTCTGCGTGCCTGGCAGATATCTTAACTTGGATGTTGGCCCACCACCTCAAGCTCAACCGTGACAAGACGGAACTGCTCTTCCTCTTGGGGAAGGTCTGCCTGCTCAAAGACCTCTCATCGCAGTTGACAACTCTAGTGTCGCCCTCCCAGTGCAAAGAACATTGGTGTGACCCTGGACAACACACTGTCCTTTCTCTGCAAACATCAAAGCAGTGACACGCTCCTGCAGGTTCATGCTCTACAACAACTGTAGAGTATGACCCTACCTCACACAGGAAGAGGTGCAGGTCCTAATCCAGGCACTTGTACTCTCCCATCTGGACTACTACAACTCGCTGTTGGCTGGGCTTCCTGCTTGTGCCCTCAAACCCCTGCAACTTATCCAGAACGCTGCAGCCCGCCTAGTTTTCAACCTTAAGTTCTCTCATGTCACCCGCTCCTCCGCATACTCCACTGGCTTCCAGTTGAAGCTCGCATCCACTGCAAGAACATGGTGCTTACCTACAGAACAGCAAGAGGAACTACCCCTCCCTGCCTTCAGGCTATGCTCAAACCCTACTCCCCAACCCGAGCACTCCATTATGCTACCTCAGGTATCTTGGCCCTCCCACCCCTACGGAAGAGCAGTTCCTGCTCAGCCCAGTCCAAGCTCTTCTGTCCTAACACCCCAATGGTGGAACTAGCTTCCCCCTGAAGCTAGGACAGCAGAGTCCCTGCCCATCTTCCAAAAACCTCAAACTGTACCTTTTAAACAGTATCTTAAATAATCCTCCTCACCTCGACAATCCCCCCCCCCCCCCCCCCCGTTCTAGCTCTGACTCTACTGATGGCTATGTTGAGGAAAAATTTACTTTCTATGCCTGTGCCACCTAGATATCTTAAGATGAATGCAGTAACTCAAAGTTGCTCTAAATCACAAAAATGTACAATGTTTTTCCTCCCAATTTAGACAAACACAATCTCGTAGATTATTCTCTTGTTGCTTGACCAAGCAGCCATACAATCGCACACACACACAAAAAAAGTACTCAATTACCATACTTGAATAAAAGTGAAGATTCCTTAATAGAAAATGACTCAAGTGAAAGTCACTCTGTAAAATAAACTCAGCAAAAAAAGAAATGTCTCTTTTCAGGACCCTGTCTTTCAAAGATAATTTGTAAAAATCCAAATAACTAAACAGATCTTCATTGTAAAGGGTTTGAACACTGTTTCCCATGCTTGTTCAATGAACCATAAATAATTCATCAACATGTACCTGTGGAACGGTCGTTAAGACACTAACAGCTTACAGACGGAAGGCAATTAAGGTCACAGTTATGAAAACTTAGGCCTCTTTAGTGTCCTTTCTACTGACTCTGAAAAACACAAAGAAAGATGCCCAGGGTCCCTGCTCATCTGAGTGAACATGCCTTAGGCATGCTGAAAGGAGGCATGAGGACTGCAGATGTGGCCAGGGCAAAAAATTGCAATGTCCGTACTGTGAGACGCCTAAGACAGCGCTACAGGGAGACAGGACGGACAGCTGGTCGCCCTCGCAGTGGCAGACCATGTGTAACAAAACCTGCACAGGATTGGTACATCTGAACATCACACCTGCGGGACAGGTACAGGGTGGCAACAACTGCTCGAGGAACAGCAGGAACGCACAATCCCTCCATCAGTGCTTAGACTGTCCGCAATAGGCTGAGAGAGGCTGGACTGAGGGCTCATAGGCCTGTTGTAAGACAGGTCCTCACCAGACATCACCGGCAACAACGTCGCCTATGGGCACAAACTCGCCGTTGCTGGACCAGACAGGACTGGCAAAAAGTACTCTTCACTGACAAGTCATGGTTTTGTCTTATCAAAAGTACATGTAATTGCTAAAATATACTTAAGTATCAAAAGTAAAATAATAATTTAAAATCCATTATATTAAGTGAACAAGATGGCACTTTTTTTAAATGTACGAATAGCCAGGGGAACGCTCAGATATAATTTACAAACAAAGCATGTGTGTTTAGTGAGTCAGAGGCAGTAGGGATGACCAGGGTTGTTTTCTTAATAAGTGTGTGCATTGGGCCATTTTCCAGTCCTGCTAAGCATTCAAAATGTAACACGTTCTTTTGGGTCTCAGGGAAAATGTATGGAGTAAAAAGTACATTTTCTTTAGGAATGTAGTAAAGTAAAAGTAGTCAAAAATATAAATAGTAAAGAATAGATATCCCCAAAAACAACTAAAGTACTTTACACCACTGCTTTGATGTCATTATCACTACTGAAACAGTCAACAACCAACATCAACCCAATTCAAATTAAAAACAAACCTTATGTACATACAGTTGAAGTCAGAAGTTTATATACACTTAGGGTGGACTCATTAAAACTCGTTTTTCAACCACTCCACAAATTTCTTGTTAACAAACTATAGATTTGGCAAGTTGGTTAGGACATCTACTTTGTGCTTGACACAAGTAATTTTTCCAACAATTGTTTACAGTGAATTATAAGTGAAATTATCTGTCTGTATCACATTTCCAGTGTGTCAGAAGTTTACATACACTAAGTTGACTGTGCCTTTAAACAGCTTGGAAAATTCCAGAAAATGATGTCATGGCTTTAGAAGCTTCTGATAGGCCAATTGACATCATTTGAGTCAATTGGAGGTGTACCTGTGGATGTATTTCAAGGCCTACCTTCAAACTCAGTGCCTCTTTGCTTGACATCATGGGAAAATCTGAATAAATCAGCCAAGACCTCAGAAAAAATATTGTAGACCTCCACAAGTCTGGTTCATCCTTGGGAGCAATTTCCAAACACCTGAAGGCACCATGTTCATCTGTACAAACAATAGTACGCAAGTATAAACACCATGGGACCACGCAGCCGTCATACCGCTCAGGAAGGAGACGCGTTCTGTCTCCTAGAGATGAACGTACTTTGGTGCGAAAAGTGCAAATCACTCCCAGAACAACAAAGGACCTTGTGAAGATGCTGGAGGAAACAGGTACAAAAGTATCTATATCCACAGTAAAACAAGTCCTATATCGACATATCCTGAAAGGCCGTTCGGCAAGGAAGAAGCCACTGCTCCAAAACCGCCATTTAAAAAAGCCAGACTACGGTTTGCAACTGCACATGGGGACAAAGATCATACTTTTTGGAGAAATGTCTTCTGGTCTAATGAAACAACAATAGAATTGTTTGGCCATAATGACCATTGTTACGTTTGGAGGAAAAAGGGGGAGGTTTGCAAGGCGAAGAACATCATCCCAACCGTGAAGCACGGCGGTGGCAGCATCATGTTGTGGGGGTGCTTTGCTACAGTAGGGAATGGTGCACTTTGTCACAAACCTGCTCGAAGTTCGAAACAAAAAGGGAGACAACGTGGAGATAAGGAATAACAAAATATATTTATTAACTGAAGTCAACTAAATACAATTAACAATGGTGTGTGTAGTCAGTAATCAGTAGTGTAAGTGAGTGGTTGCCTGCATAAATGTGATAATGAGAGGTGTTGAAAAGTACCAACGCAAACAAACAAAACGGCCACAAAAATGCCACAAACAAAATCTAACAGTGTGTCTGCATGGAGAGAGTCTCCTCAATGAATGGGGAAGAGGTGTATTTATCCTGGGACACAACCGAGCCCTGGTATGTCCCATTTCGCTCCGCCCACCGACATTCTATTAAGGAAAACAAGAGCAAAGAGACAGAATACGACAGACAGTGGGAAGGTCGTCACAACTTCACAAAATAGATGGCCTCATGAGGAATTAAAATTATGTGGATATATTGAAGCAACATCTCAAGACATCAGTCAGGAAGTTAAAGCTTGGTCACAAATGGGTCTTCCAAATGGACAATGACTCCAAGCATACTTCCAAAGTTGTGGCAAAATGGCTTAAGGACAACGAAGTCAAGGTATTGGAGTGGCCATCACAAAGCCCTGACCTCCATCCTATAGAAAATTTGTGGGCAGAACTGAAAAAGTGTGGAGGCCTACAAACCTAACTCAGTTACACCAGTTCTGTCAGGAGGAATGGGCCAAAATGCACCCAACTTACTGTGGGAAGCTTGTGGAAGGCTACCCAAAACGTTTGACCCAAGTTAAACAATTTAAAGGCAATGCTACCAAATACTAATTGAGTGTATGTAAACTTTTGACCCACTGGGAATGTGATGAAAGGAATAAAAGCTGAAATAAATAATTCTCTCTCCTATTATTCGGACATTTCACATTCTTAAAATAAAGTGGTGATCCTAACTGACCTAAGACAGGGAATTTTTACTAGGATTAAATGTCAGGAATTGTGAAAAACTGAGTTTAAATGTATTTGGTTAAGGTGTATGTAAACTTCCGACTTCAACTGTAAGTATTTAGACCTTTTGCTCTGTTACTCGAAATTGAGCTCCGGTACATCCTGTTTCCATTGATCATCCTTGAGATGTTTCTACAACTTGATTGGAGTCCACCTGGGGTAAATTCAATTGTTTGGACATGATTTGGAAAGGCACCCAACTGTCTATATAAGGTCCAACAGTTGACAGTGCATGTCAGAGCAAGAACTGAGCTATTTCTGCAGCATTGAAGGTCCCCAAGAACAGTTGCCTCTATCATTCTTAAATGGAAGAAGTTTGAAACCACCAAGACTCTTCCTAGAGCTGGCCGCCCGGCCAAACTGAGCAATCGGGGTAGAAGGGCCTTGGTCAGGGAGGTGTCCAAGAACCCGATGAGCTCCAGAGTTCCTCTGTAGAGATGGGAGAACCTTCCAGAAGGACAACCATCTCTGCAGCACTCTACCAATCAGGCCTTTATGGTAGAGTGGCCAGACGGAAGCCAGTCCTCAGTAAAAGGCACATGACTGCTCGCTTGGAGTTTGCCAAAGGCACCTCAAGACTCTCAGACCATGAGAAATAAGATTCTCTGGTCTGATGAAACCAAGATTGAACTCTTTGGCCTGAATGACAAGCCTCACATCTGGAGGAACACCGGCACCATCCCTACGGTGAAGCACGGTGGTGGCAACATCATGATGTGAGGACAATGACACTAAGCACACAGCCAAGACAACACAGGAGTGACTTCGGGACAAGTGTCAATGTCCTTGAGTTGCCCAGCCAGGGCCCGGATTTGAACCCGATTGAACTCTGAAAATAGCTGTGCAGCGATGCGCCCCATCCAACCTGACTGACCTTGAGAGGATCTGCAGAGAAGAATGGGAGAAACTCCCCAAATACATGTATGCCAAGCTTGTAGCGTCATACCCAAGAAGACTTGAGGCTGTAATCGCTGCCAAGTGTGATTCAACAAAGTACTGGGTAAAGGGTCTGAATATGTACGTAAATGGTTATTTCAGCTTTTAATTTTTTGTAAAGTTCTAAAACCCTGTTTTTGCTTTGTCAGTATTGGGTTTTGTGTGTAGATTGAGAGAAAAAAATACGATTTAATCAATTTTAGAATAAGGCTGTAACGTAACAAAATGTGGACAAAGTCGAGTGGTCTGAATACCTTCCGAATGCACTGTAGACTTAAGGGCAACACAAATAAAGCAGAAAGAGGATATACAGTATCTAGGCTGTTGAATCATCTGCTTATTGTAGTCCATTCACACCACTCTAACCTACTTTATGCTTCACACACTATGAAAAACCTCCTGGATCTGAGACAGATAAACACACTATGTTAAATCAAACACACAAACACACCGACCTAGGTGCATCTTCACGCCTGTTAGCTAACCCAACACAGCACAGCACTTCGTCTCTTTGAAGAATTCCCACACCGCTAAACAGGAATGTTATCTGAGATTCCGGACTGATTATCATCAGGTCGGTGGGAGAGAGAGCTGCTTTGGGAATGCTGGGGTTTAGATGAGGAGAGCTGATTTTGGATGTGTGTGTGTGCATGGGGGGTGTGTGTGCAACTGCGTTGGTGTTTGCAGAGTGCAGGTATATACGGAGTGCACAAAAAATTAGGAACATCTTCCTATTGAGCTGCACCCCCTTTTGACCTCAAAACAGCCTCAATTCGTCAGGGAATGGACTCTACAAGGTGTCCAACTTTCCACAGGGATGCTGACCCATGTTTACTCCAAAGCTTCCCACAGTCATGTTAAATTGACTGCATATCCTTTGGGTTGAGGACCATTCTTGATACACACAGGAAACTGTTGAGGGTGAAAAACCCAGCAGGGTTGCAGTTCTTGACACTCAAACCTGTGCGCCTGGCACCTACTACCATAACCCGTTCAAAGGCACTTCAACATTTTGTCTTGCCCATTCACCCTCTCACCGATCCTCGACTTCGGTGATGTCATTTACAAAATAGCTTCCAACACTTTACTCAGCAAACTGGATGCAGTCTATCACAGTGCCATCCGTTTTGTCACCAAAGCCCCTTATACCACCCACCACTGCAACCTGTATGCTCTAGTCGGCTGGCCCTCGCTACATATTCGTCGCCAGACCCACTGGCTCCAGGTCATCTATAAGTCTATGCTAGGTAAAGCTTTGCCTTCTCAGCTCACTGGTCACGATAACAACACCCACCTGGATGGAGCTGGAGACTTATATTTCCTCACTACCTTTAAACATCAGCTATCTGAGCAGCTAACCGATCGCTGCAGCTGTACATAGCCCATCTGTAAATAACCCACCCAATCTACCAACCTCATCTCTATATTGTTTTTATTTACTTTTCTGCTCTTTTGCACACCAGTATTTCCACTTGCACATCATCATCTGTTCATCTATCACTCCAGTGTTATTTTGCTAAATTGTAATTACTTCGCTACTATGGCCTATTTATTGCCTTACCTCCTCACACCATTTTCTCACACTGTATATAGACTTTATTTTTTTCTATTATGTTTTTGACTGTACGCGTGTTTATTCCATGTGCAACTCTGTGTTGTTGTTTGTGTCGCACTGCTTTGCTAAATCTTGGCCAGGTCGCAGTTGTAAATGAGAACTTGTTCTCAACTAGCTTACCTGGTTAAATAAAAAAAATAAAATAAAAATAATTAAAAAAAAAGACAATCCAATTGTCTCAAGGCTTAAAAATCCTTCTTTAACCTGTCTCCTCCCCTTCATTTACTGTGCAATTATTGAAGTGGATTTAACATGTGACATCAATAAGGGATCATAGCTTTCACCTGGATTCACCTGGTCAGTCTATTTCATGGAAGAGCAGGTGTTCCTAATGTTTTGTACACTTAGTTTGTATGTGTGTGTAGTGTAGTTGTGAGTGTGTTTTATTAATCAGAACATGAGGCTTGTGGGAGAGAGCTAATCCTGGATTAACAGATTAGAACACTTGCGTTGTCATAACAACGCATTGATTGGGACTGAACATTGATCACTGTGTGTTTGTAGTTAATTAGTGAGTTAATCAGGCCATCTTGCAGGGGATTAATGAAGAAATCATCAAATCTCAGAATTACAACAGGATCCTACTAAATTAACACATCAGACCTGTGTGGGTGTAACCTCCCTCGCCCACACACTCTCCCTTTCTCTCTCCCTTTCTCTCATTCTCTCTCTCTTTCTCTGAGCGAGAAAGAGAGAGAGAGAGAGATATCTAAGCTTTCCTGATGAGTATGATAGATAATGCCCCCAAAGGGATAATACTTCCTAAAGACAGTAACATCCTGGAAATTTAGAGTGATGGATCCTCTGTAAGTGGTGTGATTAGAGACAGATTACAGATCAATAGATACAAATGACCAATTAGTGTAAATGACCAATTAGTGTAAAAATATCAGAATTGGGCTGCCTGT
This sequence comes from Salvelinus alpinus, assembly GCF_045679555.1. Classification (NCBI taxonomy): domain Eukaryota; kingdom Metazoa; phylum Chordata; class Actinopteri; order Salmoniformes; family Salmonidae; genus Salvelinus; species Salvelinus alpinus. The sequence goes on along the minus strand of NC_092120.1, from coordinate 9,511,781 downwards.
AAACGCAGCCTTACACACACACTGTGTAACAGCTGAGAGTATGGATTTAAAGTGGTCATAAAGAAACATTCTAATACGCTGGCCCTTTTTATAGGATCGCTGTAGAGAGGGGTGTGTGTATTTTTATCATTGTGGGCGGTGTGTGGGGTGTATGTGTGTGTGTGGGGGGGGCTCTGAAGCCTCCATCTGTCTGTCAAAACATCAGTGAAAAGTTTTTAATTAAAATGAAGTATTCTGTTTTCCCTCTCTACAGTACAACAGAGTCAGTAGAAAGGAGGCGAACTCAGTCTCTACTTAGCAGAAACTCACTAACTCTCATTAACTTTCTCAAAATGGAACGCCATTCATTAATGATCTCACTATTCTGTCAACTCTACTTCTAACACCGCCTGCTCTGCTCTCTCTCTCTCTCTCTTGTTCTCTCACTCTCACTCTGTCCTATCTCTCTCTCTTTCTGTGTGGTGTGTGTGTGTGAGAGAGAGCATTGTGATTGTAGTGTTTGTCTGTGTATACATGAGTGCTGTTATCTTTAGTAGATACAGCTGTGCTTCAGAGATAACATAACCAGCCAATTAGCAATGCTGTCTTAGAGCGACACCTCACATCTGACTGCTGTACACTGTAGTTACAAACAGTGGTTTCTGTGTGTGTGTGTCTGAGATTGTGTCACCTCCCTTGTTTTCATAAATCATTAGGCCACAGAAAAAGCCTATTCCCGGTCGTAAATCACCACACACACACACACACACACAGGGTTTTGATTTAAGTGATAATGATTTAATCAGTCACTGACAGACAACAGGAAATGCTGTGACATCATGATTAATAATGGCCCTTTCCCCTCATCCTGGGGTGTGTGTGTGGTTTGTGTATGTGTGTGTGTTAGCGTGTGTGTGTTTTTGTTGTTACAGAGTGTCATACTGGTGAGGTTCTTTCTCTCTCAGCAGTACACCTCCTACATCACTCCATGCTTTTGCTCACCCTCAGAGAAGTCCGACTGAATGTTAACTTCAGTGAGCTTTGGGTTCAGCATCGCTGCTTCACTTCAATAATAACCATTGTGTGTTTTGTGGTGTGTGTGTGTTTGTGTGGTGGTTCAGTCAGAATATGTGTGTGTCTGAGAGATGGTAGGGGAGGATTGATGGCTGACTGGTGTAGCTTGATTTTGAAACATACACTAATTATCAGTGCCTTCAATTTGAGTGTGTGTTTAAGATGAGAGGTTTGATGCTGTAACGGGTGCTAATTATTGCTGCTCTGGATTTCACTCAATCTGTTTGATCTGCTGTCCTGTGGAGACGGATCGAGAGCATGCGTGCACTGGCGCGCACACACACACACACACACACACACACACACACACACACACATACACACACACACACACACACACACACACACACACACACACAATTAGGGGTCATAAGGAGGAGAGAGGAGGCTTGAGCTCCAATTACTGAGACTCTAGTATTCTGCTTGGTTCCCCATCCTTACACCACAGGGATGTGTGTGTGTGTGTGTACAGTAAAAGTTATTTTGTGGAATTTCTTTCCTTCTTTTAATGCGTTTGAGCCAATCAGTTGCGTTGTGACAAGGTAGGGGTGGTTTACAGAAGTTAGCCCTATTTGGTAAAATACCAGCTCCATATTATGGCAAGAACAGCTCAAATAAGCAAAGAGAAACGACAGTCCATCATTACTTTATGACATGAAGGTCAGTCAATACGGAAAAAGTTAAGAACTTTGAAAGGTTCTTCAAGTGCAGTGGCAAAAACCATCAAGCACTATGATGAAACTGGCTCTCATGAGGACCACTACAGGAAAGGAAGACCCAGAGTTACCTCTGCTGCAGAGATTAAGTTCCTTCGAGTTAACTGCTCCTCAGATTGCAGCCCAAATAAATGCTTCACAGAGTTCAAGTCACAGACACATCTCAACATCAACTGTTTAGAGGAGACTGCCTGAATCAAGCCTTCATGGTCATATTGCTGCAAAGAAACCACCACTAAAGGACATCAATAATAATAATAAGAGACTTGCTTGGGCCAAGAAACACAAGCAATGAACATTAGACCGGTGGAAATCTGTCCTTTGGTCTGATAACTCCAAATGTGAGATTTTTGATGTGAGACCCAGAGCAGGTGAACGGATAATCTCCGCATGTGTGGTTCTCACCATGAAGCATAGAAGAGGAGGTGTGTGGGTGCTTTGCTGATGACACTGTCAGTGATTTATTTAGAATTCAAGGCACACTTAACCAGCATGGCTACCACAGCATTTTGCAGCAATACGCCATCCCATCTGGTTTGAGCTTAGTGGGACTATCATTTGTTTTTCAACAGGAAAATTACCCAAAACTCACCTCCAGGCTGTGTAAGGGCTATTTGACCAAGATGGAGAGTGATGGAGTCCTGCATCAGATTACCTGGCCTCCACAATCACCCGATCTTAACCTAATTGAGATGGTTTGGGATGAGTTGGACCACGGAGTAAAGGAAAAGCAGCCAACAAGTGCTCAGCATATGTGGGAACTCCTTCAAGACTGTTGAAAAAGCATTACAGGTGAAGCTGGTTGAGAGAATGCCAAGAATGTGCAAAGCTGTCATCAAGGCAAAGGGTGGCTACTTTGAAGAATCCAAAATATAAAATATATTTTCATTTGTTTAACACTTTTTTGGGTTACTACATGATTCTATATGTGTTATTTAAAAGTTTGATTGTCTTCGCTATTATTCTACAAAGTAGAAGGTTTTAAAAATACAGAAAAACCCTTGAGTAGGTGTGTCCAAACTTTTGACTAGTACTGTAGGTGTTTGTATCACCCCTGGCAGGAGTCTCCTAATCTCACAGAGGCCAAATCAATCAAATCTCCAAAATCTCCAAAAGCACTCTGGGTAATCTACACAATATACGCCATCTGGACCTGAACTGAGATCGTGTGTGTATATGTATGTGCGTTGCGCATGTGTGTGTAAATGTTTGTGTGTGCCCATGCGTGCATGTTTGTGTGTGGTTGTGTGTGAGAGCAGACATTGAGCTCCAAAAAACTAAGAGCATAGCATGTGAAATAAGCAGACAGAGAAATGGAGTTTCTGTAAAGTAATTTTATTGTCCCATGGTTGTATAATGCAGTCAGTCTTTGTCTCTCTACCCCTCAGCAGGGCAGATATATTTACATTACATTGTACACCAGATATATGGAAACATGTTATTACATTTTCATGCATTCCATTTTATGTGTGTGTGTGTGTTGTCCCAGGGATGATAGTCTTTGTTTAAGTTACGGTATGTCCAGCTTTTAATGTGATTGATGCCTTTTTGTACAAATGCTTAACTAACCTGTATGAAACGGAGATGGCCCTTACTTTTTCTTGATTGCTATCTCTCTTTCTCCCCCTCTATTTCTCACCTTTCGTTCTCTCACTATATCCCTCAAGCGCTCTCTCTTACGGGCATGGGAAACGCATGTTTATATTGCCAAAGCAAGTGAAAAACAATAAACAAAAGTGATATAAGCAATCAGAAATTAATAGTTAACATTACAAACACAAAAGTTTCAAAAGGATAAAGACATCTCAAATGTTATATTATTAGCTAGGTACAGTGTTGTAACAGTGTGCAAATAGTTGTAGTATGAATGGCAAGGGAAAATAAACAGATATAGGTTGTATTTACAAAGGTGTTTGTGCTACACTGGTTGCCCTTTTCTTGTGGCAATAGGTCACACATTTGGCTGCTGTGATTGCACACTGAGGTATTTTGACAAATAAGGGAGTTTGTCAATATTTGATTGGTTTTCAAATTCTTTCTTGGTCTGTGTGAACTGAAGGAAATATGTGTCTCTATGTTCATAGAAGGTTAGGAAGTGCATCTTAGTTTCCACCTTGTTTTGTGGACAGTGGGCACATAGCCTTTCTTCTCTCTCTCTGCCTATGGCGGCCTCTCTCAGTAGCAAGGCTCATGGAGTCTGTAAATAGGCAAAGTTTTCTTAAGTTTGGGTCAGTCACCATGGCACTGGCGTACTGGATACCCTCACAGCCCAATGAGGGCCCATGCGCCTGTCTGACATTGGTATATTTGTATTTTATTTAATAAATCATTTTCAAAGTAACCCTCCAAAAAGTCATTCATAAACCTTTTTAATTTAAATATGTACTAGGAAGCTAAGTATTTGTTTATTGGGCTTCAATAATGTGACTGATCAAAGTCCCTCAGGCCTTGAAAAATAATTAAACTGATTGAAATTAAGGGGATATTGGTGAGCAAATGCCTGGTCAGAACTACGACGGCGCCAGTGCCATGAGTGGAGCTTACTTAGGTGTTCAAAAGTGCATGTCAGACCGAGAGCCTAACTCTTCTTAATTCTTCATGAGTTTTAGTTTAGAAAACGATCTCTTCACAGACAGACAGTTACAGGGATGGTTATAAACTGCTTGATTGCCATAGCAACATCAGGGAAACTGGGAAGAATGGAGTGGTGCTTCAAATATAGCAGTTCTGCAATATCTTTAATTGAGTCTCTCACAGTCTCCTTAATTGTAGGCCTAGGAAGCGCTGGGACATGTTGTCTGTATACTGGACAGCCAGTAAATTGGCAGATGCAAATAGATATCTTTAGTGGACAACAGTTCTTGCGTTCTTGATTTTGTTCATACTGGTGAACTGTCATTTGAGTTGTGGTTGCAATATTAACAGTCCTTTATCTCTAGTATATCTTGCCATGCACCATTCAAGACTAAGTTTAAATTGTGTGCAGCGCAATGGACAAATAATGCACAATGTCGCAGAAAAATCTGTATGGGTTGTCAATACTCAGTATAGAAAACAGTCGGGCCTGTAACCTGGACCTACAGGCCGTGGTAAACATTTGCACACAAAAATGCAAGCCGACGCAGCCGCATACTGTAGCTACTATAGGCCTCTACATAGAAAAAAAGAGAGATTGGCATTAATAGACTGGTTTTACACACAACAACTTTCTATCCAAGCTGGGAGAGAGCCCGAGGAATGGCTCATGTCATGCACGTTCAGGTAGGATATACAGGACAGTTGCGAACTCTGACCTTTTGGAGGGTCCAGAGAAACTGCATTACGCCAGTGCACAGTCCTCAGGTATTCTGCCACTGTATATTCTCTTTTTAGGGCAAGGTAGCATTCCACTTTGCTCTGTTTTTTGGTTAATTACTTCCAATGTGTCAAATAGTTTTCTCATGATTTGGTTGGGTCTAATTGTGTTGCTGTCCTGGGGCTCTGTGGGGTCTGTTATTGTTTGTGAACAATGTCCCAGAACAAGCTGGCTGAGGGGACTTCTCTAGGTTAATCTCTTTGTAGGTGATGGCTCTGTTATGGAAGATTTAGGTGTTGCTTCCTTTTAGGTGGTTGTACAACATAACATCTCTTTTCTGGATTTTGATAATTAGCGGGTATCGTCCTAATTCTTCTCTGCATGCATTAGTTTGGGTTTTACGTTCTACACAGAGTCTCAATTTGACTTGGTTTGTCCCATTTTGTAACTTTTTGGGGTTGGTGAGTAGACCTCAGACCTCACAACCATAGAGGGTAATTGGTTCTATAACTGGTTCCAGTATTTTTAGCCAGATCCTAATTGGGATGTTGAATGTTATGTTCCTTTTGATGGCATAGAAGGCCCTTCTTGCCTTGTCTCTCAGATCATTCACAGCTTTGTGGAAGGTACCTGTGGCGCTGATGTTTAGGCTGAGGTAGGTATAGTTCTTTGTGTGCTCGAGGGCAATGGTGTCTAGATAGAATTTGAATTTGTTGGACACCATTATTTTTGTCTTACTGAGATTTACTGTCAAGGCCCAGGTCTGACAGAATCTGTGCAGAATATCTAGGTGCTGCTGTAGGCCTGCCTTGGTTGGGGACAGAAGCACCAGATCATCTGCAAACAGTAGACATTTGCCTTCAGAGTATAGTAGGGTAAGGCCGGGTGCTACAGACTGATCTAGTGCCCTCGCCAATTCATTGATATATATGTTGAAGAAGGTGGGGCTCAAGCTGCATCCCTGTCTCACCCCATGGACCCGAGGAAAGAAATCTGTGTTTTTTGCCAATTTTAACTGTACACTTGTTGTTTGTGTACATTCATTTTATAATGTTGTATGTTTTCCCCCCAACACAGCTTTTCATCAATTTATATAGCAGACCCTCATGCCAAATTGAGTCAAAAGCTTGTTTTGAAATAAACAAAGCATGAGAAGACTGCTTTTGTTTGTGTGTCAGTTTGGGTGTGCAGGGTGTATATGTGGTCTGTCGTACAGTAATTTTGTAAAAAGCCAATTTGACATTTGCCCAGGACATTGTTTTCACTAAGGAAATGTAGGAGTCTGCTGTTGATGATGCTGCAGAGGATTTTCCAAAGGTTGCTGTTGAGGCATATCCCATGGTAGTTTTTGGAGTTGGATTTGTCTCCACTTTTGTGGATTAGGGTGATCAGGCCTTGGTTCCAAATTTTGGAGAAGGTGCCAGAGCTGAGGTCTGTATATTTGATTATTTTGTTAAGGATATTGTCAACACCACAGGCCTTTTGAGGGTTTGTATTTTGTCCTGTAGTTCATTCAATGTAATTGGAGAATCCAGTGGGTTCTGGTTGTCTTTAATAGTTGATTCAAGATTTGTAATTTATCATGCATACGTTTTTGCTCTGTTTTTTGTTAGCACATTCTAAGCATGTATATCTAGAACCTAAAACGGTTCTTTGGCTGTCCCCATAGGAGAACGCTTTGAACAACTATTTTTGGTTCCAGGTAGAACCCTTTTCAATTCCATGTAGAACCCTTTCCACAGAGGGTTCTACATGAAACCCAAAAAGATTTTACCTGGAACCAAAAAGGGTTCTCCTATGGAACCCTTTTTTTCTAAGAGTGTATGACCAAAAAGATTCGAGAAGTGGTTTATCCATTCATCTCCATTTTGGATAGATAGCTCTTTGTGTTGATCCCAGAAGTGGTTTGATTCTATGTATTCTTCAATTACATTGAGCTGATTTCTGATGTGCTTTCCCTTCTTTTGCCTTAGTGTATTTCTGTAGTGATTTAATATTTCACCATAGTGAAGACATAGGCTCAGGTTTTTTGGGTCTCTGTTTTTGAACGGATAGGTTTCTACATTTCTTTCTTAGGTTTTTGCATTCTTCATCAAACCATTTGTCATTGTTGTTCATTTTCTTAGGTTGTCTGCTTGGAATTGTTTTATTTGATAGGGAAGCTGAAAGGTCAAATATTCAGTTTAGGCTTTCTACTACAGGTTTACACCTTCACTATTGCAGTGAAATGTTTTGTTCAGGAAGTTGTCTAAGAGGGATAACATTTTTGTTTGCCAATAGTTTTTTGGTAGGTTTCTACACTACTTTCCTTCCATCTATAACATTCCTTAATAGCATGCAGTTTGTTCGGCTCTGATGCCTCATGTTGAGTGTTGCTCTGTTCAAGCAACTGTAATTTTGCTGTGATCTGATAGGGGTGTCAGTGGGCTGACTGCGAACGCACTGAGAGACTCTGGGTTGAGTTCGGTGATAAAGTAGTCTACAGTACAACTGCCAAGGGATGAGTTTTAAGTGTATCTACTGAAGGAGTCCCCTCGAAACCTACCAGACCCAGCGTGCGGTAGATTTGTTGGTTGTTTTGTCATAGTTGTGTCTGGGGGGCATATTGGGGAGGGAATGCTGTCCCCTCCAGGTAGGTGTTTGTCCCCCTGTGTGCTGAGAGTGTCAGGTCCTTGACTGATTCTGGCGTTTAGGTCGCCACAGACTAGAATATGGAAATGGTTGATCTCCCCATCTAGGATGGAGAAGCTGTTGTCATTAAAGCATGGATTCTAGTGGGGGTATACAAGTAGCACACAGGAGAACATTTTTCTCTGTTATTCAAACCAGATGTAAAATGCTCCTGTTTTGATTAATTCAATAGAGTGGGCTAGGTCTGATTTACACCAAATTAGCATACCCCCTGAGTCGCTTCCCTTTTTCACTCCTGGTAGTTTGGTGGATGGGACTAACAGCTCTCTGTAACCAGTGGGTCTGTCTCCTCTATACCAGGTTTCTTGTAGGATGACAATGTCTGTATTTCTGATGTCTTTGGTGAAGTCTGGGTTCCTGCTCTTTAGGCCAAAGGCAGATGACCTCAGACCTTGGATATTCCAGCATGATATAGTAACAGCTTTGTGTTCCATAGTGTCCAGTGTTGTGCTTGGGGCTGAATGGGGCTTGGGCGGGTGTAGGAGTGGGGGTTGGTCCTATTGCTCTGCTCACAGCCTGGGCGTCTGTCTGTCGCTCTCTCTCTCAGGTGTTACGGTACTTCAAGAGACAGCCAGTGTGCCTAACGCTCAGAGAGGAAGAAAGAGATGAGAGAAAGCCAGCTAGTCTTAGCAGGTGCACGGTTTCCCTTGATTCATACTTAAATGGGGATCAAAAGGAGCTTCTCTCTCGCGCACACAGTCACTGTCGAAGGAAAACCTCATCTCCAACTTTTCAGGATTTAAATGTGTTATTTTTTATGAACAAACATACAATTATGAAACTTCAGAAGCTATTTTGAATACATTGAGGGGAGTTAATGCTTCCAATACATGTATAAACATGAAAATGGGCAAAAATGGAGTTAAAAGGTTTTCATCAGACAGCGACGAAATGCACACACATGCTCACACACGCATGCACTCATACAAAAACACATGCACGCATACACACACAAATTAAGAAAATTCAGTGGATTGTTATACTGTATGGGACATTATTGTCCAGGAGTTAACAATGCATTGTATTACTATGTGATGTCATCAGAGAGCATCATAATGCTTTTTGTTGAAACCTCAATGACCAAAGTCTTTCTAGATACGGTGGTCTCGGTGGTGGCAGTGTGAGGGGGGAGAGAGCGGTGAGGGGAGAGGGGTGGATGGCAGAGGAGGGAGGGAGGAGATGTAGAGGAGGATGGGAGAGAAGAATGGAGGGAAAGATAGAAGAGATGGAGAATGGATGGGGGAGAGGGGGGTGTAGGAGGGTCAGGTGATGAGGTGGTGAGGTGTGGGGGGCGAGAGAGGAAGAGGTAGAGGAGGGTGACGAGAGTGCCATACTAAAAGATGTGTGTTGTAGAATGAAAGGATGAAGGGTGAGTGGAGGAGGGTGGGTCATTAGAGGCTGCGGTATGGGGACAGGGGGATGAGGAGGTGGGAGGCTGGGGGTAGAGTGTGTCTGTAAGAGCTGTGTTTGTATGGGGTGTGCATCTAGCTTTAGAGAGGTATTTAGGGAAGTGGAGTGTGTGTTTTTATCTTGAGTGTGTGCCACATGTGTACGTGTGTGTGTGGGGTGTGTGTATGGCTCTGGGGAGGGGGTATGGTGTGTGTGTCCCGGTGTGTGTGTCTCTGTTCCCTGTAGCAGTCTCTGCATGTGCTCTCGTGCCTGCTCCTGCAGACAGCGATACTTGCCCATCTCCTCAGCGCTGAAGCTGATTGGCTGTTGAGCCAGAGGAGGGGAGGGGTCTTGTGACCACTGACCGCTGTGAGGTAAAGTTAGGGCAGGATATGAGGTCACAGCAGGATGTGATGTCAGGGAAGGACAGGACGTGTCCTCTCCAGTTTTCTCAGGGCTCTGAGACGAGAGGGGTTGAGGGTCCGGTCGACTACTTTGAACCGCTCCATTCTTCATACTCTCCTTCCCTTGGTTGTGGTCCTGGACCTGTGTCTGGACCTGGTCTTGATTGTGGTCCTGTTTCTCTGTTTGGTCAGGGTCCTCTCTTTCTGCCCCTCGTCTCTTAGTTCCTCTCCTGATCGCTGGTAGTTTCCCAATAAGTGGCAGTAGCAGAGTTCTGCTGGGGTTCCCCTCTCTGGGCTTTGGGGGGGCTTTGGGCTCTCTGTCTGAGAGACATGTAGGCTGTGCTGTGGGGTTGGGGCTCCTGTCCTGTGGATGGGTGGTATCAGTGCTGGGCAGAGGTCTAGGAGGAGTAGGTTTGAGGCTGGGGGCTTGGTGTTTCTCCTTTGTGGGTGAGGGAGATGGTGCTCGCCTGGGCACCCCTGTTGTTTTTCTCCCAGTCAAGATGAGTCTTGAGCGGGTACTAACGCTACTCCACCCCCCACTCAGGTCTGACACACTGGTGCTGCTGCTACAGGAGCCAGGGCTGGGCCGTCGGGGCAGCCAGTCAGGGCTAGAATCAGGCCAGGGGCCTGTGCTGGAGATGGGGCATCTGGTAACCTGCACACTGGGGACAGACTGGGAGCCAGGACTGGGGCTGTGTCTATGGTCAGGGCATCTGGTAACCCAGTCCCAGCTAAAACAATCAGGGCTGGGGCTGGGGCTAGGTCGCGATCCCTTCTCCCACCTGCTCCAGCTTTCTCTACCTTCAGTGGACCTCTGTCTCTCCCAGTTGTCATCCCAGCTGTATCTGTCCTCCCTGCAGTATGTCCTCCTATCCTCCCAACTGTCACTGCTGCCCCAGGTACATCTGTCTGGGCTTGAGTTCCCTGGTCCCCTGTCCCAGACCTCTCCCTCCCCAGGACTAGACCTCCATCCCCTGTCCCCCTCCAGAGTCCTGTGACTGGGGGTCGAGAGATACCCATGCCAGCCCCTTCCACTGACTCCTCCAGGGCTGGATCCCTTGCTTACTAACCCATACCTCCTACTCCCCCTATCCCTGTTCCCTCTCTCCCTACCACCCCTCTCCCTGCTCCCTCTTTCCCACCAGCCTCTACTCCCTCCATCCCAGCTCTCCCTCCTCCCACTCTCTGTTCTCTCCCACTCCTCACTCTCTGACCACTTTCTATTCATGTGTTTCCTGTTTCTGTGGATGTATTTAATCTTCCTCACTGGGCCACAAGAAATGTTGCTACCAGGGATGTTGTCATGACGACTGTAGATTGGGTTGTCCCCGTGGCAACCGTGGAGACAACCATATGCCACTGGGAGGTTGTGAGCCTTTCCCGAGGGCGACCCGGAAGTAGAACACAGAGAGGAGTCTGAACACCAGTAGAAAGGCCATCCCTCCCTTTCTCCTCTCTCCACCTTTCCATATCTCTCTCTCTCTATCTCTCTATACAGCTGAGACTCTGTGCTGTAATACTCTGTCCTCTCTCTGACTCTTGGTGCTGGGTTGAACGGGGAGGCAGAGTTATAGTTATAGTGATGTTGGTCTCTACTGTGAGGCCTCTGTCTGTCAGAGCAGGGCACAGACTCAGAGTCACACTCCCCCAGCAGGCACAGAGTCCCACCCCTCCTCCTCTTCCCCCTCCTCCTCCTCTTCCCCCCTGCCTTTCTTCTCCTCTTTCCGCCCGTCTCGCCCTCCCGCTCTATTTCCCTGTCTCCTTCTCCCCCTCTGTCTCCGTCACATCTCCTCTTTCCGCCCCACCAGGTGGAAACAGAGGTTATGACGCTCCTAAGACGCTGCCGCTCTCCCTCACACTCGTCTGAAGTCCCATTATACCTTTCCCCTCTCCTCCTCTTCTTCTTTGTGCTGTCGTTTACATTTCGGCATGACACATCTGTCGGAGTGCTTACTGAACCGCCCACGGAGTGTGTGCGCGAGCTGGCAGCGTGCGTACACACACATCTAACCTCGCTTGCACACACACACACGGCGGCACGGGGCTGGATGACAGCCTCTAATTTAGGCTTGGGGGTTCTGATGGCTCGTTCTCTCTCCTGTCTCACATGTCCTCCTAATCTGCCTCCCTGGGGATTGTGGGGGTTTGTGTGAGTGTTGTCACCGCAAAGGGGGTCACCGTTCCCGAAGAGGGGGTGGTGCCATCTGAACCCAGATTCACCTCCACTCTCTGGCACTGTTGCTTCTGCCTGGAAGGCTGCTGTCACTCCATGTGCTTCTGTCTTCTCTACAACGTGACAGGATGATGAGTGTGTGGCTCCCTCATCTGTCCCGCCTGTCTCTGTATATAGATCTGTATTGGATTCTACATTTTCTGTGTCCCGAGGAGGAGGCTGGGAGCTAGAGAACATGAGGGAGTCGGACTCCTCTATGTGTTTCTCTGTCTCCTGCTGGCTTGCTGAGTGGTTACAGTGTGACTTGGTTTGACAGTGGTTGTGGTTGTGTTCAGGGTTAAAGTGTAGTGGGTTGGTGTGGGGTTGCCAGTGTGTGGGCTTGCAGCTGTAGGAGAGGTGGGGTTTGGCTGTGGTAAACTGCAGCAGTTTTACTGGCCATCTCAGACGGGTGGATCCGTCTCTGGCAACCACATGGAGATATGAAGACATAGGAGTCTGATTCACCTCGTGGCCCTGTTGTCTGTGCTCTGTACTCCTGTTCCCCTCCTCCCTCTCTTCCCTCTCATCTGCTGTCCCGTGTTCAGGGCTCTGGTCTGTTTCTCTCAGTCTGGCTTTACGGGTAGGACAGCCTGGGTCATGGCTAGCAGAGAACCTGTCTCTCTCCTCCCCTCCTCTCTTCTCTCTTCTCTCCTCCCCATCTTCCCCGCCTGAGGGTTCTGTCTTGTTTCCGGGGTGGAGGCTGTTGGTTGGTTGTCCTAGTAACAGGTTGTCTGGGTGACGCAGCCGTAGCTCATCTCCTCCCCTTCCCTTCTTCATCTCCCCTCTTCCTCCTCTCCCCTCCTCCTCTTGCTGGTCTGAGAAGACAGAGGCAGATGGCTCTAGCCTTGGGCCCCTCCTGGAGAAACAGAAGGATACCCCCACCCTTCCTCTGTCTCTACCCCACGGAAAGGCAGGGTCCTGGGGAGAGCTGTTCAGGCGAGGCTGGGGATCCTCCAGAGAAGGTCCACATCTGGAATGCAAGGCTGGGGGTGGGGAGGCTTGGAAGGGCCCTCCAGGGAAGATGGGTATGTGGGTAGGGTCCTCTGGCTGCTGGGGCTGGGAGTTGGAGAGAGGCTTGGTCTGGAGATGGGGGGAGTCCTCTCCCTGGAGGCTGAGAGGGATGGTCTGGGGCTGGGTTAGAGGTAGGGTAACAGCGGGTCGCTGGGAGTTCCCTGTGGTTTGGATTAACCCTGTTTGGATCAAGGGGACATAGTGGTCCCCTGGTTTGTAGTCTCTCTCTCCACAGTGTCTCTCTGAATGCTGGATCTCAGCTCTCACTGTCCCTCGGAACCTAACAATCTGGCCTGGTACCCTGGTGCAAAGGAGAGGAGAGGTGGAGACGAGAGGATAGCAGAGAACAGAATAAATATAACATTTGTGAAAATGTCAAACACTGTCCATATTATGCAGTTTCCCTTGAGTGTTCATGTTATATTAACTCAGCCCGTGTTTACAGTATCTAGGCCAGCTCTTACATCCATCACTCTGAGAACCAGAGAGACTGACAGAGTGTGTGCAAGTGAGTGTATGTGGACAGTATGTGTGTATCATAGAGATCTCCTTTCAGTGCGCTTGGAAAGCAGGTCTACACACACACACACACACACACACACACACACACACACACACACACACACACACACACACACACACACACACACACACACACACACACACACACACACACTCTCTCTTACCTGTGTGTCTGTTGTCGTAGCAGTGCTAGTTGGTGCAGGTGTCTCAGAGCTCTCTCCTGCTTGCGGTCGTCCTTCCACGACTTAGACGCAACGTTCCGAGCAAACTCCCTCTGCTTCAACTCCTTTAGTCTCTACAGGGAGGAGAGGAGAGGGTCAGTGTGTGTGTGTGTTGTGTGGAAACTCTATTTCAGCTCCCTCTATCTGTGGGAAGAACCATCTCTGAGTGTGAATTGTGTATCAATCAAAAGTGTTGTTTCTACATCCTCTGCATGTTGTTTCTACATCCTCTGCATGTTGTTTCTACATCCTCTGCCATAGAAACTGTATGACAGGCAGAATGGTGATGATTGAGTACTGACAGTGTTATAAGCCTAATGATGATGAGAGTTGCAGTCTGTCAGATTGTCATCTCTCAGCAGGCTGCAGTGTATCAACCCTTCAATCATCAGCCTAAATGCCAGCAACCATCTGTCACATTAATATGGACTTCATCATAAGAGGATCATTTAGGAAACGTACTTCATTACGCAAATCTCAGTGATAATCCTGCTTATTGAAATCTTACATTGAAAACATTGACTGAAGTATGATGTTGTTACTGATAGAAACTACAGACCACTGATAGGATAAATAAAGCATAGACCACACTACAAGAACTGCATTGGAAGGCCCTAAAATCCCTCTAATTTAGAATCATCTAGAACTGCTCTGGAACTCCTGTCTAACTCCCTAGAACCCTCTAGAACTGAACCTGGAACTCACCTCTAACTCCGTAGAACTCTCTAGAACTGAACCTGGAACTCACCTCTAACTCCGTAGAACTCTCTAGAACTGAACCTGGAACTCACCTCTAACTCCGTAGAACTCTCTAGAACTGAACCTGGAACTCACCTCTAACTCCGTAGAACCCTCTAGAACTGAACCTGGAACTCACCTCTAACTCCGTAGAACTCTCTAGAACTGAACCTGGAACTCACCTGGAACTCCGTAGAACTCTCTAGAACTGAACCTGGAACCCACCTCTAACTCCGTAGAACCCTCTAAAACTGAACCTGGAACTCACCTCTAACTCCGTAGAACTCTCTAGAACTGAACCTGGAACTCACCTCTAACTCCGTAGAACTCTCTAGAACTGAACCTGGAACTCACCTCTAACTCCGTAGAACTCTCTAGAACTGAACCTGGAACTCACCTCTAACTCCGTAGAACTCTCTAGAACTGAACCTGGAACTCACCTCTAACTCTCTAGAACTGAACCTGGAACTCACCTCTAACTCCGTAGAACTCTCTAGAACTGAACCTGGAACTCCTAAGATCACAGCAAGCACCATCTCTGTATCATCAGCACTGAGAAACAGATCACTACACTGTGTGTGTGTGTGGGTCTCCTCTCCATCGGTCTGCTCCTTCAGGTGTGCCAGCTCTTTCAGGGAAATAGTGATTCATGTCTCTTTCTCTGCCTTCCTTTGTTAATAATTTTTCATCCTGCCTTTATCTGCGCTTGGCAGGTAGAGGTATATGTGTGTGTGTGTGTGTGTGTGTGTGTGTGTGTGTGTGTGTGTGTGTGTGTGTGTGTGTGTGTGTGTGTGTGTGTGTGTGTGTGTGTGTGTGTGTGTGTCAGTGTGTGTGTGTGTGTCAGTGTGTGTGTCTTCAGGCTGTAGAGGGATGTAAGGTGTCTGACAATAGCTGCTTCACTCCTCTATTCTATCAGCCTCTCTCTCCTCTCCTGTCTCCCCTTCTCTCGCTCTCTCTCGCTCTCATTAGTTTATCATATTTACACCTAACTTACTGTCTAGGAGCCTCCATTTGATCTAACAATAGATCTATAATTGTATCTAGCCACTATCTATCCCAACAGCTGATTATTTCCTGCATCTCTGTCTGACATGTCGTTCAGTCCCTCCTCTCTTCCGTCTTTCTCTCTCTCTCCTTCCCTCCTTACTCCTTCTACCCCTCCTCTCTCACTCTCCTCTCTTGCTATCATGAAATCACACACACAGTAAACCCTAAGGGCACATCTTGATACACTCAAATGAGCATGCATTTATTCATGCACACTCTCACCATCACACCTCCCGTGGCTGCTAATCAATGTCAGATAAATTCATCCTGCTAATCCAGGAACACACACACACACGTTGACAGTTCTCAGGTTAATCTGTAGTGAGCAGAACGCAAACGAGTGTTTCTATGTATTATCACTCACTACTTAACATCCCACTGTCAGCTCACTGTAGACGGCTTTGATGTGCTCTACTTGTGTGTGTGTGTGTGTGTGTGTGTGTGTGTGTGTGTGTGTGTGTGTGTGTGCGTATTCATGTATTCATGTGTGCGTGCCTGCGTACGTGTGTGTGTGTAGGTAGCGTACAGTAAGGGGCTTTGAGTCTTTGATGTCAAATGCTGGTATGTGGGAAATATTAATCCTATTCCTACTCAGATGCATACATAATACATAACTAACTCTCTATCCGTGTGTATGTGGACATGATTAACTATAGTTGTTGGGACCAGAACTCCCCACAAGAATAGTAAACAAACAAAAATTTGACCAACTGGGGACATTTTGTTAGTCCCCACAAATGCTATCTCTAGGCGGTTTAGGGTTAAGGTTAGAATTAGGGTTAGAATTAGGTTTTAGGTTAGGGTTAGGAGCTAGGGTTAGGTTTAGGGTTAAGGTCAGGGTTAAGGTTAAGGTTAGGGAATATAGGATTTTGAATTTAACTTAAGTTTTCCTCTCCATAAGGTTAGTTGTAGAAGAATGTGTGTGTCTGACAGGACTTCAATCATAGAAGGAGCAGATCTGTCAGTGACTGGACCACCTGAGAGTAGAGGAGTGAAGAGGAGGGGATGGAATAGAAGGAACATTTTTATTTGTCACATGCGCTGAATACAACTTTACAGTGAAATGCTTAAGAGCCCTTTCCCAACAATGCATAGTTAAAAAGTAAGAAAAAATAGCAAAAAAGAAAAACAAATTAAATGTTGTCACGCCCTGACCTTAGAGAGCCTTTTTATGTCTCTATTTTGGTTTGGTCAGGGTGTGATTTGGGGTGGGCATTCTATGTTTTGTTTTCTATGTTTCTTTATTTCTATGTTTTGGCCGGGTATGGTTCTCAATCAGGGACAGCTGTCTATCGTTGTCTCTGATTGGGAATCATACTTAGGTAGCCCTTTTTCCCTCCTTTCAGTGTGGGTAGTTATCTTTGTTAGTGGCACTATAGCGCTGTAAGCTTCACGGTTGTTTTTCGTTTGTTGTTTTGTTGGCGACATTTTTAATAAAAAGAGAAATGTACGCTCACCACGCTGCACTTTGGTCCACTTCCTTCAACGGCCGTGACAAATGTATTAAAAACGTAAAGCTGATATGTCTTCAGTTAATAAGAATTCAACCCCTTTATTATGGCAAGCCTAAATAAGTTCAGGAGTAAAAATGTGCTTAACAAGTCACATAATAACTTGCATGGACTATAGTGATTTTAGATTTTTGAATGACTCACACATACAATTATCTGTAAGGTCCCTCAGTCGAGCAGTGAATTTCAAACACAGATTCAACCACAAAGACCAGGGAGGTTTTCCAATGCCTCACAAAGAAGGGCATCTATTGGTAGATGGGTAAAAATAAATCCAACATTGAATATCCCTTTGAGCATGGTGAAGTTATTAATTACACTTTGGATGGTGTATCAATACACCCAGTCACTACAAAGATGCAGGTGTCCTTCCTAACTCAGTTGCTGGAGAGGAAGGAAACCACTCAGAGATTTCACCATGAGGCCAATTGTGACTTTAAAACAGTTACAGAGTTTAATGGCTGTGAAAGCAGAAAACTAAGGATGGATCAACAACATTGTAGTTACTCCACAATACTAATCTAAATGACAGAGTGAGAAGAAGGAAGCCTGTGCAGAATAAAAAATATTCCAAAACATGCATCCTGTTTGCAATAAGACACTAAAAGTAAAACTGCAAGACATCTGGCAAAGAAATTAACTTTATGTCCTGATACAAACTGTTATGTTTGGGGCAAATCCAACACAACACATTACTTTCCATATTTTAAGCATCATCTTATGTGGTGGCTGCATCATCTTATGAGTATAATTGTAATCGTTAAGGACTGGGATGTTTTTTAGGATAAAAAATAAACAGAATGGAGCTAAGCACATGTAAAATCCTAGAGAAAAACCTGGTTCAGTCTGCTTTCCACAAGACACTTGGAGATGAATGCAGCTTTTAGCAGGACAATAACCTAAAACACGAATTTACATTTGAGTTGCTTACCAGGAAGACAGTGAATGTGGCCGAGTTTTGACTTAAAATCTGCTTAAAATCTATAACAAGCCTTGAAAATTAATTTGACAGAGCTTGAAGAATTTTGAAAAGAATAATGGGCAAATATTGTTCAATCCAGGTGTGTTACGCTCTTAGAGACTTACCCAGAAAGACTCACAGCTGTAATAGCTGCTAAAGGTGATTCTAACATGCATTGACTCAGGGGTGTGAATACTTATGTAAATGAGATATTTGCAAACACTTCTAAAAACATGTTTTCACTTTGTCATATGGGGTATTGTGTGTAGACGGGTGAGACAAAAATCTATTTTATACATTTTAAATTCAGGATGTAACATAACAAAATGTGGAATAAGTCAAGGGGTATGAATACTTTCTGAAGGCACTGTAGGTAGAGGTAAAAGTGTCTAGGCAATCAGGATAGATAGTAGCAGCCGCAGCGTATGTGAAAAGAGTGTGAAAGTGTGTCTGTGTGAGTGTGTGTGTATGTGGCGTCAATATGCAATAGTGCCAGCATTGGTTTGTGGTGGTAAGTAGAGGGCTATGAAAATGATAGATGAAAACTCTCTTGGTAAATAGTATGGTCTACAGCTTATCATGAGATATTCTAACCAATGCGAGCAGAACCTCGAGACTTCCTTAATATTAGGGATCGCACACCAGCTCTTGTTAACAAAGAGACCCCCCCGAGTTTATCCCACGCTGCCGTTCTGTCCTGTATAGAAAAAACAGCTAGATTTATATTTTACATGTCCTTGTTCATCCACAACTCAGAGAAACATAGGATATTACAGTTCTTCAGATCACATTGATAAGATAGTTATAAACGGAGCTCCTCCAGTTTATTCTCCAGTGATTGCACGTTCGAGGGAAGAGGCGGTTTACACACTCGCCGATGTAGTCTCGTCATAGGAAATGATGGGGGAAATATTATGTAAAGCGCAAAAAAACCACACAAAATAGAACAATTGGTCAGGATCCCGTAAAACAGCTCCTATTCCCTCCAGCACCATAGACCTGGAAAAAAGCACTAGAAAATAAGAGGTAAGGAATGGAGAGGAAGAGTAATGACTGAATGTACAGTGGTTCTTCCTTTAAAAGTTGTGTCGTACTGCAGCACACCTTGCGGGCTGCAGCAGAATTCTATGGCACGTTATTTAAGTGGCAGCCATTGTTGCCATTTATGCTAGTTAGTGCTAGTTTGACCACCAGAGGGCATCTTTGAGAAGCATTTGACTTTTTTAATATTGGCTGTACTCGAGAATTGAAAACCTTTTTTTGTAAGAACATAGTATATGGGATTGATTTTAAGAAATTTAGCTTAATTCATTTGATGAATATTATGGTGTTTCTATTCCAAGAAAAACTAAAAACTAAACCCTCAGGATTTCCATTAGTAAAATATGTCGCTGTACAACGTGACCGGTCGGGAGTAGGCTACTGTACTAAGAGCAAAATAATCCTAATATTTCCACACCCTAATTGTAGGCTAGCCAATACCCAAACGGAGATTCAGTGAAAAGAAATCGAAAATCGAATTGATTTATCAACAAATTGGTATTTCCAAGATGGCGTAGCAGTCAGACGTCTTTGTCCTTCGTCTTGTCGTGTCCCATGTATATATATTTTTTATATATTTTTCTTCCCATATCTTTTTAATATTTTTCTAAACCTCAACTTCAAAATACTCTCCTGCAACCCGCCTCACCCAATGTGGTGTGGATCTGTTTTTTCTAAAGTATTTTTATTTACCTCGGAACCGGAATCGCCCAACAGAAGCTAGCCAGCTCACTAGCTACTAGTTTGTACAACGCGACTCAAACCAGAGCATACCGGACCTATTTTCTCTCCATATCCCCGGATTCCTACCGCAAGCTCTGAACCTTTTCACCTGGATCATCACAGCAGGCTAGCTGCAATCCGAGTGACTACTCCTGGCTAACGTCTTTCCCGAAGCAAGCACCAATTAGCCTGGAGCTAGCCCATGCTAGGCCCATTCTCCCGGCTAGCTGAAGAGGCCCATCAGACACTCCTGGGCTACAATACCCGGACCCCTTCTACTGCCGTTACGGGGCACGGAACCCCGCCGATACTTCACGACTGCAGACGTAACCTGCTCGAGGGGGTACTCAACTGGCCCCTACGTCGCGACGTCCCCTGAATGCCCATCTGCTAGCCTGCTAGCCGCGGCCGGCTAGCTGCTAGCCGCGGCCCGCTAGCTGTCTAGAGCATATTGGACTGTTAGCTGAATAGATCCATCGGCCAATTTCTTGGGCCACTATACCTATTTTGCCATATGGACATGGACCCCTCTGCTACCTAATCCATCACGACTGGTCTAGCGACGTCACCGCACGCAGAGGCTAAAACATACTTTCCTCCATCGCGATGTCCCTCTAAGGCCCTTCTGCTAGCTTGCTAGCCCCAGCCTGCTAGCTGTCTGAATCGCCGTGTCTCCAGCCAGCCCAACAACTCACTGGACCAATCACTCAGCTATCACCCAGCCCAATCACTCAGCTACGCATGCCTCTCCCTAATATCAATATGCCTTGTCCATTACTGTCCTGGTTAGTGATTATTGTCTTATTTCACTGTAGAGCCTCTAGCCCTGCTCAATATGCCTTAATCAACCATTTAGTTCCACCTCCCACATATGCGGTGACATCACCTGGTTTAAACGTCTCTAGAGACAATATCTCTCTCATCATTACTCAATGCCTAGGTTTACCTCCAATGTACTCACATCCTACCTTACCTTTGTCTGTACATTATGCCTTGAATCTATTCTATCGCGCCCAGAAACCTGCTCCTTTTACTCTCTGTTCCTAACGTACTAGATTACCAGTTCTGATAGCCTTTAGCCGTACCCTTATCCTACTCCTCTGTTCCTCTGGTGAGTAATCCAGGCCCTGCAGTGCCTAGCCCCACTCCCATTCCCCAGGTGCTCTCATTTGTTGACTTCTGTAACCGTAAAAGCCTTGGTTTCATGCATGTTAACATTAGAAGCCTCCTTCCTAAGTTTGTTTTATTCACTGCTTTAGCACACTCTGCCAATCCGGATGTCCTAGCCGTATCTGAATCCTGGCTTAGGAAGACCTCCACAAACCCTGAAACATCCATCTCTAACTATAACATTTTCCGACAAGATAGAACTGCCAAAGGGGGCGGTGATGCAATCTGCTGCAGAGAAAGCCTGCAGAGTTCTGTCTTACTATCCAGGTCTGTACCCAAACAATTCAAGCTTCTACTTTAAAAAATCCACCTTTCCAGAAACAAGTCTCTCACCGTTGCCACTTGCTATAGACCACCCTCTGCCCCCAGCTGTGCCCTGGACACCATATGTGAATTGATTGCCCCCCATCTATCTTCAGAGCTCGTGCTGCTAGGTGACCTAAACCGGGGCATGCTTAACACCCAAGCCATCCTATAATCTAACACGGAACCCAAACCGGCTGCGCCCGTGCGCCATCGTGCATAAATGTAGTTTGTCCCCCTACACCAAACGCGATCACGACACGCATGTTAAAATATCAAAACAAACTCTGAACCAATTACATTAATTTGGGGACAGGTCGAAAAGCATTACACATGTACAGTGGGGAGAACAAGTATTTGATACACTGCCGATTTTGCCGATTTTCCTACTTACAAAGCATGTAGAGGTCTGTAATTTTTATCATAGGTACACTTCAACTGTGAGAGACGGAATCTAAAACAAAAATCCCGAAAATCACATTGTATGATTTTTAAGTAATTAATTCGCATTTTATTGCATGACATAAGTATTTGATACATCAGAAAAGCAGAACTTAATATTTGGTACAGAATCCTTTGTTTGCAATTACAGAGATCATACGTTTCCTGTAGTTCTTGACCAGGTTTGCACACACTGCAGCAGGGATTTTGGCCCACTCCTCCATACAGACCTTCTCCAGATCCTTCAGGTTTCGGGGCTGTCGCTGGGCAATACGGACTTTCAGCTCCCTCCAAAGATTTTCTATTGGGTTCAGGTCTGGAGACTGGCTAGGCCACTCCAGGACCTTGAGATACTTCTTACGGAGCCACTCCTTAGTTGCCCTGGCTGTGTGTTTCGGGTCGTTGTCATGCTGGAAGACCCAGCCACGACCCATCATCAATGCTCTTACTGAGGGAAGGAGGTTGTTGGCTAAGATCTCGCAATACATGGCCCCATCCATCCTCCCCTCAATACGGTGCAGTCGTCCTGTCCCCTTTGCAGAAAAGCATCCCCAAAGAATGATGTTTCCACCTCCATGCTTCACGGTTGGGATGGTGTTCTTGGGGTTGTACTCATCCTTCTTCTTCCTCCAAACACGGCGAGTGGAGTTTAGACCAAAAAGCTCTATTTTTGAATCATCAGACCACATGACCTTCTCCCATTCCTCCTCTGGATCATCCAGATGGTCATTGGCAAACTTCAGACGGGCCTGGACATGCGCCTGCTTGAGCAGGGGGACCTTGTGTGCGCTGCAGGATTTTAATCCATGACGGCGTAGTGTGTTACTAATGGTTTTCTTTGAGACTGTGGTCCCAGCTCTCTTCAGGTCATTGACCAGGTCCTGCCGTGTAGTTCTGGGCTGATCCCTCACCTTCCTCATGATCATTGATGCCCCACGAGGTGAGATCTTGCATGGAGCCCCAGACCGAGGGTGATTGACCATCATCTTGAACTTCTTCTATTTTCTTCTATTTTCTAATAATTGCCCCAACAGTTGTTGCCTTCTCACCAAGCTGCTTGCCTATTGTCCTGTAGCCCATCCCAGCCTTGTGCAGGTCTACAATTTTATCCCTGATGTCCTTACACAGCTCTCTGGTCTTGGCCATTGTGGAGAGGTTGGAGTCTGTTTGATTGAGTGTGTGGACAGGTGTCTTTTATACAGGTAACGAGTTCAAACAGGTGCAGTTAATACAGGTAATGAGTGGAGAACAGGAGGGCTTCTTAAAGAAAAACTAACAGGTCTGTGAGAGCCGGAATTCTTACTGGTTGGTAGGTGATCAAATACTTATGTCATGCAATAAAATGCAAATGAATTACTTAAAAATCATACAATGTGATTTTCTGGATTTTTGTTTTAGATTCCGTCTCTCACAGTTGAAGTGTACCTATGATAAAAATTACAGACCTCTACATGCTTTGTAAGTAGGAAAACCTGCAAAATCGGCAGTGTATCAAATACTTGTTCTCCCCACTGTATGGCAATTTAGCTAGTTAGCTTGCACTTGCTAGCTAATTTGTTCTATTTAGCTAGCTTGCTGTTGCTAGCTAATTTGTCCTGGGATATAAACACTGAGTTGTTATTTTACCTGAAATGCACAAGGTCTTCTACTCCGACAATTAATCCACACATATAACGGCCAACCGAATCGTTTCTAGTCATCTCTCCTCCTTCCAGGGTATTTCATTTTTGAACTTATATGGTGATTGGCATCTACACTTTTACCACGACAACTGGCAAAACATTTAGTCTTTCAATCACCCACGTGGGTATAACCAATGAGGAGACGGCACATGGGTACCTGCTTCTATAAACCAATGAGGAGATGGGAGAGGCAGGACTTTCAGCGCGATCTGCGTCAGAAATAGAAAGGAGTTCTATTTTAGCCCTTGGCCTTGCAGACACTCGTTGGTGCGCGCAGGCAGTGTGGGTGCAATAATTGAATAACATGGATTTCTAAATTTATTTTGCGACGTGTCCGGTATGGTCAGCATGTAAGCTTGATGCCCTCAATCTCACACAAATTATCAATGAACCTAGCAGGTACAACCCCAAATCTGTAAACACGGGCACCCTCATAGACATCATCCTAACCAACTTGCCCTCGAAATACACCTCTGCTGTTTTCAACCAGGATCTCAGCGATCAAGTCCATGGAGAATAAGAGCACCTCCTCCTAGATGCCCACTGCACAGAGGCTAGGAAACACTGTCACCACCGATAAATCCACTATAATTGAGAATTTCAATAAGCATTTTTCTATGGCTGGCCATGCTTTCCACCTGGCTACCCCTACCCCGATCAAGAGCCCTGCACCCCCCACAGCAACTCGCCCAAGCCTCCCCATTTCTCCTTCACCCAAATCCAGATAGCTGATGTTCTGAAAGAGCTGCAAAATCTGGACCCCTACAAATCAGCCGGGCTACACAATCTGGACCCTCTCTTTATAAAATGATCTGCCGAAATTGTTGCATTACTAGCCTGTTCAATTACTAGCCTGTTCAACCTCTCTTTCGTATCGTCTGAGATTCCCGAAGATTGGAAAGCTGCCACGGTCATCCCCCTCTTCAAAGAGGGAGACACTCTAGACCCAAACTGCTACAGACCTATATCTATCCTACCCTGTCTTTCTAAGGTCTTCGAAAGCCAAGTTAACAAACAGATTACCGACCATTTCGAATCCCACCGTACCTTCTCCGCTATGCAATCTGGTTTCAGAGCTGTTCATGGGTGCACCTTAGCCATGCTCAAGGTCCTAAACGATATCATAACCGCCATCGATAAGAGACATTACTGTGCAGCCGTATTCATTGACCTGGCCAAGGCTTTCGACTCTGTCAATCACCACATTCTTATCGGCAGACTCAACAGCCCTGGTTTATCAAATGATTGCCTCGCCTGGTTCACCAACTACTTCTCTGATAGAGTTCAGTGTGTCAAATCGGAGGGCCTGTTGTCCGGACCTCTGGCAGTCTCTATGGGGGTGCCACAGGGTTCAACTCACGGGCCGACTCTCTTCTCTGTATACATGGATGATGTCGCTCTTGCTGCTGGTGATTCTCTGATCCACCTCTACGCAGACGACACCATTCTGTATACCTCTGGCCCTTCTTTGGACACTGTGTTAACTAACCTCCAGACGAGCATCAATGCCATACAACTCTCCTTCCGTGGCCTCCAACTGCTCTTAAATGCAAGTAAAACTAAATGCATGCTCTTCAACCAATCGCTGCCAGCACCTGCCCGCCCGTCCAGTATTCTACTCTGTACAGTTTTGACTTAGAATATGTGGACAACTACAAATACCTAAGTGTCTGGTTAGACTGTAAACTCTCCTTCCAGACTCACATTAAGCATCTCCAATCCAAAATTAAATCTAGAATCGGCTTCCTATTTCGCAACAAAGCATCCTTCACTCATGCTGCCAAACATGCCCTTGTAAAACTGACCATCCT
Organism: Salvelinus alpinus; assembly: GCF_045679555.1. Lineage (NCBI taxonomy): Eukaryota > Metazoa > Chordata > Actinopteri > Salmoniformes > Salmonidae > Salvelinus > Salvelinus alpinus. Next base: position 9,486,839 of record NC_092120.1, on the reverse strand, counting down.
ACCGATCCTCGACTTCGACGATGTCATTTACAAAATAGCCTCCAACACTCTACTCAACAAATTGGATGCAGTCTATCACAGTGCCATCCGTTTTGTCACCAAAGCCCCATATACTACCCACCGCTGCGACCTGTACGCTCTCGTTGGCTGGCCCTCGCTTCATACTCGTCGCCAAACTCACTGGCTCCAGGTAATCTACAAGTCTCTGCTAGGTAAAGCCCCACCTTATCTCAGCTCACTGGTCACCATAGCAGTACCCACCCCTAGCACGCGCTCCAGCAGGTATATCTCACTGGCCACCCCCAAAGCCAATTATTCCTTTGGCTGCCTTTTCTTCCAGTTCTCTGCTGCCAATGACTGGAACGAACTGCAAAAATCACTGAAGCTGGAGACTTATCTCCCTCACTAGCTTTAAGCACCAGCTCACAGATCACTGCACCTGTACATAGCCCATCTGTAAATAGCCCATCCAACTACCTCATCCCCATACTGTATTTATTTATTTATCTTGCTCCTTTGCACCCCAGTATCTCTACTTGCACATTCATCTTCTGCACATCTACCATTCCTGTGTTTACTTGATATATTGTAATTACTTCGCCACCATGGCCTATTTATTGCCGTACCTCCCTTATCCTACTTCATTTGCACACACTGTATATATACTTTTTCTACTGTATTGTTAACTGTATGTTTGTTTATTCCATGTGTAACTCTGTGTTGTTGTATGTGTCGAACTGCTTTGCTTTATCTTGGCCAGGTTGCAGTTGTGAATGAGAACTTGTTCCCAACTAGCCTACCTGGTTAAATTAAGGTGAAATAAAAAATAAAAAATAAAACCGTCCCCATGCTGGTCTCAGAGCAGCGGGAAACGGTGCTGAAATAGTTGACCACATGTCATTCAGTGGTATTTATTCCCATAGTAATTCGGTATGGATCCATAACGAAATAAACATCTGCATTACAATTATAATGCAGGGTTAATAATAAATGTATATATTTGTAGGGCTTGATGCATTTTTTTGTTGGGGCAAATCTGGTTTTAGACACGGTAAGATGGACTCACTGATGGTTGAAGATGATGAGCGATCGGCAAAGGCAATCAACAATACTCTAATCACAGTCAGAAGACAGTTGACGAAACTTGTGTGGACCGGTCGGGATTAGGCCTAGGCTACTAAGTGACTGCGAGTGAAGAGCAAAATTATCCTAACATTTTGAAATAAAAATCAGATTTATTAAGACCAGATCCCATGCTCTGTCATTCAGTGATATTTATTCCCTATTGTCCTGCTGATAGTTGAAATAAACATTTGCATTTTGAACGAGTATTTTTATCATTATTTTATTAAGGAAAGCATAAACACTGTACAGTATATGCTTGATCTGACATTTTGCAGTTGCATGAGGTTTGGAGTTAGAAATGTCAAACTTTAGAGTGGGGGGTTTTCACACCTACAGTAGCCGAGCTACTAGACTATCCTTTGTAATGGTTGAAGAGACTATTGTCCTGCTAATAGCCCATTCTAGAAACGTTGTTTGCAGAATTCACAGCCCACCGCCCGGCCGGCCAAACCCTCCCCTAACCTGGGCGATGGTGGGCCAATTGTGCGTCGCCTCATGGGTCTCCCGGTCGCGGCCGGCACAGGTATTGAACCAGCATCTGTAGCAGATGAAGTGTCTTCGACCGCTGCGCCTCTCGGGTGGCCCTATCCACAAAGTTTTTAATGCTGATCAATTGTCTTGCACAAAGTATCTAAAATACTACTCTTAAATAATTAAATGTAAATATTATATTTTATATTAAATTTTACATTTTATATGGTTTGCATTGCAAATAAGGGCATAAACTGGGTCAAGACGCCAGAAGAGTAAGTAGACCTTACTCATGTCGCCTACAGTATAGCTATAACTATTTTTTAAATCTCTACATGTAGGTCTCCTGATTTAAACCCGATCAAACTTGTTGCAACTAAAATGTTGTTGAAATAATCATCTGCATGTTTGCCTGGCATGGATTGTGACTCCATCTCGTTCCTCGCCCTCTTCAACTCAGCCAATGCCGCCTGACTCTACGCCAATGATGTGACTCTCCACCAATAATTACATGTAGATGATTGGAGGATTCTAAATTAATATCTAAGGTGCATTTTTCATTAGGGCAAATCTGTGAGGATATCTAAGGGGCTTTTATAGAATTGTAATGCAGGGTTAATAATAATAATTGCATTGTTTAACGATATTTTGGAGATTATTTAGTTTCAAATAACCGAAAGCGAGCGATTGCAATCTGAATAAATTGGAAAAAAGCCATTCTTGAACATGAGGTGAGACATTCTTACTAATTTGTAGATAAAACCAGTTTGTTCTTTAGAGGGAGAGAAACCAAAAGCCCACCGTGTCTATTTTTTGGAAAATCGTCAGTCCACATGTCAAGTGAAATTCCCACATTGTATTTACCCAAGTTCTCCCTTAACTCCAGGACCACCAACAGTTTTTGTTGTTGCTGCCTGATGCAGGACTCTAGTGCCAGATGAGACTCTCAGACTGAAAACGCCTCCATTAATTGCCACAGTTTAGACTACCAATAAATCAGCGTTCTAACTCCCCTTGTAATTAGAGGTTGACCGATTAATCGGAATGGCCGATTAGTTAGGGCCGATTTCAAGTTTTCATAACAATCGGTAATCTGCATTTTTGGACACTGATTATGGCCGATTACATTGCACTCCACGAGGAGACCTCGTGGCAGGCTGACTACCTGTTATGAGAGTGCAGCAAGAAGCCAAGGTAAGGTGCTAGCTAGCATTAAACTTATCTTATAAAAAACAATCAATCTTAACATGATCACTAGTTAACTACACATGGTTGATGATATTACTAGTTTATCTAGCTTGTCCTGCGTTGCATATAATCGATGCGATGCCTGTTAATTTATCATTGAATCACAGCCTACTTCGCCAAACGGGTGATTTAACAAGCGCATTCGCGAAAAAAGCACGGTCATTGCACCAATGTGTACCTAACCATAAACATCAATGCGTTTCTTCAAATCAATACACAAGTATATATTTTTAAACATGCATATTTAGTTAATATTGCCTGCTAACATGAATTTCTTTTAACTAGGGAAATTGTGTCACTTCTCTTGCGTTCTGTGTAAGCAGAGTCAGGGTATATGCAGCAGTTTGGGCCACCAGGCTCGTTGCGAACTGTGTGAAGACCATTTCTTCCTAACAAAGACCATAATTAATTTGCCAGAATTGTACAGAATTATGACATAACATTGAAGGTTGTGTAATGTAACAGCAATATTTAGACTTAGGGATGCCACCCATTAGATCAAAATACGTAACGGTTTCGTATTTCACTGAAAGAATAAACGTTTTGTTTTCGAAATGATAGTTTCCGGATTTGACCATATTAATGACCTAAGGCTCGTATTTCTGTGTGTTATTATATTATAACTAAGTCTATGATTTTATAGAGCAGTCTGACTGAGTGGTGGTAGGCAGCAGCAGGCTCGTAACCATTCATTCAAACAGCACTTTCCTGCATTTGCCAGCAGCTCTTTGCTGTGCTTCAAGCATTGCGCTGTTTATGACTTCAAGCCTATCAACTCCCGAGATTAGGCTGGCAATACTAAAGTACCTATTAGAACATCCAATAGTCAAAGGTATATGAAATACAAATAGTATAGAGAGAAGTAGTCCCATAATAACTACAACCTAAAACTTCTTACCTGGGAATATTGAAAAATCATGTTAAAAGGAACCACCAGCTTTCATATGTTCTGAGCAAGGAACTTAAACGTTAGTTTTTTTACATGGCACATATTGCACTTTTACTTTCTTCTCCAACACTGTGTTTTTGCATTATTTAAACCAAATTGAACATGTTTCATTATTTATTTCAGACTAAATTGATTTTATTGATGTATTATATTAAGTTAAAATAATTGTTCATTCAGAATTGTTGTAATTGTCATTATTACAAATATATATATTAAAATAATCATCCGATTAATTGGTATCGGCTTTTTTTGGTCCTCCAATAATCGGTATCGGTGTTGTGAAAATCCTTATCGGTCGACCTCTATTTGTAATAGTGTGGTGCAATGACAGAATGCCACCATCTACCACAAACGGTCACGGCATAAACTCGTAACTTTTAAAGGAAGAACCACTGTACGTAATCCGTGTGTAATGTGTTTCTGTAGTGTTATACAATCCCAACATGTTTATTTCACTACCCCTGACAGGAAGAACAGACGTGTGTCTTTATAGCGGCAGCCTCTGAATCACAAACAGAACAGCCAGCACAAATAGGCTACATTCACCAGTCTCTACATTACAGCTCGGAAACTGGTGTGTGTGTCTATACGTGTGTGTGCGTGCATGTGTGTGTGTATGTGTGGGTACAATGCCCATGGCTAAAGTCTCTCTGCCGCTCCTATAGCTTGTTTCATGTCTTTGCCGCTGGCAACAACAAAGCCTTTACTCTGGGCTGCTGTAATTCATGTTCAGAACAATGACAACTAAGCAACAGCTTTATGTTTATTTTACGTTTCTCTGTGTAGGATGAGACTGGAAGACTTGGTCTGCGTGTGTGTGAGGGGAGGTTTGCATGTTTGTGCTTTTGTTTTTGTGTATGTTTGTTACCTGTCTGTGTGCGTGGTCATAGGAGTTGATATGGTTGTCATACTCCTGGTGTCTCAGGTACTGTTTTTCACACAGCTGACAGAAGAAACTCGACTTCCCATCATTCTCCACTGTACCTGCTGCACTCTCACCATGATCCTAGAGAGAGAGAGAGTGAAAGAGAGAGACAGAGGGACACAGAGAAAAATGAGTGGAGCGAGAGATAAAGAGAGAAGGGTTAGAAAGAGGGAAAGAGAGATGTTAGTTATGTTGTCACAGATGTCAACTCCAGATGTTCTGACCTCAGTGGTGTTTATGGAAAGCAGCAGTGTAGAGTGGAACAATTTCATCCTTCATAACACTACGTTAAACCTTCATAACGCTACGTTAGATCTTCATGTCACTACGTTAAAACAGACTTGTGTTGGTGTGGTTGATCTTGATCTAAGAGAGGAGACATGGGCTAGCCTAGGATACAATAAAAAAATTCTCCCCCATCCACCCCCACACCCAGTCATGCGTCTAGAGTGACTTGACGTGAGTGGGTTTCCTCAGCGGCCACCCCCTAGGACACAAACTGCTGTCTATCAGTGTGGGTGTGTGGGTGGGTGGGTGGGTGGGGGTGTGTCAGTGTGTTCACGCTCTGCAGCAGAATGTAATTTCCCTGAGGCTAGGAGCTGCCAATAAACACTACTGAATCCTGCTCTGCCCTGACATGATGGGAATTTAATTTGAGTCCCTCTCTCTTGCTTTCCCTCTCGCTCTGTGCCCCTTTCTCCATTTTGCCCATTCTGTCCCTCTGTTTCCCGCTCCTCTTCCCATTACCTGTTTCCTCTACACTTCCGCACCCTTCTCTGTTTCCCTCCCCTCTTCCCCCTCTTTCTTATTCTCTCTCCTTTTCTTCTGTAAGCTCTAGGTCATACAGTGACAGACTCCATCGGCACCAATTTCTTCAGTAATATGCTTGAGCCAAGGAAAAGAGAAAGGAGGGAGGGAAGGAGGGGTGGTGATGGAGGAGAACACAACGGGAGGGAGGGAGTAGTAGAGAGGGGGGTGTTTGTGTTCAGGTAATATTAGAGCAGTGAAAATGTCAAAGTGACACTAATCTTTAGAGGCTGGAACATGCAGAGTTATAAAAAGGTGTATGTGTGTATTTTTGTGCACTTGTGTGTGGGTGAGTAAGTGTATACACTTGCATGTTTGTGTGTGTGAGTGAGTGTGAGCATATACAGTTGTGTGTGTGTGTGTGTGTGTGTGTGTGTGTGAGCGTGAAAGCCCTCAGAAGAGAGAATTTATGATTAGATTTGTATGAGTCTGTGTTTTGGAAGGTAATCACTAAGCATATGGCCACGCTCTGTAAAGTCAAATCACCTCTTTCTTGGCTGTTTTGACATTTCACCCTCTTCCTCTGAGCTAGGCATCTCTCCCAAGTGGAACATCAGCAGAAATGGGTCCATTGAAGTGATTGAGCAAATCTGGCCACATAATAATATGGTGATAGAACTTGAACAGAAATAACTTCAAGGTGGTTTGGGGCTTTAACACCTGCTCTATGGATTTCTTTGGACACACAAGTTAGTATGCTAAACTAATGAGGGGCTGCTGAAAATACCTACATTGGTTGCTTGGCAACAGTTTAGGTACACTGTAAGTGGAAACATCAAACAACATAGTTTTGGGGGTAAATTCTCCTTTAACTAATGAGTAAACTGACCAGTCAGTCTAACAAGCAGGAGGCTTATCTCCCACTGCCAACTCTCCCACTGCCAACTCTGTGTGCTTGTTTGTTTGTTTGTGTTTATCTATCTCCTAAGCACCTCACACCTCTCTCGTGTGTCTGAGAAATTAAGCTGAACCAGGGAGGTGTGTGTGCATGTGTGTGTCGTTTGTTCGAAATCAAATTCAAATCTAAGTTTATTGATCGCGGACAAAGATTTGCAGATGTTATCACAGGTGCAGTAAAATGCTTGTCTTTCTAGCTCCAACCGTGCAGTAATACCTAGCAATAAAATATACAAACACAACCCCCCCTCAATGTCAGAGTCCGGAATATAAATATATACATATAATGTATATAAATACATATACAACACACACAACATGGTGTGTATAGTGCCAGAACACTGCTGACAGCTCCTGCATATTTATCAAAATTTTTCTGCGATACACTCAAATATGAGAGGTTTCATTTTACATTATACACCTACAGTACACACACACCTCAGTTTGCCTCTGCAAGTAGCCATCCCCAGACACACACACACTCTGACAAGTTGACGTCTCGTCACTAAATGAATCCAGACGTCAATTTGCTGATGCACCGTAAACCTGTTTATAAATTATACATTGTTTTCAGTCCCCACAAAACTCTCATTCAGAAACTTATTTAAGTGTCTGCCTGCCAGCTGAAAACCTTTACCTGTGTGTGTGTGTGTGTGTGTGTGTGTGTATGCGCTACCTGCCTCTCCCCCTCTGAAGCATAGGCTACTGCAGCCTACTGATGTTACAAGCGTGATTCAGAAATTAGAGAGAGATTTTTAATTACAGAAGAATGGATTCACTTTTTCAATGCTAGTTAAGGATACTATAGTTATCAGTTTCCACATTGGATTTATTAACTACAAAAAGGTAAGACATGTTTTTAATTTTTTCTGGTGCCCCTCTGCACACACAATTTTGTTAGCCACCTGGCTAGCTCTGGTCCAACGTTAAGCCAAATATCTGAAGTTCAAAGACATTCAAAGTTGCTCCATAGAAGCCGTTCATCCGTAGGTATAATTCTATGGGCGTAATTCAGATAATGCATGTCATAACAAAATGACCAGCGCTTTCAGTTGTACAACTGACTAGGTATCCCCATTTCCCTTTCAAGCCAAGCCAAGCCTCCTCCTCGGCTCCTCCATCTGTCGCTCTCTCCCCACCCGCAAAATGTCAGCTGTGCTGCCCTGTTCTGGACCAGTTGTAATTTTCCTAAGTCTCTCTTTGTGGCACTTGACCACACGACTGGACAGTTGTCCAGGTGAGACAGAACTAGGGCCTGTTTTGTTGATAGTGATAAGAAGGCAGAGTAGAGCTTTATTATGGACATACTTCTCCCCATCTTAGCTACTTGTCACGGCTTTCTAATTCCTCCTCCTCGGACGAGGAGAGGCGAGAAGGATCGGACCAATACGCGGTGTGGTTAGTGTCCATAATTTATTAGCATCGAACGGAACACTATAATGAAACAAAATAACAAATAGAAAACCGACAAACAGTCCCGTGTGGCAAAACGACTACACGGAAGACAAACACCCACAAAAACACAAGTGAAACCCAGGCTGCCTAAGTATGATTCTCAATCAGGGACAACGATTGACAGCTGTCTCTGATTGAGAATCATACCCGGCCGGACACAAACATCCCAACATAGAAAATACCACATAGACAAACCCACCCAACTCACGCCCTGACCAACTAAATAAATACAAGAAAAAGGAAAACAGGTCAGGAACGTGACACTACTGTTGCATCAATTTGTTTTGACCATGACCGTTTACAATCCAGGGTTACTCCAAGCAGTTTAGTCTCTTCAACTTGCTCAATTTCAACATTATTCATCACAAGATTTAGTTCAGCTTTAGGGTTTAGTGAATGATTTGTCCCAAATACAATGCTTTTAGTTTTAAAAAAATATTTAGGACTAACTTATTGCTGGCCACCCATTCTGAAACTGACTGCAGCTCTTTGTTAAGTGTTGCAGTGATTTCGCTTGTTGCGTTAGCTGAGGTGTATAGTGCTGAGTCACTTGCATATATAGACACACAGGCTTACTCAGAGCAAGTGACAGGTCATTAGTAAAGATTGAAAAAAGTAAGGTGCTTAGACAGCTGCCCTGGGGAATGCCTAATTTACTGGATTATGTTGGAGAGGCTTCCTTTAAAGAACACCCTCTGTGTTCTGTTAGAAAGGTAACTCTCATTCACAATATAGCTGGGGATGTAAAGCCATAAAGCGTATGTTTTTCCAACAGCAGATTATGATCGATAATGTCAAAAGCTACACTGAAGTCTAACAAAACAGCTCCCACAATCTTTTTATTATCAATTTCTCTCAGCCAATCATCAGTCATTTGTGCAAGTGCTGTGCTTGTTGAATGCCCTTCCCTATAAGCGTGCTGAAAATCGTTTAATTTGTATTGCTTTACTGGGAGGCTTGTCTATCAGAGGTAGACATGATATTTATGTTTGAGCTGATAGTGCAGGGTGAGCTACAGTGGACTTCCTACTAGGGCAGACTGCCTCAGTTCTAACAGTATGACTCAGGTTCATACTGTACGTGCATGATCACTCCATACAATAGATGTAGGATTGACAGAGGCATTCAGGGGAGTAAGAGGTACATAAATGAGGTTACTTACATTATGACTGCCAACGGCCCTGGGACAATGTACATTTGCAGCAGCACTACAACAACTCAGCGAGTTGTCGGTAGAGATTATCTGAGCAGGGCTTGGGTCACAATTATGACACAGACACATCGTTGTTCACGCCTGTCATTTCTGTTAGACATGTTGGTCACGCTTCAAGTGGTTTACATGCATGTTGTGCGTGATTATGTCTGTGCTATAGACTATGAGGTGACAGCTTAATTTTCCACTCCTCTGCTGTTCTCTCCTCTCTCCCCCTATCCTCTTCTCTCATCTCCTATACTCTGCTTTCATTGTCCCTGTTCACACAGAGTTTATCATATGATCCAACTTTCAAAACGAGTCCGTTTTGGCTAGCCACAGCAGTCAACTAGCTAGCTAGGTAGCTCTTTAGCTTTCTAGCACATTCACTAATTAGTTTGTAAACAATAACAAGCTAGTTAGCTACCACATGTTCTTGTCAAACTGTCAACATAATAGCAAACAGGAAACAAGATATGCCAAATAACAGTCTAAAAACCACTTGAGGGTTCAGATACAAATCGCATGGCCAGAAATCAGATGTGTATGTGGCTTGAAATATCAGATTCCATGTGCTTTTTGGCAGTTCAGACTGCAGGAAAAAGAAGAGATTCGAATCTGTATTATTTAATTTACTTGAGTCACTTCAAACTGTCAATGTGAACAAGGCTTTAGTGAAGGAGGCTCACAGATAGCCGTCTGTACTACTGCTACAGTAGGTAGGGGAGGCTAATATATTCAGAGACTCTTAATTGCATCTGTGTGAAGGGTATATTCATAATTTTGTAGATCAACTCCTATAATTGCTATCCTGCCTTAATGACAGGAAATACTGTACAGACACACACACACACACACACACACACACACACACACACACACACACACACACACACACACACACACACACACACACACACACACACACACACACACACACACACACACACACACACACACACACACACACACACACACACACAGTGGTGTAAGTACTTACTGTTGAAGTCAGAAGTTTACATACACCTTAGCCAAGTACATTTAAACTCAGTTTTGAACTATTCCTGACATTTAATCCGAATAAAGATTCCCTGCCTTAGGTCAGTTAGGATCCCCACTTTATTTTAAGAATGTGAAATGTCAGAATAATAGTAGAGAGAATGATTTATTTCAGATTTGATTTCTTTCATCACATTCCCAGTAGGTCAGAAGTTTACATACACTCAATTAGTATTTGGTAGCAATGCCTTTAAATTGTTTAACTCGGGTCAAACATTTCAGGTAACAAGCTTCCCACAATAAGTTGGGTGAAATTTTGGCCCATTCTGCCTGACAGAGCTGGTGTAACTGAGTCAGGTTTGTAGGCCTCCTTGCTCGCACACGCTTTTTCAGTTCTGCCCACAAAATGTCTATAGGATTGAGGTCAGGGCTTTGTGATGGCCACTCCAATACCTTGACTTTGTTGTCCTTAAGCCATTTTGCCACAACTTTGGAAGTATGCTTGGGGTCATTGTCCATTTGGAAGACACAGTTGCGACCAAGCTTTAACTTCCTGACTGATGTCTTGAGATGTTGCATCAATATATCCACATATTTGTCCTACCTCATCATGCCATCTATTTTGTAAAGTGCACCAGTCCCTCCTTCAGCAAAGCCCCCCCACAACATGATGCTGCCACCCCCGTGCTTCACAGTTGGGATGGTGTTCTTTGGCTTGCAAGCCTCCCCCTTTTTCCTCCAAACATAACGATGGTCATTATGGCCAAACAGTTCTATTTTTGTTTCATCATACCAGAGGACATTTCTCCAAAAAGTACGATCTTTGTCCCCATGTGCTATTGCAAACCGTAGTCTGACTTTTTTATGGCGCTTTTGGAGCAGTGGCTTCTTCCTTGCTGAGCGGCCTTTCAGGTTATTGCGATATAGGACTCGTTTTAATGTGGATATAGATACTTTTGAACCTGTTTCCTCCAGCATCTTCACAAGGTCCTTTGCTGTTGTTCTGGGATTGATTTGCACTTTTCGCACCAAAGTACGTTCATCTCTAGGAGACAGAACGCATCTCCTTCCTGAGCGGTAAGACGGCTGCGTGGTCCCATGGTGTTTATACTTGCGTACTATTGTTTGTACAGATGAACGTGGTACCTTCAGGCATTTGGAAATTGCTCCCAAGGATGAACCAGACTTGTGGAGGTCTACAATTTTTTTTCCGAGGTCTTGGCTGATTTATTTAGATTTTCCCATGATGTCAAGCAAAGAGGCACTGAGTTTGAAGGTAGGCATTGAAATACATCCTCAGGTACACCTCCAATTGACTCAAATTATGTAAATTCGCCTATCAGAAGCTTCTAAATCCATGACATCATTTTCTGGAATTTAGTGTATGTTAACAAGAAATTTGTGGAGTGGTTGAAAAACGAGATTTAATGACTCCAACATAAGTGTTTGTATACTTCCGACTTCAACTGTATGTAAAAATACTAAAAGTAAAGTATCTGTTCTTTACCATTTATATTTGACCACTTTTACTTCTACTTCACTACATTCCTAAATATTTTCTCTGACACCCAAAAGTACTCACTACATTTTGATTGCTTAGCAAGACAGACATTTTTTCCAATTCAGGCACTTATCAAGAGAACATCCCTGGTCATCCATACTGCCTCTGATCTGGTGGACTCAAACACACATGCTTTGTTTGTAAATTATTTCAGAGTGTTGGAGATTGCCCCTGGCTATCCATAAATATAAAAACAAGATAATTGTGCAGTCTGGTTGGTAAATAAGGAATTTGAAATGATTTATACTTTTACTTTTGATACTTAAGTATATTTTAGAAATTACTTTTGATACTTAAGTATATTTAAAACCGAATACTTTTACACAAGTAGTATTTTACTGGGTGGATTTCACTTGAGTCAATTTCTTTTATGTTTTTTTTTTTTACCCCGTTTCCTCCCCAATTTCGTGGTATCCAATTGGGAGTTAGTCTTGTCTCATTGCTGCATTTCCCGTACGGACTCGGGAGAGGTGAAGGTCGAGAGCGATGCGTCCTCAAACAACCCATCTAAGCCGCACTGCTTCTTGACACAATGCCCACTTAATGTGTCGGAGGAAACACTGTGCACCTGGCAACCGTGTCAGCGTGCACGCCACAGGAGTCGCTATTGCGCGATGGGACAAAGACATCCCTGTATCTAAGAGACACGCATTTACTGCTGAGGTCTCACTAAAACCCTCCTATTGTGTGTGTGTGTGCCTATCCCCATCGGTTACAGAAATGGCCAAAACAGATGAAAGGACAAGATAGAAAGGCCAGAAACAGATGTCTGAAAACTAGATACTGTTGATATACTAGCCAACAAACAGATATGAAGGATGCAGGATGGAGACTTACCTGCCATTACACCAACAGCCAAAATGTTTTCAAAACTGGATACTGTAGCTCTGGCCAAAAACACAGATCTGTTATAACTAGATACTGATGTTTTGCCATCATAGTAAAGGCTGAACGTACAGATCTGAGAATACAGCAGCACTAGCAGGGAACATAGATCTGTGAAAAGATTACTGGATGCTGGAGCATTTCCAAATGGAACAATGTAGCTATTGACTGCGTGTTTGAGAATGACCGTGTCCCTAACCAACCTGCTGGAGATGTCACTGGTAGAATCAGACAGTGTGTAGCTGCCATTGTGACTGATCAGCATGTGTCAGAGAATAGATAATGGTGTCTACTTTACACTCCAGTCTACCTGCTGTGAAAATATATGAGAGACAGAGAGCAGTGTGACCTATCACATCCAGATTGGATAGGAATGAAAAGGAGACGCGCAACACACACAACAGCGACAAGAACAAAACATGTTCCTCTCATCTAAGAGTCATAAATCAATGATCAGTCCAATCAAATAATCAATAATTAATTACCTGTCCATCAATCCTTTATACCCTGGCCAGAGAGTCAGTCAGATCCCTCTTTCAATCTGCCTCTGTTCCATTCTCCTTTATTTTATCATTGTTCATCAAACATTATTTCTGTCTCCTCTTTCCCTCCAGCTACAGGATTCTTGTACTGAGTGAACTATAGCGTCTTACATAAGGCCTTTCTAGTTGAACAGAGTCACAGACATATATCAGCTACACAGAGAGACATAAAGGACAGTTCCAGACAGACGAAGAACAGTACAACTGCTACAGTCAGATCCCAAAGAGAGATGAGAGCAGATTGTCACGAACCAGCTCCAAGTTCGTAACAAAAAGGGAGACAAAGTGGAGAAAAGGAATAACAAAATATATTTATTAACTGAAGTAAGCTAAATACAATTAACAATGGTGTGTGTAGTCAGTAATCAGTAGTGTAAGTGAGTGGTTGCCTGCATAAATGTGATAATGAGAGATGTTGAAAGGTGCCAAAGCAAACAAACAAAATGTCCACAAAAATGCCACAACCAAAATCTAACAGTGTGTCTGCATGGAGAGAGTCTCCTCAATGAATGGGGAAGAGGTGTATTTATCCCGGGACACACCCGGGCCCAAGTGTGTCCCATGTCGCTGACGACCCTCCCAGCTCCGCCCGCCGACATCCTAATAAGGAAAACAAGAGCAAAGAGAAAGAATATGGCAGACAGAGTGGGAGGGTCGTCACAAGATGGGTGGACTGTCTGCACTGACCCTTTTGACTCATCACATACGCTGCTGCTACTGTTTATTTTCTATCCTGTTGCCTAGTCACTTTACCCCTACCTACAATATATGTACAGTACCAGTCAAAAGTTTGGACACACCTACTCATTCAAGGGTTGTTCTTTATTTGACTATTTCTGCATTGTAGAACAATAGTGAAGACATCAAAACTAGGAAATAACACACAAGGAATCATATTTTATATTTGTTTTATATTTGAGATTCTTCAAAGTGGCCACCCTTTGCCTTGATGACAGCTTTGCACACTCTTGGCATTCTCTGAATGAGCTTCATGAGGTAATCACCTGGAATGCATTTCAATTAACAGCTGTACATTGTTAAACAGTAATTTGTGGAATTTATTTCCTTCTTAATGTGTTTGAGACAATCAGTTGTGTTTTGACAAGGTAGGGTTGGTATAAAGAAGATAGCTCTATTTGGTAAAAGACCAAGTCCATATTATGGCAAGAACAGCTCAAACAAGCAAAGAGAAACGACAGTCCATCATTACTTTAAGACATGATGGTCAGTCAATCCGGAAAAATTTCAATAACTTTTTTTTTTTTTTCAAGTACAGTAGCAAAAACCACCAAGCGCTATGATGAAACTGGCTCCTATGAGGGCCGACACAGGAAAAAGAACACATAGTTACCTCTGCTGCAGAGGATAAGTTCATTAGAGTTACCAGCCTCAGAAATTGCAGCCCAAATAAATGCTTCACAGAGTACAAGTAACAGACTTATCTCAACATCAACTGTTCAGAGGAGACTGCGTGAAATCAGGCCTTCATGGTCGAATTGCTGCAAAGAAACCACTACTGAAGGACACCATAAAGAAGAAGAGACTTGCTTGGGCCAAGAAACACAAGCAATGGACATTAGACCGGTGGAAATCTGTCCTTTGGTCTGATGACTCCAAATTTGAGATTGTTGGTTCCAACCGCCGTGTCTTTGTGAGACGCAGAGTTGAACGGATGATCTCCACATGTGTGGTTCCCACCGTGAAGCATGGAGAAGGAGGTGTGATGGTGTGGGGGTGCTTTGATGGTGACACTGTCAGTGATTTATTTAGAAATCAAGGCACACTTACAGTAACCAGCATGTCTACTACAGCATTGTGCAGCGATACACCATCCCATCTGGTTTGCGCCTAGTGGGACTATCATTTGTTTTTCAACAGGACAATGACCCCAAATACACCTCCAGGCTGGTATAAGGGCTATTTGACCAAGGGGAGTGATGGAGTGCTGCATCAGGTGACCTGGCCTCCACAATCACCCAACCTCAACCCAATTGAGATGGTTTGGGATGAGTTGGACCGCAGAGTGAAGGAAAAGCAGCCAACAAGTGCTCAGCATAAGTGGGAACTCCTTCAAGACTGTTGGAAAAGCATTCCTCATGAAGCTGATTGAGAGAATGCCAAGAGTGTGCAAAGCTGTCAAAATCAAATCAAATCAAATTTTATCGAGGCAAAGGGTGGCCACTTCGAAGAATCTCAAATATAAAACATATATAAAACATACCAACACTTTTTTGGTTACTACATGATTCCATATGTGTTATTTCATAGTTTTGATGTCTTCACTATAATTCTATAATGTAGAAAATAGTAAAAATAAAGAAAAAGTCTTGAATGAGTAGGTGTGTCCAAACTTTTGACTGGTACTGTACATATCTACCTCAATTACCTTCTAGCCCTGCACATCGACTCGGTACTGGTACCTCGTGTATAGCCAAGTTATCATTTTTATATAATTAAAAAAAAAAATCTCTCTGCATTGTTGTATGTAAGCCTTTCAGTGTTAGTCTACACCTATTTACAGCTGTTGTTTACCAAGCATGTGACAAATAAAATTTGATTTGATTTTGATTTAAACAGCTGTGTGTTCTTTCCTGTGACTCATAATGTACTGTTTTGACCCCGCTGCTCTGCTCTTTCTGTGCTCTCTAGGGCTTTCCATGATGTGTGTGTTGGAGGAGGGTACTTCTGTAGCTGCAACTAATGCTCTGAATTAGAGATTTTCCCTCTCTCTGCTTTAAGAAAACATCCCAAACTAATTAGAGAGAGAACATCTTTCTCTCTAGAGAGAGAGAGAGAAAGATGTTTGTGTATCCACTTCGTTAAACTTCCACACAGACTGTTCCACAAGGCTAGCCATAGCCACTTTCTGTTTTTCGGAGAGCCGTGCGTCCTCCGAAACACAACCCAACCAAGCCGCACTGCTTCTTGACACAATGCCCATCCAACCCGGAAGCCAGCCGCCACAATGTGTCGGAGGAAACACCGTACACCTGGCAACCGTGTCAGCGTGCACTGCGCCCGGCCCGCCACAGGAGTTGCTAGTGCGCGATGAGACAAGGATATCCCTGCCGGCCAAACCCTCCCTAACCCGGACGACGCTGGGCCAATTGTGCGCCGCTCCATGTGCCTCCCGGTCGTGGCCGGCTGCGACAGAGCCTGGACTTGAACCCAGAATCTCTAGTGGCACAGCTAGCACTTTCCCTTTTTATCCCCCCTCTCTCTCCCTAACTCCATCCTAATCTCCCTCCCTCCACTTCCATCCTCACCCCTTCTCTCCTTTTCTCCTGCTCTCTCCCCTCATTTTCTCTTATTTCACTCTTTCCCTCTCTTTCCCCATCCAGTCTTTCAGCTCGTTCCCACTGTACAATAATATCATACTTTAACTCTCTGCTTCTCAACCTGACTGGTCTCCTTCTGACAGTCTCTCTACACACATCACCTCATACACTCTATCCCTTACACTTCTCCACAGGCTGGCTCACACTAACAACTTTCTACCTCCATCTCCTCATCCTCTCTCTCTCTCCCCCATCTGCCTCTCTGTTCCATTCTTCTGTATTTTATCACTGTTCATCAAACATGATTTCTGTCTCCTCTTTCCCACCATCTATAGCAGGGCTCTCCTTATACAGGACGGGAGCTCTCCAGGAACAGGGTTGTAGAGCCCTGATCTATAGCATTATTGTACTGAGTGAACATAAGTGTACGGTGCCTTACATAAGGCCTTTCTAGTTGAACAGTCACAGACATATATCAGCTACACAGAGAGGACATAAAGGACAGTTCCAGACAGACGAAGAACAGTACAACTGCCACAGTTAGATCCTAAAGAGAGATGGAGGGAGCGGATGGGTAGATGACGGGAGGAACTGATGAATAAACAACTGCCTGTTCGAAGCCCTTTCTACAGCTGCATGATTACGCACATGAATACCTGAACAGCAGTCTCTCTCTCTGAAGCCACACACAGCAAGTCCCTGGGACATGTCTTCTATTCTTCTTTTTGATCATTTATCATACCCCTCTCGCTCTCCTTTCTCTTTCCCTCTCTTTGTATGCTTTTTTTTATCTCATAAGAAAGACCACACAAAGAGCAGGACAAGACAGAAGTTCCTAGAAGACCATCACACACACAAACACACAGACATACAGACATACACACACACACAGAACACTCACTACCATTTAAACAGCTGTGTGTTCTCTCCTGTGACTCATAATGTACTGTTTTGACCCCGCTGCTCTGCTCTTTCTGTGCTCTCTAGGGCTTTCCATGATGTGTGTGTTGGAGGAGGGTACTTCTGTAGCTGCAACTAATGCTCTGAATTAGAGATTTTCTCTCTCTCTGCTTTAAGAAAACATCACAAACCAATTAAAGAGAGAGAGAAAAGGAGATGTTTGTGAATCCGCTTCTTTAAACTCCCACACAGCCTGTGTCCCCAAGGGTAGCCATAGCCACTTTCCCTCTTTATCCCCATTCTCTCTCTCCCTCCCTCCATCCTCATCCCTTTTACTCCCTCCCTCCTCACCCACTCCACTTCCATCCTCACCCCTTCTATTCTTTTCTCCTGCTTCTCCCCTCATTTGATCTTATTTCCCTCTTTCCCCTTTCCCCATCCAGTCTTTCAGCTCATCCCTCTGTACAATAATATCATACTTTAACTCTCTGCTTCTCAAACTGACTGGTTTCCTTTTGACCGTCTCTCTACACACATCGCCTCATACACTCTATCACCTACACTTCTCCACAGACTGGTTCAACTAACACCTTTATACATCCATCCCTTCATCCTCTCTCCCTCACTCTGTTTTTCTTGTTCATTACGTCTCTCCACTTTATGCCTAAATGCCATCTCCGGCATCAAACATCCTCATTTTACAGGAAAGTAACACGATTATGTGGAACATATTTCAATGCACGCACAGGAACGCAGGCAGGAAACGAGGCAGGAACGCAGGAACGCAGGCATGCACACACACACACACACACACACACACACACACACACACACACACACACACACACACACACACACACACATTCTCTCTCTCTCCCCTTCTCTTTTCTCTGTCTCTGTAGTTATGCATTAGTATGTATAGTATGGAGTAAAATGTGGAGGGGTGATGTTTCCTAATCGGCCCAGATTTGTTCTGTCACATCAACACCCACATACAGCTTGGAGAGAGAGAGGGGGAGAGGAGAGGGAGAAGGAGTGAGAAAGGGGGAGGGGGGAAGGAGAGAGAGAGAGGGGGGGGTGGTGAGATCTCTGAGTGTGTCTCAGGAAGGAAAGGTCCAGCAGTTCTCCCCCTCCCCCTTGACTCCCTCTCTTCTTCCTCTCTTCTCCATCTCTTCTTCCTCTCCCTCTCCCTCCCTCTCTTTTCCCTCTCCCTCTCTTCTCCCCCCCTCCCTTCTCCCTCTCTTCTCTTTCTCCCTCTCTGCCCCCTCTCTCTCTCTTCTCCCTCTTTTCTCCTTCTCCCTCTCTTCTCCATCTCCCTCTCTTCTCCAGCTCCCTCTCTTCTCCAGATCCCTCTCCCTCTCTTCTCCCTCTCTCTCTCTTATCCCTCTCCCTTTCTTATCCCTCTCCCTCTCTTCTCCCCATTGACTCCTTATCTTCTCATACTCCCTCTTTCTCTCTGTGATGAATTTACTGTAAAGAAACAGATTTCAAAGTGAAGGGATGATTGTATAGAAGGAAAGGTAGTGATGAGGCAATGTTAAGCTTGTGGCTGCTTTGCGTGATGTATTGTTGTCTCTACCTTATTGCCCTTTGTGCTGTTGTCTGTGCCCAATAATGTTTGTACCATGTTTTGGCCTGCTACCATGTTGTGTTGCTACCATGCTATGTCGTCATGTGTTGCTGCCTTGATATGTTGTTTTATTTATTTGTTTTTAATCCCAGCCGTCCCCGTCCCCACAGGAGGCCTTTTGGTAGGCCGTCATTGTAAATAAGAATTTGTTCTTAACTGACTTGCCTAGTTAAATAAAGGCTAAATAAATAAATAAAAGCTTGTGTGTGTGTGTCTAAGGTGAGATGATGTTAAAATAAAAGAGTAGAGATGGATTAGCTGTGAAGGGGAAGTTAAGTGGTGTGTGTGTTTGTGTGTGTGTGTGTGTGTAGAGGTGTGTTTTAAACCCTGCAGGAAGAGGAGAAGAGAGGAAGTGAGGCGTTTAGATCTGAAGTGGGGCACTTTTAATCACGGGGAGCGGAATCCTGCATGCCCTGCTATGCCATCGATTATTGATGCCTGCCGCAGCCAGACTGATGAATCATTCAGCCACTAGTTAGGCCTGGGAATTATCCTCCTCTACGGACGACGACACTCATCTACATAAATCACAAGCTTCTGATACACACACATTCTCCGTTACCTGAGAAGTAAGTTAACTTGAGCTGCTAAACTGAAGTGAACTTAAAACATGCATACTGTGGGTCTTTTTGTGTGTGTGTGTGTGTGTGTGTGTGTGTGTGTGTGTGTGTGTGTGTGTGTGTGTGTGTGTGTGTGTGTGTGTGTGTGTGTGTGTGTGTGTGTGTGTGTGTGTGTGTGTGTGTGTGTGTGTGTGTGTGTGGTGTATGTGTGTGGACATTACTTGCTCCTGTAAAAGCATTAAGCTACATTGATTACCTGTTGTACTGGACAGCTACACACACTGCATAATATAGAGCTGGTGGGATTTTCAATGCATCGCCAGGACAGAGAAGCTACGTCTGGTAAGACAAGGGGCAGGGTGTGTGTCTATTTGTCTATAACAGCTGGTGCACAATGTCTAATATTAAAGAAGTCTCAAGGTATTGCTCGCATGAGGTAGAGTACCTTATGATAAGCTGTAGACCACACTATCTACCAAAAGAGTTCTCATCTATGTTTTTCATAGCCATCTATTTACCACCACAAACCGATGCTGGCACTAAGACCGCACTCAACCAACTGTATAAGGCCATAAACAAACAAGAAAATCCTCATCAAGAAGTGGCGCTCCTAGTGACCGGGGACTTTAATGCAGACAAACTTAAATCCGTTTTATCTAATTTCTACCAGAAAGTCATATGTACAACCAGAGGAAAATAATCTCTAGACCACCTTTACTCCACACACAGAGATGCATACAAAGCTCTCCCTCCTCCCTCCATTTGGCAAATCTGACCATAATTCTAACCTCCCGATTCCTGCTTACAAGCAAAAACTAAAGCAGGAAGTACCAGTAACTCGCTCAATACGGAAGTGGTAAGATGACACGGATGCTACGCTACAGGACTGTTTTTCTACTGTAGCACAGACTGGAATATGTTCCGGGATTCATCCAATGGCATTGAGGAGTATACCACCTCAGTCATCGGCTTCATCAATAAGTGGATTGACGACGTCGTCCCCACAGTGACCGTACGTACATATCCCAACCAGAAGCCATGGATTACAGGCAAAATCCACATCGAGCTAAAGGCTAGAGCTGCCGCTTTACAAGGAGCGGGACACTAATCCGGACGCTTATAAGAAATCCCGCTATGCCCTCAGACGAACCATCAAACAGGCAAAGCGTCAATACAGGATTAAGATGGAAGCCTACTACACCGGCTCTGACGCTCGTCGGATGTGGCACGGCTTGAAAACTATTATGGACTACAAAGGGAAACCCAGCCGCAAGCTGCCCAGTGAAGCGAGCCTACCAGACGAGCTAAATGCCTTTTATGCTCGCTTTGAGACAAGCAACACTGAAGCATGCATGAGAGCACCAGCTGTTCCGGACGACTGTGTGATAACGCTCTCGGTAGCCGATGTGAGCAAGACCTTTAAACAGGTCAACATTCACAAAGCCGCGGGGCCAGACGCATTACCAGGATGTGTACTCCAAGCATGCGCGGACCAACTGGCAAGTGTCTTCACTGACATTTTCAACCTGTCCCTGACCGAGTCTGTAATACCTACATGTTTCAAGCAGACCACCATAGTCCCTGTGCCCAAGGAATCGAAGGTAACTTGCCTAAATGAACGTCGGTAGCCATGAAGTGCTTTGAAAGGCTGGTCATGGCTCACATCAACAGCAGCAATTTGCATACCGCCCCAACAGATCCACAGATGACGCAATCTCAATTGCACTCCACACTGCTCTTTCCCACCTGGACAAAAGGAACACCTATGTAAGAATGCTGTTCATTGACTACAGCTCAGCGTTCAAAACCATTATGCCCAAAAAGCTCATCACTAAACTAAGGACCCTGGGACTAAACACCTCCCTCTGCAACTGGATCCTGGACTTCCTGATGGGCCGCCCCCAGGTGGTAAGGGTAGGCAATAACACGTCTGCCACGCTTATCCTCAACACTGGGGCCCCTCAGGGGTGCGTGCATAGTCCCGTCCTGTACTCCCTGTTCACCCACGACTGTGTGGCCAAACATGACTCCAATACCATCATTAAGTTTGCTGACAACACAACAGTGGTAAGCCTGATTACCGACAACGATGAGACAGCCTATATGGAGGAGGACAGAGACCTGGCAATGTGAGCAAGACAAAGGAGCTGATTGTGGACTACAGGAAAAGGCGGGCTGAACAGGCCCCCATTAACATCGACGGGGCGTTAGTGGAGCAGGTCGAAAGTTTCAAGTTCCTTGGTGTCCACATCACCAATGAACTATCATGGTCCAAACACACCAAGACAATCGTGAAGAGGGCATGACAACACCTTTTCCCCCTCAGGAGACTGAAAAGATTTGTCATGGATCCGCAGATCCTCAAAAAGTTCTGCAGCTGCACCATCGAGAGCATCCTGACCGGTTGCATCACCACCTGGTATGGCAACTGCTCAGCATCCGACTGTAAGGTGCTACAGCGATTAGTGCGTACGGCCCAGAACATCACTGCCAAGCGTCCTTCCAGGACCTATATACTAGGCGGTGTCAGAGGAAAGCCCAAAAAATTGTCAGAGACTCCAGTCACCCAAGTCATAGACTGTTATCTCTGCTACCGCACGGAAAGCGGTACCGGAGCGCCAGGTCTAGGACCAAAAGGCTCCTTAACAGCTTCTACCCCCAAGCCATAAGACTGCTGAACAATTAATAAAATGTCCACGCGGACTATTTACATTTACACCGCCCATTTGTTTTTACACAGCTGCTACTCGCTGTTTATTACCTATGTATAGTCACTTTACCGCTACCTAAATTATCTCGACTAACCTGTTCCCCTGCACATTGACTCGGTACTGGTACCCCATGTACATAGCCTCGTTATTGTTATTTTATTGTGTTACTTTTTTATTATTAATTTTTTATTGTTCAGTTCAGTTTATTTGGTAAATATTGTCTTAATTCCTTCTTGAACTGCATTGTTGGTTATGGGCTTGTAAGTAAGCATTTCATGGAAAGGTCTACACCTGTTGTATTCGGCGCATGTGACAAAAAGTTTGATTTGATTTAATCCCACACAGACACACAGACACTGACACACACACATACACACACACACAGAAGTTCCCTACTGCTACAACAGTGAATGGACACTAATAAGGACTGAGTAACAGAGACGTTTGTCTTTGTCTATTTTTTTCATGTGTTTTGAAGTCTGAAGTCCCTGTTTTGGATTTTCCTTAACTATTTGAAAGCATTCCCCTCCCAGTAAACTTCTAATACAACACAGATTCAGTACGCTATGGACTGACTACAAAATCAATGTGTTACAAAGCAGAGATAGACAGCGAGAGAAATAGTGAGTCAGACACATGGAAAGGAAAAATAGGAAAGTAGAACTATGTTGATGCTACTTGCTCCTGGCCTCTGGGCTTGGAGACAATGGAAGACTGTGAAATGTTTAAAGGGATACTTTCGGAGTTTGGCAACGAGGCCCTTTATCCACTTCCCAAGAGTCAGATGGGAAATGTATAAATACTCAAAATACGCACACACAACACACACACCGCCTACATACTTTTCATCTTTGGAGGGGTTCCCTTCCTCTCCTTCCTCCGTTCTTCTCTATTTAATGAGTAATCCAACACCGCAGGACATGGATATACCTCACAGCCAGAGAAGACACACATACACACATTCACAACGTGGGCAATGGGCCCGCATACAAAACAACCCAGAGGCTCTTTGCAGTGGTGTGGGAAATAAAGAGTTCTGTCCAAACTCTCTCTTCATTGTTAATGTTCCCCATATTGCCTGTTTGTATCTATTGGCTATCTCTGCTTTTACTTGTCTACAGCATCTCCACTGTCCTTCTCTACTGTCCTTCTCCACTGTCCATCTCTATTGTCCATCTCTACTGTCTATCTCTACTATATTTCTCTATGTGTAATATCTATCTCTAATATACTGAACAAAAATATAAAAGCAACATGTTTCATGAGGTGAAATAAAAGATCCCAGAAATTGTTTATATGCACAAAAAGCTTATTACTCTCACATTTGTACACTAATTTGTTTCCACCTCTCTTAGTATTTCTCCTTTGCCAAGATAATCCATCCACCTGATAGGTGTGGCATATCAAGAAGCTGATTAAACAGCATGATCATTACACAGGTGCACCCTGTGCTGGGGACAATAAAAAAGCATTCTAAAATGTGCAGTTTTGTCACACAACACAATGCCACAGATGTCTCAGGTTTTGAGGGAGCGTGCAATTGGCATACTGACTGCTGGAATGTCCACCAGAGATGTTGCCAGAGAATTTCATGTTCATTTCTCTACCATAAGCCGCCTCTAACGCTGTGGCCTCACAACCGCAGACCAGGTGTAACCAGGCCAGCCCAGGACCTCCACATCCGGCTTCTTCACCTCCGGGATCGTCTGAGACAAGAGTATTTATGTCTGTAATAAAACCCTTTTGTGGGGAAAAACTCATTCTGATTGGCTGGGCTTGGCTCCCCAGTGGGTGGGCCTTGCTCCCAAGTGGGTGGGCCTATGCCCTCTCAGGCCCACCCATGGCTGAGCCCCTGCCCAATCATGTGAAATCCATAGATTAGGGCCTAATGAATGTATTTAAATTAACTGATTTCCTTATATGAACTGTAACTCAGTAAAATCATTGAAATTGTTGCATGTTTCGTTTCAATTTTTTTATGGTCTGTGTGTGTGTCTCTGAGTTGTTGGTATTGATGCACGGTGCTCTTTCAGGGTTATCTCTGACCTGATCTCATACATAAACATGGAAATACAAACGGTAATCAAATCAAAACACTTTGATTTAATATAAATACACACATACACACATATGCGTGCACAAATACATACACACATAGGGCTACAGGCACAAACACAAACACGTGCAGGCACAACCACGTACACACACACACACACACGCACGCACGCACACACACACACACACACACACACACACACACACACACACACACACACACACACACACACACACACACACACACACACACACACACACACACACACACACACACACACACACACACACACACACCTAAAGCACAGAGGATGGTCCAACCACTGATCAGTTGACCTGCTAAAAAAATTATGGGGCAGAGAGATGAAAGGAGAAACGCAATATGGAGTGAGAGATGAGAGAACAGGTAGTGGGCAGAGAAAGAAAGAAAATTGTGAAACTAAAAAGTTGAGATGATAGCTGAGGAGAGAGGGAAAAGGATGGCAAAGGGGAATGTACGGAAAAAAACAAAGAGAGCAAAGGGCAGGTTGACGTTTATTGTCATGAGTCTTGTCCTGGATAGGTCAGCTTGCAAAATCAAAATGGGCTATTATTGAAGAAATCCATGAAGACAAGAATGAGCTTTTAGGTCTTAATTGGAGGTTAAGGTTAAGCATTAGGGTTAGCAGTATGGTTATGGTTAGGTTTAAAATCAGATTTTATGACTTTGTGGCTGTGCCAGCTAGTGACTACTATGCAAAGCTGCCTCCAGAACAAGATTCATGGTGAAAAATAGAGAAGTTAGTAGCAACACAAAACATGTTTTCAGAGATGAACCATAACTTCTATCTATACACCAATTATGTTTCTTCCATATTGATTTGTGGTTGTGAGTGCATTTTCTTAAAATGGAAATTTCACTGCTGCTCTATTTCACTATATATGTCCATTAATATGTTATTAACATATCATATGTGTAGTAAACATTTTAAATTTCCTCATTACACACAAATACAAGTGTTTCTGCATCTCACCGGTAGAAACGGCCAGCTACATTTCCTGGTTGTAAGCAAACCACAATGTCCAGAATTCATTGCGATTTGGAGATGTATACAGTTGACGTAAGAAAAATCAAAATGTCTGTGTTTGCAGCCAGCACTTTCAGACAGAGGATTTCGAAACGGAACTGAATCAACTGATGGGGTTGCAATGTCGTTGAGCTTTGAAAAGTGATGATATTCCATTGAAATTCCCCTTCACCTCAAAGCGGAAGGCACTCGATCCGCGCAGCAGAAAATAAGTTAAGCTGAGGTAACGTAGCTAACTTTACCTAGCTAACTAACTAGAGAACTACATTTGTTTATCTAAACCAAAATCGAGTTAGCTAGCGTTCATAATATGCTGGCTAGACATTTCAAAGCATAACAATGTAATTAGCCAGCTGCTATCTGGCCATGTGATTTTTAACTTTGCAAGCTAACATTAGCTTCGTTAGGTTATGTTAGCTAACCATTAGCTAGCTAGCTAACTAACTATCGCAGAGGCTAACGTGGCTATGTGTTCTTTAGAGTATGATCCCATCAACATCTGCAGCGGCATCAAGCTCAGCACCAAGAACCTAAAATCTACTAAATCTTTCCATGACTCCATGATGAGCAAATAAATAAACTGGAGCTAGGAACAAACATGGTCCGTGTCTTGTTGTCATAGTTGGTGTGTTTACAAGTAGGCTACAACTTCTACTGTAGCTTTCTCTGTATTATGGAGGCTTAGTTGATTGTTCATGCAAGGCTTGAAGTCTAAATTGGGAAAAATAGGTATTAGTAAGGAGGGGATGGTGTGGGTGACTGACTTGTGTCTGTTGGAGGTGGGTATTGTGTGAAGGTTAGTATGCATGATCTATTGACATGAATGGGGTGGGTGGATATAGTATCTTGTTTGAATGTGTATTGATGGGGACAAAGTAGTAAAATGTTGCTTAATCACTGACTTCTGTGTGTCCTACACACTAATCCTGCTGATGATGATGGCTTTGACACCGGCTTTAGTAGTACAGCGCCTGTAGACCCATTGGATGAAAGCTTTCAGCCTGGAATAAGCTCAAGCTCAACATCATCTGACTTTGAAACAAGCCAGGGCAGCCAAAGGTATTTATGAAAGCACAATACCCTCTTTAGAAAACAAAATCACCAATACACTAAGCTGTACACTAAACTTTTCTCATCTTTGCTAACAGCCCATCTCAATGCCCCATTATTGACTGAGTGTAACGAAACACATATCAATCTATTGTACCCTTTTTTTGTTTACAGATGAACACAGATCATTGTATGGTTACACATCCTCATAATCAGTCTTCATGTTTTACACATCCTCATGATCAGTCTTAATGCCTTTCCAGGAGACTTGCAGTACAAACAAATCTTCTGCAAGAGGTCGAAGCAGTGGGGGGTGAAAAAGTGTACGAGAGGCCACATGGCTGTGAAGTGCAGAAAAGAGCAGACGGTTGTCTACAAGGAGCCAGAGTCACAGCTCCACTAAACATCTCTGCCAACATCACCACAGCGCCAAAGCCTGCTAAACCAGCTATCATTACCCAACACAAGAAGAGGGTCACCAGCTGAAAAACATTCAGGAACCTGCCTGGAACATTCAACCAACACAACATCCATATTTTGTAATATAATATGTAAATGCCTAGTATGCTCACAACTGCATTGTGGTATATATATTGCTAGCTGTTGTACATACAGTTGAAGTGGGAAGTTTACATGAACTTAGGTTGGGAGTCATTAAAATTTGATTTTCAACCACAAAACAAATGTCTTGTTAATAAACTATAGTTTTGGCAAGTCGGTTAGGACATCTAATTTGTGCATGACACAAGTAATTTTTCCAACAATTGTTTACAGACAGATTATTTCACTTATAATTCACTGTATCACAATTCCAGTTGGTCAGAAGTTTAAATACACTAAGTTGACTGTGCCTTTAAACAGCTTGGAAAATTCCAGAAAATCATGGCTTTAGAAGCTTCTGATAGGCTAATTGACATAATTTGAGTCAACTGGAGGTGTACCTGTGGATGTACTTCAAGGCCTACCTTCAAACTCAGTGCCTCTTTGCTTGACATCATGGGAAAATCAAAAGAAATCAGCCAAGACCTCAGAAAAAAAATTGTAGACCTCCACAAGTCTGGTTCATCCTTGGGAGCAATTTCCAAATGCCTGAAGGTACCACGTTCATCTGTACAAACAATAGTACGCAAGTATAAACACCATGGGACCACGCAGCCGTCATACCGCTCAGGAAGGAGACGTGTTCTGTCTCCTAGGGATGAAAGTACTTTGGTGCAAAAAGTGCAAATCAATCCCAGAACAACAGCAAAGGACCTTGTGAAGATGCTGGAGGAAACCGGTACAAAAGTATCTATATCCACAGTAAGACAAGTCCTATATCGACACAACCTGAAAGGCCGCTCAGCAAGGAAGAAGCCGCTGCTCCAAAACTGCCATAAAAATGCCAAACTACTTCTTGCAACTGCACATGGAGAAATGTCCTCTGGTCTGATTAAACAAAAATAGAACTGTTTGGCCATAATGACCATTGTTATGTTTGGAGGAAAAAGGGGGAGGCTTGCAAGCCGAAGAACACCATCCCATCCGTGAAGCACGGGGGTGGCAGCATCATGTTGTGGGGGTGCTTTGCTGCAGGAGGGAATGGTGCACTTCACAAAATAGATGACATTATGACGAAGGAAAATTATGTGGGTATATTGAAGCAACATCTCAAGACATCAGTCAGAAAGTTAAAGCTTGGTCGCAAATGGGTCTTCCAAATGGACAATGACCACAAGCATACTTCCAAAGTTGTGGCAAAATGGCTTAAGGACAACAAAGTCAAGGTATTGGAGTGGCCATCACAAAGTCCTGACCTCAATCCTATAGAAAATTTGTGGGCAGAACTGAAAAAGTGTGGAGGCCTACAAACCTGACTCAGTTACACCAGCTCTGTCAGGAGGAATGGGCCAAAATTCACCCAACTTATTGTGGGAAGCTTGTGGAAGGCTACATGAAATACTTGACCCAAGTTAAACAATTTAAAGGCAATGCTACCAAATACTAATTGAGTGTATGTAAACTTCTGACTCACTGGGAATGTGATGAAAGAAATAAAAGCTGAAATAAATCATTCTCTCTACTATTATAATGACATTTCACATTCTTAAACTAAAGTGGTGATCCTAACTGACCTAAGACAGGGACATTTTTACTAGGATTAAATGTCAGGAATTGTGAAAAACTGAGTTTAAATGTATTTGGCTAAGGTGTATGTAAACTTCTGACTTTAACTGTATGGACAGTGCCTTCGGAAAGTATTCAGACACCTTGACTTTTTCCACATTTTGTTACGTTGCAGCCTTATTCTTAAATGGATTTAAAGAAAACATTATCCTCAGCAATCTACACGCAATACCCCATAATGACAAAGTGAAAACAGGTTTTTAGAGATTTTAGAAAATGTATTAAAAATAAAAAGACCCCTTATTTACGTAAGTATTCAGACTCTTTGCTATGAGACTGTTTCCATTGATCATCCTTGAGATGTTTCTACAACTTGATTGGTCCACCTGTGGTAAATTCAATTGATTGGACATGATTTGGAAAGGCACACACCTGTCTATATAAGGTCCCACAGTTGACAGTGCATGTCAGAGCAAAAACTATGCCATGAGGTTGAAAAAATTGTCCGTAAAACTCAGAGAAAGGATTGTGTCGTGGCACGGATCTGGGGAAGGGTACCAAACATTTCTGCAACATTGAAGGTCCCCAAGAACACAGTGGCTTCCATCATTCTTAAATTGAAGGAGTTTGGAACCACCAAGACTTTTCCTAGAACTGAGCAATCGGGGGAGAATGGCCTTGGTCAGGGAGGTGATCAAGAACCCGATGGTTACTCTGACAGAGCTCCAGAGTTCCTCTGTGGAGATGGGAGAACCTTCCAGAAGGACAACCATCTCTGCAGCACTCCACCAATCAAGCCTTTATGGTAGAGTGGCTAGATGGAAGCCACTCCTCAGTAAAAGGCACATGACAGCCCGCTAGGAGTTTGCCAAAAGGCACCTAAAGGACTCTCCGACCATGAGAAACAAGATTCTCTGGTCTGATGAAACCAAGATTTTCCTATTTGGCCTGAATGCCAACCATCACGTCTGGAGGAAACCAGGCACCATCCCTACGGTGAAGCATGGTGGTGGCAGCAACATTGTCTGGGGATGTTTTTCAGCGGCAGAGACTGGAAGACTAGTCAGGCTGAAGGAAAGATGAATGGAGCAAAGTACCGAGAGATCCTTGATGAAAACCTGCTCCAGAGTGCTCAGGACCTCAGACTAAGGTGATGGTTCACCTTCCAACAGGACAACGATCCTAAGCACACAGCTAAGATAACGCAGTAGTGGCTTCGGCACAAGTCTCTGAATGTCATTGAGTGGCCCAGCCAGAGCCCGGACTTGAACCCGATCCAACATCTCTGGAGAGACTTGAAAATAGCTGTGCAGCGACGCTCCCTATCCAACCTGACAGAGCTTGAGAGGATCTGCAGAGAAGAATGGGAGAAACTCCCCAAATACATGTGTGCCAAGCTTGTAGCGTCATACCCAAGAATACTCGAGGCTGTAAACGCTGCCAAAGGTGCTTCAAAGAAGTACAGAGTAAAAGGTCTGAATACTTGTGTGAATGTGATATTTCAGTTCTTTATTTTTTTATAAATTTGCAAAAATGTCTAAATGTGTTTTTGCTTGGTCACTATGGGGTATTGTGTGTAGATTGAGGGGGGGAAACAATTTAATCAATTTTAGAATAAGGCTGTAACGTAACGAAATGGGTAAAGTCAAGGGGTCTGAATATTTTCCAAGTGCATTGTATATAGTGGTGTTTTATATTTCTTGCAAATGTACTGACAAGTGACTAAACGATTACAGCTGTATCAGAAACCAATAAAGTGTCGATGACAACTTCTGGATCAATTCATTGTGAAATTCTTGAAATGTATTTGGATAAACTAGCTTCAAGCTTAATGCAAAAATAAATGATGCAGGGAGTTGGTGTATCATTTGAACTTTAATTTGATGGAAAGCAAACATGCTTCAGTAAATTAGTCTGTCAAGATAGCAAATAAGTAGACACGGCCTGTATTCAAAACAACGTTTATTTTTCTCAAGGTGAGTTTACACAGCAGGAACAGTTATGCCAATTTATGACACAGTCAAAAGTTTGGACACACCTCATCCCGGGTTTTTTTATTTATTTTTTTACTATTTTGTGCATTCTAGAATAATAGTGAAGACCTCAAAACGATGAAATAACGCATATGGAATCATCTAGTAACCAAAAAGTTTTAAACAAATCCAAATATATTTGAGATTCTTCAAAGTAGCCACGCTTTGCCTTGATGACAGCTTTGCACACGCTTGGCATTCTCTCACCCAGAAAATAATAAAAATCAAGAAAACTCTGGAATTAGTAGGTTTGTCCAAACTTTTTACTGGTACTGTATGTACAGTAGAAGAAAAATATACTACTAAAGCTTATAACAAATACTACACCATTTGCGAGGGAATACTTGCACATGGTGTGTTTTTAAGTGGTGCAGTGAAGTGTTCAGAGTAACTTTGATACAAGGGGAGATTGTTATTATGAGACCTTTCACATCTCTTAAGAGTCATCATCTTTTTTGTATCAAAGTGGTATTGTCTGTGAGAGGAAGACATTATTAGACAAGCATGGGCAATCGTTGTGTACTGTCTGTATTCCTACTGTAGCAGCATGGTGTACAATACGAGAAATCTCACAGACACACTACAGCTAGCTACAACACACAGGTATAGTTACTCCAATACTAATATGAGTCATAAAGCCAAAGTAATTCCTTTACTCTATGCCATCATCATCAAAACATTTCTTCTTCTTTTTTCCTAATGAGAGGCACTGAGGCTAGCTAGGCTAGTTAGGCTTGTTGTGGTACTAGCAAGGCCGTTATGGCTGAATCGATCACTAAATTGTACTGTACTGAACAATATTGCCTTGCGTATAAAGAGATCTGGTATTGTTACAGTAGCTCGGTACCGACAGCAAAGCAACTTACTTATTTGTCATTTGCCCTCCCGAGTCCTGTTCCAGCTGGTTTGGGCTGCTGCCACTACTTGCTGGTCTCGCAATTATTTTTCTTTCTTGCTCTTCAGTGTATTCTGGATCAAATAAATAGGGCTGTATGTTCCTATGTAAAATAGCAACAAATAAATTGTCATCCAGCTCTTCTTGGAAAAAGGAATCATCAGAAGCAGCCATTGTAACTAATTATTTAGCAATCTCGGATAGACACTGCACGTTAACATAGCTCCCATGAACCTGTGAACGTACAGAGGGTGGGAACAAGGAAGTAGGGCTCCCGTTGGCTGTAATCTTTAAAAATGAGTCAACCTAGATATCCAGCAATGTACTGGCAGATAGGAACATTCTTGAGACAAGTCCAATGGCTCTATTGAACAAGGACAAACATATCTCCTCGCAGCTAGCGTGATCGTGCAATCGGCAAAACACAGAATTCACACAAACTGCTACAAAACATGAATCCATTCATTTTTAGATCAGACAGCAGGCGCAATCATTGGTTGAACAAAAATTCTAAAATACCGCAATAGTGCATAATTATGTCTGAATCACCCTCTCATCACACATAATTATGTAGGGAGACAGAAAAAACACCCCAGCGGTGACATTTCCCTTTAAGATCTCTCCCTCCCTCTACACATATCTCTCTCTCCCGCTCGTTCTTTCTAGGTAATTAGCTAGAATGGTGCTCCAGATGGTTAGTAATTATCAAATTCTCCAATCACTTGGGTGTGTGTGTTAATAATTATCAAATGTGCAGATCAGTAATGACCATAAAGGAAAACAGCTGCCTCTAATCCACAGGGAGAGAGGTGGGCAACCTGAGAGAGAGTTAGTGTGTGTGTGTGTGTTCAGGACTTCATTACTACAACACCATATAGGCACTCAATCACCAGAGTAGACTGAATGTGCATCTGGATCAGAATGTCCTTTAGTCTGAGTTTAGCTTTTAGTGCCCAGACTGTATTTTTCTCCCTGTGTGTGCGTGCCTGCTTGCCTGTGTGGTCCTGTTGCAGGGGCACAGTGCTGATATTACACTTGCATTTATCAACCAAAGGTGATGCAATTAAAACCGTAATGAATTCATTAGTCTGCGCAAATCAAATATGACTGAGCTGAAGTCAAACTCTGTAACATGTAATTATCTGAGTCAGAGAATCACACATCTTTCTCACACAAACACACACATCTCACACAGTTATTTTGCTGCCCCTACCCCTTTCTCTCTATCTTTTTTTATTTTATTTTTTATTTCACCTTTATTTAACCAGGTAGGCTAGTTGAGAACAAGTTCCCATTTGCAACTGCGACCCTGCCAAGATAAAGCATAGCAATTCGACACATACAACAACACAGAGTTACACATGGAATAAACAAAACATACAGTCAATAATACAGTAGAAAAATAAGTCTATATACAATGTGAGCAAATGAGGTGAATGAGATCTTTGCAGTAGTGTGATTGACAGCTGAAGAGGGAAGTGTTGAGAGCTCTGTTTATTCCCCACACTTGGATCAGAGGTGTGTGTGCTCTTGTCTGTGTGTGTTTCAAATCAAATCAACTCAAGTCAAATTTTATTAGTCACATGCGCCGAATACAACAGGTGTACTGGGAAATGCTTACTTACGAGCCCCTAACCAACAATGCAGTAAAAAAAAAGTAACAAGTATTTAAAGAGCAGCAGTAAAATAACAATAGCGAGACTATATACAGGGGGGTACCGGTACATAGTCAATGTGCGGGGCACCGGTCAGTCAAGGTAATTGAGGTAATATGTACATGTAGGTAGAGTTATTAAAGTGGTTAAAGATAATACATAGAGAGTAGCAGCGGTGTAAAGAGGCGCGGGGGGGGGACAATGCAAATAGACTGGGTAGCCATTTGATTAGATGTTCAGGAGTCTTACGGCTTGGGGATAAAAGCTGTTTAGAAGCTTCTTAGACTTAGACTTGGTGCTCCGGAACCGCTTGCCGTGTGGTAGCAGGGAGGATAGTCTATGACTAGGGTGGCTGGAGTCTTTGAAAATATTTTTGGCTTGCCTCTGACACCGCCTAGTATATAGGTACTGGATGGCAGGAATTGGCCCCAGTGATGTACTGGGCTGTACGCACTACCCTCTGTAGCGCCTTACGGTCAGATGCTGAGCAGTTGCCATACCATGCGGTGATGCAACCGGTCAGGATGCTCTCGATGGTGCAGCTGTAGAACCTTTTGAGGATCTGGGGACTGTCACAACTGTCTTGGTGTGCTTGGACCATGTTTGTTTGTTGGTGATGTGAACACCAAGGAACTTGAAGCTTTCAACCTGCTTCATTACAGCCCCGTCGATGAGAATGGGGGCGTGCTTGGTTCTCTTTTTCCTGTAGTCCACAATCATCTCCTTTGTCTTGATCACGTTCAGGGATAGGTTGTTGTCCTGGCACCACATGGCCAGGTCTCTGACCTCCTCCCTATAGGCTGTCTCATTCGTTGTCAGTGATCAGACCTACCACTGTTGGCCTACCACTGTTGTATAATGATGGTGTTGGAGTCATGCCTGGCCGTGCAGTCATGAGTGAACAGGGAGTACAGGACGGGACTGAGCACGCACCCATAAGGGGCCCCGGTGTTGAAGATCAGCGTGGCGGATGTGTTGTTACCTACCCTTACCACCTGGGGGCGGCCCGTCAGGAAGTCCAGGAACCAGTTGCAGAGGGAGGTGTTTAGTCCCAGGGTCCTTAGCTTAGTGATGAGCTTTGAGGGCACTACGGTGTTGAACGCTGAGCTGTAGTCAATGAATAGTGTTCCTTTTGTCCAGGTGGGAAAGGGCAGTGTGGAGTGCCATAGAGATTGCATCATCTGTGGATCTGTTAGGGTGGTATGCAAATTGGAGTGGGTCTAGGGTTTCTGGGATAATGGTGTTGTGAGCCATGACCAGCCTTTCAAAGCACTTCATGGCTAGAGACGTGAGTACTACGGGTCGGTAGTCATTTGGACAGGTTATCTTAGTGTTCTTGGGCACAGGCACTATGGTGGTCTGCTTAAAACATGTTGGTATTACAGACTCGGACAGGGAGTGGTTGAAAATGTCAGTGAAGACACTTGCTAGTTGGTCAGCGCATGCTCGCAGTACACGTCCTGGTAATCCGTCTGGCCCTGCGGCCTTGTGAATGTTGACCTGTTTAAAGGTCTTACTCACATCGGCTGCAGAGAGTGTGATCACACAGTCTTCCGGAACAGCTGGTGCTCTCATGCATGTTTCAGTGTTATTTGCCTCGAAGCGAGCATATAAGTAGTTTAGCTCATCTGGTAGGCTCATGTCACTGGGCAGCTCTCGGCTGTGCTTCCCTTTGTAGTCTGTAATGGTTTGCAAGCCCTGCCACAACCGACGAGCATCAGAGCCGGTGTAGTACGATTCGATCTTAGTCCTGTATTGACGCTTTGCCTGTTTGGTGGTTCATCGGAGGGCATAGCGGGATTTCTTATAAGCTTCCGGGTTAGAGTCCCGCTCCTTGAAAGCAGCAGCTCTATCCTTTAGCTCAGTGCGGATGTTGCCTGTAATCCATGACTCTGGTTGAGGTATGTACGTACGGTCACTGTGGGGAAGACATCATCGATGCACTTATTGATGAAGCCAATGACTGATGTGGTGTACTCCTCCTCAATGCCATCGGAGGAATCCTGGAACATTTTCCAGTCTGTGCTTGAAAAACAGTACTGTAGCTTAGCATCTGCTTCATCTGACCACTTTTTTAATGATCGAATCTCTGGTGCTTCCTGATTTAATTTTTGCTTTTTATCAGGAATCAGGATAGAATTATGGTCAGATTTGCCAAATGGAGGGGGAGGGTGGGCTTTGTATGCGTCTCTGTGTGTGGAGTAAAGGTGGTCCAGAGTTTTTTTCCCTCTGGTTGCGCATTTAATATGCTGATAGAAATTTGGTAAGACCGATTTAAGTTTCCCTGCATTAAAGTCCCCGGCCACTAGGAGTGCCAC
Organism: Salvelinus alpinus; assembly: GCF_045679555.1. NCBI lineage: Eukaryota > Metazoa > Chordata > Actinopteri > Salmoniformes > Salmonidae > Salvelinus > Salvelinus alpinus. The sequence continues at coordinate 9,451,525 of NC_092120.1, read as the reverse complement.
CTCTGGGTGAGCGTTTTTCTGTTTGCTTATGGCAGAATACAGCTCATTGAGTGCAGTCTTAGTGCCAGCATCAGTCTGTGGTGGTATGTAGACAGCTACGAAAAATACAGATGAAAACTCTAGGTAGATAGTGTGGTCTACAGCTTATCATGAGATACTCTACCTCAGGCGAGCAAAACCTCGAGACTTCCTTAGATATCGTGCACCAGCTGTTATTTACAAAAATACATAGTCTGCCGCCCCTTGTCTTACCAGACGCGGCTTCTATCCTGCCGATACAGCGTATAACCAGCCAGCTGTATGTTGATAGTGTTTTCCGCGACGCTTATAAGGCCCTCCCCCGCCCCCCTTTCGGAAAAGCTGACCACGACTCCATTTTGTTGATTCCAGCCTACAAACAAAAACTCAAACAACAAGCTCCCGCGCTCAGGTCTGTTCAACGCTGGTCCGACCAATCTGAATCCACGCTTCAAGACTGCTTCGATCACGCAGATTGGAATATGTTCCGCATCGCGTCCAACAACAATATTGACGAATATGCTGATTCGGTGAGCGAGTTCATTAGGAAGTGCATTGACGATGTCGTACCCACAGCAACGATAAAAACATTCCCAAACCAGAAACCGTGGATTGACGGCAGCATTCGCGTGAAACTGAAAGCGCGAACCACTGCTTTTAACCAGGGCAAGGTGACCGGAAGCATGACCGAATACAAACAGTGTAGCTATTCTCTCCGCAAGGCAATCAAACAGGCCAAGTCTCAGTACAGAGACAAAATCGAGTCGAAATTTAACAGCTCAGACACAAGAGGTATGTGGCAGGGTCTACAGTCAATCACGGATTACAAAAAGAAAATCCGCCCCGTCGAGGACCAGGATGTCTTGCTCCCAGACAGGCTAAACAACTTTTTTGCCCGCTTTGAGGACAATACAGTGCCACTGACACGGCCCCCTACCAAAACCTGCGGGCTCTCCTTCACTGCAGCCGAGGTGAGTAAAACATTTAAACGTGTTAACCCTCGCAAGGCTGCAGGCCCAGACGGCATTCCCAGCCGCGTCCTCAGAGCATGCGCAGACCAGCTGGCTGGTGTGTTTACGGACATATTCAATCAATCCTTATCCCAGTCTGCTGTTCCCACATGCTTCAAGAGGGCCACCATTGTTCCTGTTCCCAAGAAAGCTAAGGTAACTGAGCTAAACGACTACCGCCCCGTAGCACTCACTTCCGTCATCATGAAGTGCTTTGAGAGACTAGTCAAGGACCATATCACCTCCACCCTACCGGACACCCTAGACCCACTCCAATTTGCTTACCGACCCAATAGGTCCACAGACGACGCAATCGCAACCACACTGCACACTGCCCTAACCCATCTGGACAAGAGGAATACCCATGTGAGAATGCTGTTCATCGATTACAGCTCAGCATTTAACACCATAGTACCCTCCAAACTCGTCATCAAGCTCGAGACCCTGGGTCTCGACCCCGCCCTGTGCAACTGGGTCCTGGACTTCCTGACGGGCCGCCCCCAGGTGGTGAGGGTAGGTAACAACATCTCCACCCCGCTGATCCTCAACACTGGGGCCCCACAAGGGTGCGTTCTGAGCCCTCTCCTGTACTCCCTGTTCACCCACGACTGCGTGGCCATGCACGCCTCCAACTCAATCATCAAGTTTGCGGATGACACTACAGTGGTAGGCTTGATCACCAACAACGACGAGACGGCCTACAGGGAGGAGGTGAGGGCCCTCGGAGTGTGGTGTCAGGAAAATAACCTCATACTCAACGTCAACAAAACAAAGGAGATGATTGTGGACTTCAGGAAACAGCAGAGGGAGCACCCCCCTATCCACATCGACGGGTCAGTAGTGGAGAAGGTGGAAAGTTTTAAGTTCCTCGGTGTACACATCACGGACAAACTGAACTGGTCCACCCACACAGACAGCGTTGTGAAGAAGGCGCAGCAGCGCCTCTTCAACCTCAGGAGGCTGAAGAAATTCGGCTTGTCACCAAAAGCACTCACAAACTTCTACAGATGCACGATCGAGAGCATCCTGTCAGGCTGTATCACCGCCTGGTACGGCAACTGCTCCGCCCACAACCGTAAGGCTCTCCAGAGGGTAGTGAGGTCTGCAGAACGCATCACCAGGGGCAAACTACCTGCCCTCCAGGACACCTACACCACCCGATGTCACAGGAAGGCCATAAAGATCATCAAGGACAACAACCACCCAAGCCACTGCCTGTTCACCCCGCTATCATCCAGAAGGCGAGGTCAGTACAGGTGCATCAAAGCAGGGACCGAGAGACTGAAAAACAGCTTCTATCTCAAGGCCATCAGACTGTTAAACAGCCACCACTAACATTTAGCGGCCGCTGCCAACATACTGACTCAACTCCAGCCACTTTAAAAATGGGAATTGATGGAAATTATGTAAAAATGTACCACTAGCCACTTTAAGCAATGCCACTTAATACAATGTTTACATACCCTACATTACCCATCTCATATGTATATATACTGTACTCTATATCATCTACTGCATCTTGCCATCTTTATGCAATACATGTACCACTAGCCACTTTAAACTATGCCACTTTATGTTTACATACCCTACAGTACTCATCTCATATGTATATACCGTACCCTATACCATCTACTGCATCTGCCATGCCGTTCTGTACCACCACTCATCCATATATCTTTATGTACATATTCTTTATCCCTTTACACTTGTGTGTGTGTGTAAGGTAGTAGTGTGGAATTGTTAGGTTAGATTACTGTTGGTTATTACTGCATTGTCGGAACTAGAAGCACAAGCATTTCGCTACACTCGCATTAACATCTGCTAACCATGTGTATGTGACTAATAAAATTTGATTTGATTTGATTTGATTTGAAGTGTCGTCGTTCAGCCATGACTCTGTGAAGCATGAGATATTACAGTTTTGAATGTCCCGTAGGCAGTTTAATCTTCCGTGTAGGTCATCGATTTTATTTTCCAATGATTGCACGTTTGCTTGCAGAATGGAAGGCAGTGGGGGTTTATTCGAACGCCTACGAATTCTCCGAAGGCAGCCCGCCATCCGCCCCCTTTTCTCCGCCTTCTCTTCATGCAAATGACGGGGATCTGGGCCTGTTCTCGGGAAAGCAGTATGTCGTTCACGTCGGGCTCATTAAAGGAAAAAAATGATTCTGACAGTTAGTGGTGAGTAATCGCAGTTCTGATGTCCAGAAGTTATTTTCGGTCATAAGAGATGGTAGCAGCAACATTATGTAAAAAATCAGTTTAAAAAATCAGTTACAAACAACGCAAAGAAACAAACAAAAACACAATTGGATAGGAACACGTAAAACGTCAGCCTTCTTCTCGGCGCCATCTTAAAACTGTTTTGATGTACAGGTATATTTCACTGATATGTTAGACATCAGATGAAACACCAGTAACGATATAGCACAGTATAACATACACACACATATACCAGCAATAGGCTGAAACAGCAGAACTGTGACTGTGTCTGAAAGTTTAGCAGTGGCAGTTTGGTATTCAACACAATACGTGCCAAGAGGTGCCAGTCTGAAATGCTTTCAGTTGGGCCTGATGGTATTTGTGCGTGCGTGCATTTGTGTGTGTGTGTGTGTGTGTGTGTGTGTGTGTGTGTGTGTGTGTGTGTGTGTGTGTGTGTGTGTGTGTGCTCCACCACATCAGTGTTAGACTGGTTCAGTGCTGACCACCACAAAGTGTTCTACTGATCACCACTAATGTCCTCCTACAGCACTGTTCGGACCCCTGGTGGCTAACTGGCTATAGGCAAGTCAATATTGGACACTTGCCATATAAGTGACGGCAGCCGTTATGGCGGTGTGCTGCTATAGTAATCAAATAGTGCACCGGTTCCAATTGGCTCATTCATCCTCCCTCCTCTCCCCTGTAACTATTCCCCAGATCGTAGATATGAATGAAAATGCGTTCTCAGTCAACATACCTGGTAAAATAAGGGTAAAAGAAACAGTCTAAATGCTGAAATGCAGTTGAAATAACCCCATCAGGCCACTTTAAGGCAATGAACAAAATGGGTACTGCGTTGTGCTGACAAACCTCTCCAAACACAGAGAGAGAGAGAGAGAGAAGAGCTGAAGGGGTAATGAGTCCCTTGCCTTGAGGGGTATAGAGAATTCCTCTCTCTCCCCTCTCTAATTCCTCCTCTTCTTTCTCCTACTCTCTTTAGTTCCTTTCTCCTCACTCCCCCTCTTCCCCCGCTGCTCTTAAACCCTCAGGCCTCAGATAACTATAGGAAAGTAAGCTTTGTAGTGGTAATGAAGGTTGGAACAATGACTCACCAGTGATGATGCTACAGGAGCGCTGTACTAATGATGATAATAATGTACATATGGAAACACAACTTAGATACGGCCTCAGGACTCCACTTCACAAGTTGGTTCAACTGTTAAAGACTTTGTTAAAGACTTGTTCAAGAACGACAAGACTCCACGCACTGCATAGTTTGTTAACCAAACTTTACGTCACACACACAAATAACAACACACACATTATTATTACAATAATTCAAATAACCAACTCATCATCAAGCTTGGATTATTTGAATCAGCTATGTAGTGCTAGGGCGGGACCCAAAACATGCAGGACCGAGTTTGGGAGACCCTGGTGTAGAAGACAGTGGTTCTGTTCTCTCATGACACCCTCTTATCAGACCGAACATGACAGCCTGGTAATTGGAACAGTAAACACACACTCACACGGCAGCTGCTCCTCTCTTCCGTCAGCTCTGCCAGTTCGTCTCATCTCACATTAACAACTCAGAAATCATGTGTGAATTACTTGAGACCCTTGGAGCATGCCCAAATATCCCCCCACCCCACACACACACACACACACAGATGTAGAGAAGGCGATAAAGTCTGGGAACTGAGAAGTCAACTCAGACTAAAGGCCAGTCTAATCCAGAGACCCAGGCTACATTGACACTAAGGAAAGGTTAGGAGAATACTCTGAAAGGTTAGGAAGTGAACGTTATTTATATTGAAGATACCTAGAGGTAATTGGACCTCTTTGAAATAAAAATGGATGGCATGTAACCTTTCCCCTCCAAAATGATAATTAAAACCAAATAGCAGGGAATATTAAAATCAATTCTTAGTCTATGAATGTTGCAGTCGGGATTTCTATCAAATCAATCCGTGATTGAGAAACACTGCTGTATTCATACCATATTCATGCTATCTTCTAGAGGGCGACATTTACCAATTTAAGTGTTAGGGGCCGTCCACACCACTGAGCAATAATAAGAACGGTCCCCACCAAGGACGATAACTATAATGATAAACTATAGGCTACATAACTATAAAATGTTGGCGAGCATCCACACTAGCTGAAAGTTTATCGTTCTACAGTAGCCTACACCTGTCAATCAACAGATCAAAGCATCCTACTGCACACTCTATAGGCCTATTATTAAGGTGGTAACACAGACCGTTCAGGGTGTGTTTGTCATCATAGTGACAACTGCTAATACTACTTCAATACTACTATGTAGGCTAATGAAAAATATAATATAGAAACTCTCATTTAAATGAAATGTAGATATTCAACCACAAATGCTGTTTAGCCTGCACATCTTTTACATCATGACATTTCTTGCCTCATTGCTCAAGTGGTTTGCAAGTGGTTTCCATTTTTCTAATGGATGTCAATTCGTTTGGATATTCTTTTTCACTGTGCTCATCACTGTCTGTCCTGTGCAACAATTTAATACATCAGAGCAACAATATTATCATCACTGACCAGTGATGCATTCTCTCCGCAACTTTCACCGACAGTTCATTTGGCCTAGGCCAATTTTACATTCAGCAATTAGCAAGAGCAAGCCTGCTTCTCTCCACAAAAAGCCTATTAGGCCTAATATTAAAAATAAATATTTTTTGCGGGTACTATTTAATGAAGCTGCCAGTTGAGGACTTGTGAGGCATCTGTTTCTCAAACTAGACACTCTAATGTACTTGTCCTCTTGCTCAGGTGTGCACCGGGGCCTCCCACTCCTCTTTCTATTCTGGTTAGAGCCAGTTTGCGCTGTTTTGAGAAGGGAGTCGTACACAGCGTTGTACTAGATCATCAGTTTCTTGGCAATTTCTCTCATGGGGTCTTCCTGGGGTTCACACATTTTTCAAAACAAGAAAAGACTGACGAGTTTCAGAAGAAAGTTCTTTGTTTCTGGCCATTTTGAGCCAGTAATCGAACCCACAAATGCTGATCCTCCAGATACTTTAATCGGAACAACAGTTTTCAACTGTGCTAACATAATTGCAAAAGGGTCTTCTAATGATCAATTAGCCTTTTAAAATGATAAACTTGGATTAGCTAACACAACGTGCCATTAGAACACAGTAGTGATGGTTGCTGATAATGGGCCTCTGTACGCCTATGTAGATGTTCCATTAAAAATCTGCCGTTTCCAGTAACAATAGTCATTTACAACATTAATGTTAAAAGATTTTTTTACTAATCAGATTTATATGAATTAACAGGCGGCCTAGGATAAATGTATCACTCAAAAAGAAAAGGAGAACAACTCGTAGGCATCCAGATAGTCCAGCCATCCACATGGACAGATATCCTCTCCATTCTGTAGCATCTCCTCCAACACCAGATTTCATCTATTTACTTTTTTCCGCATTGAGGAACCATCTCCTATCAACTCCAAAATTCCATTGAACTTTTCAAGGCTCTCTTCCACGGACAGAGACTGTGTCACGTTCCTGACCTGTTTTCTGTTGTTTTGTATGTGTGTGATGGTCAGGGCGTGAGTTTTGGGTGGGCAGTCTATGTTTGCTGTTTCTATGTTGGTTTTGGGTTGCCTGGTATGGCTCTTAATTAGAGGCAGGTGTTTTGCGTTTTCCTCTAATTGAGAGTCATATTAAGGTAGGTTGTTCTCACTGGTTGTTTGTGGGTGATTGTCTCCTGTGTCTTTCGTGTCTGTGTATGTGCACCACACGGGACTGTCTTGGCTGTTCGTTCGTTTGATGTAGTCTGTTCCTGTTCGTGAGTTCTGCGTGTAGTTATGTAAGTTCCATGTTCAGGTCTGTCTACGTCGTGTTTGTTATTTTGTAATTTCCAAGTGTTTTCGTATTTCGTCTTCGTGTTTCAATAAATATCATTTATGTCTAATTACCTCGCTGCGTATTGGTCCACCGATCCTTCTCTCCTCTCCTCGTCCGAGGAGGAGGAGGAAGACGACAGCCGTAACAGAATCACCCACCTAACTAGGACCAAGCGGCGGGGGAGAGCTCAACAGAGCAACCAGGACTCATGGACATGGGAGGAGATCCTGGACGGCAAAGGACCCTGGGCTCAGCCAGGGGAATATCGCCGTCCCAAGGCGGAGCTGGAGGCAGCGAAGGCAGAGAGGCGCTGGTATGAGGAGGCAGCGCGGCGACGCGGTTGGGAGCCCGAGAGTCAGACCCAAACATTTCTTGGGGGGGGGGGGGGCACACGAGGAGTGTGGCAAAGCCGGGTAGGATACCTGAGCCAACTCCCCGTGCTTACCGTGGAGTGAGAGGGCGTCGTACTGGTCAGACACCGTGTTATGCGGTAAAGCGCACGGTGTCCCCAGTACGCGTGCTTAGCCCAGTGCGGGCTATTCCACCTTGCCGCACTGGGAGGGCTAGGTTGGGCATCGAGCCAGATGTCATGAAGCCGGCCCAACGTATCTGGTCTCCAGTACGTCTCCTCGGGCCGGCATACATGGCACCAGCCTTACGAATGGTGTCCCCGGTTCGCCAGCATAGCCCAGTGCGGGCTATTCCACCTCGCCGCACTGGCAGGGCTACGGGCACCATTCAACCTGGTAAGGTTGGGCAGGCTCGGTGCTCAAGAGCACGTGTCCTCCTTCACGGTCCGGTATACCCGGTGCCACCTCCAAGTACCAGTCCACCGGTGGCAGCCCCCCGCACCAGGCTGTCTCTCCGGGTTCTCTCTCCAGCTGCTCCCACCTGTCCAGCGCTGTTAGAGCTTTCCTCCTCTCCAGCGCAGCCAGTGCCTATACCACGCACCAGGCTGTCTCTCCGTCTCCTCCCTACAGAACTGCCCGTCTGCCCAGCGGCGCCTGAACTGCCCGTCTGCCCAGCGGCGCCTGAACTGCCCGTCTGCCCAGCGGCGCCTGAACTGCCCGTCTGCCCAGCGGCACCTGAACTGCCCGTCTGCCCAGCGGCGCCTGAACTGCCCGTCTGCCCAACGGCGCCTGAACTGCCCGTCTGCCATGAGCCTACAAAGCTGCCCGTCTGCCATGAGCCTGCAAAGCCGCCCGTCTGCCAAGAGCCTACAGAGCCTTCCGCCAGACCGGATCAGCCAGAGCCTTCCGCCAGACCGGATCAGCCAGAGCCTTCCGCCAGACCGGATCAGCCAGAGCCTTCCGCCAGACCGGATCAGCCAGAGCCTTCCGCCAGACCGGATCAGCCAGAGCCTTCCGCCAGACCGGATCAGCCAGAGCCTTCCGCCAGACCGGATCAGCCAGAGCCTTCCGCCAGACCGGATCAGCCAGAGCCTTCCGCCAGACCGGATCAGCCAGAGCCTTCCGCCAGACCGGATCAGCCAGTGCCGTCCAGCCAGGACCAGCCAGAGCCGTCCAGCCAGGACCTGCCAGAGCCGTCCAGCCAGGACCTGCCAGAGCCGTCCAGCCAGGACCTGCCAGAGCCGTCCAGCCAGGACCTGCCAGAGCCGTCCAGCCAGGACCTGCCAGAGTCCCTCAGCCAGGACCTGCCAGAGTCCCTCAGCCAGGACCTGCCAGAGTCCCTCAGCCAGGACCTGCCAGAGTCCCTCAGCCAGGACCTGCCAGAGTCCCTCAGCCAGGACCTGCCAGAGTCCCTCAGCCCGGTGCTGCCCCTTATCCCGGTGCTGCCCCTTATCCCGGTGCTGCCCCTTATCCCGGTGCTGGCCCTTATCCCGGTGCTGCCCCTTCATTTAGGTGGTTTTAGTTGGAGGGTGGTCATTGGGAGGGGGATACAGAAGCGGGGAGTGACTATGGTGGTGTGGGGACAGCGTCCGGAGCCTGAGCCACCACCGTGGTCAGATGCCCACCCAGACCCTCCCCTGGACTTTGTGCTGGTGCGCCCGGCGTTCGCACCTTGAGGGGGGGGTTCTGTCACGTTCCTGACCTGTTTTCTGTTGTTTTGTATGTGTGTGATGGTCAGGGCGTGAGTTTTGGGTGGGCAGTCTATGTTTGCTGTTTCTATGTTGGTTTTGGGTTGCCTGGTATGGCTCTTAATTAGAGGCAGGTGTTTTGCGTTTTCCTCTAATTGAGAGTCATATTAAGGTAGGTTGTTCTCACTGGTTGTTTGTGGGTGATTGTCTCCTGTGTCTTTCGTGTCTGTGTATGTGCACCACACGGGACTGTCTTGGCTGTTCGTTCGTTTGATGTAGTCTGTTCCTGTTCGTGAGTTCTGCGTGTAGTTATGTAAGTTCCATGTTCAGGTCTGTCTACGTCGTGTTTGTTATTTTGTAATTTCCAAGTGTTTTCGTATTTCGTCTTCGTGTTTCAATAAATATCATTTATGTCTAATTACCTCGCTGCGTATTGGTCCACCGATCCTTCTCTCCTCTCCTCGTCCGAGGAGGAAGACGACAGCCGTAACAGACTGCAAGAAACCTATACATTAGTGTGAAGATCATTTTTCACAAGCTGTGTTCCTTGCTTAATTGTATTGCGCCATGCTTGTTTTTTGGTGCTTTGAAAGCAACTGGGAACTCAGATTTAAAAAAAAGTTTAAATCATGACATCAGTGATCTTCAGGTCGGAAAGTCTGAGCTTTAGAAAGATGCCATAGTTTCCGACTTTGAATTCAGAGTTTAATCTGAAGTCGGAAGAGAGCGCACTGAAGATGGAAGTCGGAGATTTCAGAGTTCCCAGTTGTTTTGAACGCAGCAATTCTGTTGCGTGCCAGCGCCCTACCTCATCACTACACGTGCTATTTTATTCGCCAGATACTCTACACGCCCACCTTCTGGATACGCCAAACACAAAGAGGGACTGATCAAACAGCCAATGGAAAGGCAAACGCTAAATGCCCACACAGTTGGGCTAAGCGAGGAGATGAGAGAGAGCAGGGTTGTACACTAAAGTTACACATAGTCGAATTCAATACCTAAATTCCAAAATACTGACAAATGCTTACATTTAATCGATAAAAAATGACATGACCCTCCCCTGGATAAAAAATAAATAAATACTAAACCCTCCAGCTGACTGAAATCGAAAAAGCATGACACTCCCCCATTTGCCTCCAGGTAACAATTGCCTAAATTTCGAATGGTCCCTTAGAAGGATAGTCTGCCAGCACCACCATCTGTAGAGAAAGAAGGTTCCACCTGAGCACCAAAGTATCTTAGAAGGCTTGGCATTTTCAACACACACACACACACACACACACACACACACACACACAGACAGACAGACAGACAGACAGACAGACAGACAGACAGACAGACAGACAGACAGACAGACAGACAGACAGACAGACAGACAGACAGACACACACACAGACAGACAGACACACACACACACACACACACACACACACACACACACACACACACACACACACACACACACACAGAGGTACATTACCGGTGATTGGTTGGAGGCCGTGCGACAGAGTGGTCCCCTGAAGACACCCTTCACACGCCGGAAGTGGCCGTTGCTCAGGTGTGTGGAGCTGATGACCAGGTAATAGCACGTGCTGCACGACATCCGACCTTATGGGGCTGCGCTCCCCCATGCGCAGGGGTTCGCGTGTGTGCGGACGTCGGTCCGTCCGGCTTACCGGACTCTTCACCAGGTGAAGCAGAGTCAAGTGTCCCTCCTCTCAGTCCGAGTCCGACCAAGGGGAGGGGAGGATATTCAGCTACTCCTCCGGGAAAATGGAACTTCAATAAAAAGTGTTTCTTCTTTATTATTAAATTAATCCTTCAGGTTGCTTACAGAAATAAGCATGAGTAATGCACTGAGGGTCCGTTAAATAGTCCGGGCGGTAGGATTTGTAGCCTGTTGATGACCTAGGTTGCCATGCTAATGTTCTAGTAAAATGAGAAATCTAGCTCCTGGTAAAGAATATGTATTATTTATATCTCTCTTTCCTTCTTCCCTTTCCCCTCTCTCGACTATCCCTCTCTCCTTTCACTCTCCTTTCAGTTCTGGGGAGAGGCGAGGGTGTTTAGTGTGGCGGTATCTGATGGCATTGAGAACGTCTCGAGCAGATTTACCGAGCAGAGTTAGATGCTGTCGACAGGTGTATTGCGCCCCTGGAAGAAAAAAAACCGTTATTTTCCTGATAGATTCCAGACGGTTTAGTTCGTGGATGTATAACTGTAAATCCAGTCTCCGAGTTTATAGGTTATCTCTAGTGCATGCAGACAGACAGACACAGGCGCAGCAGAAGCTGTGTCCGTTCTCTGAAAAGAGCGCGTGAGTTTTTGGTGTTTGCTGTTGCAGCACGGAGTGTTCAACAAAGCTACAGAGGCCGTTCCCCGATAATCTGTCTCGTCTCTTTCGTTGGTGGAGCTGTCACTGTGACACGCGCGCTCCAGTCACCCGGGTTCCGGCGCAGAGAAAGAGAGTAGGAGGGGGGTATCGCTCATGCCTCCGTTCAGTCTGAATAATCAGAGGCGCCTTTTCACTCTCTCTCTTTCCTCCGCACACTGTGAGAGGGAACGGGGTCGATGAGGAGAGAGAGTCCCGTCTGCGTAATCGGTGCTGCACTACAGCTAAATCCGGTTCTGTTATGTCTGACAATCAGTCAGGTGTGTGTGTGTGTGTGTGTGTGTGTGTGTGTGTGTGTGTGTGTGTGTGTGTGTGTGTGTGTGTGTGTTTGTGTGTGTGGCACGCTCATGTCTGTTTGGGGACGGTGAACCAGCGAGTCTAGTCTTCCAGGAACTTTCTCTCCGCCGGCCTGCCCGCCCTCCCTCTTTCCCCTCACTCATCATTTCATAGCAACCATCAAATTAAAAGCGCCAATTCAGTAAAGACCCCCAATGTCTCTTTTCACAGAGCTGGTCGGCTACTAGTCAAACATTGGTAGTCAACTCGTATCCGTTTTAGGATCCATGACCATTGTGCAAACTTGATGCACGAGGAAATGGGACAACAAATGACATCGATGGCAACGTTTCCACATATAGAGCACATTTGGGTGATAACACAGTCAGTCCTGTGATTTTACAAAGTTCCAAATGATTTATCTGAAAACCCATTCTAAACATTTTGGTAGCAGTGTTTTGAATTAATCCCTCCAGTGTGTAACAAACAGTCATGTACAGTAGTCTGTGTTTTTGACAGCTTGTGTGTGCTGTCTGAGGAGTAAGTTTGAATTGGGACCCAGAAGTAAGATGTTTGTACCATTGGCTGTGAGTTTTATAAAATTGTGTGTGAGGATTTAAGAAAATGGTGAGTTGTTCCAAGAATCTGTGTAAGCAATTGAGAAAAACGGTAAGCATTTATAAATTCGTAACATATTGTACGAAATACAATTCGTAGCATATCATACGAAATGGATGATGTTAAACACAACTGTTCACAGTTTTTAGTGACCCATTTTGGCTCGTGAGCACTACAGATATTAATTTGAGCCAATTTGCTACAGCAGGAAAATAATCATGTTGCAACAGGAAATTTGAATTATTATGTCGTTTATAATGAATTGATATTTTTTTGTAGGAGTTGATACATTTTATGTTAGGGTAAATCAAGTCTGAAAGTTAAAAGGTGAAATTACAAACTTTAAAAGCCTTTTTAAACCTAGAATACACTACACATTTGCATTTCCTGCTGTGCAGGTCAATTTTCATAAACAAAAGAATGATCAAATGAAGATCCTACATCTGTACTTTCAAAACTACTGGCTGAAATGATACAAAACCTTTGGATCATCACTTTAATTAGCTGGACATATAGAAAACAAGAACCACTTGACAATGAACACCTGACTGCAATTGGTTGAAAATTATGGGAGAGATCTAGAAACTGTAATGTTTGGAAAATGACTGAATGAACTAAGCACATACACAAACACAACTTGCTCTATAAATACTTTGAAGAATTACTTTGAAGAAATATGTGAAATGTCTTAGTGAATGCCATGCCTTCACAGTGTGTGATGTAACTGTCTGTATCAGGACGTCCTGAAACATCCCATCACATCCCCAGGGACTTTCTACTGCCCATAAATATAAAGATACAATACAGGAGGTTTCAGTATGAAACTAGTCCATTTATATATCACTTCCTATATACAGTTGAAGTCAGAAGTTTACATACACTTTAGCCAAATACATTTAAACTAAGTTTTTCACAATTCCTGACATTTAATCCCAGTAAAAATTACCTGTTTTAGGTCAGTTAGGATCACCACTTAATTTTAAGAATGTGAAATGTCAGAATAATAGTAGAGAGAATGATTTAGTTCAGCTTTAATTTCTTTCATCACATTCACAGTGGGTTAGACGTTTACATACACTCAATTAGTATTTGGTAGCATTGCCTTTAAATTGTTTAACTTGGGTCAAACTTTTCGGGTAGCCTTCCACAAGATTCCCACAATAAGTTGGGTGAATTTTGGCCTATTCCACCTGACAGAGCTGGTGTAACTGAGTTAGGTTTGTAGGCCTCCTTGCTCGCACACGCTTTTTCAGTTCTGCCCACAAATGTTCTATAGGATTGAGGTCAGGGCTTTGTGATGGCCACTCCAATACCTTGACTTTGTTGTCCTTAAACCATTTTGCCACAACTTTGGAAGTATGCTTGGGGTCATTGTCCATTTGGATGACCCATTTGTGACCAAGCTTTAACTTTCTGACTGATGTCTTGAGATGTTGCTTCAATATATCCACATAATTTTCATTTCTCATAATGCCATCTATTTTGTGAACTGCACCAGTCCCTCCTGCAGCAAAGCACCCCCACAACATGATACTGTCTCCCCCGTGCTTCATGGTTGGGATGGTGTAATTTGGCTTGCAAGCCTCCCCCTTTCCCTCCAAACATAACGATGGTCGTTATGACCAAACAGTTCTATTTTTGTTTCATCAGAGCAGAGGACATTTCTCCAAAAAGTACGATCTTTGTCCCCATGTGCAGTTGCAAACTGTAGTCTGGCTTTTTTATGGCGGTTTTGGAACAGTGGCTTCTTCCTTGCTGAGCGGCCCTTTCAGGTTATGTCGACATAGGACTCGTTTTACTGTAGATAAAGATACTTTTGTACCCGTTTCCTCAAGCATCTTCGCAAGGTCCTTTGCTGTTGTTCTGGGATTGATTTGCACTTTTCGCACCAAAGTACGTTCATCTCTAGGAGACAGAACGCGTCTCCTTCCTGAGCGGTATAATGGCTGCATGGTCCCATGGTGTTTATACTTGCGTACTATTGTTTGGAAATTGCTCCCAAGGATGAACCAGACTTGTGGAGGTCAACAATTTGTTTTCTGAGGTCTTGGCTGATCTTGGCTAGATTTTCCCATGATGTCAAGCAAAGAAGCACTAAGTTTGAAGGTAGGGCTTGAAATACATCCACAGGTACACCTCCAATTGACTCAAATTATGTCAATTAGCCTATCAGGAGCTTCTAAAGCCATGACATAATTTTCTGGAATTTTCCAAGCTGTTTAAAGGCACAGTCAACTTAGTGTATGTAAACTTCTGACCCACTGGAATTGTGATACAGTTGAATTATAAGTGAAATAATTTGTTTGTAAATAATTGTTGGGAAAATTACTTGTGTCATGCACATATTAGATGTCCTAACCGACTTGCCAAAACTATAGTTTGTTAACAAGAAATTTGTTGAGTGGTTGAAAAACGACTTTTAATGACTCCAACCAAAGTGTATGTAAACTTCCGACTTCAACTGTATGTACTGTTGTTAACAAACTTTTTTGCAAGTCGGTTAGGACATCTACTTAGTGCATTATATATACATATACTTATATATACATATACGTATACATATACTTTATATATACACCTGTTCTGAAAGGCCCCAGAGTCTGAAACACCACTAAGCAAGGGGTACTACCAAGCAAGCGGCACCATGAAGACCTAGGAGCTCTCCAAACAGGTCAGGGACAAAGTTGTGGAGAAGTACAGATCAGGGTTGGGTTATAAAAAAAATATAAAAAACTTTGAACATCCCACGGAGCACCATTAAATCCATTATTAAAAAATTGAAAGAATATGGCACCACAACAAGAGAGGACAGCCCACCAAAACTCACGGCCCAGGCAAGGAGGGCATTAATCAGAGAGGCAACAAAGAGACCAAAGATAACCCTGAAGGAGCTGCAAAGCTCCACAGCGGAGATTGGAGTATCTGTCCATAGGACCACTTTAAGCTGTACACTCCACAGAGCTGAGCTTTACGGAAGTGTGGCCAGAAAAAAGCCATTGCTTAAAGCCATTGATTTCCAAGATGGCGTAGCAGTCAGACGTCTTTGTCTTTGTCCTGTCCCTTGTATATATATGTTTTACATATTTTTCTTCGCATATCTTTTTAAAATATTTTCCTAAACCTCAACTTCTAAATACTCTCCTGCAACCCGCCTAACCCAATGTGGCGTTGATCTGCTTTTTTCAAAAGTATTCCTATTTACTTCGGATCTGGAATCCCTCAACTGAAACTAGCCAGCTAAGCTACCTACCAGCTATCAGTTAGCAAACCATTGCTAGCGGTCATCAGCTAACCTTTAGCTCGGAAAGCTCTCGCCAGTTCGAACAACGTGACTCAAACCAGAGCATAACGTACCTATTTCTCTCCATATCCCCGGATTCCTACCGCAAACTCTGAACATTTTCATCTGGATCTTCGCAACTAGCTAACCGCGATCCCGGGTGACCACTCCTGGCTAGCGTTTCCATCCCGGAGCAAGCATCAATTAGCCTGAAGCTAGCCCGGCCAGGGCTCCTGTGCTACCACCGAAACCCACTCCTGGGCTACAATATCCGGACCCCTTCTACTGCCGGTACGGGGCACGGAACCCCGCCGATCCTCTACGACTGGAATACCGACATAATCTGCCCGAGGATTCCAACAGGCCCCTCAGGTGCGACGCCCGCTGAAGGCCCATTCTGCTAACCTGCTAGGCCTGCTAGCTACCTAGAGCTACTTGGAACCCTACTAATTCCACGACTGGTCTATCGATGTCACCGCACGAAGAGGCAAAAACAGACATCGCGACGACCCCCAAAGGCTAACTTGCTAGCCCCGGTCTACTAACTGCTAGCTTGCCTGCCCCGGTCTGCTAACTGCTAGCCCCTGCTAACTGCTTGCTTGCCAACCCGGTCTGCTAACTGCTAGCTTGCCAGCCCCGGTCTGCTAACTGCTAGCTTGTTTAGCCCCGGCCTATTAACTGTTAGCTTGTTAGCATCGGCCTGCTAACTGTCTGAATCGCCGTGCCCCCAGTCAGCCCAACCACTCACTGGACCCATATGTTCACTTGGCTACGCATGCCTCTCTCTAATATCAACATGCATCGTCCATTACTGTCCTGGTTAGTGATTACTGTCTTATTTCACTGTAGAGCCTCTAGCCCTGCTCAATATGCCTTAACTAACCATGTTGTTCCACCTGGTTTATGATGACATCACCTGGTTTAAACGTCTCTAGAGACTATATCTCTCTCATCATTACTCAATGCCTAGGTTTACCTCCAATGTACTCACATCCTACCTTACCTTTGTCTGTACACTATGCCTTGAATCTATGCTATCGTGCCCAGAAACCTGCTCCTTTTACTCTCTGTTCCGAACGTGCTAGACGGCCAGTTCGTATAGCATTTAGCCGTACCCTTATCCTACTTCTCCTCTGTTCCTCTGGTGATGTAGAGGTTAATCCAGGTCCTGCAGTGCCTAGCTCCACTACCACTCCCCAGGTGCTCTCATTTGTTGACTTCTGTAACCGTAAAAGCCTTGGTTTCATGCATGTTAACATTAGAAGCCTACTCCCTAAGTTTGTTTTACTCACTGCTTTAGCACACTCTGCCAACCCGAATGTCTTAGCCGTGTCTAAATCCTGGCTTAGGAAAACCACCATAAACCCTGAAATCTCCATTGCTAACTATAACATTTTCCGCCAAGATAGAACTGCCAAAGGTGGCAGTGTTGCAATCTACTGCAAAGATAGCCTGCAGAGTTCTGTATTACTACCCAAGTCTATACCCAAACAATTCGAGCTTCTACTTCTAAAAATTCACCTTTCCAGAAACAAGTCTCTCACTGTTGCCGCTTGCTATAGACCTCCCTCTGCCCCCGGCTGTGCCCTCGCTACCATATGTGAATTGATTGCCCCCCATCTATCTTCTGAGCTCGTGCTACTAGGTGACCTAAACTGGGACATGCTTAACACCCCGGCCATCCTACAATCTAAGCTTGATGCCCTCAATCTCACTCAAATTATCAATGAATCTACCAGGTACAACTCCAAATCCGTTAACACGGGCACCCTCATAGATGTCATCCTAACTAACTTGCCCTCCAAATACACCTCTGCTGTTTTCAATCAAGATCTCAGTGATCACTGCCTCATTGCCTGCATCCGTAATGGGTCTGCGACCAAACGACCACCCCTCATCACTGTCAAATGCTCCCTAAAACACTTCTGCTAGCAGGCCTTTCTAATCGACCTGGCCGGGGTATCCTGGAATGACATTGACCTCATCCCGTCAGTAGATGATGCCTGGCTATTCTTTAAAAGTGCCTTCCTCACCATCTTAAATAAGCATGCCCCATTCAATTCAGATCAGCACAAAAACATCCTGTGGCATTCTGCATTAGCATCGAATAGCCCCCGTGATATGCAACTTTCCATGGAAGTTAGGAACAAATATACACAGGCTAAGGCTAGCTTTTTCAAACAGAAATTTGCATCCTGTAGTACAAACTCAAAAAAGTTCTGGGACACTGAAAAGTCCATGCAGAATAAGAGCACCTCCTCCCAGCTGCCCACTGCTCTGAGGCTAGGAAACACTGTCACCACCGATAAATCCACAATAATTGAGAATTTCAATAAGCATTTCTCTACGGCTGGCCATGCTTTCCACCTGGCTACCCCTACCCCGGGTCAACTGCCCGGCACCCTCCACAGCAACCCGCCAAAGCCCCCACCATTTCTCCTTCACCCAAATCCAGATAGCTGATGTTCTGAAAGAGCTGCAAAATCTGGACCCCTACAAATCAGCCGGGCTACACAATCTGGACCCTCTCTTTATAAAATGATCTGCCGAAATTGTTGCAACCCCTATTACTAGCCTGTTCAACCTCTCTTTCGTATCGTCTGAGATCCCCAAAGATTGGAAATCTGCCGCGGTCATCCCCCTCCTCAAAGGGGGTGACACTCTAGACCCAAACTGCTACAGACCTATATCTATCCTACCCTGTCTTTCTAAGGTCTTCGAAAGCCAAGTTAACAAACAGATTACCGATCATTTCGAATCCCACCGTACCTTCTCCGCTATGCAATCTGGTTTCAGAGCTGGTCATGGGTGCACCTCAGCCACGCTCAAGGTCCTAAACGACATCATAACCTCCATCGATAAGAGACATTACTTTGCAGCCGTATTAATCGACCTGGCCAAGGCTTTCGACTCTGTCAATCACCACATTCTTATTGGCAGACTCGACAGCCTTGGTTTCTCAAATGACTGCCTCGCCTGGTTTACCAACTACTTCTCTCATAGAGTTCAGTGTGTCAAATCGGAGGGCCTGTTGTCCGGACCTCTGACAGTCTCTATGGGGGTGCCACAGGGTTAAATTCTTGGGCCGACTCTCTTCTCTGTATACATCAATGATGTCGCTCTTGCTGCTGGTGATTGTCTGATCCACCTCTACGCAGACGACACCATTCTGTATACATCTGGCCCTTCTTTGGACACTGTGTTAACTAACCTCCAGACGAGCTTGAATGCCATACAACTTTCCTTCCGTGGCCTCCAACTGCTCTTAAATGCAAGTAAAACTAAATGCATGCTCTTCAACCGATCGCTGCCCGCACCTGCCCGACCGTCCAGTATTCTACTCTGTACGGTTCTGACTTAGAATATGTGGACAACTACAAATACCTAAGTGTCTGGTTAGACTGTAAACTCTCCTTCCAGACTCACATTAAGCATCTCCAATCCAAAATTAAATCTAGAATCGGCTTCCTATTTCGCAACAAAGCATCCTTCACTCATGCTGCCAAACATGCACTTGTAAAACTGACCATCCTACCGATCCTCGACTTCGACGATGTCATTTACAAAATAGCCTCCAACACTCTACTCAACAAACTGGATGCAGTCTATCACAGTGCCATCCGTTTTGTCACCAAAGCCCCATACACTACCCACCATTGCGACCTGTACGCTCTCATTGGTTGGCCCTCGCTTCATACTCGTCGCCAAACCCACTGGCTACAGGTTATCTACAAGTCTCTGCTAGGTAAAGCCCCGCCTTATCTCAGCTCACTGGTGACCATAGCAGCACCCACTCGTAGCACGCGCTCCAGCAGGTATATCTCACTGGTCACCCCCAAAGCCAATTCCTCCTTTGGTCGTCTTTCCTTCCAGTTCTCTGCCGCCAATGACTGGAACGAACTGCAAAAATCTCTGAAGCTGGAGACTCATATCTCCCTCACTAGCTTTAAGCACCAGCTGTCAGAGCAGCGCACAGATCACTGCACCTGTACATAGCCCATCTGTAAACAGCCCATCTATCTACCTATCTCATCTATAAAATAGCCTCCAACACTCTACTCAACAAACTGGAAGCAGTCTATCACAGTGCCATCCGTTTTGTCACCAAAGCCCCATACACTGATCATACACCATACATAAGCCCCGCCTTATCTCAGCTCACTGGTCACCATAGCAGCACCCACTCGTAGCACGCGCTCCAGCAGGTATATCTCACTGGTCACCCCCAAAGCCAATTCCTCCTTTGGTCGTCTTTCCTTCCAGTTCTCTGCCGCCAATGACTGGAACGAACTGCAAAAATCTCTGAAGCTGGAGACTCATATCTCCCTCACTAGCTTTAAGCACCAGCTGTCAGAGCAGCTCACAGATCACTGCACCTGTACATAGGCCATCTGTAAACAGCCCATCTATCTACCTACCTCATCCCCATACTGTATTTATTTATTTATCTTGCTCCTTTGCACCCCAGTATTTCTACTTGCACATTCATCTTCTGCACATCTACCGTTTCAGTGTCTAATTGCTATATTGTAATTACTTTGCCACAATGGCCAATTTATTGCCTTAACTCCCTTATCTTACCTCATTTGCACTCACTGTATATAGACTTTTTGTTATCTTTTGTTCTACTGTATTATTGACTGTATGTTTTGTTTATTCCATGTGTAACTCTGTGTTGTTGTATGTGTCGAATGTCACGCCTTGACCTTAGAGAGCTTTTTATGTCTCTATTTTGGGTTTGTTCAGGGTGTGATTTGGGTGGGCATTCTATGTTCTGTATTTCTATGTTTTGTGTTTTTTTGTTTCTGGCCGAGTGTGGTTCCCAATCAGAGGCAGCTGTCTATCGTTGTCTCTGATTGGGGATCATACTTAGGCAGCCCTTTTCCCTCTTTCTGTGTGGGATCTTGTTCTTTGTTTGTGTGCAGGTAGTTTGCACAACGAAGCTGTTCGGTCGTTGTGTTCTTTATTGTTTTTTCTTTTCTAAAGTTTCACTTCGTCAATAAATTATGTGGAACTCAAAGAACGCTCCGCCTTGGTCTCATCCTTCCGACGACACCCGTTACATCGAATTGCTATGCTTTATCTTGGCCAGGTCGCAGTTGCAAATGAGAACTTGTTCTCAACTAGCCTACCTGGTTAAATAAAGGTGAAATAAAAAAATAAAAAATAAGCAAACACGTTTGGTGTTCTCCAAAAGGCATGTGGGAGACTCCCCAAACATATGGAAGAAGGTTCTCTGGTCAGATGAGAATAAAATGTAGCTTTTTGGCCATCAAGGAAAACGCTATGTATGGCACAAACCCAACACCTCTCATCACCCCGAGAACTCCATCCTCACAGTGATGCACGGTGATGGCAGCATCATGCTGTGGGGATGTTTTTCATCGGCACGGACTGGGAAAATGGTCAGAATTGAAGGAATGATGGATGGTGCTAAATACAGGGAAATTCTTGAGGGAAACCTGTTTCAGGGCAATAACCCTAAGCATACTGCTAAAGCAACACTCAAATGGTTTAAAGGGAAACATTTAAAAGTCTTAGAACTGCCTAGTCAAAGCCCAGACCTCAATCCAATTGAGAATCTGTGGTATGACTGAAAGATTGCTCTACACCAGCGGAACCCATCCAATTTGAAGGAGCTGTAGCACTTTTGCCCTCGAAGAAAAATCAAGTCAAGTTGTGCCAAGCTTATAGAGACATACCCAAATTGCTGCAAAAGGTAGCTCTACAAAATATTGACTTTTGGGGGGGGTAATAAGTATGCACGCTCAAGTTTTACATTTTTTTTTGTCTTTTTCTTATTTGTTTCACAAAAAAAATTATTTTGCATCTTCAAAGTGGTAGGCACGTTGTGTAAATCAAATGATACAAGCCCCCCCAAAAATATATTTTAATTCCAGGTTGTCAGGCAACAAAATAGGAAAAATGCCAAGGGGGTGAATACTTTCACAAGCCACTGTATATACAGTATATATATATATTTACTACAAAATATATGAGGGATTGGATATGATGCAGACAATTACATTGATGGAAGCAACAATCTATCCGCAATATTAAAGCTGATCCACCCCCTGAATTTTCTTTTGAAACTAATGCTTGCTTCCAAAACCAGATACTTTATCCTTTATACCACCAGGGAAGCGCTCTTTAATTGCCTTTTTTCAGTATATAGCCATGGCAGTATGGTCAATCAGGAATCCATGCTCCTTTTTAGCCTTCTTACCCATGGAAATAGTGTTAACTGGGTTATTCACCATCACTTCACCCACCCTCTTTATATGCTGCATACTTCTGGGACCATATTTACAAGGTATACAACACTGTGATTGCTGATCTTGGATCACTTTTGCTTTTCAGATCATGAAAAATAAGTCAGGGGGGACCATATCAAGTGCCTCTAATTAGGAATTATATCAGGTGCGTTTAAAAAAATGTAACAGTCAATTTTTATTATTTTTATTATTTACAGTCTAAATTCTGCATTTCTGACTGGATTTATGAATCTGCACGAAATAAAGACATCCTCTCTTTTAGTAGAGTATATCTGAGCTTCACTTTCACCTTTTTTTTCTAAGGAAACATATAGAATATGTGAGATTGAACCTGCACTATTCAAAATCGCAGCCAGATAATTAACTGTGGCCTTGTGTTTTCAGTCAAATATGGTCAATCAAGACATGGAACACAATTTCTGGGTTATTAAAATGTTCCCATTCTCTTCATATGCTGTGTATTTGTAACATCTTATGAAATGTGATTTCGTTGAGTAGAGCTTCATTTAAATAGATTTTATTATTTTGTATGCTTCCTGATGCTTCCTGATTGACCATAGCTTTGCACACTTGGATAGCTGTGGCCTTGTTTTTTCTTCTTCTTATAAAGATATAAAGAATATAAAGAAAAATATAAATATAAAGAACAAAAAACAAGGCCACAGCTATCCCATGGTTGTGGAGAGGGTTAATGATCTGGTTAAGGAACCAAACATTGTAGGTTCAAACCCTGCATGTGCATATAAGGAGAGGGAGAGAGAAAGAGAGAGAGAGAGAGAGAGAGAAGCAGAAGCAGAGGTAGAGACAGTAGCTCTCTCTGGGATATTTTCTTTCCAGTTCCTCCCTCTGGCTCTTCCCTCTCTCCTATCCTTATAAAATCAGTGAAATATTACACTTATGGTTTGGCCTCATATTTTCATTCTTATTTCTCACTTTTATGCTCTGCAGCGACGATTGCTTTCACATATATTATTATCTGGGGGGAGCGTGTGTGTGTTTTGTGTGAGTCTGGAGGGCTAGCAATAAAGGGCTACACCCCTAAACACTGGATATTGGCACTGTACAAAGATTAAAAGAGTGAGAGAGAAAGAGAGGGAGAAGCAGAGGGAGAGGGAAGAGACAGTAGCTCTCTCTGGTATCTTTTCTTTCCAGTTAATGCCTGGCTATTCCCTCTCTCCTCTCCTTATAAAAACAGTGAAATATCACAGTTATGGTTTGGTGTCATATTTTCACTATTATTTCTCACTTTTATGCTCTGTGGCGAAGATTGCTTCCGAACGTTTAATAATCTAGTGTGTGTATGTGTGTGTGTTTTGTGTGGGTGTGTGGGTGGAGGGATAGCAATAAAGGGCTGCACTCCTTAACCCTGGATATCGGCTCTGTGCAAAGATTAAAAGAGTAAGAGAGAAAGAGAGACCTAGAGAGAGAAAGAGAGAGAGTGCAATTAGTAGCCAAAAAATACAATCTCTCCTAGACAACTTTTTAGCCTTAACGTTCTCCTACAGCAAGGTGTAAATTTGGCCGTTTGGAACATAAACTTATATTTGACAAATTAGCCTCCTTGGCTAATCTAAAGAAATATAAGAGCAAACAAATAATGAAAAATGGTTTGATTGATTGCAAAAATCTATGGAAGTCATTGAGAAATACAGTACCAGTCAAAAGTGTGGACACACCTAATCATTCAAGGGTCTTCTGTATTTTTACTATTTTCTACATTGTAGAATAATAATGAAGACATCAGAACTATGAAATAACACATATGGAATCATGTAGTAACCAAAAAAGTGTTAAACAAATCAAAATGTGTTTTATATTTTAGATTCTTCATAGTAGGCACCCTTTGCCTTGATGACAGCTTTGCACATTTATGTAATACTTTTTTGGTTACTAAATGATGCCATGTGTGTTATTTCCTAGTTTTGATGTCTTCACTATTATTCTACAGTGCAGAAAATAGTAAAAATAAAGAAAAACTCTTGAATGAGTAGGTGTGTCCAAACTTTTGACTGGTACTGTACATATATTGTAGGTAGGGGTAAAGTGACTAGGCAACAGGATAGAAAATAAACAGTAGCAGCAGCGTATGTGATGAGTCAAAAGGGTCAGTGCAGACAGTCCTCCCATCATCTACCCATCCGCTCCCATCCGCTCAACTGTAGCAGTTGTACTGTTCTTCGTCTGTCTGGAACTGTCCTTTATGTCCTCTCTGTGTAGCTGATATATATGTAGAAAATAGTAAAAATAATGAAAAACCCTTGAATGAGTAGGTGTGTCCAACCTTTTGACTGGTACTGTACAGTATATCTAGAGAACCAGACAACAAAAATATACAACTTCAATATGGGGAAACACTGAAGCAATACAAACACACCCTAAGAACAACAAAAAAAACAGCACATTAAAAATCAGTTGGACGTAATTGAGTAATCCATAGAATCAAACCACTTCTGGGAGAATTGTAATAAATTTAACAAACCTCATCATGAGGAATTGGCTATCCAAAATGGTGATATGTGGAGAAATCACTTTGCAAACCTCTACAGCAATATAACAAAGAGTCCAGGACAAAAAGATACACAAGAAAAATTACAAGTCCTTGAATCAGCAGTCAAAGACTATCAAAATCCTGTGGATACCCCAATTACAGAACCATAATTATTGGAAAAAGTATACACTCTACAACCCAAAAAGGCTTGTGTTGCTGATGGTATTTTAAATGAAAGGATCAATTATACAGACCACACATTCAAATTGGCTATACTCAAACTCTTCAACATTCTCCTCACTGCAGGTATTTTCCTCGATATTTGGAACCAAGGATTGATCACACCAATCTATAAAAATGTAGACAAATTTGACCCAAATAATTAGAGGAATTTGCTTTAACAGCAACTTGGAGACAATTCTCTGCAGTATCATAAATAGCAGACTACGTCATTTCCTTGATGAACACAACGTTCTGAGCAGAAGCCAGATTGAAAAATTACCAAATTACCGTACAACAGACCACATATATATACCCTCCACATTCTAATTGACAAACAAGTAAACCAAAACAAAGGCAAAATCTACTCATGTTTTGTAGACTTCAAGAAAGCATTTGATTCAATTTGTCACAAAGGTATTTTTTTATAAACAAATAGAAAGTGGTATTGGAGGGAAAACATATGATGTTATTAAATCAATGTACACGAAAAAGAAATGTGTGGTTGAAATTGGCTTCTCCACTCAGGTACGTGGAGTGAAACAGTACTGCTCAGATCTCTGTCCCAGCTTTGATGCACCTGTACTGACCTCGCCTACTGGATGGAAGCTGGGTGAACAGGCAGTGGCTCAGGTGGTTATTGTCCTTGATGATCTTCCAGTGACATTGGGTGTTGTAGGTGTCCTGGAGGGCAGGTAGTTTGTCCCGGTGATGCGTTGTGCAGGCCGCACCACCCTCTGGGGAGCCCGGTTGTGGGCGGTGCAGTTGCCGTACCAGCCGGTGATGCAGCCTGACAGGATGCTCTCGATTGTGCACCTGTAAAAGTTAGTGAGGGTTTTTGGTGACAAGCCACATTTTTTCA
Source organism: Salvelinus alpinus (assembly GCF_045679555.1). Classification (NCBI taxonomy): domain Eukaryota; kingdom Metazoa; phylum Chordata; class Actinopteri; order Salmoniformes; family Salmonidae; genus Salvelinus; species Salvelinus alpinus. The sequence goes on along the minus strand of NC_092120.1, from coordinate 9,425,957 downwards.
GCCTCCTGAGGTTGAAGAGGCGCTGTTGTGTGGACCATTTCAGTTTGTCGGTGATATGTACACCGAGTAACTTAAAACTTTCCACCTTCTCCACTGCTGTCCCATCGATGTGAATAGGGGGTTGCTCGATGTGAATAGGGGAGAGGTAGACAGAGCTGTATTTCCTAATACACTGTGACAAATACTCAGACGTAAGAGAATCTGTCTTTCCCAAAATGATCATTCAGTACAAAGAATTTGAAACGATAAAGATGAAGAAAAAATCAAATATGTATTGGGTGAAAAGCCTAAATGTTTCCTCCTGCCACAACCTGAGGGACAGCCAGTGAAAGGTGCAATGTAATGTCAATAATATTTCCCATATAGGTTTTGTTTTGGCTTTCATACCATGTAATGTGTCTTCTCAGTCATGTTGAGACTGGTCTACTACTATTGCTTTAATGTATTGTTATTCTCATTAATATTGTAATGGCTGTTAATGGTAATCCCATTTCCACTACTATTGTTATTAATTATGCCTTGTTACTGTTGGTCCCAATGTGTGTGTAGAGAGAGAGAGCGATCAAGGGTGATGGTTAATGTTATCAGCGTATACGGATCACACAGTTCAAGGTAAACAGCAGATTACACACACACACACACACACACACACACACACACACACACACACACACACACACACACACACACACACACACACACACACACACACACACACACACACACACACACACACACACACACACACACACACACACACACACACACACACACACACACACACAAAGATGCTTATACACATTCACACACACAGTTCAAGGTAGGCTACTACTGTGTATTGTGTAGGTATTTACACCATTAGACACAGTTTGTAAACACAATTTATGTGCAGTCATCACACCCACGTACCCAAGTATCCACCGTGTGTTTTTTTGTGTGTGTGTGCACTGTACACACAGAGGCTGGCCGAGTAGTGGGAATACTGCTATTTACTACCGTATGTGGTTTTTGTGTGTTTTTGTTTGTGTGTGTGTGTGTGTGTGTGTGGATGTAGAGCAGACAGAATATAAAAATGCCATGAACAACAGAGTAGTTTGTGCCTGGATATACAATCAGGCATCTGTCTTCTGTGTTCAAATTGATAGGAATGAAATATTCTGTAATCTAAATGTAAATGGAGGTGAAATTTACTGTTGGCTGCTATGTAATTACCTACACTAATATTTATTACTGTTGTGTTTGTATGAGAGAGGGAGAGAGAGTGAGGGAGAGGATGGAGAGAATAGAAGAGAATGGAAAGAAGCGATGAAGATAGTGATGTTGTAGAGCAGGGGGGGGATGGATGGAGGGATGCTGGTTAGAGAGGGGGGATAAAGAGAGAGAGAGGGGGGTTGTCAGTTGTTGTCTCTCCCAGGGTGTGACCTACAGGGCAAAGCTCTCAGTTGGAGATTGAAAAACATTGTTTTCTGACACCCTGGAATGAGCTCCACACACAGACACACACACACACACACACACACACACACACACACACACACACACACACACACACACACACACACACACACACACACACACACACACACACACACACACACACACACACACACACACACACACACACACACACACACACACACACACACACACACACACACACTGACAAACCATGTTAGCTGGGTTAACTGTTTATTGATTGGCATTTCTGACTTCACAGTAACTGTATCACTGCTAGAAACCATGGTTGCAACTTTAAGGCATGATACAACAATATGGAGGAATGTTAAACATCTAAAATTCCAACATTCATATGACCTCAGTGTCCATCTTATGTTATCCTTAGCCTCACACCTCACCTACTAAACATTTTTAACTCGAGTAGAAATATTTGAAAAGTAGCCTATGGGAATAAATAACAAGGTTTACTACCAACACAGTACAGTCTTGAGGCACCCTAACAACTTGGTTTGATACCTGATTAGTCACAAATGCAATGCACACAGTCTTCTTCCAACTGAATTTGGATTGTGCTGAATTGTTGAATTCAATTGTCATAATCGGATTGTGACTATATTTTTTGTATCCTCTACATTATCAGCACTATAAAAATCTCCCTCTCTCTTTCTCTCTCCCTGTCTCTCTTTGACTCCCCTCCTACAGCTCCTTATCCTCTGGGATAGACTGATCAATTCTGTCACACTATTTTTTATATACCTCTTCCTCCCCTTTCTCTTTCGGTCTCTTTACCTCTGTCCCACTTCAATTCCCTATTTCCCTCTCGCACTTACAATCTGCAGGTTTGTCTGTGTGTGTCTGTGTGTGTGTGTCTGCGTGTCTCTGTGTGTGTGGCAGGAGTCCACCAGGGCTTTGCCGAATCCTGAGATAATGACAGAGGTTTTGAAAGCCTTTATGAGAATCTCTCATATCAGACACACACAGAGAGGTGTGTGTGAGCGCGAAAGAGAGAAGGAGCAGTAGGGAGAGGCCAGTTATCACTTCAATAACTATGTGTGTGTGTGTGTGTGTGTGTGTGTGTGTGTGTGTGTGTGTGTGTGTGTGTGTGTGTGTGTGTGTGTGTGTGTGTGTGTGTGTGTGTGTGTGTGTGTGTGTGTGTGTGTGTGTGTGTGTGTGTGTGTGTGTGTGTGTGAGAGAGAGAGGTTGGACTGTATGGGAGTAGAGGTACCTCCCACTCTAAACACATAGGTCAGGGAGAGCCATCCCCGCTGTGATTAGACACATAGGTTTCCATGATACACACACATAACCTTTTCTCTCAACGACACAGACACAAAATTAACCGCCACTTTATGTTGTTCTCCTCATACACTCAAAAGCACTCTCTTCCATTGTCAGGCTACCTGCAGAGTCTGAAAACAACACTATGATATTAAAGGACATTAAAGCAGATTTAACTACATGGAGCTGACATATTGTATGGCGTTAAATCAGGTCGTGGAATTTACTCCACTATTGAATGCAGAAGGGCACACCTGGGTAGGTGAATCAATAGTTGATGCAGAAACACACACACACACACGCACACACACACATATATACACACGCACACATACACACACACAGATTGGCTGACTTATACTGTATTGAGTTAGAGAGAAGAGGTCAGCTGTAAATCATTATAAGTCACAAACTCTGGAGACCTGGTCCCTGATTAGATTACACTCAATTTGATGAAGTCAGAGACCCAGTCAAGCACATTCTAAGATGCATGCATTGATGTACACACTCACACACATTCAAGCCTTTACCTATCAGAGACTGTTCATGTGTGTGTGTGGAAGGGAGCAATGAGCAATGTTCGTGCATGCATGCATGCGTGTATGTGCGTGTGTCAGTAAACAGTGGATTTGGGGCCGGTTAATCAGGTCTGGCTTCCCTTATGAAGACTGAGTCTGCAGAAATACATTAACCAATCAACAGCTTGATAGCCTGAGGTCAGCTGACCTGGGGGCAACAACTTCTGATACAAACACTCCCGAAGCTCTGTCTGAACACACACACACACACACACACACACACACACACACACACACACACACACACACACACACACACACACACACACACACACACACACACACACACACACACACACACACACACACACACACACACACACACACACACACACACACACACACAGAACGCTTCTGTTCATATACTCTAGCCCCCGAATCTATGTACCCTAGGATATAGTTCAGAGAGAAAGAGAAAGAAAGAGAGAGAAACCATTGTGTATCTCCCATATCTGCTGCAGAACAAAGACAAAAACAACATAATAAACGTCCTCTGGTTGACTGGCCGAAATGATACTGTGGGCAATACGCAATCCCTCACTATTATCTCTCTCTTCATCTCTCTCTCTCTCTCGCTCTCTCTCTTTTGTTCTTTGTTGTTCGGAGAAAGGATGCGAGAGATAAGCGATGGTTTGTCCCTCTCTTTGTCTCTCTATGCCCCCTCCCTCTCCCCACTCAACCTATCCCTTGCTCCCCTCTCCCACTCTCTTCCTTTTTCTCTCTCCCACTCCCTCGCTCTCTCTCTCTCTCTAGCTCTCTGAGGTGATGTACAGTTGAAGTCGGAAGTTTACATACACTTTGGTTGGAGTCATTAAAACTTGTTTTTCAACCACTGCACACATTTCTTGTTAACAAACTATAGTTTTGGCAAATCGGTTAGGACATCTACTATGTGCATATAGTAGATGTCCTGTTTACAGACAGATTATTTCACTTATAATTCACAGTATCACAATTCCAGTGGGTCAGAAGTTTACATACACTAAGTTGACTGTGCCTTTAAACAGCTTGGAAAATTCCAGAAAATGATGTCGTGGCTTTAGAAGCTTCTGATAGGCTAATTGACATAATTTGAGTCAGTTGGAAGTGTACCTGTGGATGTATTTCAATGCCTACCTTCCAGCTCAGTGCCTCTTTGCTTGACAACATGGGAAAATCAAAAGAAATCAGCCAAGACCTCCACAAAAATTGTAGACCTCCACAAGTCTAGATCATCCTTGGTAGCAATTTCCAAATGCCTGAAGGTACCATGTTCATCTGTTCAAACAATAGTACGCATGTTATAACACCATGGGACCACGCAGCCGTCATACCGCTCAGGAAGGAGACGTGTTCTGTCTCCTAGAGATGAACGTACTTTGGTGCAAAAAGTGCAAATCAATCCCAGAACAACAGCAAAGGACCTTGTGAAGATGCTGGAGGAAACAGGTACAAAAGTATCTATATCCACAGCATAACGAGTCCTATATCGACATATCCTGAAAGGCCGTTCAGCAAGGAAGAAGCCACTGCTCCAAAACCGCCATTAAAAAAAGCCAGACTACGGTTTGCAACTGCACATGGGGACAAAGATTGTACTTTTTGGAGAAATGTCCTCTGGTCTGATGAAACAAAAATAGAACTGTTTGGCCATAATGACCATCGTTATGTTTAGAGGAAAAAGGGGGATGCTTGCAAGCCGAAGGACACCATCCCAACAGAAGCACGGGGTTGGCAGCATCATGTTGTGGGGGTGCTTTGCTGCAGGAGGGACTGGTGCACTTCACAAAATAGATGCATCATGAGAAATGAAAATTATGTGGATATATTGAAGCAACATCTCAAGACATCAGTCAGGAAGTTAAAGCTTGGTCGCAAATGGGTCTTCCAAATGGACAATGACCCCAAGCATACTTCCAAAGTTGTGGCAAAATGGCTTATGGACAACACAGTCAAGGTATTGGAGTGGCCATCACAAAGCCCTGACCTCAATCCTATAGAATATTTGTGGGCAGAACTGAAAAGCCGTGTGTGAGTAAGGAGGCCTACAAACCTGACTAAGTTACACCAGCTCTGTCAGGAGCAATGGGCCAAAATTCACCCAACTTATTGTGGGAAGCTTGTGGAAGGCTACCGGAAACATTTGACCCAAGTTAAACAATTTAAAGGCAGTGCTACCAAACAGTAATTGAGTGTATGTTAACTTCTGACCCACTGGGAATGTGATGGAAGAAATTAAAACTGAAATCAATCATTCTCTCTACTATTATTCTGACATTTCACATTCTTAAAATAAAGTGGAGATCCTAGCTGACCTAAAACAGGGATTAAAGGATTAAATGTCAGGAATTGTGAAAAACTGCATTTATAAGTATTTGACTAAGGTGTATGTAAACTTCCGACAACTGTATGTCTGACCTTCGGTGTGAAAACCTCTTTCGCTGCCAAATGCTTCTTTAACTTCACTAGGGTAGGGGGCAGCATTGGGAATTATGGATGAAAAGCGTGCCCAAATTAAACTGCCTACTACTCAGCCATAAAAGCTAGAATATGCATAGAATTATTAGTAGATTTGGATAGAAGACACTCTGAAGTTTCTAAAACTGTTTGAATGGTGTATGTGAGTATAACAGAACTCATTTGGCAGGCAAAAACCTGAGAAGAAAATCGAACCAGGAAGTTTGAAATCTGAGGTTTGTCGTTTTTCAACTCATTGCTTATCGAATACACAGTGTCTATTGGGTCATATTGCACTTCCCAAGGCTTCCACTAGATGTCAACAGTCTTTAGAACCTTGTTTGAGGCTCCTACAGGAAAGTGGGGGCGAATGAGAGCTGAATGAGTCAGAGGTCTGCCAGAGAGGGATGAGCTGACCACGCGTGTTCACGTGACAGTTAGCTTGCGTTCCATTGCAATTCTACAGACAAAGGAATTCTCCGGTTGGAACATTATTGAAGATTTATGTTAAAAACATCCTAAAGATTGATTCTATACATCGTTTGACATGTTTCTACGGACTGTAACGGAACTTTTTGACTTTTCATCTGCACCTAGTGATCGCGCCTCATGAATTTTGATTACTGGGCTAAATGCGCGAACAAAAAGGAGGTATTTGGACATAAATGCTGGACATTATCGAACAAAACAAACATTTATTGTGGAACTGGGATACAGTGTCTATTGTGGAACTGGGACACAGTGTCTATTGGGTCATATTGCACTTCCCAAGGCTTCCACTAGATGTCAACAGTCTTTAGAACCTTGTTTGAGGCTTCTACTGTGAAGTGGGGGCGAATGAGAGCTGAATGAGTCAGAGGTCTGCCAGAGAGGGATGAGCTGACCACGCGTGTTCACGTGACAGTTAGCTTGCGTTCCATTGCAATTCTACAGACAAAGGAATTCTCCGGTTGGAACATTATTGAAGATTTATGTTAAAAACATCCTAAAGATTGATTCTATACATCGTTTGATATGTTTCTACGGACTGTAACGGAACTTTTTGACTTTTCGTCTGCACCTAGTGATCGCGCCTCATGAATTTTGATTACTGGGCTAAACGCGCGAACAAAAAGGAGGTATTTGGACATAAATGCTGGACATTATCGAACAAAACAAACATTTATTGTGGAACTGGGATTCCTGGGAGTGCATTCTGATGAAGATCATCAAAGGTAAGTGAATATTTATAATGCTATTTCTGACTTCTGTTGACTACACAACATGGTGGATATCTGTTTGGGTTGTTTTGGTCTCTGAGCGCTGTACTCAGATTATTGCATGGTGTGCTTTTTCCGTAAAGCTTTTTGAAATCTGACACAGCGGTTGCATTAATGAGAAGTGGATCTAAAATTCCATGCATAACAGTTGTATCTTTTAGCAATGTTTATTATGAGTATTTCTGTAAATTGATGTGGCTCTCTGCAAAATCACCAGATGTTTTGGAACTATTGAACATAACGCGCCAATGTAATCTCAGATTTTTGGAAATAAATATGAACTTTACCGAACAAAACATACATGTATTGTGTAACATGAAGTCCTATGAGTGTCATCTGATGAAGATCATCAAAGGTTAGTGAATAATATCTATCTCTATTTCTGCTTTTTGTGACTCCTCTCTTTGGCTGGAAAAATGGCTGTGTTTTTCTGTGACTTGGCTCTGACCTAACATAATCGTTTGGTGTGCTTTCGTCGTAAAGCCTTTTTGAAATCGTACACTGTGGCTGGATTTACAACAAGTGTATCTTTAAAATGGTGTAAAATACTTGTATGTTTGAGGAATTTTAATTATGGGATTTCTGTTGTTTTGAATTTGGCGCCCTGCAGTTTCACTGGCTGTTGACGAGGTGGGACGCTACCTTCCCACATACCCTAGTGACGTTCTTTAACCGCTCCATGATTCACAGGACATCATTTCCTGTGACCCTGCTCTCAGCCAGTCAGAACACATTATGGCCATGTGTCGGAGAGGAGAGGAGCAAGAGAGTATTGGCTGACAACAGGGTTTTAGAAGAGCATTTGTGAAGAGTCATTGTCACTTTCCTTTTTAAACTGTTTTCTATTGTGTGTTCTTATACTCTCATTGAGAATTATGCTGAACTTCCAATCTTAATTTAGTGGTTCCATACATCTCTGTTAACTTTATGTCTGGCCTCATCTCGTCAGCTGATTGAACACCACAACCTGGAAGTAGCTGTCAACCAGACTCTATGATTGGCTCTATAGCATATAACCTCTTTCCTGGAATGAAGACAGATAGGAAGAGTGTCTTTCTCCCCAGAGCATGCAGGTGTGATCGGGTCCATAATGACAACTGTCTGTCTGGGATGATCACTGTCATTGATTCGAACACATGTCTGGAATAATCACAAGCATTGATTAGCTGTTTTTTTGAGGACCAGATCAATAAAAACACTGGATAGAAACTCCAAGCGCCTCAGGATCGACAGTCCACTTAATTTGATAGACATAGAGACGATAGGCACACGAGCACACACACACACCATCCTTGAATTTAAGTGGTTGGTTCCAGGGTTTTCTGTACTCCTGATCTAGAGCTCTCTAGTACATTACTCTCATCTCTGTCTGAATATATGCTGATTAAGGGAGTAGAGGAGAGAGGAGGGGGAGGGTAAGGAATGGGGGGATGAAAGAGGAGGGGGGATGGAAGAGGAAGGGGGAGGGAAGAGAGGGTAGGGAGGCTTGGGCAAGAGGGAGGGGAGGGTGAGATATGGGCAATGAATTGCTGTCGAAGTGCATTTAAGCTACATTTAATCTCTGGAATTTGGCAAGAGGGGATGGTTGTGCTGTGTGCGAGCGCAGGCGCGCTAACACACACACACATACACATTCTACATACACACACACACAAATAACTTTTAGTGAATGTGTTGCAGTGCCTTTAATAGTGTGAGGGCAAAGTAGGGCTGTACCTTAACGATCTCCATTCCCCAGTCTCAGACTCTGACACACACTTTTACTCCAGGATGGGCTGGGTTCAAGTCAGGACAGAACATTAGGACCACACCTTGGCCTCGCTCCATCCACTTGATTCTCATTGTTCTTTTAGTAAGAAGATTGATCATGGATAAAAACAATCATATCCATTTTAGAATTAAACATCAAAATCTATCCATCATCCAAAACAGTGTACTTATTATCACAGGAGGCTGCTGAGAATGGCTGAGAGAATGGGTATGGCTGAGAGAATGGGTATGGCCGGAACGGCCTCCCGGGTGGCGCAGTGGTTTAGGGCACTGCATCGCAGTGCTAGCTGCGCCACCAGAGTCTCTGGGTTCGCGCCCAGGCTCTGTCGCAGCTGGCCGCGACCGGGAGGTCCGTGGGGCGACGCATAATTGGCCTAGCGTCGTCCGGGTTAGGGAGGGTTTGGCCGGTAGGGATATCCTTGTCTCATCGCGCTCCAGCGACTCCTGTGGCGGGCCGGACGCAGTGCGCGCTAACCGAGGGGGCCAGGTGCACGGTGTTTCCTCCGACACATTGGTAAGGCTGGCTTCCGGGTTGGAGGCGCGCTGTGTTAAGAAGCAGTGCGGCTTGGTTGGGTTGTGCTTCGGAGGACGCATGGCTTTCGACCTTCGTCTCTCCCGAGCCCGTACGGGAGTTGTAGCGATGAGACAAGATAGTAATTACTAGCGATTGGATACCACGAAAATTGGGGAGAAAAGGGGATCAAATAAAAAAAATGTAAAATGTAAAATAATTTAAAAATAAATAATGGCCGGAACGATACAAATGAAATGGCATCAAACATTCCACGAATTCCGCTCCAGTCATTACCACGAGCCCATGAGTTCTCCCCAATTAAGGTGTCACCAACCTCCTGTGTTACTCATACACCCCAACCATTATCCCTCTTATCAAATGTGAAGATCAAGAGTAGAGTGGTGGTATGGAGACCCAGGTAGCAGGATTATAGACCATCTTTCTCTTTCTTATAGGAACAGATTCGAGGTGATTGAAAGAATGATTGTATCCCTCACACTCTCTGTCTCTCTCTCTCTCTCTCTCTCTCTCTCTCTCTCTCTCTCTCTCTCTCTCTCTCTCTCTCTCTCTCTCTCTCTCTCTCTCTCTCTCTCTCTCTCTCTCTCTCTCTCTCTCTCTCTCTCTCTCTCTCTCTCTCTCTCTCTCTCTCTCTCTCTCTCTCTCTCTCTCTCTCTCTCTCTCTCTCTCTCTCTCTCTACCACTCCTTCTCCCTCAAGTGATTGAAAGATGAAATTGCTCAATTCCCATCTTTAATTAAGTGACTGGAATCATAAACGTTTCAAGTGAAAGAGTGGGTGAAGTAGTGACTCTCTCCATTATAAATAAATGAGTGAACGTGTCAATTCCCCATTGGTCTCCCATGCTGATATAGATCAACAACAATGTTTGTTGCTGATCTTTTCCCATATGTCCTAGGTGCATTTATACACATACCCCCTGTTAAATTAGTGGCTTTTGACAGGCTGAATAGAATATAGACCATAAGAACCACATAAAGGATTTATCATTGGTGTGAGTTTACTGTGTGTGATCTCCTATCTATAACTCATCATTGTCATTGTCACTGTCCTAGAATCTTGGATTTTTGTCTCACAATGTGAAATCTTGCTCTATACTCCCCTCTCCTCCCTGCTCCATCTCTATCCCTTTCTTTATCCATCTATCCTTTCTTCCCCCTCTCGTTCGCCATCCTCCATCCTTGCTTCATCTCTCTTTCTTTTCTCCCCTCTCATTCTCCTCCCTCTCTCTCTCACTCGCTCTCCCTCCCCCCTCTCATTTTCCATCCTCTCTCTCTCTCTCCCCCTAACCCCCTAACCCTTTCCCATAGGAAGGTGTTTTAGTCTATTTCAGGAACCTGATGTTCTGACAGCTTTCACACATTCCTCCCTGGCATTAGCACTAGGTAGGGCAACGTGACACACACACAGTTTGTGTTGTCAGTAGCAGTCAGGCCCATCTTCCGGTCAGTAACAAATGCCAGGTCATACAAGTTTACTGTGCTGACAATTACAATATATACGACATATACTTTATAACTCAACAAAACAGTGCACTGCACTCATTCATCTCATTAGGAAGGATAATGTTTATGGGATTCAGCAGAGTCCTTTACTGTCATCGGCTTGTCAGAATGTCATTTTACCACAATCATAACGTGTTATATCCCTGTCGGTCATCTGTTATGGCAAGTTATACTGCAAAATTTGTATTTTCTGTCTGGCACTTACATTTTTTGGAGTGCAGAGATGTGACACTGAAATGTCAACCCAGTCACTGACTAATAACACGCCTCCATTCACACAAAGATGTTCTATTGGCTACTTAATTGAATCTCCACGGTTACCTGGCTGGCTATGTGAACTGGACACAGCTAGAGGGATTACTGTCACACACAGACACACACACCGGCACATGTGCACATACATACACACACACACACACACAACAATGACAGCCTCTTCTGGGGTGTGATTCTGAGTTCAGTGTTTCTCTGATCCTGTTGAATCCTGTATGTTCACATCCGCTCACAGCCAGGGGAAAGTCTCAGTGTGTTAGTGCTGAGCTCAAACCAACCCTTACACACCCTACAGCTCTCCCAGACCAGAGCTGTCCTCTCCTGGAATTAGTCAGAGATGAAAATAGCACTTTTTTCCGGAGGAAACTGGTGAAACTGTCTGAATGAGAACCCGTTGCTACTGCTTGCTGTGAGACTTGTCTGTCTCTGTCTGTCTCTCAACAGGGGAGGAATATGAATGATTTACTATAACAACGGTGTTCTCTCCATGATGGTTACTGTTTGTCAGCTCCATCTGGTTGCTGTGTGTGTCTGTGTGTGTGGTTTCTGCTGAATCCCAAGGTTAACAGGAAGGTGATTCAGACTAATTAAGCATTTTCTCTGGAGAACCAATCAGATCAGCCCTGGGGTAACCCTAGTGGCAGCATGTAACAGGGCGGGTCAAAGACGACTAGTCTCACAGCGGTCAGACAGAAATTAACCGACGTACACACATACACACCGAGACAATAATGCCAGTGTACAAAACCCTCTCTCTCTCTCTCTGTCTCTCTCTCTGTCTCTGTCTCTCTATTTCTGTCTCTGTCTCTCTATATCTCACCCTCTCTCTTTCTCTCTCTCTCTTTCTCTCTGTCTCTCGCTCTCTCATTCTGGGAGAATTCTGATACTTTATGGCTGCTAAGCAGTTTATTCTGGGATCTCTCTCTCTCTCTCTGTGTTTCTGATTCTGGGAGAATTCTGATATGTTATGGCTGTTAAGCAGTTTATTTAGGGATCTGCCTACAATAAAAGATTTGAGATCGATACAGCAACAAATAATATGAAACATTCTTATTATTATGTCTTTATGGCATTAACAAATGCACATTTCAGCAATGTAGCCCAACATCTGCTCTCTCATCCACCATCCAGTTCACAGGACTTCATCTGCTCTCTCATCCACCATCCAGTTCACAGGACTTCATCTGCTCTCTCATCCACCATCCAGTTCACAGGACTTCATCTGCTCTCTCATCCACCATCCAGTTCACAGAACTTCATCTGCTCTCTCATCCACCATCCAGTTCACAGGACTTCATCTGCTCTCTCATCCACCATCCAGTTCACAGGTCTTCATCTGATGTGTGATTCTCAGCTCAGTGTTTCCTGCCCGACACCTGCCTGTTCAGGTTTGCATGCCCACGGCGTACATTGCTATGCTACAAAGTCATGCACACACACACACACACACACACACACACACACACACACACACACACACACACACACACACACACACACACACACACACACACACACACACACAGACACAGACACAGACACAGACACAGACACACACACACACACACACACACACACACACACACTACAAAAACATGAATCATTTCTGATCCTATCAGACTAGATCCCTTAACCATTCCCTGATATACGTGCGTGTGCAAACACACACACACACACACACACACACACACACACACACACACACACACACACACACACACACACACACACACACACACACACACACACACACACACACACACACACACACACACACACATACACGCACACACACACAGACAGAGCTTGCCCAAGGGGAGATCCGGGTTCAACGACATGTACGTAACATAAAGTACATTTGTAATAGTGTTTTGCACTAAAACCTCTGCGGGATGAAGGAATATTAGATATGACATTCGTCTTCATCCATTTATTACTGTAATATGGTACATATTGTATTAACTGCTGACTGGGGGAAAACAAACATCTGGTAACATGTTAAATTAAAACACAACATAACAAATTAGAATAATAAACAGAATTCATTCATATAATACACAATACAGTACTAAATAATTTTCCTTTTCTAATGAGCATGTCAGTAGGAACATGACTGGATATAATTCTGCCTGTTTTGTCAGTGTTGCCAGTACGTTTTATGATAAATATAATTTTATGTTTGTTAGGATTCATGTTGTTGCTGTGTTACTATAGTTAAGATAGGATGTAATTACCATAACAATTTCCTATCATTTCCAATAAAACAGGAATTCCACAGAAAGTATGTTTCTCATAGCTCACCATTGCCTGAACACACACAACCACTTTAGTTGGAGCGTTCTGTTCTGACAGACAAGCCAGGGAAATGTCATTTTGAGGTATTACTGAAATAGCACATTCCAATGACGTGGGTGAATGGCACATAGTTGGTCGAAATTGTTGAAGGCCCCTGCGAGAATTGAAATCACAAACCCTGGTTTACCACTGCGCCGAGGCCATCGCTCATTAGTCTACCAACAGCCTTGTCATGGCAAACTCAAGGCAACTTAATGATTTAAAGAACACTCTCATCTGAAAAGAGACAAGCAGGTTACCGCAGCATGGCTCTTAACGCAGAGGCAGCTCTGTACCTTTGTTGTGAGGGTTCTATAGAGTAGAGACTTCTAGAAAAATGCTGCAGTTGACTTTGTAAAAGTCTACGTAAAAGAGAGAAGGAGTGCTGCAGAAATCTCTAAAATCAGCAGTTTCATGAAATTCCTCCCAGCTTTGATACCTGCAGCTTGGGTCAGGCTGATAAGATTCAGGACTTCAAATGTCCATCAAACTTCAAACTTCACATTGAAAGACAGAGATGATAAAGCTCAGCCAATACGTCCTGTCCTAGATACTGCATAGAGAGCAGGGTTACCCTCACACTCACAAATGTCAGGGAAAGAGCTAACACACACACACACACACACACACACACACACACACACACACACACACACACACACACACACACACACACACACACACACACACACACACACACACACACACACACACACACACACACACACACACACACACACACACACACACACACACACACACACACACACTACAAAAACATGAATAATTTCTGATCCTATCAGACTAGATCCCTTAACCATTCCCTGATATACGTGCGTGTGCAAACACACACACACACACACACACACACACACACACACACACACACACACACACACACACACACACACACACACACACACACACACACACACACACACACACACACACACACACACACACACACACACACACACACACACACACACACACACACACACACACAGACAGAGCTTGCCCAAGGGGAGATCCGGGTTCAACGACATGTACGTAACATAAAGTACATTTGTAATAGTGTTTTGCACTAAAACCTCTGCGGGATGAAGGAATATTAGATATGACATTCGTCTTCATCCATTTATTACTGTAATATGGTACATATTGTATTAACTGCTGACTGGGGGAAAACAAACATCTGGTAACATGTTAAATTAAAACACAACATAACAAATTAGAATAATAAACAGAATTCATTCATATAATACACAATACAGTACTAAATAATTTTCCTTTTCTAATGAGCATGTCAGTAGGAACATGACTGGATATAATTCTGCCTGTTTTGTCAGTGTTGCCAGTACGTTTTATGATAAATATAATTTTATGTTTGTTAGGATTCATGTTGTTGCTGTGTTACTATAGTTAAGATAGGATGTAATTACCATAACAATTTCCTATCATTTCCAATAAAACAGGAATTCCACAGAAAGTATGTTTCTCATAGCTCACCATTGCCTGAACACACACAACCACTTTAGTTGGAGCGTTCTGTTCTGACAGACAAGCCAGGGAAATGTCATTTTGAGGTATTACTGAAATAGCACATTCCAATGACGTGGGTGAATGGCACATAGTTGGTCGAAATTGTTGAAGGCCCCTGCGAGAATTGAAATCACAAACCCTGGTTTACCACTGCGCCGAGGCCATCGCTCATTAGTCTACCAACAGCCTTGTCATGGCAAACTCAAGGCAACTTAATGATTTAAAGAACACTCTCATCTGAAAAGAGACAAGCAGGTTACCGCAGCATGGCTCTTAACGCAGAGGCAGCTCTGTACCTTTGTTGTGAGGGTTCTATAGAGTAGAGACTTCTAGAAAAATGCTGCAGTTGACTTTGTAAAAGTCTACGTAAAAGAGAGAAGGAGTGCTGCAGAAATCTCTAAAATCAGCAGTTTCATGAAATTCCTCCCAGCTTTGATACCTGCAGCTTGGGTCAGGCTGATAAGATTCAGGACTTCAAATGTCCATCAAACTTCAAACTTCACATTGAAAGACAGAAATGATAAAGCTCAGCCAATACGTCCTGTCCTAGATACTGCATAGAGAGCAGGGTTACCCTCACACTCACAAATGTCAGGGAAAGAGCTAACACACACACACACACACACACACACACACACACACACACACACACACACACACACACACACACACACACACACACACACACACACACACACACACACACACACACACACACACACACACACACACACACACACACACACACACACACACACACACACACACATACACACACACACACACACACTCCCCAAAGCAGCAGTTTCATCCAATCTGTTTTTTATTCCTCATAAAGCCATCTTCTAATAGTTTCATAATGAATGTCCCGCCTGTGTCTGTCTGCGAAGCCAGTGATGGAATATTTATGGAGTATACTTATGGGACGTTCTGTTTTTATCTCACATCTTTTCTTCCTTAGAATCCCCAGTTTCTTCTCCAAAACCTAAATCTTAATCTGAACCCAATACTAAACCTGGCAAGCGTCTTCACGGACATGTTCAACATCTCCTTGTCCTAGTCTGTAATCCCAACATGTTTCAAGCAGACCAACATTGTACCTCTTCCTGTTCCTAAGAACTCAAAAGTAACCTGCCTAAATGACTATCGTCTCGTAGCACTCGCATCTGTAACCATGAACTGCTTTGGGTCCTGGACTTTCTGACGGGTCGCCCCCCCCCCCCCTCCGCCACGCTGACCCTCAACACAGGGCCCCTCAGGGGTGTGCACTTACTCCCCTCCTGTACTCCCTGTTCACCCATGACTGTGTGGCCACTCACGACTCCAACACCATCATCAAGTTTGCTGACGACACGACGGTGGTAGGCCTGATGATGAGACAGCCAACAGGGAGGAGGTCAAAGAGCTGGCAGTGGGGTGCTAGGACAACAACCTCTCCCTCAATTTCAGCAAGACAAAGGAGCTGATCGTGGACTACAGGAAATGGAAGGGCGAGCATGCCCCCTTCCAGATCGACGGGGCACAGTCCTGAAGAAGGCGTGACAGCTCCTCTCCCCCCTCAGGAGGTTGAAAAGATATTGCATGGCCTCTCAGATCCTCAAAAAGTTCTACAGCTACTCCATTGAGATCATTTTGACTGGCTGCATCACTGCTGGGTATGACAACGATCGCAAGGTTCTACAGAAGGTGGTGCAGACGGCCGTCCAGGACCTCTATACCAGGTGGTGTCAGAGAAAGGCCTGGGAAATTGTCAAAGAAACCAGCCACCTAAGCCATGGACTGTTCACTCGGCTACTGAACGGCAAGCGGTACTGGAGCGCCAAGTCTGGGACCAATAGCAACCTGAACAGCTTCTACCCCAAAATCAAATCAAATCAAATGTATTTGTCACATACACATGATTAGCAGATGTTAATGCGAGTGTAGCGAAATGCTTGTGCTTCTAGTTCCGACCATGCAGTAATATCTAACAAGTAATATAACCTAACAATTTCACAACAACTACCTTATACACACAAGTGTAAAGGAATGAATACGAATATTTACATAAAAATATATAAATGAGTGATGCCCGAACGGCATAGGCAAGATGCAGTAGATGGTATAGAGTACAGTATATACATATGAGATGAGTAATGTATGGTATGAAAACGTATCACTAGCCACTTTAAACAATGCCACTTCATATTATATTATATTCATATGCATATTACTTCATATACATTACATCAAGATGGCAAGATTCAGTAGATGGTATAGAGTACAGTATATACATATGAGATGAGTAATGTAGGGTATGAAAACATTATATAAAGTGGCATTGTTTAAAGTTGCTAGTGATACATTTAATTACATCAAGATGGCAAGATGCAGTAGATGGTATAGCGTACAGTATATACATATGAGATGAGTAATGTAGCATTATGTAAGCATTATATAAAGTGGCTTGTGATAAATTGATTATATCCATTTTTCCATTATTAAAGTGGCTAGAGTTGAGTCAGTATGTTGGCAGCAGCCACTCAATGTTAGTGATGGCTGTTTAACAGTCTGACGGCCTTGAGATAGAAGCTGTTTTTCAGTCTCTCGGTCCCCGCTTTGATGCACCTGTACTGACCTCGCCTTCTGGGTGATAGCGGGGTGAACAGGCAGTGGCTCGGGTGGTTGTTGTCCTTGATGATCTTTTTGGCCTTCCTGTGACATCGGGTGGTGTAGGTGTCCTGGAGGGCAGGTAGTTTGCCCCCGGTGATGCGTTGTGCAGACCTCACTACTCTCTGGAGAGCCTTACGGTTATGGGCGGAGCAGCTGCCGTACCAGGCGGTGATACAGCCCGACAGGATGCTCTCGATTGTGCATCTGTAAAAGTTTGTGAGTGTTTCTGGTGACAAGTCGAATTTCTTCAGCCTCCTGAGGTTGAAGAGGCGCTGCTGCGCCTTCTTCACCACGCTGTCTGTGTGGGTGGACCAATTCAGTTTGTCCGTGATGTGTACGCCGAGGAACTTAAAACTTTCCACCCTCTCCACTACTGTCCCGTCAATGTAGATAGAGGGCTGCTCCCTCTGCTGTTTCCTGAAGTCCACGATCATCTCCTTTGTTTTGTTGACATTGAGTGTGAGGTTATTTTCCTGACACCACACTCCGAGGGCCCTCACCTCCTCCCTGTAGGCCGTCTCGTCGTTGTTGGTAATCAAGCCTACCACTGTAGTGTCGTCTGCAAACTTGATGATTGAGTTGGAGGCGTGCATGGCCACGCAGTCGTGGGTGAACAGGGAGTACAGGAGAGGGCTGAGAACGCACCCTTGTGGGGACCCAGTGTTGAGGATCAGCGGGGTGGAGATATTGTTACCTACCCTCACCACCTGGGGGGCGGCCCGTCAGGAAGTCCAGGACCCAGTTGCACAGGGCGGGGTCGAGACCCAGGCAGAGACACAGAGAGAGAGAGAAACACAGAGAGAGAGAGCGAGAGAAAGAGAGAGAGAGAGAGAGAGAGAGAGAGAGAGAGAGAGAGAGAGAGAGAGAGAGAGAGAGAGAGAGAGAGAGAGAGAGAGAGAGAGAGAGAGAGATGTTCTGCTATAAACTGTGATAGCCTCTCTATCTCCCTCTGTCTCACTCTCTCACCCTCTTTGTCTCTTATAGTCACTTACTGTCAGCAGCATACCACCCTGCATCCCACTGCTGGCTTTCCTCAGGAGTTAAGCAGGGTTGGTCCTGGATGGGAGACTAGATTCTGCTGGAAGTGGTGATGGAGGCACATTTTCCTCTGGTCAAAAAAATAAATATCCAAATGCTCCAGGGTAGTGATTTGGGACTTTGCCCTGTGTATGATGGGTTGTTAGATGGGTGTCCTGGCTCTCTGTGTTCACTAAAGATCTGATGGCACTTATCATAAGATAAGAATTGTTAACCTTGGTGTCCTGACTAAATTCCCAATCTGGCCCTCATACCATCATGGCCACCTAATCAACCCCAGCTTCCAATTGGCTCATTCCTCTCCCTTGTAACTATTCCCCAGGTCGTTGCTGTAAATGAGAATGTGTTCTCAATCAATTTATCAGGTAAAATAAAATGATCTCAAGCGCTTTATTCACGTCATCACATATATCAAACATACTGTATTTATGTCTCTGCTGATAGCTAGAATTAAATTTTAATGGATTCCAGCATTCTTAAACTCAACACACATGATAACAGATGATAGTGTGATAGTAAGCAATAATGACCAGATACACAGATGAGACATTCATTGACGGTAGTTCTCCAATTGGCAGCCAGTTTTACAGATTACGTGTTTTATTTGAAAGGTGTGTTTATGGTTCTGGTGATAACAATTGGAATATGATACAGTAAGTCACTTTATATCACTAATCTGAAGCCCTTCAGCGTTCAACTGAACATGACAATAAGGATAGCAACAAAAATCTATGGCTAATTCGTGCATTAAAGGACAGGACAGGGCAATAAAGTCATGAAAGTCTATAAGTTCACACGTTGCTACAGCAGTTCAGGTCTGAAGCATAAAATAACTCACCAGAGATAGCAGCATCACCTCTGGAATAGACTTAGGAAGCAACACATTGCTGAGAGACGAAAGTGTTTGCCTCTAGGGTCTCTATTTTTTAACAATCAACTCTATCTGGACTTCAGGAGAGCTGTGTTTAGTTGACAATCAAGCAAGGATCGACTGCATAGCGTACCTATCTACAGACATGACAGGTGATCAGACGATTGACATGAAGAAAGAGGAGAAAAGTGAGTGTGTGTCCCTGTCTGCGATGGGGGACTGTATACCTTCCCCCCCAGAGTGTGAGAGGGTGTGTGTGTTTGGGACGGGTGACCTGGGGTGCTCTCTGGGCTTGCGTCTGCTGCAGGCAGGGCACGGGGGGGTGTTCGGCAGCCGGCGGCCCAAAAGCTGCAGTCTCCTGCCCCACGGAGCTCAGGTACAACAACCTTTATACTAGATCTGGTGTAATGTGTTGATATGTTACATGTGGTTAATATGGTGCATAATGTGTATGTATAAATATTTGTTTATGTTTGAAGGAGTACATGTGAATATAATGTATGTGTGTTTATGTGTGTATCAATATGTTGATGAAGTATATGCAGGTCCAGGGCCATGCTGCAGCTGCTCAGTCAGCCCTTATGATCTTCATCGCTGTCCAGAGGGAACACTACGACTTCCTGGTACCACTGGCCAATCAGCTTAAGGGGAAGGTAGCATAAATGTTTTTTTACTTCTGCTATATGTATGAATGTCTGTTTTGTTGGTATATTTGGCCAGTGTATTTAGCCAACAGAATGTATATTCCAGTGTATTTGGCCAATAGATTGTATGAATCAGTGTATTTGATGCCATGTTGAATTGCAGGTGTTGGTGGATGTCAGTAACAACCTGAGGAAGAATCAGTACCCAGAGGCCAACGCAGAATACCTGCAAAGGTGAGAGCTATATGTTGTTATTATGTGTATGTTTTATTGTTAATTAGGAATGCTTTTTTATTTTATTAAATTTGTACCACTTTTCTACCCAATTTCGTGATTACGATCTTGTCTTATCGCTGCAACTCCCCAACGGGCTCGGGAAAGGCAAAGATCAAGTCATGCGTCCCCCGAAACATGACCCGCCAAGCCGCGCTTCTTAACACCCGCCCGCTTAACCCGGAAGCCAGCAGCACCAATGTGTCGGAGGAAACACCGTTCAACTTACTACCGAAATCAGTCTGAAGGTGCCCGGCCCGCCACAAGGAGTCGCTAAAGCGCGATGAGCCAAGTAAAGCTGAGAGCTGAGATGGTTAAAGGATTAAACACAGTGTCTGCCTGGGCTCTGCAGAATGGACCACTGGCCGGGAAACAGGCCGGGAAACAACACACACATAAACACCTGACAATAAAGAAAACAAATAATTGAGAAAATATCAGGGAGTATTCTGTGGGTTGTGGGGCCAGTGTGGAGGCATTTTGTTTGTTTTACTTACATTTTTTGTGTATTTCCCGGCGAAACAAGGACAGTATACAAACAGTTGTTACAGTATACAAACACACACACACACACACACACACACACACACACACACACACACACACACACACACACACACACACACACACACACACACACACACACACACACACACACACACACACACACACACACACACACACACACACACACACACACACACACACACACACACTTAGCTATGTTGTGGAGATGAGGCACTAGCATTCATGCCTCAGCTTCAGAGAGAAAAACAAACACCTCAACCCTCTGGAGGGCAGACCTGAATCTGCCTCACATGCTCTTTGAACACACACACTGCTCTTCCCTCATAACTACCTGTTTTTCAACAAAATAGAGCACTGCAGTAGTGTTTGTTTGTGTGTTACAGTTTTTCCCAATTGCTAAAACACAATTTTGCAAACTAGGCTGGTTTTATCATAATACTTAACAAAACCACACACCCAAACTGCAAAATACCTCATATATCCTGCAAAATGAAGCACTGCAACCAAAACTACATATAGCATAATCAAAATCAAACGTTTGCACGAAATGGCACACACTTCATTCATATTACCAGATTTTTGTCTAACCAACTACACACTGTTGGGCATAATGAAAAGCACTCTCATCTTTAGTATGCTTTGCCATAATACTAAAATAGTTCAAATTGTAGAAAATTCTTCAGATGCACAGAAATATTTGCAGATACACACAAATGCTTTTGAAACATTTAATTTTTTATTTTTCACCAAACAAGTCAGTGCAACATATGCACAGCAGATATATTTACATTGGACTGAACAAAAATATGCTCACAAAAAAAACAGTAAACTGAAAAAGAAAATTGCTGAAAAAATGTGCAGAAAAAATATATAGAAAAAAAGAGGCAAGAAAAAAAAAAATCATAATAATTAGGCAGCATCTTGCCGCACAGCTGGGTCTGGCCACAACGCCTTGTCCACATCACAGGCAATATCTTCCCTTGCCAGACATCGAGGGAAGAAGCGCCTTGAGTGCCTTATCCATCCCTGTATCGCACCCACATCAATCTCATCACATGCCTCTTCCATTGCCTGCACAAGAGGCATGCGCACAAAGGGCTGCCGGTCGTATACCTTCCACCGCCATGCCGAAAAGAACTCTTCTATGGGGTTCAGAAATGGTGAGTATGGTGGGAGGTATTGCACGAGAAATGGTGGGTGGTCAGCAAACCAGTTTTGGACTGCGGCTGCACGATGAAAGCTCACGTTGTCCCATACTACAACGTACCGGGTTCTTTGATGGTCTGCATCATTCATACGCTCTGGTGGTACGAGAATGTTGTCGAGTCTGTCCAGAAATGTGACAATATGGGCTGTGTTGTATGATCCAAGGTTGGCATGAAGGTGGAGGACACCATGCGTATTGGAGATGGCAGCGCACATTGTGATGTTCCCACCACGTTGGCCAGGAACATCTATAATCAAGTTCAATCAAGTTTATTTTATATAGCCCTTCGTACATCAGCTAATATCTCGAAGTGCTGTACAGAAACCCAGCCTAAAACCCCAAACAGCAAGCAATGCAGGTGTAGAAGCACGGTGGCTAGGAAAAACTCCCTAGAAAGGCCAAAACCTAGGAAGAAACCTAGAGAGGAACCAGGCTATGAGGGGTGGCCAGTCCTCTTCTGGCTGTGCCGGGTGGAGATAATGGCTCTGTGGCCAATGACGTTTCTCCCCCTTCTTCTGGTCTTTGCTAGGTTGAACCCAGCCTCATCTATAAAGATGAACTCATGTGGGATTGCATGAGCATCCATTTCCAGTACTCCCTGAAAACAAAGAACAAAAGCAGTCAATATGGTGTTATCCAGTACACTGGGAAACAATGTTGCGTGTAGTGTACTGCAGTCAATATTGTACTTACATCCACATATGCTCGTCTGACCTCTTTGTTTCTTTGAGAGTTTCTCTCAAACGGCACCTTATAAAGTTGTTTCATTCTGATTTGGTTTCGCTTGAGAATACGAGCCAATGTGAACAGACTGACTCGTTGAATGTGTTGAATATGGTGTTGTCTTGGATGATGTGGCTTTGAATTTCTCGTAATCTGATTTCATTATTTTCCAAAACCAAGTTTACAATGGCAGTTTCCTGTACCCCGGTGAACATTTGGCCCCTTCCTCCACCATGGTTGCGACTCTCAGTCCTTTAGAAAAACAAAAAAAACAAAAATATAGGGCTTGGACAATGCAGCCTAAAGATATTTCCCCCACAGTAGAGTAAATTCTACAGGAAATTTGTGCAGTTAGTGTATGACATCAGCCATTCATGAAGTAAACAGGTGTCACCCAACTGATACACTTTGACATGGGGTGTACTACATAGTGTGAAAGACATAGTTGGTTACATACCTGTACTCCAGTCTAAATGTCCGGATGACACAGGCGACAGTAAAACGTCTCAAGTTGGGCTGCACTCTCTGTCCAGCCTCTCGCATTGTCAGCCCATGGTTGATGACATGATCAACTAAGGTTGCTCTGATTTCATTTGAAAGTTGTTGTCTTCTTTGGCCATGAACTCCTCTACCAGCTCTACCCCTACCTCTCACTCTTCCTCCCCCTCTCATTCTCACCCTCCCTCTTCCTCTTCCTCTTCCTCTCTCTGCAACGGCTTCCATTGTTGTTGTAAAACAAAAGGTGCTCACCTGTGGTCTTTTCATAGTGCTTACTTCCTGATTGAAGTGGTAACAATTAACCATTGAGGTGTTTGGCCAGGTGGCACATGTATTGGCCAATTAGCTCATGTAGTGTCATTTTGAATGGCAGTGTTTTGTAATGGCAAACATGTGACTTTATGTCAGATTGTTGTGTCTTATGCAGAGAACCGTGTGCAGTGCATTTAAAAAAGTGCCCTTTTGAATTGCAAAATGTGTGTAAAGCAGAAAATGTGTTTAGACTTTTGGAGACTTGAGAATAGGTTTTGCTCTCTGTGTGTCAGTTTAAATAATTGTGCTGTGCATGTCATTTTAGTGTGTTAGCAATTGGAAAAAACTGTAATGTGTGTATGTGACAGAGAAAGATAAAGAGAGAGACTGAGTGTGTGTGTGTGTGTGTGTGTGTGTGTGTGTGTGTGTGTGTGTGTGTGTGTGTGTGTGTGTGTGTGTGTGTGTGTGTGTGTGTGTGTGTGTGTGTGTGTGTGTGTGTGTGTGTGTGTGCATGCGTATGTGCATTCCCTGCCTTGCAGTTTGATTAAATCCGCAGGGGTGCTCTGCTTGTGTCACAATTACATTCAGACAGAGGTCCTTGATCCTCGTCCCCATACTATTACTTTACTAGTAATGTACAGAGACACGGCTCGCTGCCCGGTCCACTTACACACAATATCTAGTGAAACTACTCTTAATCCTCCCCCCAATACACTATATAGTTGAAGTCGGAAGTTTACATACACTTAGGTTGGAGTCATTAAAACTCATTTTTCAACCACTCCACAAGATTTTTGTTAACAAGCTATAGTTTTGGCAAGTCGGTTAGGACATCTACTTTGTGCATGACACAAGTCATTTTTCCAACAATTCTTTCAGACAGATTATTGAATTTATAATTCACTGTATCACAATTCTAGTGGGTCAGAAGTTTACAACCACTAAGTTGACTGTGCCTTTAAACAGCTTGGAAAATTCCAGAAAATTATGTCATGGCTTCAGAAGCTTCTGATAATTTCAGTCAATTGGAGGTGTATCTGTGGATGTATTTCAAGGCCTACCTTCAAACTCAGTTCCTCTTTGCTTCACATCATGGGAAATCAAAATTAATCAGCCAGACCTGTAGCCTTCCACAAGTCTGATTCATCCTTGGGAGCAATTTCCAAACGACTAAAGGTACCACGTTCATCTGTACAAACAATAGTACGCAAGTATACACACCATGGAACCACGCAGCCGTCATACCGCTCAGGAAGGAGATGCGTTCTGTATCCTAGAGATTAACATACTTTAGTACAAAACTGCAAGAACAACAACAAAGGACCTTGTGAAGATGCTGGAGAAAACAGGTACAAAAGTATCTATATCCACAGTATAACGAGTCATATATCAATATAACCTGAAAGGCCACTCAGCAAGGAGGAAGCCACTGCTCCAAAACCACCATAAAAAAGCCAGACTACGGTTTGCAACTGCACATGAGGACAAAGATCGTACTTTTTAGAGAAATATCCTCTGGTCTGATGAAACAAAAATAGAACTGTTTGGCCATAATGACCATCGTTATGTTTGGAGGAAAAAGGGGGAGGCTTGCAAGCCGAAGAACACCATCCCAACCGTGAATCACGGGGGTGGCAACATCATGTTGTGGGGGTGCTTTGCTGCAGGAGGGACTGGTGCACTTCACAAAATAGATGGCATCATGAGGAATGGAAAATTATGTGGATATATTGAAGCAACATCTCAAGACATCAGTCAGGAAGTTAAGGCTTGGTCGCAAATGAGTCTTCCAAATGGACAATGACCCCAAGCATACTTCCAAAGTTGTGGCTTAACTTTTACTGCCTCAGAAACCCGGATCCGGGAGCACCCCCCACCCCCCACACACTGATTAGCATAGATAGCATAGCTTCAGAAGTAGATAGTAGCATCTAAATATCATTAAATCACAAGTCCAAGACACCAGATGAAAGATACAGATCTTGTGAATAAAGCCACCATTTCAGATTTTTAAAATGTTTTACAGGGAAGACAAAATATGTAAATCTATTAGCTAAACACGTTAGCAAAATACACCACTATTCTAACTCCATCAGTTTCTTACTCCTTCAGGTGCTATCACCAATTCGGCTCAACTAAGATATTGATAGCCAATAACCTATAAAAAAAACCATCAGATGACAGTCTGATAACATATTCATGGTATAGGATAGT
The DNA here is from genome assembly GCF_045679555.1 of Salvelinus alpinus. NCBI lineage: Eukaryota > Metazoa > Chordata > Actinopteri > Salmoniformes > Salmonidae > Salvelinus > Salvelinus alpinus. The sequence goes on along the minus strand of NC_092120.1, from coordinate 9,400,093 downwards.
TTTTGTTAGAAAAAAGTGCATATTTCAGGTAGAAATCACAGTTTACAATTGCACCGACCATCACAAATCCACTAGAATTACTAGATAGAGCAACGTGTATGACCAATTTACTCATCATAAAACATTTCATAAAAATAGACAAAGCATAGCAATGGAAAGACCCAGTTCTTGTGATTTCAGACCATATTTCAGATTTTCTAAGCGTTTTTCAGCGAAAACACAATAAATCGATAAGTTAGCATACTACATGTTCCAACGTTACCAGAGCATCGATTCCAGCCAAAGAGCGCTATAACGTAACCACCGCCAAAAGATATTAATTTTTTCACTAACCTTCTCAGAATTCTTCCGATGACACTCCTGTAACATCATTTTACAACATACATATACAGTTTGTTCGAAAAGGTGCATATTTAGCCATACAAAACCGTGGTTACACAATGAAAATACTAGGAAATCAAGCCTCAATATGTCTGACGTCATCTATCAGAGTGATCTAGTTTAATTAAAAGCTAATCATATACTTGACTAAAAAATACAGGGTTGACAGGAATCGAAAGACAAATTAGTTCTTAATGCAACCGCTGATTTACATTTTTTAAATTATCCTTACTTTTCAATACAGGGTTGGCCAAGTGAAGCTATACCAAACAAAATGGCGATGTATGCGTTTAAAATATTTCGACAGAAACACGGTTTATCATATTAAATATTGCTTACTTTGAGCTGATCTTCCATCATATTCTTGGGCAATGTATCCTTTCTATGTTATAAACGTCTTTTGGTCGATAGATGTCCTCTGTCCTTCGAAATGTCCATCACCAACGACCGACACCCTAAAGCGTGTCCAAACTTTCAGAGTGCACGACAAAGAAATTCCTCAAAATCGCACTAAACGGATATAAATTGATATAAAACGGTTAAAATTCACTACATTATGATGTTTTTAACAACTATAACGACTGAAAACATGACCGGAGAAATACTGCTGGTTAGAAAACGATTTGGAACGAGGCAGGTCCGATGGCCTTCACGCTTGAGGCGCACGTTGAGAAAGAGGGGTCTCTGTACATTTTTGTCATTTATAATGGCTGTGAACGTCCCATAGACTTCATTGAAAACGTGATGACGTACAGACACCCAGAGGAAGACGTAGGTAGTGTCGGTTTCTTCATAGCATTCACTGTGGCCTTATAAACAGACCCCAGATCAGAGGTAAAAATTTCTGAAATCTGAACCCTGTCATGAAAAGTGCTGTAGAAATTGTTCTGTACCACTCAGAGACAAAATTTCAACTCCTATAGAAACTATAGACTGTTTTCTATCCAATAATAACAATAATATGCATATTGTACGATCAAGAATTGAGTACGAGGCAGTTTAATTTGGAAATGTAAAAAAAAAAATAATGCTAACAGCTCCCCCTATTGACAAAAGGTTAAATGGCTTAAGGACAACAAAGTCAAGGTATTGGAGTGGCCATCACAAAGCCCTGACCTCAATCCCATAGAACATTTGTGGGCAGAACTGAAAAAGCGTGTGCGAGCAAGGAGGCCTACAAACCTGACTCAGTTACACCAGCTCTGTCAGGAGGAATGGGCCAAAATTCACCCAACTTATTGTGGGAAGCTTGTGGAAGGCTACCGGAATCGTTTGACCCAAGTTAAACAATTTAAAGGCAATGCTACCAAATACTAATTGAGTGTATGTAAACTTCTGACCCACTGTGAATGTGATGAAAGAAATAAAAGCTGAAATAAATCATTCTCTCTACTATTATTCTGACATTTCACATTCTTAAAATAAAGTGGTGATCCTAACTGACCTAAGACAGGGAATTCTTACTAGGATTAAATGTCAGGAATTGTGAAAAACTGAGTTTAAATGTATTTGACTAAGGTGTATGTAAACTTCCGACTTCAACTGTATATTCCTGTGACTGGGATAAAGATAATACTGTATCTTTAGTTTTTACCAGCCTCTCGTTGTCTCGCTTTGTCTCTCTCTCTCAGATAAAAGCCAATAAGACCACTCCATTTGACTTTGACAACGCAAAGGCCTGGGGCACAGACTCCTATGTCCTGGGGATCCTGGGCTTCTGTCTCTACGTCCTGCTGGGGATCACCTCCCTGCCCTCTGTAGGAACAGCTCTCAGCTGGAGGGAGTTCAGCTTCGTACAGGTACAGGGAACGCATGCGTGCCTGTACATGTGTCATAATCTAACCCTCTCTGTTATCACTCATTCACTTCTGAAAATGTGTTTCTCTGAGAATTTCCTGCTGCGTCGTGGAGCTGTAAATAATAACATTGATTCAGTTATCATCAGAGCTGTAAATATGGTTAAATAAATACGTCATAAATTGTGTTCACTTGAGACACTTGTGTTGTGTGCTCTCCCCCACCAGTCCAAGCTGGGCCACCTGACTCTGCTGTTGTGTACAGCCCATGGCTTCCTGTATGGCTGGAACAAGTTCCTGCGTTCTTCCACCTACAAGTGGTACACCCCACCAGGCTACATGCTGTGTCTGGTGCTTCCCTCTGTGGTGCTGCTGCTCAAGCTGCTGCTCATCACCCCCTGTGTGGACCACACCATCAGTCAGGGCTGGGAGAGGGGCGTGGCAGAGGGGCAGGAGACAAAAATCAGCCAACTCTGAAAATAATTACTGTGATAAATGGTTGTTTTACATACCTTAGTAATTAAGTATTTATTGATTAGAGCTTCAGCTAAATGATTAAGATTCAATGCAAATAAAACTCCACAGGGTCACTGTATCTTGCCCACAGGTACAGATATACCCATCACAAATCCTAACTTTAACTATTAGGGCAGAAAATAAAAAACTGACATCACATCATATGTCTAGGATACACTTCTTCGAGTCTCGGGATACAGTGCATTCGAAAGTATTCAGACCCCTTTACTTTTTCCACATTTGCTGCGTTACAGTGTAACGATTTTCTTCTTCTTCCGATGAGGAATATGAAGGATCGGACCAAAATGCAGCGTGGTAAGTGTCCATGTTAAATGTATTAACTGAACACGGGAAAAAGACAAAAATAACAAAGTGAATGACAACAAAAATCGAAACAGTCCTGAATGGTGAAACAAACACAAAAACAGGAAAAAACTACCCACAAACACAGGTGGGAACAGGCTACCTAAGTATGGTTCTCAATCGGAGACAACGATTGACAGCTGCCTCTGATTGGGAACCATACTAGGCCAAACACAGAAATACAACACATAGAATATAGAACATAGAATGCCCACCCCAACTCACGCCCTGACCAAACCAAAATAAAGACATAAAAAAGGAACTTAGGTCAGAACGTGACATACAGCCTTAATTCGAAAATGGATTTGTTTTTTTCCCCTCATCAATCTACACACAATATCATATCATGACAAAGCAAAAACTGGTTTTTAAAATGTTTTGCAAATGTATTCAAAATAATAACCTGAAATATCAAATGTACATAAGTATTCATACCCTTTACTCAGTACTTTGTTGACACATCTTTGGCAGTGATTACCGCCTCAAGTCTTCTCGGGTATGATGCTACAAGCTTTGCACACCTGTTCTTAATACAGGGAAACGTAAATCCGTTTTACCTCATTTATGACAACATGTTAAATGTGCAACCAGAGGGGGAAAAACTCTAGACCACCTTTACTCCACACACAGAGACATGTACAAAGCTCTCCTTCGCCCTCCATTTGGCAAATCTGATCATAATTCTATCCTCCTGATTCCTGCTTACAAGCAAAAACTATAGCAGGAAGCACCAGTGACTTGGTCAATAAAAAAGTTGTCAGATGAAGCAGATGCTAAGCTACAGGACTGTTTTGCTTGCATAGACTGGAATATGTTCCGGGATTCTTCCGATGGCATTGAAGAGTACACCACATCAGTCGCTGGTTTCATCAATAAGTGCATCGATGTCGTCGCCCCCATAGTGACTGTACGTACATACCCCAACCAGAAGCCATGGATTACAGGCAACATCCGCACTGAGCTAAAGGGTAGAACTGCCTCTTTCAAACATATAAGAAATCCCGCTATGCTCTCCGACGAACCATCAAACAGGCAAAGCATCAATATAGGACTAAGATTGAATCGTACTACACTGGCTCTAACGCCAGTCGGATGTGTCAGGGCTTGCAAACTATTACAGACTACAAAGGGAAGCACAGCCACGAGCTGCCCAGTGACACGAGCCTACCAGACAAGCTAAATTACTTCTATGCTCGCTTCGAGGCAAGTAACACTGAACCATGCATGAGAGCATCAGCTGTTCCACAGTCGTCTGGAACAGACGGATTACCAGGACGTGTACCAGACGGATTACCAGGACGAGTACTGCGAGCATGCGCTGACCAACTGGCAAGTGTCTTCACTGACATTTTCAACCTGTCCCTGACTGAGTCTGTAATACCAACATGTTTCATGCAGACCACCATATTCCTGTGCCCAAGAACACTAAGGTAACCTAAAAAACTAACAAAACATTTGGCAGTTATACAGCTGCACCATCAAGAGCATCCTGACTGGTTGCATCACTGCATGGTATGGCAACTGCTCGGCCTCCGACCGCAAGGCTCTACAGAGGATAGTGCGTACGGCCCAGTACATCACTGGGGCCAAGCTTCCTACCACCCAGGACCTCTATACCAGGCGGTATCAGAGGAAGGCCCTAAAAATTGTCAAAGACTCCAGCCACCCGAGTCATAGACTGTTCTGTCTGCTACCGCACGGCAAGCGGTACCGGAGCACCAAGTCTAGATCCAAAATACTTCTTAACAGGTTCTAACCCCAAGCCATAAGACTCCTGAACAGCTAATCAAATGGCTACCTAGACTATTTATGTTGGCCCCCCTCTTTTATGTCACTTTCTCTACCTACATGTACATATTACCTTGACTAGGTGCCCCCGCACATTGTCTCTGTACCAGTACCCCCTGTATATAGCCTCGCTATTGTTATTTTACTGCTGCTCTTTAATGATTTATTACTTTTATTTTTTACTTATCTATTTTTTACTGAACAGTTATTTTTCTTAAAACTGCATTGTTGGTTAAGGGCTTGTAAGTAAGCATTTCACCGTAAGGTCTACATCTGTTGTACTCAGCGCATGTGACAAAGTTGATTTGATTTAGGGAGTTTCTCCCATTCTTCTCTGCAGATCCTCTCAAGCTCTATCAGGTTGGATGGGGAGCGTCCCTGCACAGCTATTTTCAGGTCTCTCCAGAGATGTTTGATAGAGCTCAAGTCCGGGCTCTGGCTGGGCCACTCAAGGACATTTAGACTTGTCCCGAAGTCACTCCTGCGTTGTCTTGGCTGTGTTCTTAGGGTCATTGTCCTGTTAGAAGGTGAACCTTTGCCCAGTCTGAGGTCCTGAGCGCTCTGGAGCAGGTTTTCATCAAGGATCTCTCAGTACTTTGCTCCGTTCATCTTTCCCTTGATCCTACTAGTCTCCCAGTACCAGGCCGCTGAAAAACATTGCCATAGCATGATGCTGCCACCATGCTCCACCGTAGGGATGGTGCCAGGTTTCCTCCAGACGTGACACTTGGCATTCAGGCCAAAGAGTTCAAACTTGTTTCTCATGGTCTGAGAGTCTTTTAGTGGGCTGTCATGTGCCTTTTACTGAGGAGTGGTTTCTGTCTGGCCACTCTACCATAAAGGCCTGAGTGGTAGAGTGCTGCAGAGATGGTTGTCCTTCTGGAAAGTTCTCCCATCTCCACAGAGGAACTCTGGAGCTCTGTCAGAGTGATCATCGGGTTCTTGGTCACCTACATGAACAAGCCCCTTCTCCCCCAATTGCTGTTTGGCCGGGCGGCCAGCTCTGGGAATTGTCTTGGTGGTTTCAAACTTCTTCCATTTAAGAATGATGGAGGTGTCGTGGAAATTCAGTACTGAGAGAGAGACTTGGTCTTGGTCAATTCTTCAAACAATCATCTTTATTTAATATTGATTAATTATTGCAATAATGAGACCGTCAGCCCACCAGTCTTGACTGACTGTTATAGCCTGTTATAGACTGTTATAGCCTTTATAGCCTTTACAGATGATGCACAGTTTTTATATAGCTGATACCAAGATTGCTTGGTCAGTCACTTCTAACTTTCCCATAAGCCACCTTGGTTATCTACACAGGATGGTATTTTACTTAGTTTCCCAGATGCCAGGAAGATGAGACAATGAGGCATTGTTCTTAACTCTTCCAGGCTCTCTCTATCTCCAGTCACACACACCACATCTTGTCTATAGAATGCTAGCTTTTAGGTTTTTATTACCAACACAAATCAATTGTCAGCTTCAAGCTATCTCTAGTAGAACCCATGTCCTCAACACCCAGACTAGCTGCAGGGTGCTAGTGTGGAGACCATAAAACACAGCATTTACAGGAAACACATATCTGACTGTTTGTTAAGTAAATAATTGTTGCATTGCCAACAAATAAGGTGAATACATAATTTTCTCCACAGAGGCCACTGTTCTTGGGGACCTTCGATGCTGCAGAAATTGTTTGGTACCCTTCCCCAGATCTGTGCCTCGACACAATCCTGTCTCGTAGCTCTACGGACAATTCCTTCGACCTCATGGCTTCGTTTTTGCTCTGACATGCACTGTCAACTGTGGGACCTTATATAGACAGGTGTGTGCCTTTCCAAATCATGTCTAAGCAACTAAATTTACCACAGGTGGACTCCAATCAAGTTGTAGAAACATCTCAAGGATGTCTGGGTGGCTGGCCTCAGACAATCCCGCAGGTAAAGAATCCGGATGTGGAGGTCCTGAGCTGGTGTGGTTACACGTGGTCTGCGGTTGTGAGGCCGGTTGGACGTACTGCCAAATTCTCTCAAATTTGGCAGTACGGTATGGTAGAGAAATTAACTTTCAATATCTGGCAACAGCTGAGTGTTGAGTCAAAACTGCACATTTAAGAGTGGCCTTTTGTCCCCAGCATAAGGTGCACCTGTTTAATGATCATGCTGTTTAATCAGCTCATTGATATGCCACACCTGTCAGGTGGATGGATTATCTTGGCAAAGGAGAAATGCTTACTAACAGGGATGTAAACAAATGTGCCCAGTATTTGAGAGAAATATGATTTCTGTGCATACGGAACATTTCTGGGATCTTTTATTTCAGCACGAAACATGGGACCAACACTTTACATGTTTTGCGTTTATATGTTTCAGTAAAAGGAAATAAACTTTTCTACTGAAGCGTGTCAATTAAATCGGTTAAAGAAGTCTCAAATATCACTAATTTGTATTCCCTGTAGCTTTAGAGTCGCAGCAAAGTTGGTTCCCGTTTGTCACATTTGCATTGCTCAACCAAAACCCCCCTAATTGATTGGTTGACAAATAGTGCTACCCACAATGCAAGTGATGACTGCATGTTGCTGTGAAGCAACTGCAGTGACTTGAAGGAGAATATAAAAAACTGCATGACCTTTCATCACAAGGATTTTTTTAAGTTTATGGAATTCAAAATGTAGGCGCAAGTCAGTTGATTTTTATTCCGATAATGTAACACTTTGAAAGGCAGTGACAACCATCGTTGGTCACCGCCAGAGACTGAAGAGGAAGCAAAACACCTCACTTGCTGGTTTAATTGAAGTCAATTAACTAAATAGACCAGACCCAGCTGCTATCACATTAGGGTTTGTGGGAGAGCCATTCCATTAAGTAGACAGGAACTGACTATTTTTCCCCCCTAATGGTAAACACCCTGCATGAACTCTTCATCTTTGGTCACCACCTTTCAAAGCATTTTGCATTATGGGGACAAAATGTTGCTGCTTGAACACAGCCATTATCTTAGTATGGTCTCAGATGTTGAATACCAATCCTACCTGCCTAAACTTGCAGATAAATATTTCTGGAGATGATGGATAATAGGATGCCTCCGGTTAAATTTTCTGCTCGGGCAAGAGTTTGTATATTACTCATTGACATATTGCTGGTGGATGTGTTATTCTCAGATTTCTGGTGTTCATTTTTGTCTGCTGTAGGGTGCATGACAGTGCATGGTATATTGTCCATACAACTGAAAGACCGGTATGGCGTTGCAATTGTCAATTACAGAACATTACCCAACAGCATAACGTAATTTGACAATTTATTTGGTTGATTACATGTTTGAACGGTTACAGTCTCGGACTGCTTGTTCTCTAGCAGTACTCAATTTGTAGTCAGAAAGTCCAGGGCCCCCTAGTTGAGAACGTTTCCAGGGGTGAAGTTTGTCTGGTTAGTGTACCTCTGGATCTCACAGGGAGACAGCATGTTGTCCCACATGTGGACATCCGTCAGCAGGCCAATGAACGACTGCTGCCGGGCGAAAAGCCAGCCAAACTTAACCTGCTCCTGAAACAGGAAAATGTGTTCAGTAATAGAATGCCTTCTTGTTCGTGGGTTCTTAACTGACTTACCTAGTTAAAGGTTAAAATAAAGTGTTATTTTCAGTGTTTAATGCTTTATTTCACAAGAGCATTACCGTATGTGCACAAAAGTAGCACTGTATGGAGAATAGGGTTTCATTTAAAACAGCCATGGTTTTGTACTAATCCTATCCGTCCTCTTGAAGATGACAAAAGCGTCATCTATAAGTGTGGCAAGGGAGAACAGGATGTGGTTCCTTCTGAGATTTGTGAAAAACCTGGAGACACATGTAGAGGGACAGGGTGAAACATGGTGAGAAATGGTTATGGTTCATGCATCATACAATTTGCTAAATTGTATAACAATTTTTTTTTATAAGTTGAACATTAGTCAATAAAAAAAAACTTCAGTTTGTTTTCAGTGTGTGAGATTTCTCTAGAAGTCATTAGTCTCACATGAGCTGTGTTGGTCTCTTGTGGAAAGGTCAACATTTTACCTGAGAGGTCTGCAGACAGATTGTAGTGAACAAGTTTTTCCTGATCAAAAAATCTATAATTTCATGTAGTCTGAAATATTTACATTTCACCCAACTTAGAAAAACTGCTACAAAGTGCGCATTAGCGAAAGCTTAAAAAAGGAGCAAACAAAAGCCCCAACATTACAAAATACGTTTATTATTTACTGTCACATTTCATTTCCGTTATCAGTGACTATATTACAACTAGCACTAGTAATACGTTCTCCATATTGGGTAAGGATAATTGTAATTAATTTAAATTAACTGTTTATATTACAGTGTCATGCACTGCAGAACAGAGAGGAGGAATGTTAGTTTGGTCGGGTATAAGTCATGGTGATTAAGGAGAGTGAGGACTGGTGTGGAGGCTGATTGGCAATGAGTAGCAGCTGGTGCATGTTGAGGTAATGGAGGAGCTGCGTTCAAGGCAGCTAGTTGAGAGTTACGTTCAAGTCTGGTCCATAGAGTTAGTTAGAGGACCCATCTTTGTATGTTTCAGTATGGCGTCTGTGAACAAGGGCAGTGCCATTGAGGCCATCTCGTTTTTAAAGTAGTCAATTTTCTTCTTTTGTATTTGAAAAAAGTATAAAGCTAATATTGGTGGTGGAAGCCCCCAATGGCAATGTCCATACAAAACAGGTTATATCCATGATGAGTCCTCTAAGTTCATTATTAGCACCATCTATTAACTTTTTCTGTTGCATAGCCTGTATGCTATTAATCTTCTACTTTCCGTAGAACCGGTGCATATCTAGAATGAGTTTACCCTTCCCAAATCCTAACTTTTGAAACACTAGGGCAATAAATGCTAAACTGACTTCAGTGCCTAGGATACATTTCATCCTGCACTTGGGGATATATTGTTTCTCTGTAGATGGATAACAGACACAGGTTCTCCCTGGATGAAGTCAATGGTTTCAAACATTCATTTTTCCTGAAGGCATACTGTGTGTCCATCCCAAATTGGACCCTATTCCCTTTTTAGTGCACTACTTTTGACCAGGTCCCATTGGGTGTATGGGGGGGTAGTGTTCAGAGATAAAAGGCTGTAGACAATTCCAACTGCCATGGAAGTGTCTAGTCTTCAGAGGTGTAAGGATAATAATTACTAGAAGTGAAACTAGGGTATTTTGTCCAGGGAAAGTAGTGCACTATATAGGGAATAGGTTGCCATCTCTCTCATCCTGTTTCACTGACTGCAGAAGAAATGGACAGCTATCGTCGGGCGAGATAAAGATAGTTTTGACAAACATGGACAGAGCTTTTCTGTTTCCTGAGAGTTGCTGTGTCCGAATACCCAAGCTAGCGTACTACATACTTAAACTTCATAGTATGTACTCATCGTGGCATACTATTTAGCAAGTACCGTTTAGTAAAAAGCATGCAGTATGCCACAGCCGCAATGCAGTAGCAGCTCCTGACTGGCTGAGTAGGTGGGGTTGAGTGAGGGTGGATCAAAATTCCACAGACATCCATTGCTTATAATAGCTCATTTCCAATTTGATTAATTTATCTAAACTCTGAATAGAATAGGACTGGAGTTATAGGCCTACTCAGGCTGGTTTAGGCATATACTGCAGTCCATACTGTATATATATATATATATATATGTGGCCCTTTTATCCTATTTAAAAAGACTGAAGAAAGAAACAGATAATTATGACCATTTTCAATATACAGTACCAGTCAAAAGTTTGGACACACCTACTCAGTCAAGGGTTTTTCTTTAATTGACTATTTTCTACATTGTAGAATAATAGTGAAGACATCAAAACTATGAAATAACACATATGGAATCATATAGTAACCAAAAAAAAGTGTTAAGCAAATCAAAATATATTTTATATTTGAGATTCTTCAATGTAGGGAACCATTGCCTTGACAGCTTTGCACACTTGGCATTCTCTCAACCAGCTTCACCTGGAATGATTTTCCAACAGTCTTGAAGGAGTTCCCACATATGCTGAGAACTTGTTGGCTGCTGATCCTTCACTCTCCGGTCCAACTCATCCCAATTGGGTTGAGGTCGGGTGATTGTGGAGGACAGGTCATCTGATGCAGCACTCCATCACTCTCCTTCTTGGTCAAATAGCCCTTACACAGCCTGGAGGTGTGTTTGGGGTCATTGTCCTGTTGGGGAAAAAATGATAGTCCCACTAAGCACAAACCAGACGGGAAGGCTTACTGCTGCAGAATGCTGTGGTAGCCATGATGGTTAAGTGTGCCTTGAATAAAAATAATTTAATAAAATAAAATAAAAATCAGTGTCACCAGCAGAGCACCCCCACACCATAACACCTTCTCTTCCATGCTTCAAGGTGGGAACCACACATGCAGAGATCATCCGTTCACCTACTCGGTGTCTCAGAAATACTCATCAGACCAAAGGACAGATTTCCACCGGTCTAATGTCCATTGCTCGTGTTTCTTGGCCCAAGCAAGTCTCTTCTTCTTATTGATGTCCTTTAGTAGTGGTTTCTTTGCAGCAATTCTACCACGAAGGCATGATTCATGCAGTCTGCTCTGAACAGTTGATGTTGAGATGTGTCTGTTAGTTGATCTTTGTTAAGCATTTATTTGGACTGCAAATTCTGAGGGTGGTAAAGAACTTATCCTCTGCAGCAAAGGTAACAAAGGGTCTTCCTTTCCTGTGGCGGTCCTCATGAGAGCCAGTTTCATCATAGTGCTTGATGGTTTTTGCGACTGCACTTTAAGAAACTTTCAAAGTTCTTGAAATTTTCCGGATTGACTGACCATTCTGTCTTAAAGTAATGTACTGTCGTTTCGCTTTGCTTATTTGAGCTGTTCTTGCCATAATATGGACTTGGTCATTTACCAAATAGGGCTATCTTCTGTATACCACCCCTACCTTGTAACACAAGGACCGAGTTTTGGAAACCCTGGCCTAGCCTACAAAACTAAAACAATCCATATGTTCAAATCAAAAGGCCTGATTAACATGATATCAGTAACGCAGTCCCATCCCGAGTCCCTGGTGCAGACACATTCAGAAATCAAAAGAGGGTTTGGTTTAAAATCTCTGATGAAAGCCAAGAGATTAAGAAACACTTTTCAATGAGAAAACAGAAATCCACTTTAGGTTAAAAAATAATAATTTTTAAATGTATATTTCAAAGATATAGCCTATGACGCAAAATGGTACTCGTGATCATTTTAAGGAGAAAAACTTTGCCTACATTTGAACACCACCGCAGAAGCTTTGCTGTTTGTCATCTTCCCAATTAAGTAGCCTAGGTTTGTTGTTTGGCTACTTGAAAAGAACTAGGGCCTATCACTCACAGCACACCTCTTCCAATGCATTGTGGAAAAGTCTGCATCGAAATCTACTAGATGAATAGCCGAAATGAGTAACATCCTGGCATTTAAACCATATCCATTTTCAAAACTTCACATACTATTAAACATATTTTTGCATACTGAGAATGCGTCATGCACGATTGCGTATTTTCCCGCAATTTGTTGATTTTTAAATTAGTACATAAACACACGCCATCTTGGTTCGGGAGCACGATGGTGCTCTGATATGGCTGAACTGATATGGCAGGCAAAAACCCAAGGACAATCCATCCAGATTTTTTTTCTTCAGCTCACCACTGATTACAATGGCTGGGAAAGGGAATATAAAAGGAATACCTCCCAGATTGCAGTTCCTAGGGCTTCCACTAGATGTCAGTCTTTAGAAAGAGTTTCAGGCTTGTTTTTTTTAAATGAGCTAGAATTTGTAGTTTTTCTAAGTGGCTCCCATTTTGGCTGTAGTGTTTGTTGCACATTCCAGGGAGGGCGCGCACTTCGTTATTTATCTCCGGTAATGGTCTCCGGTATTCTCCGTCTTAAATTTGATCGTTGATTTACATATTAGGGTACCTGAGGATTGATTAAGAACGTTGTTTGATATGTTTGGAAGAAGTTTATTGGTAACTTACGGGATTCATTTGTATGCATTTTGAATGTGGGAAACCGGTGGATTACTGTGTCAAGCGAGCCAATGAAATACTTTTTTGGGATATGAAGTACTTTATCGAACAATAGGACCATTTGTTATGTAGCTGGGACCCTTGTGATTGCAACCAGATGAAGAGCTTCAAAGGTAAGTGATTTATTTTCTCTATTTCTGACTTTCGTGACACCTCTGCTTGGGTGGAAATGTATGTAATGCTTTTGTGTGCGGGCGCTGTCCTTAGATAATCGCATGGTGTGCTTTCGCTGTAAAGCCTTTTAGAAATCTGACAAAGCTGCTGGATTAACAAGTTAAGATTTTAACTGATGTATAACACTTGTATTTTCATGAATGTTAAATATTACGATTTTTGTAATTTGAATTTCACGCTCTGCAATTTCACCGGATGTTGGCCAGGTGGGACGGTAGCATCCCAATGATCCGCAAGAACTGTGGTGTGAGAGTGTTGACGAGGACAAGGCTGGAGATCACTCTGTCATGCTGATTGAGTTCAGATAACAGACTGGAAGCTTCAAAAGGAGGGTGGTGCTTGGAATCATGCATGGATACCTGCATGGAAACACGTGCCATCATCATTGCTTTGCACAAAAGGGCTTCACAGGCAAGGATATTGCTGCCAGTAAGATTGCACCTAAATCAACCGTTTATCAGATCATCAAGAACTTCAAGGAGAGTGGTTCAATTGTTGTGAAGAAGGCTTTAGGGCACCCAAGAAAGACCAGCAAGTGCCAGGACCATCTCCTAAAGTTGATTCAGCTGCGGGATCGGGGCACCACCAGTACAGAGCTTGCTCAGGAGGCAGGTGTGAGTGCATCTGCACGCACAGTGAGGCGAAGACTTTGAGGATGGCCTGGTGTCAAGGGCAGCAAAGAAGCCACTTCTCTCCAGGAAAAACATCAGGGACAGACTGATATTTTGCAAAAGGTACAGGGATTGGACTGCTGAGGACTGGGGTAGTCATTTTCTCTGATGAATCCCCTTTCCGATTGTTTGAGCGGTGTGCGCTACCATCAGTCCTGTGTCATGCCAACAGTAAAGCATCCTGAGACCATTCATGTGTGGGGTTGCTTCTCAGCCAAGGGAGTGGGCTTACTGACAATTTTGACTAAGAACACAGCCATGAATAAAGAGTGGTACCAACACATCCTCTGAGAGCAACTTCTCCCAACCATCCAGGAACAGTTTGGTGACGAACAATACCTTTTCAAGCATGATGGAGCACCTTGCCATAAGGCAAAAGTGATAACAAAATGGCCCGGGGAACAAAACATTGATATTTTGGGTCCATGGCCAGGAAACTCCCCAGACCTTAATCCCATTGAGAACTTGTGGTCAATCCTCAAGAGGCAGGTGGACAAACAAAAAACCCACAAATTCTGACAAACTCCAAGCATTGATTATGCAAGAATGGGCTGCCATCAGTCAGGATGTGTCCCAGAATTTAATTGACAGCATGCCAGGGCGGATTGCAGAGGTCTTGAAAAAGAAGTGTCAACACTGCAAATATTGACTCTTTGCATCAACTTCATGTAATTGTCAATAAAAGCCTTTGACACTTATGAAATGCTTGTAATTATACTTCAGTATTCCATAGTAACATCTGACAAAAATATCTAAAGACACTGAAGCAGCAAACTTTGTGGAAATTAATATTTGTGTCATTCTCAATACTTTTTTCCACGACTGTACTGTCAGCTAGTAAATCAGCTGAGATGAAGGTACACAGATTGGGAGTGGAGCATGGCGAGTAGTCCCATAAAGACATGGACTGACAATCAGTTCCACATCCTTAACATTTAAGGATGTGATTGTCACGTTCCTGACCTGTTTTCTGTTGTTTTGTATGTGTGTGATGGTCAGGGCGTGAGTTTTGGGTGGGCATTCTATGTTGTGTGTTTCTATGTTGGTTTAGGGTTGCCTGGTATGGCTCTTAATTAGAGGCATGTGTTTTGCGTTCCTCTAATTAAGAGTCATATTTAGGTAGGTTGTTTCACTGTGTTCGTTGTGGGTGGTTGTCTCCTGTGTCAGTGTTTGTCGCACCATACGGGACTGTTCGGTTTGTGTTGTACATCGTCATTTTTATGTGTAGGCTATTTTCCCTGTTCGTGCGTTCTCGTGTTTAATGTAAGTTCGTCGTTCAGGTCTGTCTACTCCGTTTGTTGTTTTGTTAGTTTATAGTGAAGTTCGTGTTTTCGTCTTGTCTTTAATAAATATTATGTGTTCACAACCCGCTGCGCCTTGGTTCCCTCAATACTCCTCCTTTTCGGTTGAAGAGGAGGAGGACCACCGTAACAGAACCACCCACCAATCCAGAATCAAGCAGCGGTGTAAACGGAGTAAGGGACAGCGCAAGAAGGAGGAATGGACTTGGGACGATGTATTGGACGGTAAAGGTTGCTACACATGGGAGGAGATCCTGGCTGGAAGGGATCGCCTCCCATGGGAACAGCTGGAGGCACTGAGGAGAGCAGAGGCAACCGGAGAAGGGAACCGGAGTTATGAGGGGACGCGTCTAGCACGGAAGCCCGAAAAGCCCGTGAGTACCACCCAAAAATTTCTTGGGGGGGGGCTAAGAGGTAGTGGGCCAAGGGCAGGTAGGAGACCTGCGCCCACTTACCAGGCTAACCGTGGAGAGCGGGAGTACGGGCAGACACCGTGTTACGCAGTAGAGCGCACGGTGTCCCCTGTACGTGTGCATAGCCCAGTGCGGGTTATTCCACCTCCCCGCACTGGTAGGGCTAGATTGGGCATTGAGCCAAATGTCATGAAGCCGGCCCTACATATCTGGCCACCAGTACGTCTCCTTGGGCCGGCTTACATGGCACCAGCTTTACGCATGGTGTCCCCGGTTCGCCTACATAGCCCGGTGCGGGTTATTCCACCTCTCCGCACTGGGCGGGCAACGGGGAGCATTCAACCAGGTAAGGTTGGGCAGGCTCGGTGCTCAAGGGAGCCAGTACGCCTACACGGTCCGGTATTTCCGGCGCTACCTCCTCACCCCAGTCCAGTACCACCAGTGCCTACACCACGCACCAGGCTTCCAGTGCATCTCCAGAGCCCTGTTCCTCCTCCACGCACTCTCCCTATGGTGCGTGTCTCCAGCCCAGTGCCTCCAGTTCCGGCACCACGCACCAAGCCTCCTGTGCGTCTCCAGAGCCCGGTACGCACTGTTCCTTCTCCCCGCACTCGCCCTAAGGTGCGTGCCCTCAGCCCGGTACCTCCAGTTCCGGTACCACGCACCAGGCCTACAGTGCGTCTCAGCCGGCCAGAGTCTGCCGTCTGCCCAGCGGCGCCTGAACTGCCCGTCTGCCCAGCGGCGCCTGAACTGCCCGTCTGCCCAGCGGCGCCTGAACTGCCCGTCTGCCCAGCGGCGCCTGAACTGCCCGTCTGCCCAGCGGCGCCTGAACTGCCCGTCTGCCCAACGCCGTCTGAACTGTCCGTCTGCCATGAGCCTGCAAAGCCGCCCGTCTGCCATGAGCCTGCAAAGCCGCCCGTCTGCCATGAGCCTACAGAGCCGTCCGCCAGACAGGAGCCGCTAGAGCCGTCCGCCAGACAGGAGCCGCTAGAGCCTTCCGCCAGACCGGATCAGCCAGAGCCTTCCGCCAGACCGGATCAGCCAGAGCCTTCCGCCAGACCGGATCAGCCAGAGCCTTCCGCCAGACCGGATCAGCCAGAGCCTTCCGCCAGACCGGATCAGCCAGAGCCTTCCGCCAGATCTGACCAGCCAGAGCCGTCAGCCAGCCATGACCAGCCAGAGCCGTCAGCCAGCCATGACCAGCCAGAGCCGTCAGCCAGCCATGACCGGCCAGAGCCGTCAGCCAGCCAGGATCCGCCAGCCAGCCAGGATCCGCCAGCCAGTCCGGAGCTGCCGTCCCTCAGCCCGGAGCTGCCGTCCCTCAGCCCGGAGCTGCCGTCCCTCAGCCCGGAGCTGCCGTCCCTCAGCCCGGAGCTGCCGTCCCTCATCCCGGTGCTGCCCCTTATCCCGGTGCTGCCCCTTATCCCGATGCTGCCCCTTCAGTTAGGTGGGTTTAGTTGGAGGGTGGTCATTGGGTGGGGGATACGGAAGCGGGGAGTGACTATGGTGGTGTGGGGACAGCGTCCAGAGCCGGAGCCACCACCGTGGACAGATGCCCACCCAGACCCTCCCCTAGACTTTTGGTGGTGCGTTCGGAGTACGCACCTTGAGGGGGGGGTTATGTCACGTTCCTGACCTATTTTTATGTTATTTTGATTATGTTTAGTTGGTCAGGGCGTGAGTTGGGGTGGGCATTGTATGTTGTGTGTGTTTGGTTAGTCTATGGGTGTTGTATGTGTATGGGATAGTGTTTGTTAGGTTGTCTAGTTATGTCTATGGCTGCCTAGATTGGGTCTCAATCAGAGACAGCTGTCATTCATTTGTCTCTGATTGGGAGCCATATTTAAGGTAGCCATAGGCAGTAGGCTTTTGTGGGTGTTTGTTTCCTGTGTCAGTGTTTGGACCACACAGGACTGTTTTGAGGTATGTCACGTTTGTTGTTTTGTAGTTTGTAGTGTTTTCTTGTTATTTACATTAAACATGTACAATTATCAATCCGCATCTTGGTCCGATCCATGCTCCTCCTCGTCTGAGGAGGAGAACGACTTTGACAGCCATTACAGTGATGGATTTAACCATTGCTAATGTACCACACTGACTCAGATGCAAATTGACAGAGGTATAAGTCAAAGAAACATGAGAAACAAAAATTATGTGGATATATTGAAGCAACATCTCAAGACATCAGTCAGGAAGTTAAAGCTTGGTCGCAAATGGGTCTTCCAAATGGACAATGACCCCAAGCATACTTCCAAAGTTGTGGCAAAATGACTTAAGGACAACAAAGTCAAGGTATTGGAGTGGCCATCACAAAGCCCTGGCCTCAATCCCATAGAAAATGTGTGGGCAGAACTGAAAAACCATGTGCGAGCAAGGAGGCCTACAAACCTGACTCAGTTACACCAGCTCTGTCAGGAGGAATGGGCCAAAATTCTCCCAACTTATTGAGGGAAGCTTGTGGAAGGCTACACGAAATGCTTGACCCAAGTTTAAATTGTTTAGGGCGATGTTACCAAATACTAATTGAGTGCATGTAAACTTCTGACTCAATGGGAATGTGATGAAAGAAATTTAAGCTGAAATAAATCCTCCTCTCTACTATTATTCTGACATTTCACATTCTTATATAAAGTGGTGATCCTAACTGACCTAAACCAGGGAATGTTTACAACGATTAAATGTCAGGAATTGTGAAAAATGGAATTTCAATTTATTTGGCTGATGTGTATGTAAACTTCAACTATGTCTTGCTCCCATGCAGATTTTGTATTTGCATAGGAAGGTGGATTCATTGCAAGCATCTAAAAGTAGGTATTGGGAATATTGTCAACCCTCAGAGTATCAAATGAGACAAATGTCTTATCAACAAATAGGTCACAAAAAAAGACCAGACCGTTCCTATGCCAGAACTGGAATGCCATGTCAATCTGTGACGCTGGGAAGAGATGATTAGATGTTAGAGAGAAGCCGCTTGCTTGTTTAAGGCTAAATTGACTTCGGAATTGGGACCAGATTTTAAGGGAGTTCTTAACAATGAAGTTCAAAACATGGGTGCCAAGGTTCATGGGCATTGGGGAGCAAGACAGGAGAAGTTGGAAGGCTTGACTAACTCCATGATGTTCCAAGTTGAGCCATCCTTGTTTTCAAATGTAGAAACCCAATTAACACATTTAGATATATTTGCTGACCAGTAGTAGTAATAGTGTAAAAAAAATGTATAGGCCCCGCGGGCTTAGGTCTCTAGATCTACCTTTCTCATTTGTGAATTTGATTTATTCCAAATTAAGTTGGAAATGTAGCTGTCCAGTTGTTTGAACATCGACTTTGGCAGAAACATGGGAATCATTTGGAATAAGTACAAAAACCTAGAGTAGGTAGTACAGTCATCTTAACAGAATTAATGCGACCCGTTAATGAAATGGGAAGAGACGACCACCTTATGAAATCCTGCTTAGTGCGCACCAGGAGTGTTTTGAAGCGTCTTAAATGAGCACGTGATCTTTATCCCCAAATAACTAAACACCTGATGCGCCACCTTAAATGGGAAATTGGCATACCCAATTCCTTCTGCTAACTGATTAACGGGGAGGAGCACGCTTTTTGTTAGGTTTAACTTATAACCAGAGAATGTCCCAAAACCTTGTAGCATGTCCAAGAGATAGGGTATAGACTCCACAGGCTTAGCGATGTATAAAATAAGATTGTCTGCATGTAAGGACACCTTGTGAGTTATGTTGCCCCTTAATCCTCTCCTCTGCCCGCAGGGCAATAGCAAGAGGCTCAATAGCCATATCAAATAGGAAAGAGGATAGACAGCAACACTGGCTGCCCCCCCCCCCCCCCCAGAGTAAAGAACATTAAATAGCCGGAGCATATTACAGAAAGATTGCCTACCTGAGATAAATCCAGTTTGGTCAGAGTTAATTATATTTGGCATCACTGTCTCCAAACGGCACGAGAGGACCTTAGTGAGAATTTCATAATCACAGCACAAAAGGCTTATAGGGCGGTATGAGCCACAGTCTATGGGATTCTTGTCTTTAAGCAACATCGAAATAGTCGCCTGGGTAAGTGTCTGTGGCAGTTTCTGACTAGAAAGGATTTCATTTTACATTGAGCTGAGGATAGGGGATCATTTAGAGGAGAATGCTTTATAAAATTCAATAGGGAAGCCCTCAGGCCCAGGAGCTTTACGGCTCTGCATGGACTGGACTGCCAGAGTAGCTTCATCATCACTTATTGAGGCATCCATGTTGGTTTGTTCATCTGAATTGAGACAGGGGATGTCCAGATTGTCTAGAAATGCATGCATACGAGGTGTCAGGAAGAGCCTCTGACGAGTAAAGAGCAGAGTAGAATTGCTTAAATTGATTGATTTCTTTGGGATTGGTAGAAGTTAAATCAGCTGCAACACAGATTTCAGGTATGGTGCTGCGAGCAGCGGATTGTCAAAGCTGGTAAGATAACAACTTTCCAGATTTCTCTCTGTGTTCATAGAATTTTTGCCTCGACTTAAACAGAAGCTGCTCCGTTTGTTTAGTGGACAGATTGCTACACCAATTGGATTTTGACAATCTCTTTGTAGAATTCACGAGTCGGAGAAGAGGCATGTCTAGAATGAGTTGAGTTAGCTCCGATAAGCATCTGGTGCGCTGTTTGTTGTCATACGCTGTGTATGAAATAATTTGGCCCCTTAGATATGCTTTTAACGACTCCCACACAGTAGAGAGAGACCCATCAGGGGTGCAGTTGATCTGTACAAAGACATCAATGTGAGTTGAAATGTTTTTTTTAAAGGCACTACAGGATAGTAGTGGGTCAAGTCGCCATGCGCATTGTGACACTGTACTGTCCGGAAAGCGGTTATCTAGCTGGACAGGGCTATGGTCTGAGATAATAATGCTGTGATTATTACGTTAGCACAGCTGAAAACAGTTGTTCTGATTAAAGAAGCAATAAAACTGGCCTTCTTTAGACTAGTTGAGTATCTGGAGCATCAGCATTTGTGGGTTAGATTACAGGCTCAAAATGGACAGAAACAAAGCACTTTCTTCTGAATCTCAGTCTATTCTTGTTCTGAAAAATTAGGGCTATTTCATGCGAGAAATTGCCAAGAAACTGAAGATCTCTTACAATGCTGTGTACAACTCCCTTCACAGAAAAGCGCACACTGGCTCTAACCAGAATAGAAAGAGAAGTGGGAGGCCCAGGTGCACAACTGAGCAAGAGGACAAGCACATTAGTGTGTCTAGTTTGAGAAACAGATGCCTCACAAGTCCTCAACTGGCAGCTTCATTAAATAGTACCCGCAAAACACCAGTATCAATGTCAACAGTGAAGAGGCGACTCCGGGATGCATGGTACTGGAGTGCTTTAAGACCATGCAAATGCTTAAGAGCGGTCAGGTAGGCTGGTTTCAGAAGGCCAGCATCCCGGAGTCGCCTCTTCATTGTTGACATGGTACTGGAGTGCTGGTATTATAGTGCAATGATACCAGAGGGAAACATTTAAAAAAATGCTATTTCAGAATGTGGCTGGGGGTGGAGTCATGTTCCCGTCATCCCCAGTGAAAGTTGCACCCGATGTCAGCACAACTGATATGAGCCATCCGGAAAGTAGGTGTGGCATTTCAATTGAGAATTGCAGAACGTTACCAGAAAGCATGATAGAAACTTCATTTGGTTGATTAAACGTTTTCATGGTTACAGTCTGACTGCTTGTTCTCTAGCAGTACTCAATCTGTAGTCAGAAAGTCCAGGGCCCCCTAGTTGAGAATGTTTCCAGGGGTGAAGTTTGTCTGGTTAGTGTACCTCTGGATCTCACAGGGAGACAGCATGTTGTCCCACATGTGGACATCCGTCAGCAGGCCAATGAACGACTGCTGCCGGGCGAAAAGCCAACCAAACTTAACCTGCTCCTGAAACAGGAAAATGTGTTCAGTAATAGAATGCCTTCTTGTTCTGTTCAGTGTTGAATGCTTTATTTCACTAGAGCTCTACTGTATGTGGCCAAGAGTAACACTATGGGGAATAGGGTTTCATTTAAAACAGCCATGTTTTGTACTAATCCTACCTGTCCAAGGATTATGTTTTTCTTTGATGGCTTCAGATTGGAAGAATTTCCTGGTGCTTGCTTTTCTGTGCAGCCACACCTGTCCAAGCCCTCAGAGGCCAAAGTGGAGCAGATACAGTGCCAGGAGTTGAGGGTGTAGTCCTGGTCATCAAAGACTGCTGCGCCGTTCTTGGAACGTTGTTCGATCTCACCTGCCAACATCCTCTTAAAGATGATAAAAGTACCTGTAGAGCCCTATAGAGGGAATGGGAGAAACGGTTAAGCATGGTGAGAAATGGTTAAGGTTCAGTCATGGATAACACCATACAAGTAGCAAAAATACTTAACTATAACAGCCATTTGTTTTAATAAGTTAGTCAATAAAAATAAACTTCAGTTTCAGTGTGAGAGATGTCAGTGTTTACCGGAGACAAACGGTGATAGCAGTGCATCTCTCTCTAGAGGTCAGTCTCACATGAGCTGTGTTGGTCTCTTGTGGAAAGGTCAACATTTTACCTGAGAGATATGTAGAGAGAGAACAGATTTTTCCTGATCAAAACATCTTTCTTAATTACACCTTTAGTCTGTGGTCTTATTTTAGCTTTTACATTTCACCCAACTTTAAAAAAAATGGTGCAAAATGCAGTCTAGCAAAAGTTAAGTGAGTGAACAAAAATCCCCGAAATACATTTGACTATAAAAGAATTTCATTACCATCATCACACTGACTAACTTACCTTGACATACAGCACATGTTGTAATCACCACAAGTACCAGTATGAATTGCTCCATTGGCAAAGATGAACAAATCCTTTTTTTCTCTTCTTAATCAATTCACTTTTTCTATTTCAATGTCATGTAACACAAAATGCACTGCAGAACAGAGAGGAGGAATGTTAGCTTGGTCAGATATAGGTGTGGAGGCTGATTGATAATGAGTTGTAGCTGGTGCACGTTGATGTAATAGAGGAGCTGCGTTCAAGGCAGCTACAGTAGTTGAACGAGTTACATTCAAGTCTGTTCTGTAGAGTCAGTTAGAGGACCCATCTTTGTATGTTTCAGTATGGTGTCTGTGAGAACAAGGGCAGTGCCATTGAGGCCATCTCGTTTTTAAAGTAGTACATTTTCTTCTTCTTTTGTATTTGAAAAAAGCATAAAGCTAATATTGGTGGTGGAAGCCCCCAATGGCAATGTCCATACAAAAACGGGTTATATCCATGATGAGTCCTCTAAGTTCATTATTAACTCCATCAATTACTTTCCTCTGTTGCATAGCCTGCCCTGTATGCTATTAATCTTCTACTTGCCATAGAACCGGTGCATATCTAGGAGGTGTTTACCCTTCCCAAATCCTAACTTTGAAACACTAGGGCGAAAAATGCTAAACTGACTTCAGTGCCTAGGATACACTTCATTCTGCACTTGGGGATATATTGTTTCCTGTTAGGCAACATCCCTGTAGATGGATAACAGACACAGGTTCTCCCTGGATGAAGTGAATGGTTTCAAACGTTCATTTGTCCTGAAGGCATACTGTGTGTCCATCCCAAATCAAACCCTATTCCATTTTTAATGCACTACTTTTGACCAGTATTGGGGGGGTTAGTGTTCAGAGTTAAAAGACTGTAGTTCTTCCGACTGCCATGGAAGTGTCTAGTCTTCAGAGATGTAAGGATAATTATTAGGAGCGAAACTAGGGTATTTGATGCAGTGAAAGTGGTGCACTATATAGGGTGTCATTTGGTAAACACTCTGTATCTGTCTCTCATCCTGTTTCACTAACTGCAGAGGAAATGGACAGCTATCCTCGGGTGAGATAGATAGTTTTGACAAATATGGACAGAGATTTTCTGTTTCCTGAGAGTTGCTGTGTCCGAATACCCAAACTGCTAAATAAACTCAGCAAAAAAAGAAACATCCCTTTTTCAGGACCCTGTCCTTCAAAGACAATTTGTAAAAATCCAAATATCTTCACAGATCTTCATTGTAAAGGGTTTAAACATTATTGTTCAATGAAACATAAACAGTTAATGAACATGCACCTGTGGAACGGTCGTTAAAACTTCTTGTCTATTCTATTCTAGATCATACAATATGCATATTATTATTACTATTGGATAGAAAACACTCAAGTTTCTAAAACTGTTTGAATTATATTTGTGAGTAAAACAGAACTCATTTGGCAGCAAACTTCCATACAGGAAGTGAAAAATCTGAAAACGAGGCTCTGTTTCAGGGCCTGCCTATTCAATTGCCTTAAATTTATCGATATGCATGCACTTCATACGCCTTCCACTAGATGTCAACAGGCAGTGGAAGGTGGAATGGGGTGTCTAGCTTGATCTGAGGTCGAACAAGAGCTTTTGGAGTGACAGGTCAGCCATTTTGTCAGTTTTCCAAGGCGCACGAAGGACCTCGACATTGTCTTCTGATAAGCGTTCGGTATACACGGCGAATATCTCCGGCTTTGATTTTATTTGATACATATTAGAAAAACATCATAAAGTAGGTTTTTTCAACCGAGTTTTATCAGTTTATTCAACGTTTATTGGGACTTTTGGAGTTTTCCGTTCTTTGCGCCAAGAGAGGATGGGAATGTTAGTAACCTTGGCTAGCATTGTGGCGCGAATTCGACAGAATAAATGGACATTCTAAAACCAAACAACGATTTATTCTGGACCAAGGACTCCTTGTACAACATTCTGATGGAAGCCAGCAAAAGTATGAAAACATTTATGATGTTATTTCGTATTTCTGTGTAAAATGTTGACTCCTATTCTCCTCCGTTTTGGTGAGCGCTGTCTCACAATAACGCAAGCTGTATGTTATGGTAAAGTTACTTTAAAAAATCTAACACAGCGGTTGCATTAAGAACCAGTGTATCTTTCATTTGCCATACAACAAGTATTTTTATGTAAAGCTTATGATGAGTTCTTTGGTCAGATTAGGTGAGTGTCCAAAATATCTCCGGACATTCTGGGAAAATGTTGCTACATATTCACAATGTATAACCACGATTGCAGCGCTAAATATGCACATTTTCGAACAAAACATAAGTGTATTGTATAACATGATGTTATAAGACTGTCATCTGATGACGTTGTCCAAAGGTTAGTGATTAATTTTATATCTTTTGCTGGTTTTTGCGAAAGCTACCTTTACGGTGAATAAATGCGTTTGTGTGTTTGGCTATTGTGGTAAGCTAATATAATTCTACATTGTGTTTTCGCTGTAAAACACTTAAAAAATCGGAAATATTGGCTGGATTCACAAGATGTTTATCTTTCATTTGCTGTACACCATGTATTTTTCATAAATGTTTTATGATGAGTATTTATGTATTTCACGTTGCTCTCTGTAATTATTCTGGCTGCTTTGGTGCTATTTGTGATGGTAGCTGCAATGTAAAACTATGATTTATACCTCAAATATGCGAATTTTTCGAACAAAACATAAATGTATTGTATAACATGTTATAAGACTGTCATCTGATGAAGTTGTTTCTTGGTTAGTGACTAATTATATCTCTATTTTGTCGGTTTTGTGAAAGCTACTTATGCGGTGGAAACATGGTGAAAATATGCGGTTGTGTGTTTGGCTATTGTGGTTAGCTAATAGAAATACATATTGTGTTTTCGCTGTAAAACTTTTTAAAAATCGGAAATGATGGCTGGATTCACAAGATGTTTATCTTTCATTTGCTGTATTGGACTTGTGATTTCATGAAAATTATATTATATGATATCCCTGTCCCGTTAGGCTAGGCTATGCTAGTCAGCTTTTTCAATGAGGAGGATCCCGGATCCGGGATGGGTATCACTGAAAGGTTAATTAAGACACTAACAGCTTACAGACGGTAGGCAATTAAGGTCACAGTTATGAAAACTTAGGACACTAAAGAGGCCTTTCTACTGACTCTGAAAAACACCAAAGAAAGATGCCCAGGGTCCCTGCTCATCTGCATGAACGTGCCTTAGGCATGCTGCAAGGAGGCTGAGGACTGCAGATGTGGCCAGGGCAATAAATTGCAATGTCCTTACTGTGAGACACCTAAGACAGCGCTACAGGGAGACAGGATGGACAGCTGATCGTCCTTGCAGTGGAAGATCATGTGTAACAACACCTGGACAGGATCGGTACATCCGAACATCACACCTGCGGGACAGGTACAGGATGGCAACAACAACAGCCCCAGTTACACCAGGAATGCACAATCCCTCCATCAGTGCACAGACTGTCCGCAATAGGCTGAGAGAGGCTGGACTGAAGGCTTGTAGGCCTGTTGTAAGGCAGGTCCTCACCAGACATCAATGGCAACAACATCACCTATGGGCACAAACCCATAGTCGCTGGACCAGACAGGACTGGCAAAAAGTGCTCTTCACTGACGAGTCGCGGTTTTGTCTCACCAGGGGTGATGGTCGGATTCGCATTTATCGTTGAAGGAATGAGCGTTACAGCGAGGCCTGTACTCTGGAGCGGGATCGATTTGGAGGTGGAGGGTCCGTCATGGTCTGGGGCGGTGTGTCACAGCATCATTGGACTGAGCTTGTTGTCATTGCAGGCAATCTCAACGCGGTGCATTACAGGGAAGACATCCTCCTCCCTCATGTGGTACCCTTCCTGCAGGCTCATCCTGACATGACCCTCCAGCATGACAATGCCACCAGCCATACTGCTCGTTCTGTGCGTGATTTCTTGCAAGACAGGAATATCAGTGTTCTGCCATGGCCAGCGAAGAGCCCGGATCTCAATCCCATTGAGCACGTCTGGGACCTATTGGATCGGAGGGTGAGGGTTAGGGCCATTCCCCCCCAGAAATGTCCAGGAACTTGCAGGTGCCTTGGTGGAAGAGTGGGGTAACATCTCACAGCAAGAACTGGCAAATCTGGTGCAGTCCATGAGGAGGAGATGCACTGCAGTACTTAATGCAGCTGGTGGCCACACCAGATACTGACTGTTACTTTTGATTTTGACCCCCCCTTTGTTCAGGAACACATTATTCAATTTCTGTTAGTCACATGTATGTGGAACTTGTTCAGTTTATGTCTCATTTGTTGAACCTTGTTATGTTCATACAAATATTTACACATGTTAAGTTTGCTGAAAATAAACGCAGTTGACAGTGAGAGGACGTTTCTTTTTTTGCTGAGTTTATGTACTCATCTTCGTATACTATTTAACAAGTAAAAAGCATGCATTATGCCACAAACGCAACAAAGCAGTAGCAGCTCCTGACTGGCTGAGTAGGTGGGCGGGGTCGAGTGCGGGTGGATTTTTCCAAATTCAACAGATATCCATTGCTTATAATAGCTCATTTCCAATTGGATTAATTTATCTAAACTCTGAATAGAATAGGACTGGAGTTATAGGCCTACTCAGGCTGGTTTAGGCATATACTGCAGTCCATACTGTATATATATATATATATATATATGTAGCCCTTTTATCCTATTTAAAAAGACTGAAGAAAGAAACAGATAATTATGTCCAATTTCAACATATTCATTAGTGAAACCAAAGTGCATGTATAAATTAAATGATATCCTAGTACACACATCAAAACTTTTCAAAAGTTAAAATCAGAAGGCTAGTGCATAGACAATCTTGGACAGTTGGTTGCATGGCAAATTCAGAACCACTGGACATCAACATAATAAACTAAAACTCGAGGAAAGGAGTCAGGATGACAGCTGGGGCTTAACCCAGGAGTTTTGGAAACTCTGGCCTAGCCTACAAAAGTAAAACAATCCATATGTTCAAATCAAAAGGCCTGATTAACATAACATCAGTAACGGAGCCACATGCCGAGTCCCTGGTGCAGACACATTCAGAAATCAAAAGAGGGTTTGGTGTTTAGTTTAAAATCTCTGATGATAGCCAAGAGAACAAGACACACTTTTCAATGAGAAAAAAAACCACTTCTGTTTTCAAAGCTGTAGTCTATGTCAAGGCTACTCGTGATCATTTTAAAGAGAAAAAAAATTACTTAGCCTACATTTAAACACCACCGCAGAAGCTTTGCTATTCGTCATCTTCCCAATTATCTAGCCTAGCTTTGTTGTTTGGCTTCTTGAAGAGAACTAGGGCCTATCATTTGCAGCCCACCTCTTCCACTATAAAACATGTTTTTGCATACTGAGAATACGTCATGCGTGATTGCGTAGTTTCCCACTATTCGTTGATTTTTTAATTAGAATGACACACACGCACATAATCAAACACACAAACACATGCCTACACACACACACACACACCATCTTGGTTGTCCATCGAAGACGATGATGACGGTGCTCCCCTTGGGGACGCTGGGGTAGGGGTGGGTTATATCTTTTGGTGCTTGTGTCACTTCATCTGGTTATGGAGGCCGATGCGAGAGCAGCACACTGGTGCAGCTGTGTTGGGAGTCTGATTGCATTATCCCAGCTGCGTATTGGGGTGCGTCTCTTGTATCTCATTTGTAAGATAGTGTCTTCCAGGTGCTGGGTAATCTGTCCTCCCAGGTTAGCCCTAGGATGTGCTGGATTCTAAATAGAGTGTGAATTTTGTTGCCAAGGGAGCACGTAGGGGAGAGGGCAGCACCAAGGTAGATGAAATGGGGTACCACTTTGAAGGGCACACTGGGGGATGTACTGTAGATGAGTCAAGAAAGTATTTCTGTTTTCTGGGTATTGACTTGGAGGCCGACAGAGAGGTAGAAGGAGGAGACCAGAAGTGTGTTCAACAAGGACTTGGTTTGTGAATGCTCGTGGCGAACTATGAGTTTGTTTTGAACAGAGTTTGCTGAACGTTTTTAACGTTCCATTTCTGTTAGTTCTTGGCAAAACTGAAATGGATGTAGCAAGAAGAGCAGCTGTTCTTGCTGCCGCTGGAGCAATTGTGGAAGATTTTTTACATTGTGTTCCCGATCCTATTGAAGCACTGTTTCCCCTACTAGCAGTTGCTATATATGGGATTGAAGATGAGTCCGGTAGAATACTGAATTATGTGGAGGAGGTGATCCCAACATACAGTGACCACTCCTTTCGGGATCAATTTCAGATGGGTCAGAAGACTTTCCAGGTAATTTGCACCACATTTGCATATTATATTTTGCATTAGATGTATTATTTATGATATGTGCATTCTCCTCTTTAAACATTTCTGAACGCTGTCTGATTTCCTGAATAAAATGAAATCAATCATAATACAAACAAGCCCAGCCTCATTGCAAGGTCGCAGTTGTAAATGAGAACTTGTTCTCAACTGGCCTACCTGGTTAAATAAAGGTGAAATAAAATAAAAAATAAAAATGATCTAGCTAGCCAACCACAGCTTTGCAGTCTCCATTTGCGTTGTGTTTGGTCAGTAGAATTGCCTCTTATGCAACTGAATTAAAATCATTATAAAAAACATATATGTCTCTATATATATCAAAACATAGGCAAATACATGATGTTTCAGTGTCCAGATTTAAAAAGTAGTGATTTACCAATTTACCAATCATTAACTAATTTAGTAACACCATCCTCATAAATTACAGCCTATTATTTAAGATACTCTGCACTGTAAATCTTTGTAAACTGACTATCAATAGGCTACTACTGCCATCTACTGGCAGATTTTGCATAGCAATTATGCAGTAAATCAACAACACCAATGAATAGCAGATTACTCAAGATTGTTAAGTGTTCTCAGCTGAAGGACAGAGCTAACAGATTCTTATTTTGCTTTGTTCCAGATACTGTGTGAAGACCTGGCTCCTCTGGTGTCTCATAGAGGTGGACCCATTGAAAATAGGGTGTTGGCCTTCCTGTGGCAGATGGCCACAGGAACTCTAGGTAGTGTGCGACAGCCAGCTCATTTTTACAAACATCTACACAGGGAATGCTGGTTCTGTGCACAATGTCAGTGTAAAGGACCAGCGACCTCAAGGCCCACCTGGAGACCAACCCAATTCCATCTGCTCTGGGATTCTGCATGCTCCCTGAGTGTGGATTTAATTGTCCCATTCAGAAACAACGGCCACCTTGAAGACGAACAAAAGCATTTCAACCAGGTCCACAGTTCAACACGTGGACACATTGAGAGGGCGTTTGGGATACTCAAGTGGAGGATACTGCTACACTTGGACATGTGCCTTCTTAACAAAGTACCATGGGATTGCCAGTGCATGTGTTCTCCAGAACTTGGTCCTGATCCATGAAGGGATAACGGAGGAAATACCAGTGGAGGCCCCCATTGCCCTTGTCCCTGCCCTTGCCCCAGACCCCCAAAGGGCAGCTGTTCTACAATCACAAACACACATGAATACCCAACCACACACGTATTTATGTGTTTGTGTTATTTGTGTTATTTAAGTTTCCATTTGAATAAAACATGTTCCAAAACAATTAGTTATTAACGATTTCAGTTAAACATACGAACAAGGAAAATCTCAGGATAATTCATTGTTAGTGTATAATTAAACAATAAATAAATAAATAGATTTAGGCTACTGTTCTTTGAAATTCTGGAGTGCAGCGGTAAACTGTTTAAGAATATTGTTCCTCTCACTCTGTGCTTGAATTGATCCAGACCTAAATTGTGTAGGTCTGAAATCCGAGTGGAGTTAGGGGGTGAGGTGCTGACTACTAAAACCTCTGTTAGCTACTTGGGATGTATCCTTGATGGAAGCTTGGGAGGTGGAGCATGGCCAATAAGGTGCTAGGGAAGGTTAATGCCAGGACTAAGTTTTTGGCTTGAAAGTCCACTGGCTTGAAAGTCTACTGCCCTCATTCAATGCCCTTTTGACTATGCTAGTACTTCCTGGTTTGGGGGCTTATCTAAACTTATGAAGGGGAAGCTCCAGATAGCCCAGAATAAGTTGATCAGGGTAGTATTGAAGGTGAGTCCACATACTCACATAGGCAGGAGCTGCTTTCAGGAACTAAACTGGCTGGCTGTTGAGGCTAGGGTGTACCAGATTAGACTAGGTTTGGTTTACAGGAGTATTTATGGTCCTGCGCCCAGATATTTAAGTGATTACTTTCCTCGTGTTAGGGATGCACACAATCACAGCACCAGATCAGGTGTTGCTGATACAGGTTCAGGAGTAATGTTTGGAAAGGTACTTTCTTGTATACTGGAGCCTCAGAATGGAATGAGTTGCATCTGCCTATAAAAACAACATCCTCTCTGGACAGCTTTAAAAATAAAGTAAAAGAATGTTTGATGTCCTCTGTGCCCATATGAATAACCCCTATGATGTAACTGGAATGATGAGATAGATGTTCTTCTTTTATGTTTTTGTTTTATTATTTCATTGCCATACTGTGTTCGATCTTGTATAGCCATCTTGTCTCAAGAGGACCACAATGGAAATAAGTCCCAGACTTTATTGTGTGTTATCCTCAATGATTTTATTCATGTGCATGTATGGCTTTTAAGTTTTATGTGTGCCTGTTTTTTTAAATGGTTGAATTAATAAACTAAACTAAACAAAACTGTCTGTTTCTGAAGTGTGCTGATATTGTCCAGTTTTGCCTCGAGCATCTCCTTTGGTCTTCTTTTTGGGTTGAGAGTGGGGAGTGGTATTGGCATGAGAGTTATAAGGTGCTGTAGCAGAGGGAGAGGGTGAGAGTGCATCAGTGTTACTGTGTGGGGTGTCTGCAGAGGTGCTGGGTTGAGTGACAGTGTATTTAGTATTGTGTGCTGTATGTTGTGTGTGTAGTGATGTTGGGGTTGGTGTAGGATGGAGGTGTTGTGGGTGACAGTATGAGTGTTGTGTGTGTGGGAAAAGATGATATAATGACTGCTGGGATAACCAGAGATGACCTCCTCCATTATGGAGTAGAACTCCCACTTCCTTCTCCCCTGCCCAGTCTTCTGATGCCCATCAATGATGGCCTTGTACCTGTGACACACAATTTGGCATCCTGAATGAACATTAACAATAGTTACATGACACTAAGCAGGAGTCATGTAGGTTGAAAAGTTTCAAGCCAGATGGTACTGTAGCTGGATTCTGTCGATTGAGCTGAGGGAGTTGTGTGACAGGTGTTTGACGGCAACAAGGAACATGTTGAATATGACTGGACCCATACCCCCACGTTGAAGGGCTCTGATTGAAGCCCACTAAGCACCACTCTGGCATGCATACCTTCATGGAACTGTTTTTATCAGGCATCAAGTTAAGACCCAAGTGCAGACTGTGTGAAGTAGCAATGTTTATTGTAACCGCAGGGGCAGGCAAATGACAGGTCAAGGCTGGCAGGGGTCAATAATCCAGAACAGAGGCCAAGATACAGGACGGCAGGCAGGCTCAGGTCAGGCAGAGGTCGGTAATCCAGAGGTGGAGCAAAGGTACAGGACGGCAGACAGGCTCAGGGTCAGGCAGTGGTCAGGTGGGCGGGTACGGAGTCAGGACAAGCAAAGTTCAAAAACCAGGAGGACGAGAAAAAGAGAGACTAGGGAAAAACAGGAGCTGAGATAAAACGCTGGTAGGCTTGAACAAACAAGACGAACTGGCAACAGACAGACAGAAAACACAGGTATAACTACACAGGGGATAATGGGGGAGATGGGAGACACCTGGAGGGGGGTGGAGACAACCACAAAGACAGGTGAAACAGATCAGGGTGTGACAGTTTTAGTATGCTCAGAAACTTGGGTGGCACCCCAAGTTTGGTGAGCTGCTGCCTGAGTATCTCACAGTTGATGGTGTAGAATGCTATTGCCGTAAGCCGCTTTGTCACCCTTAGTCTTGTAGATAGCTACAACATTTGCATCCTTCCAGTCCTGTGGTATGTCTTTGGACAGCCAGATAGACGTGATGAGACGATGCAAGTGGCAAAGGAGGAGGTATCTCCCATGCTTCAGGATCGCGGCTGGGATGCCATCGGTTCCAGAACTTGTTGTTTTTCAGACCTTTGACCACCTGGTGGACCTCAGAGAACTTTGGTGGGATGTGTAGACCCTGAATGGGCGGGATGTCTGGGAGTTTGTCGAGGTTGAGCAGGTCTGTGGGGTTGGTGTGGTTGAGGAAGTTTTCAAAGTGCTCCGCCATCTCTCTAAGATCCTTTGGTGGTCCTTGAAAAGCATGTTGCCCTTGGCAGACCTGATAAGGGTTATGGTGTGTTGGGTGTTTTTTGCATCCGCGAGGCTTTGTCTCATCTGCCTTTTGGACCCACCAGTTGTCCTCAATGGCACAGAGAGTGCGCTGGGTCTCTGCTTAAGCCTGGGAGAGGGAGAATTGGAGAGTGGTGGAGTCTGGGTTGGACAGGAGGGCTTGGTGATGTTTTTTGGTGTACCCGACTGATTCAGAAGCTGCTTCTGGATGGCTGTGCGCAGCTCAGTCTATATGGTGTTGGGGGAGTGGTTGGGGGGAGTTTGTTAGAGAAAAGACGGCAAAAGTTGTTAGTGATTGCAGGGTTTTTGAGGGCATTACAGTTGAGTCTCTTATTTGGTGCTTTCCTTGGATAACGTGGAAGGATCTTAATGCGGAGCTTGAATTTGATAATACGGTGATCAGTCCAGCATTCCGCCCCACATATGGCTCGGGTCACTAGCAACTCCTTTTGGTTGCACTAACGGACAATGATGTAATCTAGGATATGCCAGTGTATGGAGAAAGGGTGTTGCCAAGAGGTCTTGTATTTGTCCTTCAACTCGAACATGGTGTTGGTGATCACTAGGTGGTGTTCAGAGCATAGGGAGAGTAGCCGCAGCCCGTTGCTGTTCAGCTTTTGTCTTTGATTATTATTTGTGTACTTATTTGACATTTTAACACACACATTTCGCTGCACCCGCTAACATCTTCTAAACTGTGTATGTGACCAATAAACTTTGATTGACTTAGTACACATTCCCAGATCTGGTGTTCGAAACCCACCCTGGCATTGACGTCTCCCATGAGGAGTAGCTTGTCTGTGTGTGGTGTGTTTTGAATGGAAGTGTTGAGAGCTTTTTTTGCTTCATTGTCTGCGCATCCAGTGCCAACAGGGGAGTCAGTGATGCGCTGGAGGAATTAGGTTTTTCACAGCAAAAACCACTCCATGGAAGCAATGAACATTTTCCAGAACACCCTTCAAGAAGATGGTGTAGCACTCACCAATTTCTGTGAGAGTCTTCTCCATGTGAGCAGGTTTCACTGAGCGCTGCGATGTCGATGTTGCACTTCCTGAGTTCAAATTCAGAGATTCAGTGTTTAATAGTCACATCTACAGGGTTGCAGGTGTGATTGCAGGGTACATTGAAAATCTTAGGCTTTGAGCTCCAACGTGCAGGACTAAGTGAAATAAAATAATGACAATAGTAATAAAAAACATCAATAGAAATCGAAATAGCACTATATACACAATAACAATTGTGGCAGTGAGGAATAAATAAATATCCATTGGGGTGGAGGCAGAGTACAGATTGTTGAGCGGGTGGGGTGGAATGACCATAGAGGGAGCAGCAGCATGACCATTGAGTGAAATAAAAACATGAAACATTTTAATATATATAATAAGTAACAATCTACATACTAACAACTGCAACAGGGGTGGAATGTCCATATGGGAAGCAGCAGGTAAGGTAAGTGAGATTTGAGGGTGTGGGGGGGAGTAGCGGGGGGATGTCCATAAGGGAAGTAGCAAGTGGGAGGGGAGAGCAGGTAGCTGACTAGTGGTGGCTATTCAGCAGCCTGATAGTCTGAGGGTAGAAACTACTGGCCAGTCTTTCAGTTTTTGCCATGATGCTCCTGTACTGCCCACGTCTGAGTGTTTGAAGCTGGGAGAACAGGGCATGGCTTGGATGGCTGGGGTCCCTGATGATCTTCTTGGCCTTCCTGAGACACCTGGTGTTGTAGGTGTCCTGTAGGGCAGACAGTGTGCACCCAATGGTGTGTTTGGCTGCACGTATCACCCTCTGAAGAGCCTTGCGGTCCGTGGCGGTGGAGTTGCTGTGCCAGGCTGTGATGCAGCCCGACAGTATGCTCTTGATGGTGCTCCTAAGGTCGTTGTGTTCATGGGCCAAGAGGGCTGGCCTTCTGTTCGGATGGGGGAGGGGTGGAGCAAAAAGCTTGCGCAGGGAGTAGATTAAGGGGAGGGTATGGGTGCGCAGTCCCTACACCCACCATCTTCACTCCAGCCAGACAGACTACTGTAAAACATATTACAGCATCCCTCTGCTGATGTAGAATTTTGATGAAGGAATTATTTTAAACACAAAGTGACTGTGGAATGAATTCACATCAAGCCAAGTACTGCCACAGAACATGAATAACTGCAGTTTAATCAATTAAATAGGCAGAAAACACAGTTATAGATTTAATAAGAAAATGATAAGGGATGAATGTTCTCTAAACTTTGTGTGTAGTATTAGAATCCTCAGTGGTGTTTCTGTATCAACATCTGGGAGTAAAATGTGAGTATTGGGATATATGACCTGTGGGTGTTGTTTTTCTACTGTTAAACCTTCCAGAGGTCTACAGAGGATCAGTTATAGCTATGGTTATAGCTATGGTTTACATGGCTTCTTCTCAGATAAGAATGTTTGGCAACAAACATTATCTTAGTATGGTCTCAGATGTTGAAAACCAATCCTATCCACATACACGCACATGCACACATACACATACACACACGTTATCTGAGATTGCAGATAGTGTGTAAATAAAGCTGTTAGATGCTGGATAATAGGATGCCTCCTGTGAAACGTTCTGCTTTGGGCAACAGTTTTCACTCTCATATTACCATATTGCGTGCGCGCACGTGTGTGTGTGTGCGTGCGTGCGTGCGAGTGTGTGTGTGTGTTATTCTCATATTATCAGATTGCTGGTGTTAATTCAGGATAGTTATTTTTTGCAGCAGGTTGTGTGTGTGTGTGTGTGTGTGTGTGTGTGTGTGTGTGTGTGTGTGTGTGTGTGTGTGTGTGTGTGTGTGTGTGTGTGTGTGTGTGTGTGTGTGTGTGTGTGTGTGTGTGTGTGTGTGTGTGTGTGTGTGTGTGTGTGTGTGTGCTGTAGGGTGCAGCAGGTTGTGTGTGTGTGTGTAGTGCATGGGTGAAAAATTAGATATCAGTGTATATCTTCAAGATCTTATTAAGTTGTAACGACACTAGTAACATTGTGAAACACACTGGCTTACATCCTGCCTTTGCACTAATGTTTAATTTCACGCTGAAGAGCAGCCCTGACATTCGTAACAAGGTTATATTTATCCTAGCATGATAGAACCACTGACAGCTAAATCACGCAACCGACACAGTACGTACTGTAAGCTCAACGTTTATTTACATTGTCAGTTTCTGATGGTATACTGTCAGCTGAAAGACATCTAGTGACATGGCCTTTTCAATTTACACAATTATAGAAAGTTACCAGATAGCTTAATAGACACTTGATTATTATTTGTTTGAGTGATAATGGTTACAGTCTGATTGCCTGTTCTGCCTTTAGTCTGGAAGTCCAAGGCCTTCCAGTTGAGCATGTCGCCGGTGGTCAAGTTCATCTGGTTGGTGCTCCTCTGGATCTCACAGGGAGACAGCACGTAGTCCCAAATGTGGACGTCTGTCAGCAGGCCAACAAATGACTAATGCTAGTTGAAACGACCGCTGAACCAATCCTGATCCTGAAACAGGAAACAACAACATGTTGTGTTCAGTAATCGAATGCTTTCTTGTTCTTTTCAATGTTGGATGCTTTATTTTCAAGCAGGAAAGACTATGGATTTTTCAGCTTACATTTAGTTCGACTTGGAAAAATAAACAGGTGCAAATTGTGTACTCTAGCAAAAGTTTAAATAGTAGTGAGCAAACACAAAACCACTAAACATGTCAAAACAGAATAAGTTTTACTTTCTACTATTTACTGTCATATTTCATTGCAGTTATCACAGTGACTATCTTACCTTGAGGTACAGCACAGCATGTTGTAATCACCACAATTACTAATAGGAATTTCTCCATCTGGTAAGAATTAAAAAACAGTTATTTTTTCTTAATTCACTTTTTTAATGCATATGAAAAACATCTGCCCTGTATGTTACTGAGCAGAACAGTAATATACCATTTATCATAGCTTTGATGAAAAACATCTGCCCTGTATGCTAATAAGCAGACCATTTAAGTTAGATTCATGGTGCTGTTTAATATTTTTTTTAAATAAGCTTTTTTAAGTTGACTGAGAACACGTTCTCATGTACAGCAACGACCTGGGGAATAGTTACAGGGGAGAGGAGGGGGGATGAATGAGCCAATTGGAAGCTGAGGATGATTAGGTGGCCATGGTAGTACGAGGGCCAGATTGGGAATTTAGCCAGAACACCGGGGTGAACACCCCTACTTTTACGATATGTGCCATGGGTTCTTTAGTGACCACAGAGTCAGGACACCCGTTTGACGTCCCACCCAAAAGACGGCACATTACACAGGGCAATGGTTAACATCAATTTGTAAAACACATGATCTTACCTTGTGGGTTGTCAGAGTGCCTTGTTGGTGTGTGTGAGGGAGATGAATACTTATCTTCTACTTGTTTCCTCATTCATTTATATCATCAGCAGTTATGACACAAAAAGTAACAGGTATATTATGCAAACATGACAGGCATTATTGACCTAAACAGGTATTATTCACCAGTTCCCTTACTTATAGAAATATTGACTCAATCACACAAGAGGAAACATCAGCATAATAGACAACATAATAGAAAACAGGAGGGCAGCTCCTGCTCAGCACAGTCCAAGCTCTTTTCTGTCTTGGCAATCCAATGGTGGAACCAGCTTCCCG
Organism: Salvelinus alpinus; assembly: GCF_045679555.1. Classification (NCBI taxonomy): domain Eukaryota; kingdom Metazoa; phylum Chordata; class Actinopteri; order Salmoniformes; family Salmonidae; genus Salvelinus; species Salvelinus alpinus. Next base: position 9,362,850 of record NC_092120.1, on the reverse strand, counting down.
CTGAAGCTAGGACAGCAGAGTCCCTGCCCATCTTCCGAAATCACCTGAAACCCTACCTCTTCAAATAGTATCTTAAATAATACCCCTCCTTACCTCGAATCCCCCCCCCCCAAAAAAAATAAATCAATAAAATATAATTCCTGAAGCAACATTTGCACTTGACTGCTCCCTTTCTAGCTCTGACTTTGCTGAGAACTACTTTATTGGGGAAAAACCTGGCATCCTTTCACTCCCTCCTCTCTACATTCTCCTCTTCTGTCTCTGCTGCTAAAGCCAATTTCTACCACTCTAAATTCCAAGCATCTGCCTCTAACCCTAGGAAGCTCTTTGCCACCTTCTCCTCCCTCCTGAATCCTCCTCCCCCTCCTCCCCCCTCCTCCCTCTCTGCTGATGACTTCGTCAACCATTTTGAAAAGAAGGTCGACGACATCCGATCCTCGTTTGCTAAGTCAAACGACACCGCTGGTTCTGCTCACACTGCCCTACCCTGTGCTTTGACCTCTTTCTCCCCTCTCTCTCCAGATGAAATCTCGCGTCTTGTGACGGCCGGCCGCCCAACAACCTGCCCGCTTGACCCTATCCCCTCCTCTCTTCTCCAGACCATTTCCGGAGACCTTCTCCCTTACCTCACCTCGCTCATCAACTCATCCTTGACCGCTGGCTACGTCCCTTCCGTCTTCAAGAGAGCGAGAGTTGCACCCCTTCTGAAAAAACCTACACTCGATCCCTCCGATGTCAACAACTACAGACCAGTATCCCTTCTTTCTTTTCTCTCCAAAACTCTTGAACGTGCCGTCCTTAGCCAGCTCTCCTGCTATCTCTCTCAGAATGACCTTCTTGATCCAAATCAGTCAGGTTTCAAGACTAGTCATTCAACTGAGACTGCTCTTCTCTGTGTCACGGAGGCGCTCCGCACTGCTAAAGCTAACTCTCTCTCCTCTGCTCTCATCCTTCTAGACCTATCGGCTGCCTTTGATACTGTGAACCATCAGATCCTCCTCTCCACCCTCTCCGAGCTGGGCATCTCCGGCGCGGCCCACGCTTGGATTGCGTCCTACCTGACAGGTCGCTCCTACCAGGTGGCGTGGCGAGAATCTGTCTCCGCACCACGTGCTCTCACCACTGGTGTCCCCCAGGGCTCTGTTCTAGGCCCTCTCCTATTCTCGCTATACACCAAGTCACTTGGCTCTGTCATATCCTCACATGGTCTCTCCTATCATTGCTATGCAGACGACACACAATTAATCTTCTCCTTTCCCCCCTCTGATAACCAGGTGGTGAATCGCATCTCTGCATGTCTGGCAGACATATCAGTGTGGATGACGGATCACCACCTCAAGCTGAACCTCGGCAAGACGGAGCTGCTCTTCCTCCCGGGGAAGGACTGCCCGTTCCATGATCTCGCCATCACGGTTGACAACTCCATTGTGTCCTCCTCCCAGAGTGCTAAGAACCTTGGCGTGATCCTGGACAACACCCTGTCGTTCTCAACTAACATCAAGGCGGTGACCCGTTCCTGTAGGTTCATGCTCTACAACATTCGCAGAGTACGACCCTGCCTCACGCAGGAAGCGGCGCAGGTCCTAATCCAGGCACTTGTCATCTCCCGTCTGGATTACTGCAACTCGCTGTTGGCTGGGCTCCCTGCCTGTGCCATTAAACCCCTACAACTCATCCAGAACGCCGCAGCCCGTCTGGTGTTCAACTTTCCCAAGTTCTCTCACGTCACCCCGCTCCTCCGCTCTCTCCACTGGCTTCCAGTTGAAGCTCGCATCCGCTACAAGACCATGGTGCTTGCCTACGGAGCTGTGAGGGGAACGGCACCTCCGTACCTTCAGGCTCTGATCAGGCCCTACACCCAAACAAGGGCACTGCGTTCATCCACCTCTGGCCTGCTCGCCTCCCTACCTCTGAGGAAGTACAGTTCCCGCTCAGCCCAGTCAAAACTGTTCGCTGCTCTGGCACCCCAATGGTGGAACAAACTCCCTCACGACGCCAGGTCAGCGGAGTCAATCACCACCTTCCGGAGACACCTGAAACCCCACCTCTTTAAGGAATACCTAGGATAGGATAAAGTAATCCTTCTAACCCCCCCCCTTAAAAGAGTTAGATGCACTATTGTAAAGTGGTTGTTCCACTGGATATCATAAGGTGAATGCACCAATTTGTAAGTCGCTCTGGATAAGAGCGTCTGCTAAATGACTTAAATGTAAATGTAAATGTAAAACTTGAACTTTAATAGATCTTAGATCTCTTTTTTTGAGTTCGTCAAGAAATGATTCCTAAACCGGGAATTTTACATCAGGGCTTTCATTAATAATGTAGATATGTACTGAAGAACATAACATTATAAACATTTATTTGTTACAGGTGAACAATTGCAGTCACAAGTTTTGATATGACATTGGTAAACTTGCAGCCGTAAGTACTTTACAAACACTCACAAAACACATTCATAAAAATAACATTATACCAAGTACATACAATGAAAGAAAAGGAGATGAGGCTAAAACAACAGAAAAGGAAACAAACAAATCAACAGAACATTTCAAATGTAGAAACTTTTTTGAGCATAAACAAATGAAAAGGTACATTTAAACAGTATGGTGCATTTTAAACATTTTAAATAGCCTGCATTATTAACCTGTGCATTTTTAGTTTCCTCATGAACCAGGTTTCCATCCAACATTTTTATGGGAGTAATGTTGTTGGATAAAAAGTTTATGACAGGTTTGATAGAAACTGCACATTTGAAGCTAAACTTTCAAATGTTGACGAAACATGCTAGACAAGGTGAGATCTTTTTTTGCGTCTAAAATAAACGCCTTAATGCGCAAATATCGATACAATAACCATCACGATGGTGTGTGGTCCTCCCATTACAACTCCGGAAAGAATGCAGTTTATCAGGCTACAGATTAAATACAGTTGAAGTCGGAAGTTTACATACACCTTAGCCAAATACATTAAAACTCAGTTTTTCACAATTCCTGACATTTAATTCTAGTAAATATTCCCTGTCTTATGTTAGTTAGGATCACCACTTTATTTCAAGAATGTGAAATGCAGAATAATAATAGAGAGAATGATTTATTTCAGCGTTTATTTCTTTCATCACATTCCCAGTGGGTCAGAAGTTTATGTACACTCAATTCGTTTTTGGTAGCATTGCCTTTAAATTGTTTAACTTGGGTCAAACGTTTCGGGTAGACTTCCACAAGCTTCCCACAATAAGTTGGGTGAATTTTGGCCCATTCCTCCTGACAGAGCTGTTGTAACGGAGTCAGGTTTGTAGGCCTCTTTGCTCGCACACGCTTTTTCAGTTCTGCCCACAAATTGTCTATAGGATTGAGGTCAGGGCTTTGTGATGGCCACTCCAATACCTTGACTTTGTTATCCTTAAGCCATTTTGCCTCAACTTTGGAAGTATGCTTGGGGTCATTGTCCATTTGGAAGACCCATTTGCGACCAAGCTTTAACTTCCTGACTGATGTCTTGAGATGTTGCTTCAATATATCCACATAATTTTTGTTTCTCATGATGCATCTATTTTGTGAAGTGCACCAGTCCCTCCTGCAGCAAAGCACCCCCACAAAATGATGCTGCCACCCCCGTGCTTCACGGTTGGGATGGTGTTCTTCGGCTTGCAAGCCTCCCCCTTTTTCCTCCAAACATAACAATGGTCATTATGGCCAAACAGTTCTATTTTTGTTTCATCAGACCCGAGGACATTTCTCCAAAAAGTACAATCTTTGTCCCCATGTGCAGTTGCAAACCGTAGTCTGGCTTTTTTATGGCGGTTTTGGAGCAGTGGATTCTTCCTTGCTGAGAGGCCTTTCAGGTTATAATGATATAGATCTCGTTTTACTATGGATATAGATACTTTTGTACCTGTTTCCTCCAGCATCTTCACAAGGTCCTTTGCTTGTTGTTCTGGGATTGATTTGCACTTTTTGCGCCAAAGTACATTCATCTCTAGGAGACAGAACGCGTCTACTTCCTGAGCGGTATGACGGCTGCGTGGTCCCAGGGTGTTTATACTTGCATACTATTGTTTGTACAGATGAACGTGGTACCATCAGGTGTTTGGAAATTGCTCCCAGGGATGAACCAGACTTGTGGAGGTCTACAATTGTTTTGCTGAGGTCTTGGCCGATTTCTTTTGATTTTCCCATGATGTCAAGCAAAGAGGTACTGAGTTTGAAAGGAGGCCTTGAAATACATCCACAGGTACACCTCCAATTGACCTAAATTATGTAAATTAGCCTATCAGAAGCTTCTAAAGCCATGACATAATTTTCTGGATTTTTCCAAGCTGTTTAAAGGCACAGTCAACTTAGTGCATGTAAACTTCTGACCCACTGGAATTGTGATACAGTGAATTATAAGTGAAATAATCTGTCTGTAAACAATTGTTGAAAATTGACTTGTGTCATGCACAAAGTAGATGTCCTAACCAACTTGCCAAAACTATAGTTTATTAACAAGAAATTTGTGGAGTGGTTGAAAAACGAGTTTTAATGACTCCAACCTAAGTGTATGTAAACTTCCGATTTCAACTGTTTGTCCAATGGCCGATGAACACCGATACATTTTATCTAGAATTTCTCTTCATATGATTAGGATTGAAAAGGATTTGCCAGTAGATTGTCGACTGGAATCATGATGATGACTGCTTGTCTAACATGCTAGCTAAGATTTTTGTATGTGGCTTTATTAACTCAATAATATTTTTTTGTTTTTACATTATTTGCAAACTGATGTGTGACATGTATTAATGCGTAAATAACATGCAAAACAGTCAACAAAAACATGACATTTATTTTGCTAAACAGGTGGGGCTGAATGATGGGTTGCCACTGATTGTGTGTCACTTTTGCCACTAAGTGTTCTTTAATGAAGAAATCACAAAATTCTCCAAAAGTCTAATAGGCACACAGGCTAATGGAACTTCACACCATATTTTGTGTGTGTAGTATTTTATTAAGTAAGTAAGTGTGGAAAAATATATACCCATTTGTTTTATTGATGCAATACAAATAATTAACCTTTACACAATTATGTCTAAAAGATCTCACTGGGCACACACTGGTTAAATCAACATTGTTTTCACATTGTTCCTGTGTTCTTAGTGTTGGTACAAGCTGTTTCTGGGAGTGTGTCTTTGTGCTTTGCCTCTTCATCTATGTATTTAGATAGTTGGCATCTCCACAAACATCCAGCTATATCCACCACAAATGGAAGTGCTCCCCATAACAGAAGACACTGTGGGCCACTTTGTCTATCTAGTGATGAAAGGGAAGCCTGTTGCTGGGACTCAGAGAGTCTGTTTTCTGGAGGAAATAACAACACTGCCCCAGAGAGGATCACACTGATAGATGTGTTTTTATGAGTCTGACCTGCCCCTGGAGATGTATCAGACAGACACAAAACATAAATTGAAACACTTTTATACGTCTCTGAAACCTGTGTTTCATCTGGGGATAACTGTACATTCAGTCAAAGAAGAGAGAGGATATACAGTAAGAGAGAGGATATGAGAGAAAGAGAAAGTGAGAGCTTTCACCAGTGAAAGCTAGTGTCTGGTTTACGTATGGTTAAAAATATATGCATTAAAATGCAACAATGTTTACAGTGTAATACAAAAATAAATACGACTGCATATCAATTAAACAGTATTGCTGGTTTTTGATCCCAGAAACATGGCAAACGATGATTGAATGGTAGCCAACCTCTGAGGGTATAATAGCAAAGAACCAAGAGTTCATGCCTTGAAGACAAATCTATCATCACACTGAGGGTGTTATTTTGTCTGTGTGTGTCTGTGTGTGTGTGTGTGTGTGTCCTCTAAGGTATCAGTGGTTGGCTGTCTTTAGGGTTCCTCTGATCTGCCCCCCCTCTCCCATCCCTGGCGTATGCGGGTGATGGTTCGGTCCACACAGGGGGTGATGAGCAGCAGCTTGAGCAGCAGCACCACAGAGGGAAGCACCAGACACAGCATGTAGCCGGGTGGGGTGTACCACTTGTAGATGGAGGAACTCAGGAACTTGTTCCAGCCATACAGGTAGGTGTGAGCCGTACACAACAGCAGAGTCAGGTGACCCAGCTTGGACTGGTAGGAGAGAAAAGAACACATAAACACATGAACCACACACACATACACACACACACCAGGCACGTGCACAGATAGAGGTCTAAGGGAGTTTGAGCACCTGCCCTTTTGCCATCCGATGAGAAATTAAACTTTTTTGTGTCAATTTTAGTCTATTTTCTCTATTGTTATCTAAGTGAATTGCCCATCAAACTAGTTAATTTCTAATTGTTTTTATCTTGGAAAGTTTCCCAACCCTAGCTGCCAAGAAGCAATTCTCGGCTATCAATCAAGTTAAAGAATCTAGCTTGTATAACTATCTTAGCTGGCATGCCTGCTGGCAAGGTTGGTAGACTTGAAAAAAGCAGTTAGTAAATGTCCTGAATAAGACTCACATTCCTTTCAAGCTTTTACCCAGATTTTAGCAGAGATGCAGAGAAGAATATTTAGTTTTTTTTTAAGGACCACCAGTCAGGAGGATACATGGAATTAAGCATAATGATTATGGCTCAAGATTACAGGAAAAAGCTGCTTCAGGTGTTTGACAAATGCAAAATGCTCCAACTTCCAGATGGGGGGCTTAGCCATCACCCAGCTATCCTCAAGTACCTTGTGCCCCTTAGATTTTTTGGGGTGCACGCACGCACGCACGCACGCACGCACGCACGCACGCACGCACGCACACGCACACACACACACACACACTAACAGGATCTCTAGGTGAATTCTCCTGGCCTGTTGTAATATATTCCTCCCAAATTACATCTTATGAATAATTTAACATTTAAATCACTGCATACATTTGTGGGGAATGAATGAATTAGAGAATGAGTCGGAGTTTCTCCTGACCCAGTTGCATTTATGAATGAGTGTGTGTGTTCTCTGTAGTGATGGGAATACAACTTCATATCCCCAGCGCATAACCTCTGGCTTGTCTGCTGAAAATCAGATTACTTTCCTGGAGTTTTATTGCATTCTGGCCTGGATGTTGGCTCTGCACCCCGCATGAATACGTTAATAAGGGAATCACTGAAGGAGATAAGTGTACAAATTAGGGATGGGAATTGCCAGGGACCTCATGATACGATATTATCACGATACTTAGGTGCGATACGGTATGTCTGCTGCAGAAAGACGAGAGAGCATGAAAAAAATAGTTTTTTATCAGTCATGGAAATAAAAGTGCTGAAAACATTGGCTCACTATTTAAAAAGAAGATGAGAACAAGCTATAGGATGAAAAATACCAGGGGCACAGCCGACAGCCGACTAGCGCTAGCTAACGCTACCTAGGCAAATCGATACTTGGAGTCAAAGTATCAATATAATATTGTACAAAATATTTTTGCGATATGTAAATGTATCGATTTATTCCCCCATCGCTAGTAAAACTGTCTTGTCTAAGTATTCAGTGTGTTCGGTCCTGGTAATCCCACCTGTATGAAGCTGAACTCCCTCCAGCTGAGAACGTTACTGACGGAGGGAAGAGATGTGATTCCTAACAGGACGTACAGGCCAAATCCCAGAATTCCCAGGGATAAGTAGGAGTCGCCACGCCAGGCCGTCGTTGTGTCAAACTCAGTGGTCCTGTTCTCTCTGATCTGAGAGAGAGAGAGAGAGAGAGAGAGAGAGAGAGAGAGAGAGAGAGAGAGAGAGAGATTAGAGAGAGGGGGGGGAAAGAGAGAGGTGCAAACAAGTGTTTATAATCAAAAACCAGTGCCTGAATACTGCTATATACTCTAGGTGTGTGTCCAATGTACAGATGTAGGATCTTAATATGACCAGTATTGTCAAAGCAAAAAATAATCCTTCAGCAACAGCATTTGAACGTTTAGTCCGTTCACACCTTTTCGCCAATGTAATGTTACTTGATTGGTGGTTAGGCTATTAGCTGGCCAAAATTAGGCTACATGAAAAGTGCTATACTGTTAAGACATGCTTGAGTACGTTGGCGACTAAGATAATATTAGATTTTTTAAACCTCCTGCTTTGGGCTGGATGTCTTAATGTGTAGTTCATACATTCATAATCAATGAGCAGAATTACTTTCTTACCTTAATTAGCCACAAAATACTTGAAAAGTGACTGTTTTCTTGAAGCTGTGCATCGCCATTTTCCCTATATTTCCCCCATGTGGGCCAGCCTCCTAGCAATTTGAATTTTAGCCAAAGAGCTTCAGCCTCTCGCATTTGAGTGACAGCTAGCAAGAGGCCAGCCCAGCATTAACCAATGAGGTTGCAGGGCTGGCCCAATGGCTCAGTGGCCACAGCAGATACAGAGAAAGCAATGACGTGGTGTCACGAAGTACTCGTTTTCGCCACTTTTGGCTCGTGAGTGCTACTTTCAGAGCTACTGGCCAAAAAGTATACAAAAGTTCCACAGAATCTCTTTAATATAATGTATTAGTGTGAATTTATGTAAATCCTGCGGCGCATAAAAATTCTCAGCGACAACAGAGTGATCAAATTAAGATCTTAAATCTGTACACTATTTTGTCTATCCAATGTTCACTGTTTGAAAGTGTTTAATTTGGCCTTACAGCTAGGTAGGTGTACTTACCACAGAGACAGTGCGTTCAGTGGCCTTGAACCTCACATAGTACCTGGGAACAAAATCAATACTTTCTTTACTAAAATCCAAAGGAAGATACATACCACTGTGTTTGTGTGCACGTGCATTTGAGTGTGTGTTCCACTGACCGTATGGGTATGATAAGTGTATAGAGCACATGCAGAAAGGCGAACCCCAATGCCAGAAGACCCAGCTGTTTCCTGCACAGCATCCAGCGGTCCAGCCAATCAGGGAAGCGCCTGATGTTAAACATACATAAACACTTATAATCAACAAAAATACAATATACACTGCTCAAAAAAATAAAGGGAACACTTAAACAACACAATGTAACTCCAAGTCAATCACACTTCTGTGAAATCAAACTGTCCACTTAGGAAGCAACACTGATTGACAATACATTTCACATGCTGTTGTGCAAATGGAATAAACAAAAGGTGGAAATTATAGGCAACCTGCAGGTGGTGACCACAGACCACTTCTCAGTTCCTATGCTTCCTGGCTGATGTTTTGGTCACTTTTGAATGCTGGCGGTACTTTCACTCTAGTGGTAGCATGAGACGGAGTCTACAACCCAAACAAGTGGCTCAGGTAGTGCAGCTCATCCAGGATGGCACATCAATGCGAGCTGTGGCAAGAAGTTTTGCTGTGTCTGTCAGCGTAGTGTCCAGAGCATGGAGGCGCTACCAGGAGACAGGCCAGTACATCAGGAGACGTGGAGGAGGCCGTAGGAGGGCAACAACCCAGCAGCAGGACCGCTACCTCCGCCTTTGTGCAAGGAGGAGCACTGCCAGAGCCCTGCAAAATGACATCCAGCAGGCCACAAATGTGCATTTTTGTTTCCAACTGCCGTGTCTTTGTGAGACGCAGTGTGGTTGAACGGATGATCTCCGCATGTGTATTTCCCACCGTAAAGAATGGAGAAGGAGGTGTTATGGTGTAGGGGTGTTTTGCTGGTGACACTGTCTGCGATTTATTTAGAATTCAAGGCACACTTAACCAGCATGGCTACCACAGCATTCTGCAGAGATACGCCATTCCATCTGGTTTGGCTTAGTGGAACTATCATTTGTTTTTCAACAGGGCAGTGACCCAACACACCTCCAGGCTGTAAGGGCTATTTTACCAAGAAGGAGAGTGATGGAGTGCTGCGTCAGATGACCTGGCCTCTACCAAATTGAGATGGTCAGGGTTACAATTTTTGGATTACTACATGATTCCTGATGTGTTATTTCATAGTTTTGATGTCTTCACTATTATTTTACAATGTATAAAATAGTAAAAATAAATAAAAACCCTTGAATGAGTAGGTGTTCTAAAACTTTTGACCGGTAGTGTATGTCGACACCCCTTCAAATTAGTGGATTTGGCTATTTCAGACACACCCTTGCTGACAGGTGTATCAAATCGAGCACACAGCTATGCAATCTCCATAGACAAACATTGGCAGTAGAATGGCCTTACTGAAGATCTCAGTGACTTTCAAGGTGGCACTGTCATAGGATGCCATTTTTCCAACAAGTCAGTTCTTAAAATGTCTGCCCTGCTAGAGCTGCCCCGGTCAAAGTTAAGTGCTGTTATTGTGAAGTGGAAATGTCTAGGAGCAACAGCGGCTTAGCCGCGATGTGGTAGACCACACAAGCTCACAGATCAGGACCGCCGAGTGCTGAAGCGTGTGGCACGTAAAGATCGTCTGTCCTCGGTTGCAACACTCACTACAGAGTTCCAAACTGCCTCTGAAAGCAACGTCAGCACAATAACTGTTCGTCTGGAGCTTCATGAAATGGGTTTCCATAGCGAGCAGCCGCACACAAGCTTAAGATCACCATGCGCAATGCCAAGCGTCGGCTGGAGTGGTGTAAAGCTCTCCACCATTGGACTCTGGAGCGGTGGAAACGCGTTCTCTGGCAGTTCGACGGACGAATCTGGGTTTCGCGGATGCCAGGAGAACGCTACCTGCCCGACTGCATAGTGCCAACTGTAAAAGTTTTTGGGAGGAAGAAACATTTTCTGGGGCTGTTTTTCATGGTTCGTGCTAGGCCCCTTAGTTCCAGTGAAGGGACATCTTAACGCTACAGCATACAATTACATTCTAGATGATTCTGTGCTTCCAATGTTGTGGCAACAGTTTGGGGAAGGTCCTTTCCTGTTTCAGCATGACAATGCCCCCATGCACAAAGCGAGGTCCATTCAGAAATGGTTTGTCGAGATTGGTGTAGAAGAACTTGACTGGCCTGCACAGAGCACTGATCTTAACCCCATGGAACACCCTTGGGATAAATTGGAACGCCAACTGCTAGCCAGGCCTAATCGCCCAATATCAGTGCCCGACCTCACTAATGCTCTTGTGGCTGAATGGAAGCAAGTCCCTGCAGCAATGTTCCAACATTGAATGGAAAGCCTTCCCAGAAGAGTGGAGGCTGTTATAGTAGCATAGGGTGGACCAACTCCATATTAATGTCCATGATTTTGGAAGGAGCTGATCGTCAAGCTTGTTTCCACATACTTTTGGTCATGTAGTGTAGATACACACATATACATACATTGTATTGTATACATGTATGCAAACACACTCACATACACACAGAGGTCTGACCTGTACTTGGTGCCTCTGTAGAGCTGCAGGAAGGAAGCCAGGACACCAGGCAGGTAACAGAGAGACAGCATAATCAGAGACACGATGGGACACACCTGGCGAGAACACACACACACACCTTGAACAGCTGATAACACACACAGAAACACAAACACATAGAGGGCCTGTGGCCAGTACCTTGTTAGCCAGTGAGACCATGATTCTGAAGGAGATGTCTTTGCCCTGGGTGGCAAATGCATAGATGATGTCTCTGATCAGCAGGTAGAAAAAGAAGGCAGCGCTGAGGCCGATGGCGATGCGCAGGGGGAGCCTCCACTGGGGGAACAGCTGCAGGGGGAAGTCCTCCAGCTCCCGGGCCACTGAGAGAGATCCCCGGTCCAGGGCACTGAGACCCAGCTTGGTGGCTACCGCCATCACCACCTGCTTGGCCTCCACACTGTCTCCGCAGATATACACCTGACATATATTTATGCACATACAGTGGAGTCCGAAATTATTGACACCCTTTATAAATATGCGCAAAAATACCTGAAAAAAACGTATCACTCAAATACTGAGCTATAATGTATGTTCCAAAAATGTGGGAAATTATATTATTTTATACTAATACTTGTGCTTAGTGACAGATATTTTGTTTAACAAGTAATAATCTTTAAAAAAGGTATTGACACCCCTGTTTTCAATACCTCACTTTGCGAGGATAACGACACTGAGTCTTATTCTAAAATGTGACCCTTTTCAAGAAACTAGGTGTATGTCGTGGGTCACAACTTCACACAAGAGCCATTTGAACGTAATCTTTTTTTTAAGCAAAATGCGTTTATTGACAGAAATGCCTTCTGGAGCATGTGAACTTTCATGTGCCTTAATAACAAACTTGTATGCCATCTGTAAATACAAATCTTTTTTTTAAATTACCAGCCTAGTTGGTTTAGCCACTGAAAAAGAGAGCAACCTTCCCGCAAGCCATGATTGGCTGAGATAACGAGTGGGCTGGATATGCTGAGAGATGAGTTCGGATTGGACTGCCATATAGCACGCTTCTGTCTATTTGAGCTGGTTAGTATGTGTAGGTAATCCTGTCTAACGCGGATTTTAAAACATATATATTGCTTAGTAGAACTGCATAAGAGTTTGAAATCTGTGGAATTAGAGTATGATAGCTAAGGATATGGAGAAAACACTTGTCTCCGGATTACATCTTTAAGCATCTATGACAGGGAGAAGCATCCAACCATGATGTAAGCTAGTCTAGCCTTGACAAAATACTCCACTATGCAAGTATCCATTTCAATAGAATGTCACAACTGCTGATAGAAGTAGCTGGTAAATTCGCTCTGGCAATCTACTCCGATTTTAGACCATAGGTAAGATAGTCTAGCTAGCTACATTTTCAGATATTACACGTGTCTAATTTTTACATAAAGTATTTTCATTTCAAGTTAAAGTATACTGTTAGCTAGATCCTGGCTGGATCGCTAGCTAACATTATGTGGATGATCTTATTATTCCTATCTCAGAGAAATTTGCTTTGCTTGTTATAGCCTAATGTTAGCTCGCTAACAATGAACCTGGTTGGTTAGCTAGCTAGCTACATGTCTTAACAAAAGACTCCACTATGCAAGTGTCAATTTTAATAGAATGTCACTGCGACAACTGTTAGCCAGTTAGCTTGGGTGCTTGACTGCTGTTGTTTGGACAGAACGCTCAGATCAACCCGTGTGGCTCAGTTGGTAGAGCATGGCGCTTGCAACGCCAGGGTTGTGGGTTCATTCCCCACGGGGGGACCAGGATGAATATGTATGAACTTTCCAATTTGTAAGTCGCTCTGGATAAGAGCGTCTGCTAAATGACTTAAATGTAAATGTAAATGTTAAAGAGATTGGTGGAGCTAAAGCTTAAGAGGGTGTGAAAGATGCTGAATGCGTGTAGACAAAGAAGAGTCCTCCAGTATTTTTAAACCTTTATTTAACTAGGCAAACCTCAACTAGAGCTCTCCAGTATGTACCAAAACATTCAAAGGCCAATTCCTCAAAAGTGAGGTTACAAGTTTATCAACTTTCAAAGCAGAATTACTTTCCAATTGTTCCTCAAATGCAGTATATTATATCCCATTGTGTAGCTCTGTGTCTCTGCTTTTATCCAATGTAAAAAACACAATTTCAAATGTTGCTACATAAGACCAAATCAAGGCTGAGCACACCAGTTGTGGATTTGACATTGAAAAACACAAGCATATGCAGAAAAGTTCTTCAAACCCACTGTTACATTTTTGACTCATTTCAGGACACTAGGCGTATGTTGCGCGTCACTACTTCACAGGAGAGACATTTGAATATAATTTGTATGAAAAAAAATCCAAATGGTTTTTTTGGCAGAAATGCCTTCTGGAACATGTGAACTTTCATGTGCCTTAATAAAAAACGTGTATGCCATCAGTAACTACAAATAAAATTGCCTAGTTGATTTATTTACGGAAAAAGTTAGGAACCTTCCCGCTAGCCATGATTGGCTGAGATAATGGATGGGCTGGACATGCCCATCCATTATTCGGATTGGTTGCCATATAGCACGCTTCTGTCTATAACATGATCTGGTCACTTTGTGTAGGTAATCCTTTCTAATGTGGCTTTTTTTAAAGATATCACGTAGTACATGTAGAACTGCAAAAGTGTTGTTCACCACTTTCTGGAGGACCGAGTTTTGAAATCAGTGGAATGCCGGTGGAATTAGATTATGATAGCTAATGAGATCGAGGAAATTCTGGCATTTGATTGCAAATATGCAGAGGGAGTCGAAAAGAGAACACATATAAAACACATCTTCAAACTAAGGACAACCATGGTATCCGTGACAGAGAGGGAGAAGTGTCTATCCAAATATACGGGTAAGATAGTCTAGCTAGCTACATTTTCAGATATTATACGTTTGTAATTTTGTCAGAAAGTCATTTTCATTTCAAATGAAAGCGTATATTTAGCTAGCTAGCTGACTTTAGCTGGCTGGCTGGCTGGCTAGCTTACTAACGTTACGTGTATGATCTGTGTAGTAATATTATTTGTATCTCCGAGCCATTTGCATTGCTAGTTATAGCCTAACATTAGCTAGCTAGATAACATTGAACCTGGTTGGTTAGCTACCTGGTTGGTTAGCTACAAACTTTGTGTCCTGAATACAAAGCGTTGTGTTTGGGGCAAATCCAACACAACACATCACTGAAGAGTACCACTCTTCATATTTTCAAGCATGGTGGTGGCTGTATGCTTGTCATTGGCAAGGACTAGGGAGTTTTTTTTTAAGATAAAAAAAGAAACAGAATAGAGCTAAGCACAGGCAAAATCATAGAGGAAAACCTGGTTCAGTCTGCTTTCAAAAATATACCAAAACATGCATCCTGTTTGTAATAAGGCATTAAAGTAAAACTGCAAAAAAATGTGGCAAAGAAACAAACTTTGTGTCCTGAATACAAAGCCTTTTGAGTGAATTGGAACACTGACAGAGAGCCTCACTACTGCTCTTGTGGCTGAATGGAAGCTAGTCCCCGCAACAATGTTCCATCATAGTGGAAAGCCTTCCCAGAAGAGTGGGGGCTGTAATAGCAGCAAAGGGGGGACCAACTCCATATTAATGCCCATTATTTTGGAATGAGATGTTCGACGAGCAGGTGTCCACATACTTTTGTACACATGTAGTGTACACACTACACATGTAGTGTATATAGACTTGAATCTAGTAGCCATTTGGTTTCATGGGCATGGCTTGAACCTCGGTGTGTGTACCTGTCTGTTGGCATCTGAAGGTCCATTCTGCAGACTCCAGGCAGACAGGGTGTTGAAGCCTTTAACCACCTCAGCTCCAGGGACCAGACTGTTCATGTACATATAACCACATTTACATTACATCAACATACACAGCACCATATAAAAACATTCCTAATTTACAAAAGACATACACATAATAACAACATCTACTGTATAGCTCTCACCTTTGCAGGTATTCTGCGTTGGCCTCTGGGTACTGATTCTTCCTCAGGTTGTTACTGACATCCACCAACACCTGCAATTCAACATGGAATCAAATACACTGATTCATACTTTATATTTGCCAAAAACACTGGAATTCACATTCTATTGGCTAAATACACTGGTACATACAATATATTGGCTAAATAAACAAGCATGTCGCTCGACTCGCAATAACATCTGCTAAACATGTGTATGTGACCAATAAAAATTTGATTTGAAATACATTGGGACATAGAATATACTAGCTAAATACGCTGGCACATACATTATATTCGGCAACTTTACAGTTACATGCTGGCAAAACAGACATTCATACATATGGCAGAACTAATAAAACATATGCTACCTTCCCCTTTAGCTGATTGGCCAGTGGTACCAGGAAGTCGTAATGTTCTCTCTGGACAGCGATGAAGATCATAAGGGCTGACTGAGCAGCTGCAGCATGACCCAGGACCTGCATATACATCATCAACATATTGATACACATATAAACACACATACATTATATTCACATGTACTCCTTCAAACATAAATAAATATATTGAAATACATTTACAACACAGTAAAAACACGTCACCAGATCTATTTTATTTTGTACCTGTGCTCCGTGGGGTATGAGGGTGCTGCTGCTGTGGGGCCGTCGGCTGCCGAACACCACCCCGTACCCCGCCTGCAGCAGACGCAGGCCCAGAGAGCGCCCCAGGTCCCCCGTCCCAAACACACACACCCTCTCACACTCAGGTGGGGCAGGGACAGCCTCCCTCATCGGAGACAGGGACACACATTCACTCTTCTCCTCACTCCTCTCCTGACCCGTCATGCCTGAACAGAGACAGACAAAGATCTCCTCGAGTCGTAGATAGTCAACAGAAAGTGTCAGAAAGACCAGAGAATTTAAAATAACTTCCTGAAGTTGCAATCACAGAAAAAGTACATCCACATGAATGGAGCTTGCAGGATGAACGTCCCTTTCACTTTTTTAAGTTCTTCAGCAGACACCTCTAGACGGAGTTTTATAATCCAGACAGAGCACTGTCAATAAATGTTAGGACAAAACAATAGTCTTCAGAGTTGGAGCAGCTCCTCTGAGTTTTCTAGATGAAAGTCTGACTGAGACACTACTGACTAAGTCTCTATTTGTGTCTGGGCATGCTCCTGGAGGGAGGAGGGAAGGGAGTAGTCTCACTGCCAAGCTGGAAACTACGTTGGAAGAGGAGGGTTTTTGCTTGTGTGTGTGTGTGTGTGTGTGTGCGCGTTTGTGTGTGGGAAGGAAACCCATGGCACTCACTCTGCAGTGTCTCTGAGGAGAGGCCAGTGGTTTCTGGGAAGCAGGGAGGTTAGATAATAGTGGAATACCAGACCTGGAGAGACGCCAGATCACTGTGGTCTTTCTGTGTTCACACAAGCACAGGTCCACAGTTCATGACAATAACACAACAGCAGATGCACTTTGGTTTGTTGTAATACTACCTTACATCAGATGTCTTTTGTTCAAAGATGTGACAACATTCCATTGTGTGCAACAATAAGCTTGTAACTTCAAAAAGCACAGAATGTGAAATACCAGAAGAACTGTGTCACATCACCATGAACAGTATCTTGAAACACTGGTTTCATGAAAGCAAGAACAATCCAAATGATTGAGGTGGGGTCAGAGCACAGTAGAATTAGTCTACCCAAGCTTAAGACTGGGCTTAGTTTACAGTAATCTAGAGACGAAAGAAATGCATACCTATTTAGGCGAGGTGCTGGCTAGCGGAGTGGAACACTTAATTAACAAAATAAAGGAGAGCCGCACACTCTAGGAGCTCAGATGCAAAAATATTTATGTATATACCCTGATGAACACAGCTTGTCTGTCGAAACGTTGGACGTAAATATTTTTGCATCTGAGCTCCTAGAGTGTGCGGCTCTCCTTTATTTTAAAATGTTTTCTTAGTTTACAGTAAACCAGCAGCGGTGTGTGGGTAAAAATCACTGGGGAAGCTAAGCCAGTAAAATATAGCCATATCACAACCTATGTGTTGTGATAATTTCATTGTTTGCTCTATAAACTGTTAGTTCATATGCCTTGTGACCGTGATATACAAGTCCGAGACAATATGAAGACAGTGGCAGAAGAATATTCAACCACACCTTTTTTTCATCACAACACCGGAGAGCAACCTCTGTCCAGTGAAGTCCACAAAACATATTGCATGTAACAAACAGTTACATGACCTACAGCATGGTCAAGCAAGTTAATGTTTTCGGACTAATAAACAATCATTGATTTACAACCACGGAAAGTGGTTCTACCGCAAGTCGCAAAGAAAACAGGAGCTGCCTCCATTATTCCAAAGCCATTTCAACATTTCAACATCATCAAATCACCTCTGATTTATCCTAGCATGAAAGAACCACTGACAGCTAAATTACGCAACCGACACAGTACGTACTGTAAGCTCAACGTTTATTTACATTGTCAGTTTCTGATGGTATACTGTCAGCTGAAAGACATCTAGTGACATGGCCTTTTCAATTTACACAATTATAGAAAGTTACCAGATAGCTTAATAGACACTTGATTATTATTTGTTTGAGTGATAATGGTTACAGTCTGATTGCCTGTTCTGCCTTTAGTCTGGAAGTCCAAGGCCTTCCAGTTGAGCATGTCGCCGGTGGTCAAGTTCATCTGGTTGGTGCTCCTCTGGATCTCACAGGGAGACAGCACGTAGTCCCAAATGTGGACGTCTGTCAGCAGGCCAACAAATGACTAATGCTGGTTGAAACGACCGCTGAACCAATCCTGATCCTGAAACAGGAAACAACATGTTGTGTTCAGTAATCGAATGCTTTCTTGTTCTTTCAATGTTGGATGCTTTATTTTCAAGCAGGAAAGACTATGTGCATTATTCAGCTTACATTTCATTCGACTTGGAAAAATAAACAGGTGCAAATTGTGTACTCTAGCAAAAGTTAAAATAGTAGTGAGCAAACACAAAACCACTAAACATGTCAAAACAGAATTGTAACGGCAGCCTTCCCTCTCTTCACGAGAAGAGAGGGTGTAACAGGGATCGGACCAACACGCAGCGTAGCTAGTGCTCAACATGTTTAATAACACGATAAACAGTGAACACTTTAACACGATAAAAAATAACAAATGTGGCAAACCGATACAGCCCTATCTGGTGCAGCAAAAACACAAAGACAGGAAACAACCACCCACAAACCCCAACACAAAACAAGCCACCTATATATGATTCCCAATCAGAGACAACACAAAACACCTGCCTCTGATTGAGAACCATATTAGGCCAAACATAGAAACAGACAAACTAGACACACAACATAGAATGCCCACCCAGCTCACGTCCTGACCAACACTAAAACAAGCAAAACACACAAGAACTATGGTCAGAACGTGACAAGAATAAGTTTTACTTTCTACTATTTACTGTCATATTTCATTGCAGTTATCACAGTGACTATCTTACCTTGAGATACAGCACAGCATGTTGTAATCACCACAATTACTAATAGGAATTTCTCCATCTGGTAAGAATAAAAAAAACGGTTATTTTGTCTGAATTAACTTTTTTAATGCATATGAAAAACATCTGCCCTGTATGTTACTGAGCAGAACAGTAATATACCATTTATCATAGCTTTGATGAAAAACATTTGCCCTGTATGCTAATAAGCAGACCATTTTATTTAGATCAAGGTGATGTTATTAGCATTGCAACAGGTTTAACATCAATTTGTAAAACACATGATCTTACCTTGTGGGTTGTCAGAGTGCCTTGTTGGTGTGTGTGAGGGAGATGAATACTTATCTTCTACTTGTTTCCTCATTCATTTATATCAGCAGTTATGACACAAAAAGGAAACGGGTATATTATGCAAACATGACATGCATTATTGACCTAAACAGGTATTATTCACCAGTTCCCTTACTTATAGAAATATTGTCTCAGTCACACAAGAGGAAACATCAGCATAATAGACAACTTGAACTTTAATAGATCTTAGATCTCTTTTTTTGAGTTCGTCAAGAAATGATTCCTAAACCGGGAATTTTACATCAGGGCTTTCATTAATTCTGTAGATATGTATTGAAGAACATAACATTATAAAAAATGTTTTTATCCAGGTGAACAATAGCAGTCACAAGTTTTGATATGACATTGATAAACTTGCAGCCGTAAGTACTTTACAAACACTCACAAAACACATTCATAAAAATAACATTATACCAAGTACATACAATGAAAGAAAAGGAGATGAGGCTAAAACAGAAAAGGAAACAAACAAATCAACAGAACATTTCAAATGTAGAAACTTTTTTGAGCATAAACAAATGAAAAGGTACATTTAAACAGTATGGTGCATTTTAAACATCCTGCATTATTCACCTTTGCATTTTTAGTTTCCTCATGAACCAGGTTTCCATCCAACATTTTTATGCGAGTAAACTGTCAGATAAAAAAAATGTCATGACAGGCCTGATAGAAACAGCACATTTGTCGGTAAACCTTCCAAATGTGACAAAACACGCTAGACAAGGTGGGGTCTTTTTTTGAGTCTAAAATAAATTATGCGAGAAATGACAGTGGAAACGCCAAATATTGATATAATAAACATCATATTGAAGTAAACATAGAGTCAAACTGTCACGTTCCTGACCTTATTTTTCCTTTGTTTAACTTTGTTTAGTTGGTCAGGACGTGAGCTGGGTGGGTAGTCTATGTTTTGTGTTTCTATGTTGGGGTTAATGTGTTGCCTGATATGGTTCTCAATTAGAGGCAAGTGTTTGACGTTTCCTCTGATTGAGAACCATATTAAGGTAGGGTGTTCTCACTGTTTGTTTGTGGGTGGTTGTCTCCTGTGTCCGTATATGTCTACCACACTGGACTGTTTCGTTTTGTCGTTCGTGTATGTAGTCTGTTCCTGTTCGTGCGTTCTTCGTTATATGTAAGTTCTCAAGTCCAGGGGCCTGTTGCACAAAAGTAGAATTAAGACATCCGGGATAAATGACTCAGCTGAGCTCAATGAAGCCAAAACATGTGCGTCCAGGCTTAATTGGTTGCACAAAGACCAAGCCAGGATGAGCAGACACGGATTCATTAAGCCAGGTGAAACCAATCCTGGATAGGTGCGCGCTCACGGCTCACTCAAATAGACCCCGCCACAGATCACAGATTAACTGATTTACCATGGCAACTAGAGCCGCGTACTTTTCCCCGTCGGAAGCACAAATCCTCATGGAGGCATACGAGGAGGTAAAAGATATAATTAAGAAGAAAGGCAACACCGCCACAGTGATAAAGCAAAGAGAAAAAGCGTGGCAAAGTATTGCAGACCGCCTGAATGCGTAAGTAGTGCACAATTACACACTCACCGCTCCGCTGAAACATCACAATTACAATTCAAATATTTTATTCACATCTCCAAAAATGCAGTTGTACTGTAATTATGAAACGGTTAAATTTTTAATTGAAATGCACTGCAGATATGAGTGAAATTGTGTAAAGTAACTCCATCACACTGTATAAAGCTATGATACATTTTTTGATATTTTTACTGAAAACAAGACTAATTTTTTGCAGTGTGACTCCATTAAATGTGTGTGTGTGTGTGTGTGTGTGTGTAGTGTTAAACATGAACGGGCCAAAACGGACATGGCAGCAGGTCAAAATCAAATACAAGAACATTCTGCAGAATGGTATGGTCCCTGACTAATATTTAACAAAGCACAAGCATATATTGTACCCAGAAGGTGCCTGCTCACACATTGTCTGTACTGTTTTAGCAGTGAAAAAGAATACCCACAGACAAGGCACGGGTGGTGGGTCACCAAAGGCTGACCTTACCCCAGCAGAGGACATGGCCTTGGAGCTAAATAAAGGCAGGCCCGTCTTAGAGGGGATCCCTGGGGGGAAAGAGACGAGCATAGGTTCCTCCCAAGATGCCACCCGCTTCATTCAAGGTATGTCCTTCCATCTCTACATGGGATACAACCACATTCATATTGAATCAATTTGGACTGTCTGACTTTGGTTTACCTATTGCCTTGCAGTGTCTGGCAGCACTGTGTTCCTGTTAGAGCCACCAGCACAAGCACCAGACGATGCTGATCCAGTGAGTACTCCATCAAAGGCATACTGTAGGCCTGGCATGTCTTGTCTACTAGCTTCAATATGAATCCGATTAAATGTGATAGGGTGAAGGCCCCAGTGCAGCAGCAACAGCACATGATGGAGACGATGATGAGGAGGAGACCATCTCTCTGGATTCCAGAAGGCATGAGGTATCATGTTAAGACTGTGAAAGTACTATTTACTCTACAATGGTGAGGAGTCCTCATCAAAATCAAAAAATCTAATTTCTTTTACAGGACCCAGATGCTATACAGTGGGAAAACCAGCCTGGCAACATAGTGCGTATTAATAAAAGGACACCACATCCTGCCAAATTCCAGCTGCGCTAATTGTATTGTGTTCACAGAGCTCACAAGCTATCAGAAAGTTGTATGGCAACCACCTCCGGCGCCAAATAGAACTGGCAGACATAGACATTCAGTACAAGAAGAAAAAGATGGAAAATCTTGCACTGGAGTCCGAAATAAAAAAGAGGACAATTAGGAAACTGGACCTTGAAATAAATAAACTTGAGAGGGAGGTGAGATATGCCTTCAATGTACACTGTATGCTAACTGTAACACAAATGTATTATTCATTATTTTTCTTTCCTCCCCCAGCTCCAAGAAGATGACACAGCTCAAAATAAAAATTAGGTATATTCTCGTAAAGTCAAGTGAGCCATGACATATGAGCTCTTATTGTGAGCACACAGGACGGTGGCATCTTTCTAAGGTTTTTTTTATTTTCCCAGCAATCAGTACAACCAAGTCATCGTTATAAGGCATCGCCCTCTTTTGCCCACCCCCCCAGCACCAGGTGTGGCCACTAGCCTATATGAAGGCCCAAAATTGTGTGTTCCTTTCTGCTCTGACAATGGCATGCCCATTCGTGCGAGATGTGGTGGATGAAGAAGCACTTGTGCTGAGGAGAGCCTTCAGGCGAGAAAGGGTCTTCAGGGACCGGTTGGACCCACTGGCCTTCCCTGATGACCATCTATATGAAAGATACAGGTTTTCTGCAGATGGCATCAGGTATCTATGCAGACTACTGGGTCCCAGGATTAAGCACCGCACTGCACGGAGCCATGCACTGAGTGTGGAGCAAATGGTTTGTGTGGCCTTGCGCTTTTTTGCTAGT
Organism: Salvelinus alpinus; assembly: GCF_045679555.1. NCBI lineage: Eukaryota > Metazoa > Chordata > Actinopteri > Salmoniformes > Salmonidae > Salvelinus > Salvelinus alpinus. The sequence goes on along the minus strand of NC_092120.1, from coordinate 9,340,303 downwards.
GGAGCCTTCCTGTACTCAGTGGGGGATGCAGAACAGCTGAACAAGGCCACAATTTGCCGCACAATAAGGAGTGTGTGTCTGGCTATCAAAGCATTAGCAGATGTCTTCATCTCCTTCCCTGGCCACAGAAGACTCTGTGACATCAAAGAGGAGTTCTATAGGATTGCAGGTAAGAGGATCTACAAATTACAGGACAACTGTTAACACATAGTAGGATACTCATTACTTTGTGTGACAGGTTTCCCCAATGTCATTGGTGCAGTGGACTGCACACACATAAGGATAAAAGCCCCCTCAGGTGCCCATGAGGCCGATTTTGTGAATAGGAAATCCTTTCACAGCATTAATGTTCAGGTGAACATAACTTTTTGATATTGTCCATTGACGAACACTCTGCATTGCCAGTGATGTGCATTGATTGGTGTAATATTCCTCATCTTATGATTTCAGATGGTCTGCAATGCTGACTGTGTGATCAGCAATGTTGTGGCAAAATGGCCTGGCTCAGTCCATGACTCCAGAATCTTTCGGGCCTCTGAAATCTATCAGTGCCTATCACAAGGTAAGCCACACAACCCCTATTTATAACCATCATGGCTGTGTCAAGAATATCACTGTGTTTATGAGGTAGTAATGATGAGATTTTGTGTTGACAGGTGAATTCTCTGGTGTGTTGCTGGGAGACAGGGGGTATGGCTGCCAGCCTTTTCTCCTGACACCTTTCACAGACCCCCAGGAAGCACAGCAGGCCTACAACCATGCCCATGCCAGGGCCAGGGCCAGAGTTGAAATGACCTTTGGCCTCCTGAAGGCACGCTTTCACTGCCTTCACAAATTAAGGGTCAGCCCTGTTAGGGCATGTGATATTACTGTGGCTTGTGCTGTCCTCCACAATGTGGCCTGCCTGAGGAAGGAGAGGGCCCCCAGAGTGCCACCAGCCATGGACTGGGACAATCCGGCAATCTTCCCTGATGACGACAGTGGTCGGCTGCTGAGGGACCAATATGTGTTGAATTATTTTAGTTAGTATGTGTGCTTTCAATTTTGGTTAAATATGTCCTGCGGTGGCAGAGGAATTTGGGGTTTTTTGGGTTCGTTTTTTGACGAATTTGGCCTCTTATGATGTTTGTGCGGTATACTGTGTGTAATACAAGGCTGCAGGGAGGCTACTGCATCCATTCATTTGTCTGTTCAGTTGATGTGTATGGATTTGTCCTGCATTTATTTTAGTGTGCAGACATGCAGGGTGTGTTATATACAGACCTTTGAATGTGTATGTATCATTTTGTATAATATGCTTGGATTCTGTGCTTTCCATCTTGTAGAGTCACTGTGACTTCGGTTTCGAAAGGAGCTGATGGTTTACCTGCTTTGTTTTGTCCTTATTCAATAAAGGAACATAATGTTACACATTGTGTTTTTATATTCATATGGAATGTGTATTTGTTTATATGACAGAGTACTAGGGCCACACTGAAGAAAAAGGATAAAGTCATAAATTTATGAGGCTGGTTCTTTCTGCAGAAAAGCTACATATTGTTTTTACAGTTTTGATACTTATGACAATGTGATACTTAATATTCTGGCACATCAGCATGTCTTTGTTTATGAAACCATACTGAAGTACAATTTCACGAAATGCCCCACATCTGTCATTTTAACAACTGTCCTCCTTTAAAACAACTGGTTACAATATTATGACTTGTGTTTTTTTCCCCTCTGTGGCCCTAATATTCTATCATTTTATATATAGCCTTATAGTCTATGGGAAACTGTAAATTATCTAATGATAGCAACATCATCTAAAAATCATTTTTTATCCAAAATCATTGAAATTAATGATCACAAACGTTTAAATAATAACAGTGGGTCTAGTTATATGTGATAACAATGTATAGTGAGCAGTGAAATAACTATTGGTTTCCATTTGTGGTGACTGCTGACTGACATTAGGGATGAGATTAAATAGATCCTGGAATTTAGCCTGGTCTGGAGCAGGCTAGCTCCACAGAATAAATCTCCATGGTAATTTATACCATAACATATCCTCCTGCCCCCTATCCATCTTTAGTGCAACCGGATTACGGATCAATTGAGCCAGGATCACCAAGATATCCTGGCTTAATCCCTTATCCTAGTTTTGTGCAACAGGCCCCAGGTCTGTCTGTCGTTTATTGTTTTTGTAATTCTGTAGTGTTCTTTGTGTTTTCGGTTTCGTTTAATAAATCATTATGTCTACCTTCACCACTGCATTTTGGTCCGACCCTTACTCCTCTTCCTCATCCGAGGAGGAGGAATTAGACGATCGTTACACACACGATGATATTGTAACGCTCGTCTTCCTCCTCGTCTGAGGATGAGCAAGGATCGGACCAAAATGCAGCGTGGTTTGAATACATACTTTTAATAATATCAACGAAGACGAAAAACACTTGATAAACTACAAAACGACGTGAACAGACCTGAACATGAGAACATAAAACCACGAACAGGAACAAACGAACGAACGAAACGAAACAGTACCGTGTGGTGAACAAACATAGACACAGCAACAATCACCCACAAACAAACAGTGAGAACAGCCTACCTTAATATGGTTCTCAGAGGAAACGTAAAACACCTGCCCCTGATTGAGAACCATATCAGGCTAGTTGACAACCCAACATAGAAACACATAACATAGAATGCCCACCCAGCTCACGTCCTGACCAACTAAACAAGACTAAACAAAGGAAATAAGGTCAGGAACGTGACAGATATAGTGTGCGGTCCTCCCATTACGACTCAGGAAAGCATGCAGTTTAATAGTCTACAGATGAAATAAGTTATGATAAACTTCACAGGGTGGTGAAAGTGCACGGTTATGAGCTTGATGCTCCTTTTCAAGAAGTATTAAGGGTCTTTTTCTGGTAATATCATGATTGATGCGCTTGGCTGCCGTTTAAGAAATACAAATACTCATCTGTCCATAATAATCTCATCATGTAGGCTATACCCGCACTGTATCTGCAAGCTGTTCTATCGCAGAGTTGAAAATGGAATGCAAACACATTTAACTTCTATTTTTTATTTGGTACATGGGAATTTAACCACAGAAGGTATTTTTATGTTGACTACATCATCACACACAACATTTTACCCACAAGTAAATTTGATGGAAACATCTCTGGTGGGAAAATGCACATTTTGTTTTTATGTGTATTTTAGAATATTCGCATGAAAACCTGTCACCAACTGGATGTAAACCTAGCTAAATCTCGGTTTGGTGAAATTCCACTGGCAAAAACTATAGGAAAGAAGACAATTATTCTGTCACCAGTCATGGTGTGTCACTTTCTCCACGTGAATTGTTCTTCCAGGAAGAAATCACAAAATTCTCCCATAGGCTAATAGGCACACAGGCTAATGGAATTTCACACAATGTTTTGTTTGTGAAGTATTTCATTAAGTAAGTAAGTGAAGGAAAATATATACCTATTTATTTAATTGATGCAATAAATATCATTTGTCCAAAGATCCCACTTGTCAGACTCTGGTTGAATCAACATTGCTTCCACATTGTTCCTGTGTTCTTAGTGTTGGTACAAGCTGTTTCTGGGAGTATGTCTTTGTGCTTTGTCTCTACATTCTGCATGCACCTAATAGTTAATCTATGTATTTAGATATTTGGCATCTACACAAACATCCAGCTATATCCACCACAAATGGAAGTGCTCCCCATAACAGAAGACACTGTGGGCCACTTTGTCTATCTAGTGATGAAAGGGAAGCCTGTTGCTGGGACTCAGAGAGTCTGTTTTCTGGAGGAAATAACAACACTGCCCCAGAGAGGATCACACTGATAGATGTGTTTTTATGAGTCTGACCTGCCCCTGGAGATGTATCAGACAGACACAAAACATAAATTGAAACACTTTTATACGTCTCTGAAACCTGTGTTTCATCTGGGGATAACTGTACATTCAGTCAAAGAAGAGAGAGTATATACAGTAAGAGAGAGGATATGAGAGAGAAAGAGCTTTCACCATTCTCTTTACATAAGAGAGAAAACTAGTGTCTGGTTTACGTACGGTTGAAAATATATGCATTAAAATGCAACAATGTAATACAAAAAGAAATACAACTGCATATCAATTAAATGCTATTGTTGGTTTTTGATCCTAGAAACAAACGATGGTAGCTTAACCTCTGAGGGTATAATAGCAAAGAAACAAGAGTTCATGCCTCGAAGACAAAGCTATCACACTGAGGGTGCAGTCAGTCAGTCAGTCAGTCAGTCAGTCAGTCAGTCAGTCAGTCAGTCAGTCAGTCAGTCAGTCAGTCCTGTACAGTATCAGTGGTTGGCTGTCTTTAGGGTTCCTCTGATCTGCCCCCCTCTCCCATCCCTGGCGTATGCGGGTGATGGTTCGGTCCACACAGGGGGTGATGAGCAGCAGCTTGAGCAGCAGCACCACAGAGAGAAGCACCAGACACAGCATGTAGCCCGGTGGGGTGTACCACTTGTAGATGGAGGAACTCAGGAACTTGTTCCAGCCATACAGGTAGGTGTGAGCAGTACACAACAGCAGAGTCAGGTGACCCAGCTTGGACTGGTAGGAGAGAAAAGAACACATAAACACATGAACCACACACACATACACACACACACACCAGGCACGTGCACAGATAGAGGTCTAAGGGAGTTTGAGCACCTGCCCTTTTGCCATCCTATGAGAAAATAAACTTTGTTTGAATGTCTATTTTATCTATTGCCATTTAAATGAATGAATTGCCCATCAAACTAGCTAATTTCTCCTTTTTTTATTTTGGAAAATTTCACCCCCACCCCTCTGCCCCCGGTAGGCTTAAGAGGCTGATGTTAGCAGCAGAACAAACTCCAATCACAGGTAAAGTCTAGTTAGATTGTTTCAACATAATAGCTAACTAACTAACTAGCTAACTAGCTCATTCTACATTCACTGTGATTAGCTGATAGCTCACCCCTCGTTGCCCTCTCTTTGAGTAGTAGGCTATAAGCTTGCTTACAGTGGCATTACTGGGATTTGCATAAACTAAAGGTCTACTCTATGCTTTTCTATGGGGGTCTTTTTTCAGGGTCTGTGCATGGCCCTGTCACACGCACAAGCACATCCAAACTCACACACTTTTCACAATTATCTTGTGAAATCTCTTAAATCTCTTAAATATATAGTGTAGCTTTAGGATAGCCTATTGGACATGCACAGTCTCTTCACGTTTATCCCAGAAAGGGCTAATAACTCTAGGCATTGGAGCAGTGCAAGGAGAAGCCTGGAGAAACCTAGGAAACACACGCTGGCCAGATAAAGCTTCCTTAATTGACCCTTTGCTAAGCTCCACCTCAGAATATTAGGCAACCGATCGCAGTGCTCCGTTGGATAGCAAGTGATAGTGTTTTTTTCTCCAATTTATGCTTTGGCCACAAATACTGTTACAGGATGAGTCAACAACCTTATTTAGTTAAGAGTTAACAGAATATAAACTTTTAAAAGTAAGATTTTCACTGGACAGTTACTTTAAAACACAATTTAAGATCATCCTGAGCGGTTTCCTCCATTGGTGGTTTGAGTTGGCCTTCCCGGGAAAATGCTGCCCAAGGTTGAAAAAGTAATGAAGGGGGTGTGGCTTAGCGAAGGGGCAATTGTTGTATCATTTAACAATGATCAAGTATGGGACTGACCTTCACAGAGACAGAACTCTGGCCTACCTTAACAGACACACACAGACACACATACAGTGGGGAGAACAAGTATTTGATACACTGCCGATTTTGCAGGTTTTCCTACTTACAAAGCATGTAGAGGTCTGTAATTTTTATCATAGGTACACTTCAACTGTGAGAGACGGAATCTAAAACAAAAATCCAGAAAATCACATTGTATGATTTTTAAGTAATTCATTTGCATTTTATTGCATGACATAAGTATTTGATCACCTACCAACCAGTAAGAATTCCGGCTCTCACAGACCTGTTAGTTTTTCTTTAAGAAGCCCTCCTGTTCTCCACTCATTACCTGTATTAACTGCACCTGTTTGAACTCGTTACCTGTATAAAAGACACCTGTCCACACACTCAATCAAAATCAAACAGACTCCAACCTCTCCACAATGGCCAAGACCAGAGAGCTGTGTAAGGACATCAGGGATAAAATTGTAGACCTGCACAAGGCTGGGATGGGCTACAGGACAATAGGCAAGCAGCTTGGTGAGAAGGCAACAACTGTTGGCGCAATTATTAGAAAATAGAAGAAAATAGAAGAAGTTCAGGATGATGGTCAATCACCCTCGGTCTGGGGCTCCATGCAAGATCTCACCTCGTGGGGCATCAATGATCATGAGGAAGGTGAGGGATCAGCCCAGAACTACACGGCAGGACCTGGTCAATGACCTGAAGAGAGCTGGGACCACAGTCTCAAAGAAAACCATTAGTAACACACTACGCCGTCATGGATTAAAATCCTGCAGCGCACACAAGGTCCCCCTGCTCAAGCAGGCGCATGTCCAGGCCCGTCTGAAGTTTGCCAATGACCATCTGGATGATCCAGAGGAGGAATGGGAGAAGGTCATGTGGTCTGATGATTCAAAAATATAGCTTTTTGGTCTAAACTCCACTCGCCGTGTTTGGAGGAAGAAGAAGGATGAGTACAACCCCAAGAACACCATCCCAACCGTGAAGCATGGAGGTGGAAACATCATTCTTTGGGGATGCTTTTCTGCAAAGGGGACAGGACGACTGCACCGTATTGAGGGGAGGATGGATGGGGCCATGTATTGCGAGATCTTAGCCAACAACCTCCTTCCCTCAGTAAGAGCATTGATGATGGGTCGTGGCTGGGTCTTCCAGCATGACAACGACCCGAAACACACAGCCAGGGCAACTAAGGAGTGGCTCCGTAAGAAGTATCTCAAGGTCCTGGAGTGGCCTAGCCAGTCTCCAGACCTGAACCCAATAGAAAATCTTTGGAGGGAGCTGAAAGTCCGTATTGCCCAGCGACAGCCCCGAAACCTGAAGGATCTGGAGAAGGTCTGTATGGAGGAGTGGGCCAAAATCCCTGCTGCAGTGTGTGCAAACCTGGTCAAGAACTACAGGAAACGTATGATCTCTGTAATTGCAAACAAAGGATTCTGTACCAAATATTAAGTTATGCTTTTCTGATGTATCAAATACTTATGTCATGCAATAAAATGCTAATTAATTACTTAAAAATCATACAATGTGATTTTCGGGATTTTTGTTTTAGATTCCGTCTCTCACAGTTGAAGTGTACCTATGATAAAAATTACAGACCTCTACATGCTTTGTAAGTAGGAAAATCTGCAAAATCGGCAGTGTATCAAATACTTGTTCTCCCCACTGTACACACAGACAGAGGCGTCAGCCCAATATGCGCACCTCAGATTTGTTCTGTTTAAAAAAGATATATAATGTTGTTTCTTTGTAATACTACTAGCCACCTAGAAATTTTAGGTTCCCAGTCTCACAACCTCATAACTAGCCACCAAGAAGTTATTTCAGGCTATCAATCAAGTTAGTGTAGCTAGCTTGTCTTACTATCTTAGCTGGCACGCCTGCTGGCAAGGTTTCACCCAGATTTGAGCAGAGATGCAGAGAAACATTTTGTTTCTTTAAAAAAATTATCACCAGTCAGACCGCTCAAGAAATATGCTTAGATACGCTGGGAAATAAACATATATTTTACATAGAATTAAGTATAATGATTATGGTTCTAGATTACAGGAAACATCTGTTACAGATGTTTGAAAAATGCCAAATTCTCCAACTTCAGGCCACTAGTCCGGACCATCACCAAGCCATCCTCAGACACTGTAATTTTGCCCCCTAAAATTTTGGGGGCGGATGACACCCCTGCACATACATCTCTAGGTGAATTCTCCTGGCCTGTTCTAATATATTCTTCCTATATTATATCTGATGAATAATTTAACATTTAAATCACTGCACCAATTTGTGGGGAATGAATGAATTAGAGAATGAGTCGGAGTTTCTCCTGACCCAGTTGCATTTATGAATGAGTGTGTGTGTTCTCTGTAGTGATGGAAATACAGCTTATTATCCCCAGCGCATGACCTCTGGCTTGTCTGCTGAAAATCAGATTACTTTCCTGGAGTTTTATTGCATTCTGGCCTGGATGTTGGCTCTGCACCCCGCATGAATACGTCAATAGGGGAAACACTGAAGGAGATAAGTGTACAAATTAGGGCAGGTAATTGCCAGGGACCTCATGATACAATATTATCACGATGCTTAGGTGCGATGCGATACGTATTGCAATTCTCACGATTCTATGTGTATCATGATTCGATACGTAGATTTGATTGCGATTTGATGTTCCAAACATATTGTTCACAATATGTCTGCTGCAGAGAGACAAGAGAGAGCATGAGAATTTTTTTTTATCAGTCATGGAAATAAAAGTGCTGAAAACATTGGCATACTGTTTAAAAAGAAGATGAGAACAAGCTAATGAATGAAAAATACCAGGGGCACAGCCGACTAGCCGTAGCTTACGCTATCTAGCAACAAATCGATGCTTGGAGTTAAAGTATCAATATAATATCGTCCAAAATAATATTGCGTTACGTAACTGTATCGATTTTCCCCGCCATCGCGAGTAAAAATGGGCAGACAATTTGTGCCTAGCAAGTGTGTCTGGCCTAAGCATTCAATGTGACCGGTCCTGGTGATTCCACCTGTATGAAGCTGAACTCCCTCCAGCTGAGAACGTTACTGACGGAGGGAAGAGATGTGATTCCCAATAGGGCGTACAGGCCAAATCCCAGAATTCCCAGGGACAAGTAGGAGTCACCACGCCAGGCCGTCGTTGTGTCAAACTCAGTGGTCCTGTTCTCTCTGATCTGAGAGAGAGACAGAGAGACAGAGAGACAGAGAGACAGAGAGACAGAGAGACAGAGAGACAGAGAGACAGAGAGACAGAGAGACAGAGAGACAGGGAGAGAGAGAGAGAGAGAGAGAGAGAGAGAGAGAGAGAGAGAGAGAGAGAGAGAGAGAGAGAGAGACGAATAATCAAAACCAGTGCTTGAATCCTGCTATATACTGTAGGTGTGTGTCCAATGTATGATCTTAATATGACCAGTATTGTGTCACAGCAAAATAATCCTGCAGCAACAGGATTTGAATGTTTTGTCTGTTCACACTTTTCCACTAATGTAATGTTACTTGATTGGTGGTTAGGCTATTAGCTGGCAAAAATTAGGCTACATGAAAAGTGCAATGCTGTTAAGACATGCTCCGGAACTTTGGTGACTAAGAAAGTATTTTTTAAACCTCCTGCTTTGGGCTGGATGTCTCAATGTGTAGTTCATACATTCATAATCAATGAGCAAAATAACTTTCTTACCTCAATTAGCCACGGAATACTTAGTATGAAAGCGACTGTTGTCTTGAAGCTGAGCCATGCCATTATCCCTACATTTCCCCAGTATGAGCCAATCTCCTAACAATTTGAGTTCTAGCCAAAGAGCTTCAGCTCCTCACATTTGAGTGACAGCTAGCAAGAGGCCTGCCCAGCGTTATCGAATGAGGTTGCAGGGCGGGCCCAACGGCTCAGTGCCCACAGCAGAGAGAGAGAGAGAGAGAAACCAATGACGTGGTGCACATATATAACGTGCTACGCATTTTTGGGGACCACTTTGGCCAATGACTGCTACTTTCAGAACTACTGGCTAAGAAGTATAAAACAGTTCAGGAGAATCTCTTTAATGTAAACATGTATTAGTGTGAATTTATGTAAATCCTGCAGCGCAGGAAAATTCTCAGCAACAACAGAGTGGTCAAATTAAGATCCTACATCTGTACACAATTTTGTCTATTCAATGTTCACTGTTTTGAAAGTTTTTAATTTGGACCTTACAGCTAGGTAGGTGTTCTTACCAGAGAGACAGTGTGTTCAGTGACCCAGAACATCAGATAGTACCTGAAAACAAAATCAATACTTTCTTTACTAAAAACTAAAGGAAGATACATACCACTGTGTGTGTATGCATGTGCATTTGAGTGTGTGCTCCACTGACCGTATGGGTATGATAAGTGTATAGAGCACATGCAGAAAGGCGAACCCCAATGCCAGAAGACCCAGCTGTTTCCTGCACAGCATCCAGCGATCCAGCCAATCAGGGAAGCGCCTGATGTTAAACATACATAAACACTTATAATCAACATAAATACATATACAACATTGTGTGAACATACATGCATGCAAACACACACATACACACAGAGATCTGACCTGTACTTGGTGCCTCTGTAGAGCTGCAGGAAGGAAGCCAGGACACCAGGCAGGTAACAGAGAGACAGCATGATCAGAGACACGATGGGACACACCTGGAGAGAACACATACACACCTTGAACAGCTGGTAACACACAGAAACAAACAGAACACAAACACTCAGAGGGCCTGATGGCCTAATGCTCTAAACCACTAGGCTACCTGCCACCCCATACCTACTGTTAAATATGGTGGATCTTTGATGTTATGGAGCAATTTTGATTCCGTTCTTCCTGGGGCCCTTGTTAAGGTCAATGGCATAATTAACTTTACCTAGTACCTTGACATTTTAGCAAAAAACCTGGTTGCCTCTGCCAGGATGTCGGAACTTGCCTTCAAGTGGATCTTCCAGCAAGACAATAACCCCAAACACTAATAAAAATCCATCTTTGTTGTGTATAATTATTTATCTCTATTGTACCATTTTGTAAACTCTAGATACTGTAACAGTAGGAAACTAATCAGGAGTGTGTCCCCATGTATGTGTGTGTGTGCGCATGCTTCTATATGCTTCTCTTTACAGAGGATGCACAATACAGGTTTCTAGCTCCAGAATGAAGATGTTCTTATTTAGCACAGGCGAGAAAGTAAAATCATCATGCTGACAGTCAAAATGTACAGTGCCTTGAAAAAGTCTTCACACCACTCGACTTTCTCCCCATTTTGTTGTGTTACAACCTGCATTTGTCATGGATTAAATTGAGAATATATGTCACTGGCCTACACACAATACCTCAAAAGGTCAAAGTGGAATTATGTTTTTTTTTTTTATGTATACAAAATGGAAAGATGAAATGTCAATAAGTTATGGCAAGCCTAAACAAGTTTAGGAGTAAAAATGTGCTTAATAATTAACAAGTCACGTAATGAGTTGCATGAACTCACTCTCTGTGCAATAATAGTGTTTAACTTCTTATGGCTGAAGGGGCAGTATTGAGTAGCTTGGATGAAAGGTGCACAGAGGTGCCCAGAATAAATGGCCTGCTCCTATATCATAGTTGATAATATATGCATATTATTATTAGTATTGGATAGAAAACACTCTGAAGTCTCTAAAACTGTTTGAATTATGTCTGTGAGTATAACAGAACTCATATGGCAGGGAAAAACCTGAGAAGTTCCACTTCCTGTTTGGATATTTTCTGGGGGTGCCAGATTTTCAACCAAGCTCTCATTGAAAATACAGAGAGATATAGATGGGTTTTTCACTTCCTACGGCTTCCACTAGATGTCAACAGTCAATAGAACTTTGTCTGATGACTCCAATGTGAATTGGGGCCGAAGGAGACAGGAATGAGTAATCACTTCAATGAGGTGCCCACGCATTGAACTGGCGCGTTCACGTGAGAGTGAGCTCCGTTCCATCGGTCAATTGAAGTCGATGTAATTCTCCGGTTGGAACGTTATTCAAGATGTATGTTAACAACATTCTAAAGATTGATTCAGTACATCGTTTGACATGTTTCTACTGACTGTAACGGAACTTTTGGACATTTTGTCACGTTATAGTGGACGCGCTTTGAGACTTTGGTTAGGGTATTTGGTAAACAATTCGAAAGTAGCTAATTGGACATAAATAACGGACATTATCGAACAAATCAAGCATTTATTGTGGACCTGGGATTCCTAGGACTGCATTCTGATGAAGTTCATCAAAGTTAAGGAAACATTTATCATGTATTTTTTGGTTTCTGTTGAGTCCAACATGGCGGCTAATTTGGCTATTGTTCTGAGCGCCGTCTCAGATTATTGCATGGTTTATTTTTCCGTAAAGTTTTTTTGAAATCTGACACAGCGGTTGCATTAAGGAGAGGTATATCTATAATTCCATGTGTATAACTTGTATTATCATCTACATTTATGATGAGTATTTCTGTTGAAACGATGTGGCTATGCAAAATTACTTGATGTTTTTGCAACTAGTGAATCTAACGCGCCAATGTAAACTCAGATTTTTTTATATAAATATCAACTTCACTGGAAAAATGGCTGTGCTTATTGTGGTTTTGTGTTGACCTAACATAATCGTTTGTAGTGCTTTTGCTGAAAAGCCTATTTGAAATTGGACACTTTGGTGGGATTAACAACAAGATTACCTTTAAAATGATATAAGACACATGAATGTCTGAGGAATTTTAATTATGAGATTTCTGTTTTTTGAATTTGGCGCCCTGCACTGTCACTGGCTGCTGTCATATCGATCCCGGTGACGGGATTGCAGCCATAAGAAGTTTTTAACATTTACTATTTTCTACATTTGAGATTCTTCAAAGTAGCCACCCTCTGCATTGAGAGCTTTGCACACTCTTGGCATTCTTTTAACCAGCTTCATGAGGTAGTCACCTGGAATGCATTTCAATTAACAGGTGTGCATTGTTAAATGTTAATTTTTGGAATTTCTTTCCTTCTTAATGCGTTTGAGCCAATCAGTTGTGTTGTGAAAAGGTAGGGGTAGGTTACAGATAGCCCTATTTGGTAAAAGACCAAGTCCATATTCTGGAAAGGACAGGTCAAATAAGAAAAGAGAAACGAAAGTCCATCATTACTTTAAGACATGAAGGTCAGTCAATCTGGAAAATTTCTATAATTTTGTAAGATTCTTCAAGTGCAGTCGCAAAAAACATCAGGCGCTATGATGAAACTTGCTTTCATGAGGACCGTCACAGGAAAGGAAGACCTTGAGTTACCTCTGCTGCAGAGGATAAGTTCATTAGATTTAGTATCCTCAGAAATTGCAGCCCAAATGAATGCTTCATGGAGTTCAAGTAACAGACACATCTCAACATCAACTGTTCAGAGAAGACTGCGTGAATCAGGTCTTCATGATCGAATTGTTGCAACGAAACCATTACTAAAAGACACCAATAAGAAGAAGAGACTTGCTTAGTTCAAGAAACATGAGCAATGGACATTAGACTGGTGGAAATCTGAGATGAGTCAAAATTTGAGATTTTTGGTTCTAACCGCCGTGTCTTTCTGAGATGCAGAGTAGGTGAACGGATGTTCTCCGCATGTGTGGCTCCCACCGTGAAGCATGGAAGAGGAGGTGTGATGGTGTGGGGCTGCTTTGCTGGTGACACGGTCTGTGATTTATTTAGAATTCAAGGCACACTTAACTAGCATGGCTACGACAGCATTCTGCAGCAATACACCATCCCATCTGGTTTGCGCTTAGTGGGGCAAAAATTGTTTTTCAACAGGACAATAACCCAACACACCTCCAGGCTGTGTAAGGGCTGTTTGACCAAGAAGGAGAGTGGTGGAGTGCTGCATCAGATGACCTGGTCTCCACAATCACCCGACCTCAATCCAATTGAGATGGTTTGGGATGAGTTGGACCGCAGAGTAAAGGAAAAGCAGCCTACAAGTGCTCAGCATATATGGGAACTCCTTTCCTAAACTGTTGGAAAAGCATTTCTCATGAGGCTAGTTGAGAGAATGCAAAAAGTGTGCAATGCTGTCATCAAGGCAAAGGGTGTCTACTTTGAAGAATCTAATATATAAAATATTTTTTGATTTGTTTAACCCTTTTTTGGTTACTACATGATTCCATTTGTGTTATTTCATAGTTTTGATTTCTTCACTATTATTCTACAATGTAGAAAATAGTTAAAATAAAGAAAAACCATGCAATGAGTAGGTGCGCCCAAACTTTTGACTGGTACTGTATATATATATTCTAGCAGGCTCAAGGGGGTGGGGTTTCCATGTCACCAAGTTCAATAATCAAACATGCACAAGAAGCACAAATGGAATGCAAATGGGGAATTTATTAGGGACAATTGTTCACCGTGGGAAAAGGGGGGTGAATCAGCAACCAGTTCACAGTCCACAATCCGTTCTCCAGGGGTAATCACAAAACCCGGGTCCTCAGCCAAACCAGTTCGGTACACAGTGGGGGTAATCACACAGTCCAGGTCACAACAGGCAATCGTACAGCTACTGCTCCCTCTTATCACACTTTCCAAAACACATATTTCCCTCTCAGTCCTCTCCCTGTTTGTGCAGCCCGCTTCCTCTATTATCCCCAATCACTCCATGGCTTAATGATCCCAAGGCTTGTCTCGTTGGGACAGGAAGTCCATATAAGGCCCGGGGGTGGAGCCAGCGGCCTGCAAGATATATTCCTTCAATCACCACTCCCCTCATCTCTCCCTGCCATCTGCCACAATATATATATATATATATGTGTATATACTGTATATACATATATATATACACGCACTGATCAAAAGTATAAAAGCAAAGTATGTAAAATAAAGTGTTGGTCCCATGTTTCATGAGATTAAAGATCCCTGAATTTTTCTATATGCACAAAAAAGCTTATTTCTCTCAAATTTTGTGCACAAATTTGTTTACGTCACTGTTAGTGAACATTTCTCCTTTGCCAATATAATCCATCCACCTGAGAGGTGTGGCATATCAAGTAGCTGATTAAGCAGAATGATCCTTACAGAGGTGCACCTTGTGCTGGGAACAATAAAAGGCCACTTTAAAATGTCTCAAGTTTTGAGGGAGCGTGTAATTGGCATGCTGTCTGCAGGAATGTCTGCAATAGCTGTTGCTAGTGAATTTAATTGAATGTTCATTTCTCTACCATTAGCACCTCCAACATCATTTTAGAGAATTTGGCAGTACATCCAACCGGCCTTACAACCTCAGACGACGTGTAACCATGCCCGCCCAGGACCTCCACATCCAGCTTCTTCACCTGTGGGATCGTCTAAGACCAGCCACCTGGGCAGCTGATTAAACTGAGGAGTGTTTCTGTCTGTAATAAAGCCCTTTTGTGTTGGAAAACTAATTATGATTGGCTGGGCCTGGCTCCCCAGTGGGTGGGCCTGGCTGTCAAGTTGGTGGACCTATGCCCTCCCAGGTCCACCGATGGCTGCACCCCTGCCCAGTCATGAAATCCATTGATTATGGACTCATTTATTTATTTCAATTGACTGATTTCCTTATATGAACTGTAACTCAGTAAAATCATTGAAATTATTGCTTGTTGCCTTTATATTTTTGTTCAGTAATATATTAATGGATATTCCGGACTCGATCTGATATTTATTAATTTCTTTCTACATTTTTGGGATTTGTGTGTATTGTTTTGTATTGTTAGGTACTGTATTGTTGAAGCTAAGCATAAGCATTTCGATGCACCTGCGATAACCTCTCCAAAATATGTGAACGCAACCAAGAAAATTTGATTTGAGCTCTCTCTCTGTGTGTGTGCGTGTTTGTGATCAGTCTCTGTGTGTGGGAACGACATAAACAACCCTCCCATACACATCATGAACCACACAAAGACAGACACACATAGACACACTGCTACCCACCCACCCACAGTATACCACAGGGAGCAATCACAGGTCAGCAGTACTGTGGTTCACCTTAACCCAAACACAGCAATTATGGTGTTCTATGAACACAGGAAGAAGAGCTTTCAGAGGTGGAATTGAGTAAGGATGTTAAACCTCGACCTATAAGTCCTATATAATAATATTGTGTGTATTTGTATTTGGAGAAAGAAAGAGAGAGAGAGAAATAGCTAGAGAGGGAGAGAGAGAGGCTAGGTCTTACATTAGCCTGTAATTTGTGGGTTTGCTTCTGGAACCCATGTCACACCCACTCACCAGCAGTCATTATCTCATAAGACGGGAGGGGAAGATACAAGCGCACGTACACACACACAAACAAACTGATAATGGGGCACAGCGCAGGCATAGTTACTGGCCTTCTGATTGGTCTGTCCCCTTTCCAGCAAAGTTTCTGCTACCTGGCAGCTAACAATATGCATTCACTTCCTCCCATAATAACACGGTTCTTCAGTTTTGGCTTTGACCGCTATTGGAATTTGCAAGTTTTTGTTCTTGCCCAGCACTAAAACACCAGACTCAGTCTAATCAAGGTCCAAACTAGAGACTGGGATTAATGTAGTTAATCAGACTTAGGTTGATCAGGCTTATTATTGTTTAGTATTAGCTAAAGACCAGACAGAGGCCGTGTTGATGTTACTGGGTGGGTCACAAGACAAGATAAAACTGTTTTCTGTTGTTTTATCTGTATCTCGTTGTTTACAGCTGGCCTGTCAGCAGTGTGTGTGACCTGAACTGCTCTCTACCCCACACAGACCCTTATTACTAACCACCAGTTCAATGACCCTCCAGTCTCAGCCCCAACCCCAGTCCATAACTATAAAAAGCACAAACAGGAGTCAACACACCCTGAGTTCCCAGGACCAGCATGGGAGACCACTGACTGAGGTCCCAAAACAGGAAATTCACAGATTAAGGGAAATTGCAACTACTTGAGTTGGGACCTGAATCAGAGTGAGACTTGAGGTTGGAGGATGGGGGAAAAGGGCTGAACCTTACATAGAAGAACTGGGGTGGGACGAAAATGAGTCGAATGAAGAGATGATGATGAAAATGAGTCGAATGGAGAGATGAAAATGAGTCGAATGGAGAGACGGTGATGAAAATGAGTCGAATGGAGAGATGATGATGAAAATGAGTCGAATGGAGAGATGATGATGGAAGTGAGTCGAATGGAGAGATGAAAATGAGTCGAATGAAGAGATGATGATGAAAATGAGTCGAATGGAGAGACGGTGATGAAAATGAGTCGAATGAAGAGATGATGATGAAAGTGAGTCGAATGGAGAGATGAAAATGAGTCGAATGAAGAGATGATGATGAAAATGAGTCGAATGGAGAGATGATGATGAAAGTGAGTCGAATGGAGAGATGAAAATGAGTCGAATGGAGAGACGGTGATGAAAATGAGTCGAATGGAGAGATGATGATGAAATGGTGCTCCTCCTCTACTTCTCCTATCCTCCTCCCTCGCAACAGAAGGGTAGTAAAGTCCAGTTGCCCGTATTGCAACATCTAAGCTTTGGAAAGAGACAGGGGGATGTTGGAAGCTGAGCTTTTCACTGTGATATGGACAGGATGGTGAAAGCAACAGTGTATGTGTGCGTGTGATAGTTTGGGTGATATACTGTACGGTGGAATCTTCCTCTTGACCCCTGCTCCAGTGGTGCTCGGTGTGAGGCCTGTAAAGTAAAATGGGTCAGATCTAACATGCACACGCCCTCACATGATCCCAGAAGCTTTATAGCATTTCAATCACGGCAGTCGTAAAACATCAATTAGTGATTCTCCAATGAGAGATGAGCTTTCAGCACCCTGGATGACCAGTGTGTCTGTGTGAGTGACCATGGAGGCTCTGTTCTTGTCTCCACCAGCTCGTCTCCCAGTAGCTCATCTGCCTGGAAACTGACAATACACTCTTACCTATTCCCATCTCTCCATTCAACTCCACTCCCTCCTCACGATCCCTTCTTTCTACACATTTTCTTCGTTACTATCATTCCCTTTGACATCAAATCCCACTCTTGAACAAATTCCTGACTGTAGTCCATCTATAATTTATCCCTCTGACTACACTCTGTTGAATATTTAACTCTGACAGTCATGTATAATGCCAGTTAACTGTGCCAGGCTGCCTCTCAAACCGTTGTAACGCTCCAGGCCTGCAGGCCTACACGCTCTGCTTCATTCAGATATCCCTCTAGTGGTGTGGGGGCTGTGCTTTGGCAAAGTGGGTGGGGTTATATCCTGCCTGTTTGGCCCTGTCCGGGGGTATCATCGGATGGGGCCACAGTGTCTCCTGACCCCTCCTGTCTCAGCCTCCAGTATTTATGCTGCAGTAGTTTATGTGTCGGGGGGCTAGGGTCAGTCTGTTATATCTGGAGTACTTCTCCTGTCTTATCCGGTGTCCTGTGTGAATTTAAGTATGCTCTCTCTAATTCTCTCTTTCTCTCTTTCTTTCTTTCTCTCTCTCGGAGGACCTGAGCCCTAGGACCATGCCTCAGGACTACCTGGCATGATGACTCCTTGCTGTCCCCAGTCCACCTGGCCGTGCTGCTGTTCCAGTTTCAACTGTTCTGTCTGCGGCTATGGAACCCTGATCTGTTCACTGGACGTGCTACCTGTCCCAGACCTGCTGTTTTCAACTCTCTAGAGACAGCAGGAGCGGTAGAGATACTCTTAATGATCGGCTATGAAAAGCCAACTGACATTTACTTCTGAAGTACTGACTTGTTTCACCCTCGACAACTACTGTGATTATTATTATTTGACCATGCTGGTCATTCATGAACATTTCAACATCTTGGCCATGTTCTGTTATAATCTCCACCCGGCACAGCCAGAAGAGGACTGGCCACCCCCATAGCCTGGTTCCTCTCTAGGTTTCTTCCTAGGTTTTGGCCTTTCTAGGGAGTTTTTCCTAGCCACCGCGCTTCTACACCTGCATTGCTTGCTGTTTGGGGTTTTAGGTTGTGTTTCTGTACAGCACTTTGAGATATCAGCTGATGTAAGAAGGGCTATATAAATACATTTGATTTTGATTTGATTTCTTCTCTCCCTGGCACTTTAAGGAAACATCCACTTAAAAGCAATATTTTTGTATTTTTTCATTAGTCCACATACAAAATGTTTTGCATGTCAGCAGATATTGGACTTTCAAGAAGCAAAGTTTCACTTGCCACATCATCATGATGATGCAATGCATTTTACATCATCGTGATTGTGTGGCAAGTGACACTCTTGAAAGTCCTATATCTTGAAAACTTGGACTTTTCCTGTAATCTGTATTTGTATTTGTATTTATTAGGGATCCCCATTAGCTGCAGCTACTCTTCCTGGGGTCCAAACACATTAAGGCACTTACAATACACATAAAACAAAAGATAAAACAGTACATCATATAACACTGTTACACCGCTACATAATGTATCTACAACCAAAATGTATGATACCACCAAACAACAATATTACAATGTGTGTAGAGTGAGCATGCTAGCCCCTGTGTGTGTATACGTGTGTCTGTACCTGTGTGTGTGTCTCTTCACAGTCCCCGCTGTTCCATAATGTCACACCTGCTCCCGCTCCTCCTCTCTGGCGCTCGAGGGTGCCAGGCTGCCCTTCATTGCGCACACCTGTCACCATCATTACGCGCATCTGCGCTCATTGGACTCACCTGGACTCCTTCACGTTTGTTGATTGCCCCTCCTATATCTGTCAGTTCCTCGGTTAGATCCCTGTGTCAGCATTATTGTCGTTTTGTTTTCCCCTGTCCAGACGCTGTCCGTATTCTGTTCCTGTCCGTGTTTCATTAAATGTTCACTCCCTGTACTTGCTTCTCGTCTCCAGCGTCTGACCTCATAGAATACTGACATCAATATTTGAAGCATCAGGGAGGTTTTTTGTTTTGTTGGTGACGTCGGGTCCAGGTGCCGCTGCCGGAGGAACCCGGGGGTGCCTCATTAAATGTTCACTCCATGTATTTGCTTATCAAACCAAATCAAACATTTTTGGTCACATACACATGGTTAGCAGATGTTAATGCCAGTGTAGCAAAATGCTTGTGCTTCTAGTTCCGACTATGCAGTAATATCTAACAGTAATCTAACAAATTCACAACAACTACACAAATGTAAAGGGATGAATAGAATATGTACATATAAATATATGGATGAGCGATGGCGTGCGACATAGGCAAGATGCAGTAGATGGTATAGAATACAGTATATACATATGAGATGAGTAATGTAGGATATGTAAACATGATTAAAGTGGCGTTATTTAAAGTGACTAGTGATACCTTTATAAGTCCATTTATTTAAGTGGCCAGAGATTTGAGTCTGTATGTTGGCAGCAGCCTCTCTATGTTAGTGATGGCTGTTTTCCAGTCTGATGGCCTTGAGATAGAAGCTGTTTTTCAGTCTCTCG
This sequence comes from Salvelinus alpinus, assembly GCF_045679555.1. Lineage (NCBI taxonomy): Eukaryota > Metazoa > Chordata > Actinopteri > Salmoniformes > Salmonidae > Salvelinus > Salvelinus alpinus. Next base: position 9,320,180 of record NC_092120.1, on the reverse strand, counting down.
GTCCCAGCTTTGATGCATCTGTACTGACCTCACCTTCTGGATGATAGCGGGGTGAACAGGCAGTGGCTCCGCAGGTTGTTGTTCTTGATAATCTTTTTGGCCTTCCTGTGACATCGGGTGCTGTAGGTGTCCTGGAGGGTAGGTAGTTTGACCCCGGTGATGCGTTGTGCAGACCGCACTACCCTCTGGAGAGCCTTGCGGTTGAGGGCGGTGCAATTGCTGTACCAGGCAGTGATACAGCCCGACAGAATGCTCTCGATTGTGCATCTGTTTGTGAGTGTTTGTGAATGTTTAAGATGACAAGCCAAATTCCTGCAGCCTCCTGAGATTGAAGAGGAGTTGTTGCGCCTTCTTCACCACGCTGTGGTGAAGGCAGATTGGTTTGCTATTTGAGCCAGTAAAGGGGGCTTTATTATTCTTAGGTTGCGGAATTACTTTGCTTCCCTCCAGGCCTGAGTGCACACACTTTCTAGTAGGCTTAAATTGAGGACATGGCAAATAGGAATGGCAAATTCGTCCACTATTATCCTCAGTAATTTTCCATCAAATTTGTCAGTCCCCGGGGGCTTGTCATTGTTGATAGAATTCAAAATGACAATGCTTAGCTTTCATAATTTGATCAGTTATACTTGGATGTGTAGTGTCAGCGTTTGTTGCTGGCATGTCATGTCTAAATATGCTAATCTTGCCAATGAAAAAAATCATTAAAAAAATTGGCAATATCAGTTGGTTTTGTGATGAATGAGCCATCTGATTCAATGAATGATGGAGCTGTGGAGCTGAGTTTGCCCTTTTGTCCAAATTTTCATTTAAGGTGCTCCAGAGCTTTTTACTATACATTCTTTATATCATTTATCTGTGTTTCATAGTATAGTTTCTTCTTCATTTTATTCAGTTTAGTCACATGATTTCTCAATTTGCTGTATGTTTGCCAATCGGTTGTGTAGCCAAACTTATTTGCCATTCCTTTTGCCTATTCCTTTGTGTCTACCAATGCCCCTGGTATAATGTACATTTGCTGAAGTATTATGACAACTCAGCGACACAATGGTAGGGATTAACTGAGCTGGGCATGGGTCATTGATAAGTCATTGTCTCAAAGCATAGTAGATACAGCTCCTACAGCGCTGGAACTGTTCATTTACTTCTCCAAAGAGGGCTCCATTGCAAAACTTATCTGGGACTAACTTTGTTAGCTTGATGGCTAGCAGCTTAGCTAGCAAACTAAGGTTAGTGGCTCTGTCAAGCTGGCTTCAACCTGTCTGTTAAGCAGGATTCCGGGACAAGAAATAGCAGTCCTAGCTGTTAAAAGCTAACCGTGTCGCAGAATCCATGCAAAACCAAGTTCAGCATTTATATTGAACAAATATTGATTGTTTTAATCAAAAACAACAAACCGAGTGTGGCCAGTGATGTTTCTGATTTACCCTAGAAGTTCCACACACCTGGTTTCACAGTTGACTAAATCAGTCACTGATTAGAGAGGAAGGGTGAAAAACATCAGCAATTCACCCCTTCCAGGAGTGTAGAGGGATAATGCTGTAAACCAGACTGCTCAACTGTCACCTGAGCTGTGTTCAGAATGATGGAAACATAGCAAACTGTTACAACGGAAAACACTAAACATTTGAATGACCAGTTGATGGCCGCGTCATTCTGTATATACTGATGCTAAATGTTAAGTCAAATAAATGCACCCCTGGGAGTACTGTCCTCTAAAGTACTGAAACGAGGCAGAGATACAGTTGCATACAGGAGCTACTGAACCAGCAGTACAGTGATGGAGCGAGGATGAGATATAGTTGTCTCCCTCCGTCCCCTCTGCTAGACTGTTAAAACACTTGATCATTAGAATCATCAGAACCTTCCTCTGTTTCAGCATTAAACATAAGACGCCTGGAAACACACTGCCTTTGATTCCAGTGTCCTGGGTCAGGGTTAAAAATGCCTACAGATAGCTTGTGTGGGCGTGTGTGTGTTGTTCTCTGAGTGTCATGTGGAGCGGAACAGGTGAACCCAAGAGCAGACTCAGATGAGGAGACTGGGATGAGGTAACCAAGGAATTTATTGAAACACAGGGAGAAGATTGAGTGCAGGCCAGGGAAAGCTCGGGCAGGTTGCTGGAAACTAGGTGCGGCTGGAGTGAGAGGTGTGGGAACAGGGTAAGCAGGTCCGGAGGGGAATCCAAGGGAGCGTAGAGTGGGGAATCCAGGACTGAGTAGCAGGACTGACGAGGAGTCGGACTGAAGACAGGGACCAAAGTCAGAGCGGGCAGAACTGTAGCGGAGAGGGAAACAGCATCAGGCAAGGGAAAACAGGCACAACAGGAACAAATGGCTAGAAACATGGACTGACTGGGCTGAGATTACGATCTGGCAAGAGTGGAAGTGGCAGGACTGAGTATTTGTAGAGGTCTTGATTATGGAACAGGTTGCAGCTGGTGGGGATCTGCTCTGACTCCAGCACACCTGTTTCTGCCCACACAATCACACAAACACACACAGAGAGAGAGGAAGAGGGAGAGAGCACTGGGGAAGTGGCAGCAGGTCAAGGAGACACCGGGTGAGCACTAGAGTGCGTGGCAGGAGCTGATGTGACACTGAGCTTAGCAGCAGTTAATGAGATCAGGGTTAGTGTTACCTAGGAGGAGGCCTTTGATGAAATATGTTCAGAGCGAGACAGAGAGAGACAGAGGGGGTGAGGGAGAAATAGGATAGGGGAGAGAAGGGGATATACAATGATAGCAATGGGAAAATGAGAGATCGAGACAGGAGAAGGAGAAAGAGTAAGAGAGAAAAGAAAGGAGAAAGAGATAGAGGTCAGGGGAGAATGGAACGAATGGAAGAGTAGAGATAGAGAGGGGTGATGGTGGAGAGAGAGGGAGAGAGTGAGTGATATAGTAAAGGGCAGAAGAGCGTGAGAGAGGAAGTGGAGGAGATACAGAGAAAGAAAGAGAGAGTGAAAGAGAGTGACAGGCGAGAGCAGTAGTGAGGACATTCATGTTTAAACACAGGAGAGGAAAAGTCAGCTTACTAAAAAAAGAGAATGCCAGATAGATAAAGCTGTTTCACACACACCCAGATATACAGACTCACACGCCACACACACACCAACACAGCTTCTAGTGTAGTTTGTTATAATAATGTGTAGTTGAATGATTGGATTGCAGTGTGTTTTATAAACCCGCAAGGGAGTGTTGGAGTATAGTTTCATCTTCATCATCTCCTTAACTCTAATACTTTAATACTAATTACTGCACATAGACGTCACTGAGCTAATGACTGGGAGTTTAATTAAGCCTGTGAGAGGAGAGGAGAGGAGAGGAGAGGAGAGAGAGTGCGAGAGAGAGAGAGAGAGAGAGAGGAGGGATAAGAGAGAGAAAAGGAGGGAAAGACAACACTAGAGAGAGAGTGCTATGCATTTTGTTTTGTAACCTCTTTTGCAAACCTAAACTATTTCACAGCTTTATGTTTGTTGTAGGGATGCACGATATATCGGTGAACATATCGAAATCGATGTCTAGTTTAACGCCCGATGTGAAAAACCGATGTCAAAGCTGACGTGCATACCTACGTATATAACGAAGGTACATGAAGTAATGACGGCACGTAAAATGTTGCGCTATACGTGCAACACAGCATTCCTAAACTAGCCCACAATGTCTGCTGTCTGGGATTGAGCAAGAGTAACAACATTTCAGCGAGACAACTCAAAGGCGAAATCCATTAAAGCCAAGATAATGGAATTCCTTGCCCTTGACAATCAACTGTTCTCTGTCATGGGTGATGTTGGCTTTCGCCGACTGGTCTAGCACCGGTTAACACTACCAAGTGCACTATTTTTCTGATGTCGCCCTACCGGAGTCACATAATAATAGCGTCATTGCTATTAGCTTCACGACATACATACTATGGAATGCCATTTGGGTATTTGCGTGTCAAGAAAGATACAGTAGCACTGTCAAAGCTGTACAAAAAAGTCGGCAAACAAGCAATCACCGGCCACGAACGAAGTGTTTACAATACCGTGTTGGTAATAAAGCATAATTTGTTCGACCAAAACTTCTGGGTAGCTAGCTTTAGTTTGATACCTAGCTAGCACCAATACAACCAGCATGCAAACAATGCTATCCTAGTAAATTATAGTAAAAATTCCCTGTCTTAGGTCAGTTAGGATCACCACTTTACTTTAAGAATGTGAAATGTCAGAATAATAGTAGAGAATTATTTATTTCAGCTTTTATTTCTTTCATCACATTCCCAGTGGGTCAGAAGTTTACATACACTCAATTAGTATTTGGTAGCATTGCCTTTAAATTGTTTAACTTGGGTCAAACGTTTCGGGTAGCCTTCCACAAGCTTCCCACAATAAGTTGGGTGAATTTTGGCCCATTCCTCCTGACAGAACTGGTGTAACTGAGTCAGGTTTGTAGGCCTCCTTGCTCGCACTGCTTTTTCAGTTCTGCCCACAAATGTTCTATGGGATTGAGGTCAGGGCTTTGTGATGGACACTCCAATACCTTGACGTTGTTGTCCTTAAGCCATTTTGCCACAACTTTGGAAGAATGCTTGGGGTCATTGTCCATTTGGAAGACCCATTTGCGACCAAGCTTTAACTTCCTGGCTGATGTCTTGAGATGTGACTTCAATATATACACATAATTTTCCTGCCTCATGATTCCATCTATTTTGTGAAGTGCACCAGTACCTCCTGGAGCAAAGCACCCCCACAACAGAGGACATTTCTCCAAAAAGTACAATCTTTGTCCACATGTGCAGTTGCAAACCGTAGTCTTGCTTTTTTAAGGCGGTTTTGGAGCAGTGGCTTCTTCCTTGCTGAGCGGCCTTTCAGGTTATGTCGATATAGGACTCGTTTTACTGTGGATATGGATACTTTTGTACCTGTTTCCTCCAGCATCTTCACAAGGTCCTTTGCTGTTGTCCTGGGATTGATTTGCACTTTTCGCACCAAAATATATTAATCTCTAGGAGACAGAATGCGTCTCCTTCCTGAGCGGTTTGACGGCTGCGTGGTCCCATGGTGTTTATACTTGCGTATTATTGTTTGTACAGATGAACGTGGTACCTTCAGGCATTTGGAAATTGCTCCCAATGATGAACCAGACTTGTGGAGGTCTACAATTTCTTTTCTGAGGTCTTGGCTGATTTATTTAGATTTTCCCATGATGTCAAGCAAAGAGGCACTGAGTTTGAAGGTAGGCTTTGAAATACATCCACAGGTACACCTCCAATTGATTCAAATGACGTAAATTAACCAATTAGAGGCTTCTAAAGCCATAATTTTCTGGAATTCTCCAAGCTGTTTAAAGGCACAGTCAACTTAGTGTACGTAAACTTCTGACAAACTGGAATTGGTATACAGTAGAATTATAAGTGAAATAATCTGTCTGTAAACAATTGTTGGAAAAATTACTTGTGTCATGCACAAAGTAGATGTCCTAATCGACTTGTCAAAACTATAGTTGTTAACAGAAATTTGTGGAGTGGTTGAAAAACGAGTTTTAACCTCTCTGGGATAGGTGGGACATTAGCGTCCCACCTGGCCAAAATTCTGTGAAAATGCAGAGCGCCAAATTCAAATAAATTACTATAAAATTAAACTTTCATGAAATCACACATGCAATACACCAAATTAAAGCTACACTTGTTGTGAATCCAGCCAACGCGTCAGATTTCAAAAAGGCTGTAAGCAAACGATGTTATTATCTGAGGATAGCACCCCAGCAAACAAGCACAGACAATCATATTTCAACCCTCCAGGCGCGACACAAAATGCAGAAATAAAGATATAATTCATGCCTTACCTTTGACGAGCTTCTTCTGTTGGCACTCCAATATGTCCCATAAACATCACAAATGGTCCTTTTGTTCGATTGATTCCATCGATATATATCCAAAATGTCAATTTATTTGGCGCGTTTGATCCAGAAAAACACTGGTTCCAGCTCGTGCAACATGACTACAACATTTCTCATAAGTTACCTGTAAGCTTTGTCCAAACATTTCAAAGTACTTTCCTAATACAACTTTAGGTATTTTTTAACGTAAATAATCGATAAAATTGAAGACGGGACATACTGTGTTCAATACCGGAGGAAAACAATGTGGAGAGTGCTTTTCAGGTCACGCGCCTCTATCAAAGAGTACACTTCCCTCTACCCTCGTTCTGAACAGTTCTACTTCTTCATTTCTCAAACAAAAAACCTCAACTAATTTCTAAAGACTGTTGACATCCAGTGGAAGCGATAGGAATTGCAAGAAAGTCGCTTAGAAATCTGGATTCCCAATGAAACCCATTGAAAAGAGAGTGAACTCAAAAGAAAATATATGAATGGTTTGTCCTCTGGGTTTCGCCTGCCAAATAAGTTCTGTTATACTCACAGACATGATTCAAACAGTTTTAGAAACGTCAGTGTTTTCTATCCAAATCTACTAATAATATGCACATCTTAGCTTCTGGGCCTGAGTAGCAGTCAGTTTACTTTGGACATGCTTTTCATCCGGACATCAAAATACCGCCGCCTATCAATAAAATAAGTTTTAATGACTCCAACCTAAGTGTATGTAAACTTCCGACTTCAACTGTAAGTCTCCAGCTTCAGTGACTTTCGCAATTTGTTCCAGTCATTGGCAGCAGAGAACTGGAAGGAAAGGTTGCCAAAGGGGGTGTTGGCTTTGGGAATGACCAGTGAAATATACCTGCTGGAGCGTGCTACGGGTGGGTGTTGCTGTGGTGACCAGCGAGCTGAGATAAGGCGGAGCTTTACCTAGCAAAGATTTATAGATGACCTGGAGCCAGTGGGTTTGGCGACGGATATGTAGCGAGGGCCAGCCAACGAGAGCATACAGGTCGCAGTGGTGGGTAGTACATGGTGCTTTAGTGACAAAACGGATGGCACTGTGATAGACTACGTCCAATTTTCTGAGTAGAGTGTTGGAGGAAATTTTGTAAATGACAATCGCCAAAGTCAAGGATCGGTAGGATAGTCAGTTTTACGGGGGTATGTCTGGCAGCATGAGTGAAGGAGGCTTTGTTGCAAAATAGGACGCCGATTCTAGATTACATTTTGGATTGGAGATGCTTAATGTGAGTCTGGAAGGAGAATTTACAGTCTAACCAGACACCTAGGTATTTGTAGTTGTCCACATATTCTAAGTCAGAACCGTCCAGAGTAGTGACACTAGTCAGGAGGGCAGGTGCGAGCAGCGATCGATTGAAAAGCATGCGTTTAGTTTTACTAGCATTTAAGAGCAGTTGGAGGCCACGGAATGAGTGTTGTATGGCACTGAAGCTCGTTTGGAGGTTTGTTAACACAGTGTCCAAAGAAGGGCCAGAAGAAGGGTCAGATAATTCTTGGCCTACAATAACTTTTTTTGCCAATTGGCCTGGACCCTTTATTGTCACCACGAAGCCCTGCCGATCCATCACAACTGGTCTGCCGACGTAATCGTCCGATGTGGTTTCAACAGGCTTTTCCGTTGCGATGTCGCCGAAGACCCATCTGCTCTCCCCGGCCCGCTAGCTTTCTGAACGCCGTGTCTCCTGCTCGCCTAGTGTAGTAGCGACTACTACTCACTTATTGCTGCTCATCGGACCCTTATGATCACTCGGCTACACAGCTGATGCCTGCTGGTCTGTTCATTAACACTGTACGTACTTTTGTTTATCTGTCGGTCCAAGCCTCAAACTGAGGTCCTGTGTGTACCTAACTGACCCTCTCTGCCCATTCATCACCATTTACCCATTGTTGTCTTAGCTCTCCCGACCAACACCTATGATTGCTTTATGCCTATCTCTAATGTCAATATGCTGATTCAGTTAGTTATTATTGTTTTGTTTCAATGTAGACCCCCCGGTCCTGCTCAACATGCCTTAGATAGCTCCACTGTACTCACATCCTACCATACCCTTGTCTGTACATTATGCCCTGAATCTATTCTACCACGCCCAGAAATCAGATTATTTTATTCTCTGTTCCTAACGCACTAGACGACCAGTTCTTATAGCCTTCAGCTGTACCCTTATCCTACTCCTCCTCTGTTCCTCTGGTGATGTAGAGGTTAACTTCTTACCGCACAGATCCCTTTAGCGGGATCATTTTCGTAAACAACCGCTGAATTGCAGAGCGCCAAATTTATAAAAAATACAAAAAATATTTATAATCATGAAATCACAAGTGAAATATACCAAAACACAGCTTAGCTTGTCGTGTCAGATTTTGAAAATATGCTTTACAGCGAAAGTAATCCAAGCGTTTGTGAGTTTATCAATCACTAGACAAAACAGTAAGAACAGCTAGCCTCAAATTAGCTTGGTCACGAAAGTCAGAAAAGCAATAAAATGTATCGCTTACCTTTGATAATCTTCGGATGTTTGCACTCACGAGACTCCCAGTTACACAATAAATGTTATTTTTGTTCGATAAAGATTAGTTTTATAACCAAAAACCGCCATTTGGTTTGCGCCTTATGTTCAGAAAACCACATGCTCGTTCCGGTCCTGAAAGGCAGACGGAAATTCCCCAAAATATCCGTAATGTTCGTAGAAACATGTCAAACGTTTTTTATAATCAATCCTCAGGTTGTTTTTAACATACATAATCGATAATATTTCAACCGGACGGTAACCTATTCAATACTACAGAGAAAGAAAATGTCGAGCTACATCTCTCGCGCGCAGGAACTAATCAAAGGACACCTGACGCTTTTTGAAAAATCTCGCTCATTTTTCAAAATAAAAGCTTGAAACTATGTCTAAAGCCTGGTCACACCCTGAGGAAGCCATTGGGAAAGGAATCTGGTTGATACACCTTTAAATGGAGGAGGGGCGGGCAACGGAACAGGCATTTTTCAAAATAAAAGGCACTTCCGGGTTGGATTTCCTCAGGTTTTCTATCCTAATCTGTCAATTATATGCATATTCTAGCATCTGGACATGAGAAATAGTCTGTTTACCTTGGGAACATTATTTTTCCAAACATAAAAATTCTGCCCCCTAGCTCAAGAAGTTAACCCAGGCCCTGTAGCCCCCAGTTCTACACCTATTCCCCAGGCGTTCTCATTTGTTGACTTCTGTAACCGTAAAAGCCTTGGCTTCATGCATGTTAACATCAGAAGCCTCCTTCTTAAGTTTGTTTTATTCACTGCTTTAGCAATCTTGGCTTAGGAAGGCCACAAAAATTCAGAAATCTCCATCCTCAACTACAACATTTTCCGTCAAGATAGAACTTCCAAAGGGGGCGGAGTTGCAATCTACTCCAGAGATAGCCTGCAGAGTTATGTCTTACTATCCAGGTCTGTGCCCAAACAGTTCTTTTTACTTTTAAGAATCCACCTTTCCAAATAAGTCTCTCACTGTTGCCACTCATTATAGACCCCCCTCAGCCCCCAGCTGTGCCCTGGATACCATATGTGAATTGATTGCCCCCCATCTATCTTCAGAGTTCGTACTGTTAGGTGACCTAAACTGGGATATGCTGAACACCCCGGCCATCCTACAATCTAAGATAGAAGCCCTCAATCTCACACAAATTATCAAGAAACCTACCAGGTACAACCCTAAATCTGTAAACATGGACACCCTCATAGATATCATCCTGATCAACTTGCTCTCCAAATATACCTCTGCTGTCTTCAACCAGGATCTCAGCGATCACTGCCTCATTGCCTGCGTCCACAATGGGTCCGCGGTCAAACGACCACCCCTCACCACTGTCAAACACTCCCTAAAACACTTCAGCGAGCAGGCGTTTCTAATCAACCTGGCCCGGGTATCCTGGAAGGATATTGACCTCATCCTGTCAGTAGAGGATGCCTGGTTGTTCTTTAAAAGTGCTTTCCTCACCATCTTAAAGCCTTATTCTAAAATGGATTAAATAGTTTTTTCCCCTGATCAATCTACACACAATACCCCATAATGAGAAAGCAAAAACAGGAAATATCACATTTACATAAGTATTCAAACCCTTTACTCAGTACTTTGTTGAAGCACCTTTGGCAGCGATTACAGCTTTGAGTCTTCTTGGGTATGATGCTACAAGCTTGGCACACCTATATTTAGGGAGTTTCTCCCATTCCTCTCTACAGATCCTCTCAAGCTCTGTCAGGTTGGATGGGGAGCATCACTACACAATTATTTTCAGGTCATTCCAGAGATGTTCAATCAGGTTCATGTCAGGGATCTGGCTGGCCCACACGAACATTCAGAGACTTGTACCGAAGCCACTCCTGCGTTGTCTTGGCTGTCTGCTTAGGGTTGATGTCCTGTTAGAAGGTGAACCTTCGCCCCCGTCTGAGGACCTGAGCACTCTGTAGCAGGATTTTATCAAGGATCTCTCTGTACTTTGCTCCGTTCATCTTTGCCTCGATCCAGACTAGCCACTGAAAAATATCCCCACAGCATGATGTTGCTACCACCATGCTTCACCGTAGGGATGGTGCCTGGTGTCCTCCAGATGTGAGACTTGGCATTCAGGCCAAAGAGTTCAATCTTGGTTTCATTAGACCAGAGAATCTTGTTTCTCATGGTCTGAGAGTCCGTTAGGCGCCTTTTGGCAAACTCCAAGCAGGCTGTCATGTGCCTTTTACTGAGGAGTGGCTTCCATCTGGCCACTCTACCATAAAGGCCTGATTGGTGGAGTGCTGCAGAGACGGTTGAACTTCTGGAAAGTTCTCCCATCTCCACAGAGGAACTCTAGAGCTCTGTCAGATTGACCATTGGGTTCTTGGTCACCCCCCTGACCAAGGCCCTTCTCCCTTGATTGCTCAGTTTGGCTGGGCGGCCAGCTCTAGTACGAGTCTTGGTGGTTCCAAACTTCTTCCATTTCAGAATGATGGAGGCCACTGTGTTCTTGGGGACCTTCAATGCTGCAGAATTTTTTTGGTACCCTTCCCCAGATCTGTGCCTCCACACAATCCTGTCTCTGAGCTTTACGGACAATTCTTTCGACCTCATGGCTTGGTTTTTGCTCTGACATGCACTGTCAACGGTGGGACCTTATATAGACAGGTATGCCTATCCAAATGAAGTCCAATCAATTGAATTTACCACTGGTTGACTCCAATCAAGTTGTAGAAACATCTCAAGGATGATCAATAGAAACTTGACGCACCTGAGCTCAGTTCTGAGTCACAAAGCAAAGGGTCTGAATAATTATTGTTTTTTATTTGGAAGACATTTGCAAAAAATTCTAACTGTTTTTGGTTTGTCATTCTGGGCTATTGTGTGTAGATTGATGAGAATTTTTTTTTTTAAATACATTTTAGAATAAGGCTGTAACTTAAATAACAAAATGTGTCAAAACTCAAGGGGTCTGAATACTTTCTGAATGCAAACTGCATAAGCTCTTATATGCGTGTGGGCGTTTTGAATTAATCATCACCTCTGAAAGCGCTGTCCATTTTGTTGTTAGGCTTTGAAACAACTTCCACAACGACCATATTTTCCACTCAGTTTTACCCTGTTGAACTTCTTTCTTCAAATTGATCAATCACAGTGAGGTGAGTTTTAAAAGCACGATACTGTTTGTATGATGTGATTGATAGCGTTTTCTTTTTTCTTTTTATAGCATTTCCATTTATGTCGAAGTGGCTTTAGAGGGACAATAGTGCCCTGAGTACCAGGCCATTAGCGACCTAATGGTTGGGTATAACCAACGCATGTCCAGAGTACATGAGAGGAAATTACCGTGACTCACCGGTCATGTGGAATTTTAATGCGGTCATGACTCATGACTGCCGGTAATATGGTCGCTGCAACAGCTCTGCATTGCTCTTCCTTTTTGTATGTCAATTATTTGACTAGGCCACCTGTACTTGACATTGTGGTGTTAACACTAAAATCAAATCAAACTTTATTTGTCACATGCGCTGAATACAACAAGAGTAGACCTTACCGTGAAATGCTTACTTAACCAACAGTGCAGTTAAAGAAAAGTTAAGAAAATATTTACCAAATAAACCAAAGTAAAAAAATAACACAATAACGAGGCTATATACAGGGGTACCGGTACCAAGTCAGTGTGTGGGGGTACAGGTTAGAGGTCATTTGTACATGTAGGTAGGGGTGAAGTGACTATGCATAGATAAGAAACAGCGAGCAGCAGTGTACAAAACAAATGGAGGGGTGGATATACATGGACTGTTTAAAAATGTGAAGATTTTTTACATGTGAATCACATTTTTATTTGGTGTACCCCCGACGACATTGGGAATAGCTGGTGTAATGGAATGTTTTGCCTTGTGTGGTAGGTTTTGTAGGTTTAGACACATATGTAGATGTCATAACCAGCCATAAATTAACACAACATATGTCACAACAGGTCTAAATATGTGTCATGACAGTGTTATGACCATATTATGACAAGTTGTCAGCTGTTATGGCATATTATGACATGGTTATGACCGTTCAAGCAATGTGTAACCCTGCCATACTGTACATCATGGAATGTTTTGTCAAATAGAACACATTTTTAAAACCTCTTATGAATTTGGTTTTGAAGCATAAACTGGAAGTTTGATATTTTTGACAGATACTTTATTTATGTACATTACATGTAACAATGAGTAAACTTTCTCCATGTAAGGTCTCACAGTAAAGATTCAGTAAAGTTTCGAACAGTCTCATAGGAAGCACTTGGCTTTTATACAATCTGTTTATCTGCTTTTCTCCCTGATTTGTTTTCTGTTTGTGGGCCCTTGTCATTTCTTCATGGTTACTGGCATCCCGCCCTCCTTCAGATGGGTTTTCTTCACACCCCATCACTTTTTCCCCAAATATGAGAGCCACTTTCATTTGGGGAAAGAAAGCGCACTATCCATTTCACCAATCTAATTTTCACTCCGTCTCTCCCCATCACACACACACACACCTGCTGTTTCTCACTCCCCAAGGCTGTGGTCCTGCATTCTCCTTCTATATTAGACGATGTTTTGTCTCCCTAGCCTCCCATAATCCATGACTGCAGGAGAAGAGAGGGAGAATGCAGAAAAAAGTTATTCTTCATTAAGTCATTCTGTGTGTCCTTCTGTGTTTATCTCTGGTATATGTATAAGCCTATATGAGTGAGTGTGTATTTGAATGTGCTTTTGTATGTGTGTGCATGTGTGTGTCTAGTTACGTGTGAGTATGCGCAGAAGTGAGTGTGTGTGTGTGTTCGTTTGTGATGATTAAGTTTTAGCATTGAGCTGCCCAGTGGACACTAGAAAACACATACTCCCATTTCTCCTCTTGTTCCATCTGCTCTCCAGACCTTTTTATTATTACTGTAAACTATAAACTTTGTCTCTGTTCAGAGTTTAAGCCATAATGTGTTTGAGAATGTGGTACAGCGCCGTGAAAAAGTATTTGCCCCCTTTCTGATTTTCTCTATTTTTGTTATCAGATCTTCAACCAAAACCTAATATTAGATAATGTGAACCTGAGTTTACAAATAAAATTAGTGTCATTTTTTTGTTTATTTATTTAACAAATTTATGCAACACCCAATTCCCCTGTGAAAAAGTAATTGCCCCCTTACACTCAATAATGGTTTGTGCCACCATTAGCTGCAATGACAGCAACCAAATGCTTCCTGTAGTTGTTGATCAGTCTCTCACATCGCTGTGGGGGAATTTTGGCCCACTCTTGCATTGCAACTGCTTTAACTCAGCATCATTAGTGGGTTTTCAAGCATGAACTGCTCATTTCAAGTGCTGCAACAACATCTCAATTGGGATTAGGTCTGGACTTTGACTAGGCCCTTCCAAAACTTCAAATGTGTTGCTTTTTAACAATTTTCATGTAGACTTGATTGTGTATTTTGGATCATTGTCTTGCTGCATTACGCAGCTGTGCTTCAGTTTCAGCTCACAGACGGATGGCCTGATACAGAGCAAAATAGAAGGAACGTTGAATTAAGGCAAGTCATCCAGGTCCTGAGGCAGCAAAGCATCCTCAAACCATCACACTACCACCACCACCACGCTTGACCGTTGGTCTGAGGTTCTTACTTTGGAATGCAGTGTTTGGTTTTTGCCAGACATAATGGGACCCATCTCATCCAATATTAGTTTTGTATTCAGTATGCAAAACTTGAGAAAATTAGAAGGGGGGCAAATACTTTTTAACAGCACTGTATATCATGGATAATACATTAATCAGAGGTGTAATGCACCCCAAACATCTGAGGGGTACAATATGTAAGGATGGCTGGTAGTTGTAGAACTTAGCATTTTTCTGCAATCTAGAGTCATAATCATTATGCTAATTTCATGTCAAATATATGTGTCACGACTTCCGCCGAAGTCGGTTCCTCTCCTTGTTCGGGCGGCGTTCGGCGTCACCGGTCTTCTAGCCATTGCCGATCCACCTTCCATTTGTTTTGTCTTGTGTTCCCACACCTGGTTTACATTTCCCTCATTACTTGTCGTGTATTTAACCCTCTGTTCCCCCCCATGTCTGTGTGAAATTGTTTGTTGTAAGTGCTTGTGCACATTTTGACTGGTGCGCGACGGGTTTTGTACCCATATTTTGTATTTCTGGATGCCGTTGGTTTTGATAATTAAACTGCTCCGGTTATTACCCAGTTCTGCTCTCCTGCGTCTGACTTCCCTGCCACCAGTTACGCACCCCTTACAGAATTTCACACCCACAATATGGAGTCAGCAGGAGCAGGTGCCCCTGGTATAGGGGTCGAGGAGAGCGTCCAGGAGCTCCACCATCTCGGCGTCGCCATGGACCGCATGGTCCAAACCATGGACCGCTGAGAGAGACAGGGAGTCATCCAGCGCCTCCACCAGCACCACCAGGGTCTCCACTACTCGCCCCCCTCCTTCACTCGGTCCGAGTGGGATTCGTCTTGCCCTTCCCCTGGAGTACGACGGGACGGCTGCACGCTGCCAGGGTTTCCTGTTGCAGCTGGATCTCTACCTGGCAACCGTCCACTCGGCTCCTTCGGGCCATGAGAAGGTGTCCGCCCTCGTCTCATGCCTCTCGGGGAAAGCCCTGGAGTGGGCCAAAGCCTTGTGGGGAGAAGGAGATGCGGCGCTGGACCATTTCGAGGATGAACACCTTTTCCATCTGAGGCAGGGGACGAGGAGCGCCCAGGAGTTCACGATGGACTTTCGGGCCCTGGCCGCCGGCGCGGGATGGAACGACAGGGCCCTGATCAACCACTATCGCTGCAGTTTGCGCGAGGACGTCCGTCGAGAGTTCGCCTGCAGGGACACCACCCTCACCTTCGACCAGCTGGTGGACCTGTCCATTCGGCTGGATATGCTGCTGGCCACCCGCGGACGTCCAGAGCGGGGTCTGTCGGTTCCATCCCCCAGCACCACCGCTCCAATGCCAATGGAGCTGGGAGGTGCTGCGCTCAGGGAGACCAGAGGAGGTTCCGTCTCGTGCACCATCTGTGGCCGCAGAGGTCACACTGCCGTTCGGTGCCGGGTTGGTCCCTCTGGGGGTCGAGGCAGCAGGCAGGGCACTCTGGCGTCACCCCAGGTGAGAAGGCACCATTCTCACCCAGAGCCCTCTGTTGCACACATGTTTTTGTTTGTTACTTTTCCTGAGTTTTCCCAGCATAAGGCGCTCGTCGATTCAGGCGCGGCTGGGAATTTTATAGACAGATCATTTGCCCATAGTTTAGGGATCCCCATCGTCCCAGTGGCTATGCCCTTCCTAGTTCACGCCTTAGACAGTCGACCATTAGGGTCAGGGTTGATTAGGGAGGCCACCACTCCTCTGGGCATGGTGACGCAGGGGGGGGGGTCACAAGGAGAGAATCAGTCTCTTCCTCATTGACTCTCCTGCGTTTCCCGTGGTGCTAGGCCTACCCTGGTTAGCTTGTCATGACCCCACTGTTTCATGGCAACGGAGGGCTCTCACGGGGTGGTCGCGAGAGTGCTCGGGGAGGTGTTTAGGGGTTTCCGTTGGTGCTACTACGGTGGAAAGTTCAGATCAGGTCTCCACCGTGCACATTCCCCCCGAATATGCCGATTTGGCTCTCGCTTTCTCCAAAAAGAAGGCGACTCAATTACCACCCCATCGACGGGGGGATTGTGTGATAAATCTCCTGGTAGACGCCGCACTTCCCAAGAGTCACGTGTATCCCCTGTCACAGGCGGAGACGGCGGCTATGGAAACATGTCTCCGAATCCCTGCGTCAGGGGTACATTCGGTCCTCCACTTCACCCGCCTCCTCGGGTTTCTTTTTTGTGAAGGAGGGAGGTCTGCGCCTGTGTATTGACTATCGAGGCCTCAATCAGATCACTGTGAGGTACAGTTACCCGCTACCTCTGATCGCCACAGCGATTGAGTCAATGCACGGGGCGCGCTTCTTCACCAAACTAGATCTCAGGAGCACGTATAACCTGGTGCGTATCCGGGAGGGAGACGAGTGAAAGACGGCGTTCAGTACTACCTCAGGGCATTATGAGCACCTCGTCATGCCGTACGGGTTGATGAATGCTCCATCAGTCTTCCAAGCCTTTGTAGACAAGATTTTCAGGGACCTGCAGTGTGTAGTGGTGTATATTGATGACATTCTGATATACTCCGCTGCACACGCCGAGCATGTGTTCCTGGTACGCAGGGTGCTTGGTCGATTGTTGGAGCATGGCCTGTACGTCAAGGCTGAGAAATGCCTGTACTTCCAACAGTCCGTCTCCTTCCTAGGATACCGCATTTCCACCTCGGGTGGAGATGGAGAGTGACCGCATTTCAGCTGTGCGTAATTGGCCGACTCCCACCACGGTAAAGGAGGTGCAGCGGTTTCTAGGGTTTGCCAATTACTACCGGAGGTTTATCCAGGGATTTCGCCAGGTAGCGGCTCCCATTACCTCACTGCTGAAGGGGGGACCGGTACGTTTGCAGTGGTCGGCTGAGGCGGACAGGGCTTTTGGTCACCTAAGGGCTCTGTTTACCTCGGCTCCCGTGCTGGCGCATCCGGATCCCTCTTTGGCAATCATAGTGGAGGTGGATGCGTCCGAGGCTGGGATAGGAGCCGTACTCTCTCAGCGCTCGGGTACGCCACCGAAGCTCCGCCCCTGTGCTTTCTTCTCGAGGAAGCTCAGCCCGGCGGAGCGAAACTATGATGTGGGGGACCGGGAGCTGTTGGCTGTCATCAAGGCTTTGAAGGCGTCGAGACATTGGCTTGAGAGGGCTAAACACCCTTTTCTCATCTAGACTGACCACCGCAATCTGGAGTACATCCGGGTGCGGCGAGGAGACTGAACCCTCGTCAGGCAAGGTGGGCCATGTTTTTCACCTGTTTTGTTTTCACCCTTTCTTACAGACCAGGTTCCCAGAACGTGAAGGCAGACGCACTGTCCCGGCTGTAGGACACAGAGGAGCGGCCCATGGATCCCACCCCCATGCTCCTGGCCTCCTGCCTGATGGCGCCGATAGTGTGGTAGCTGGATGCTGACATTGAGCAGGCGTTGCATGCAGAGCCGGCTCCCCACCAGTGTCCCGCTGGGTGTCTGTACGTTCCGTTTGCTGTCCATGATCGGTTGATCTATTGGGCCCACACGTCACCCTACTCTGGTCATCCAGGCATTGGTCGGATGGTGCGCTGTCTGAGTGGGAAGTACTGGTTGCCCACTTTGGCTAAGGACATGAGGGTTTGTTTCCTCCTGCTCGGTGTGCGCCCTGTGTAAGGCTCCTAGGCACCTGCCCAGAAGTAAGCTACACCCCTTACCCGTTCCACAACGACCTTGGTCGCATCTGTCGGTCGATTTCCTCACCGATCTTCCTCCCTCACAGGGTAATACCACGATCCTGGTCGTTGTGGACCGTTTCTCTAAATCCTGCTGTCTCCTCCCTCTGCCCGGTCTCCCTACAGCCCTTCAGACTGCAGAGGCCTTGTTTACACAAGTCTTCCGGCCTGAGGATATAGTGTCTGATCGGGGTCCCCAGTTTACTTCGAGGGTCTGGAGGGCGTTCATGGAACGTTTGGGGGTCTCGATCAGCCTTACCTCGGGTTTTCACCCCGAGAGTAATGGGCAGGTGGAGAGAGTGAACCAGGATGTGGGTAGGTTTCTGAGGTCTTATGGTCAGGACCGGCCGGGGGAGTGGGTGGCGTTCGTGCCCTGGGCCGAGATGGCTCAGAACTCGCTCCGCCATTCCTCCACTAACCTCTCGCCCTTCCAGTGCGTACTGGGGTACCAGCCTTGGCATCAGAGTCAGATCGAGGCCCCTGCGGTGGACGACTGGTTCATGCACGCCGATGAGACATGGGACGCCGCTCATGTTCACCTTCAGCGGGCCGTGCTGCACCAGAAAACCAGCGCAGACCGTCACCGCAGTGAGGCCCCGGTGTTCGCCGGGGGACCGGGTCTGGCTCTCGACCCGAAACCTGCCCCTCCGCCTGCCCTGCCGGAAGCTGGGGCCGCAGTTTGTGGGGCCTCTCCTGAGGAGACTGAACGAGGTTAGTTACAGGTTACAACTTCTCCCCGATTGCCGTATTAACCCCTCGTTCCATGTGTCTCTCCCCAGGCCGGTGGTGGATGGCCCGCTCCAGGAGTCTGAGGTGCGGGAGGTTCCTACGCCCCCTTCAGTACCTCGTGGAGTGGGAGAGGTACGGTCCGGAGGAGAGATGCTGGGTTCCGGTGGAGGACGTGTTGGACCCTTCAATGCTGCGGGAGTTCCACCGTCTCTGTCAGGATCGCCCTGCACCTCGCCCTCCGGGTCGTCCCCGAGGCCGGTGTCGGCGAGCTGCTGGAGCCGCGCGTCAAGGGGGGGGGTACTGTCACGACTTCTGCCGAAGTCGGTTCCTCTCCTTGAAAGCCGCCCGACGTCACCGGTCTTCTAGCCATCGCCGATCCACCTTTCATTTTCTATTTGTCTTGTTATCCCACACACCTGGTTTACATTTCTCTCATTACTTGTTGTGTATTTAACACTCTGTTCCCCCCCATGTCTGTGTGTGAAATTGTTTGTTGGAAGTACTTGTGCACATTTTGACTGGTGCGCGACGGGTTTTGTACCCATATTTTGTATTTCTGGATGCCGTTGGTTTTGATAATTAAACTGCTCCGGTTATTACCCAGTACTGCCCTCCTGCGTCTGACTTCCCTGTCACCAGTTACGCACCCCTTACAATATGTCTATTTTTCTGCATATCTAAGCAAACATCTTGAGCTATCTTTATCCTCCTGACTGCTTATTTTTTAAAGAAACTAAATATTCTTCTCTGCATCTCTGCTAAAATCTGGGTAAAAGATTGAAAGGAATGTGAGTCTTATTTAGTACATTGCTTTTTTTTCTAAAGTCTACCAACCTTCCAGCAGGCATGCCATCTAAGATAGTTAGACAAGCTAGATACTCTAACTTGATCCTTGTAGCTAGTTATGAGGTTGGGAGATTGGGAACCGATCTGTACTAACTAATTCCAACTTCATAAAATTGCTAGGTGGCTAGTAGTATTACAGCGGAACAACATTACAGTTTTTAACAATCACTTTGACACTAATTTCAGAACCTTGTGGTCATTTTTCAAAACTCTAGACTCAAAACGGTCATCACTTGTATCACAGGCTGTCCAATGTTCAAAACATTGCATTGTGCATTCATATCTTTAAAGAAACCTTGCACTTGCAGAATCATTTGTTCAAATAACTAATTTATCATGAAATACCATAGGAACATTCATTTAGATCACCCACACACAAGATACCGATAGTTTCACTGTGTAGTTGTTCGTACAATCATTAAATATTGTAGTACAAAACATGTGATACATGTTTCATTATGCTACTACACGTAAATACATCACTATAAAAGGTCTAGTAGAGAAAATACTACAGACACAGTGGAATCATTGAACAAAATATGAAATTTATTGATGAAATACAATAAAATCACAACAGGTTTCTTTGAATCAAAGCAAAAATAATTAGCTACAAAAAAGAGAACAGTTAAAGGTCAACTGCAGTGTTCCTCGCCTGGCTTACTGTAAAAAGCAAAACAAAAGATTGTTTACTGTACTTCTATATTTCCATCAACCCTGTCTTGTGGATTTGGCCACAGGTTCTCATCCACATCACAATGGATGTTTTCATTAGCCAAACATCTTGGGAAGAATCTTCGGGCATGGCGAATCCAGGCCTGACACTGGTCTGCCGTTATGTCATTGCATGCGTCATCCATGGCCTGGAGAAGGGTGGCTTGTTCGTGAGGGCACCTATCATATACCTTCCACCTCCATGTGGAGAAAAAATCCTCAATCGGGTTAAGGAAAGGAGAGTATGGGGGTAAGTACAGGGTGGTACATTGTGGATGGGCCTGAAACCATGCTTGCACCATTTGAGCATGGTGGAACCTGACATTATCACACAATGACATAGGTTATGCCATCAGCTCTACAGACCTGATTTAGCTCATCAAGGAAGGTTACATTCGAACAGCGAATCATGTGGTTGCCTGCAACTCAATATATAGAGTATATAGAGAAGAGAGCTTTAGATGTTGTTCGACCAAACATTAGAACGGGCAAGATGCGTAATCTAAGATACTTTGACGGTGGTATGATTGTTGATGCCACACATGGTGATTCCAGCATCTCAGAAACAGCTGCCCTCCTGTGATTTTTATGCACTACAGTCTCTAGAGTTTACAGAGAATGGTGCGATAAACAAAACACATTCAGTGAGCGGCAGTTCTGTGGGCAAAACACCTTGTTAATGAGGTCAGAGGAGAATGTCCAGACTTATTCAAGCTAACGGAAAGGCCACAAATGCTCAAATAACAGCTGTTTAAAACAGTGGTGTGCAGAAGGGCATCTCTTAACGTACAACACCATGAATAATTCAGGCTGTTGTGGAGGCAAAAGGGGTTCCTACCCAGTACTAGATAGGTGTACCTAATAAAGTGGCCGGTGAGTGTACAGTAATGTCAAGTCTGGAAAAGTGGTACATGGGACCATACAAACAGTGTCTGATAAAGAATGATGATGAAATACTGCACTTGTGAAGGTGGTAAATTACCTTTTAATGGCGTCAGACCGAGGCTCTGCATCTGTCCTCGTGCTACTAGACCTTAGTGCTGCCTTTGACACCATCAATCACCACATTCTTTTGGAGAGACTGGAAACCCAAATTGGTCTACACGGACAAGTTCTGGCCTGGTTTAGATCTTATCTGTCGGAAAGATATCAGTTTGTCTCTGTGAATGGTTTGTCCTCCGACAAATAAACTGTACATTTCGGTGTTCCTCAAGGTTCCGTTTTAGGACCACTATTGTTTTCACTATATATTTTACCTCTTGGGGATGTTATTTGAAAACATAATGTTAACTTTCACTGCTATGCGGATGACACACAGCTGTACATTTCAATGAAACATGGTGAAGCCCCAAAATTGCCCTCGCTAGAAGCCTGTGTTTCAGACATAAGGAAGTGGATGGCTGCCAACTTTCTACATTTAAACTCGGACAAAACAGAGATGCTTGTTCTAGGTCCCAAGAAACAAAGAGATCTTCTGTTAAATCTGACAATTAATCTTGATGGTTGTAAAGTCGTCTCAAATAAAACTGTGAAGGACCTCGGCGTTACTCTTGACCCTGATCTCTCTTTTGACGAACATATCAAGACTGTTTCAAGGACAGCTTTTTTCCATCTACGTAACATTGCAAAAATCTGAAATTTTCTGTCCAAAAATGATGCAGAAAAATTTATCCATGCATTTGTTACTTCTAGGTTAGATTACTGCAATGCTCTACTTTCCGGCTACCCGGATAAAGCACTAAATAAACTTCAGTTAGTGCTAAATACGGCTGCTAGAATCCTGACTAGAACCAAGAAATTTGATCATATTACTCCAGTGCTAGCTTCCCTACACTGGCTTCCTGTTAAGGCAAGGGCTGATTTCAAGGTTTTACTGTTAACCTATAAAGCGTTACATGGGCTTGCTCCTACCTATCTTTCCGAGTTGGTCCTGCCGTACATACCTACACGTACGCTACGGTCACAAGACGCAGGCCTCCTAATTGTCCCTAGAATTTCTAAGCAAACAGCTGGAGGCAGGGCTTTCTCCTATAGATCTCCATTTTTATGGAACGGTCTGCCTACCCATGTGAGAGACGCAGACTCGGTCTCAACCTTTAACTCTTTACTGAAGACTTATCTCTTCAGTAGGTCATATGATTGAGCGTAGTCTGGCCCAGGAGTGTGAAGGTGAACGGAAAGGCTCTGGAGCAACGAACCGCCCTTGCTGTCTCTGCCTGGCCGGTTCCCCTCTCTCCACTGGGATTCTCTGCCTCTAACCCTATTACAGGGGCTGAGTCACTGGCTTACTGGTGCTCTTTCATGCCGTCCCTAGGAGGGGTGCGTCACTTGAGTGGGTTGAGTTACTGACGTGATCTTCCTGTCTGGGTTGGCGCCCCCCCTTGGTTTGTGCTGTGGTGGAGATCTTTGTGGGCTATACTCGGCCTTGTCTCAGGATTGTAAGTTGGTGGTTGAAGATATCCCTCTAGTGGTGCGGGGGCTGTGCTTTGGCAAAGTGGGTGGGGTTATATCCTTCCTGTTTGGCCCTGTCCGGGGGTATCATCGGATGGGGCCACAGTGTCTCCTGGCCCCTCCTGTCTCAGCCTCCAGTATTTATGCTGCAGTAGTTTGTGTCGGGGGGCTAGGGTCAGTCTGTTATATCTGGAGTATTTCCCCTGTCTTATCCGGTGTACTGTGTGAATTTAAGTATGCTCTCTCTAATTCTCTCTTTCTTTCTTTCTCTCTTTCTTTCTCTCTTTCTCGGACCTGAGCCCTAGGACCATGCCTCAGGACTACCTGGCATGATGACGCCTTGCTGTCCCCAGTCCACCTGGCCGTGCTGCTACTCCAGTTTCAACTGTTTTGCCTGCGGCTATGGAACCCTGACCTGTTCACCGGACGTGCTACCTGTCCCAGACCTGCTGTTTTCAACTCTCTAGAGACAGCAGGAGCGGTAGAGATACTCTCAATGATCGGCTATGAAAAGCCAACTGACACTTACTCCTGAGGTGCTGACTTGCTGCACCCTCGACAACTACTGTGATTATTATTATTTGACCATGCTGGTCATTTATGAACATTTGAACATCTTGGCCATGTTCTGTTATAATCTCCACCCGGCACAGCCAGAAGAGGACTGGCCACCCCTCATAGCCTGGTTCCTCTCTAGGTTTCTTCCTAGGTTTTGGCCTTTCTAGGGAGTTTTTCCTAGCCACCGTGCTTCTACACCTGCATTGCTTGCTGTTTGGGGTTTTAGGCTAGGTTTCTGTACAGCACTTTGAGATATCAGCTGATGTAAGAAGGGCTATATAAATACATTTGATTTGAATTTGATTTGTTTCTTAAGTTACATATGTTAACGTGGGCTATTTTTAGCACTTTTCTGGGATGCTTGATAGTTTTAATTGCTTTACTGGAAAGCTTATCAGAAGCAGATATGCTCATGTTAGTTATGTTAGTGCAGGGTGAGCTGCACACAGTGGACTTCCTACTAGGGCACACTGCCTCAGTGCTAACAGTATAACTCTGGTTCATAGGCACATGATTAATGCATGCAATAGCTGTAGGATCAGCAGAGGCATTCAGGGAAGTTGGAGAGACATGCAATTCGTTACTTAAATTGTGTCTAGCAATGCCCCTGGTATAATGTACATTTACTGAAGTATTTTGACAATTTAGCGACACAATGGTAGGGATTAACTGAGCTGGGCTTGGTTCATTGATAAGTAATTTTCTCAACGCAGTCTTATAATGCTGTGAAAGGCCCAGGAACCCAAATTATTCAGGTGGATACCATCCTCCTTATAAAACTTGTCTTGTTTCCAAAAGGTATTGAAATTGTCAACAAAAGTTACACCCATTGAGCTGCAATTATCACGTAACCAGGTGTGGAGAGAAAGAATCCTGTTAAAGCGTTCAATGCCACGATTCAGAGAGGGCACAGGGCCAGATATGATTCAGAGAGGGCACAGGCCAGATATGATGGGTATTTTATTAGTGTCTAGCAGAGAATCAATCAGCTCTTTAATATCCAGTTTAAAATGTTCAGAGCTGCCCTTCATAATGTCATTAAAATCTATATGGACTACGATAGAACCAATTTGTCCTGGCGTAGAACATTCTGGAGGAGCTTAGTAATGTAATTTACTCAAACTCCGGGGGAGGACATTGTTTTAGCACCAGGAACAGTCACATTTCTTACCATGGAGCTGCCCAAAATCAAGGCTGGTGAGAAGGCTGAGGAAATCCCCTGGCGAACTTCAGGCAACACCGGCCGGCCGGACAATGATAAATGACAAGGCAGAGATTCAAACGCTGTCCAGCCACCGGCATAGAAAAAGTAAACATTCCACTCTGCGTTTTCCCCAGTTTCTTACGTAGGCTGGCGACCTGCTTGATCAAGGAAGTCACTTCAATCCTATAATCCCTGGCAAGCAAACAATTGCCGCATTGGAACTCCGAGTGAACCAGTTTGTCCAGAAACAAAGCGTAGTAGATACCGCTCCTACAGAGCTGGAACTGTTCATTTACTTCTCCAGACAAAGAAGGCTCCATTGCAAAACTTATCTGGGACTAACTTTGTTAGCTTGATGGCTAGTAGCTTAGCAAGCAGCTAGCTGTTAAAAGCAGAAATGCAATGTTTATTAATAACTTTTCAAGTTAAAAACTGTGCACTCTCCACAAACAATAGCATGGTATTATTTCACTGTAATAGCTACTGTAAATGGTACAGTGCAGTTAGATTAACAATAATTTAAGCTTTCTGCCAATATCAGATATGTCTATGTCCTGGGAAGTTTTCTTGTTACTTACAACCTCATGCTAATCGCATTAGCTCAACCGTCCCGTGGATGGGACACCAATCCCGAAGAAGTTTTAACATTGGTACAGTCAGAAACTACTCTCACTTACAGTAACCATATACTTTGCACATGAACCGCCGCCCGCTTTGAGTAAGAAATCATGAATGTATTTACGTGAAATTCCTTGGTCGCCGGGGATCTCTCGTTGGACAGGGCAGCCTTGGAAATGCTTGTAAGGCTCTGATTGTCCAAAATGGTTCCACCAAGTCTTCTACTGGTGTCCTTCTTTGTAGTTGTCCGGTAACCGGTCACTTGTCGTGTAGTCCTGAACAGAACTACAGAGTCTATTTTCCATCCATTCGCTCTTGAAGATAGGCTAGTCAGCCGTATTGATGGTTCCCCAGTGGGGTGATGAGGGTAGCGTAATACGATGGTTTGAGCAGAGTAACCGGATGGTCCTCCTTAAATTAGCTTTTGATGATACTTTACTTAGGACAGCTAATCGGCCATACCAGTGATTGTCCGGGAGGTGAGTTTATCATCTCCACCTCGTGTTGAGATTCAAAGTTCAAACCAATTTAAAACTTCTCTGGGATAGGGGGCGTTATTTTCACGTCCGGATGAAAAGTGTGCCCAAGGTAAACTGCCTACTACTCAGGCCCAGAAGCTAAGCTATGCATATTATTAGTAGATTTGGGTAGAAAACACTCTGAAGTTTCTAAAACTGTTTGAATCATGTCTGTGAGTAGTTTTTGAGGTCACTCTCTTTTCAATGGGTTTCATTGGGAATCCAGATTTCTAAGGGACCTTCTTGCAGTTCCTATCGCTTCCACTGTATGTCAACAGTCTTTAGAAATTGGTTGATGTTTTTCCTTTGTGTAATGAAGAAGTAAGGCTGTTCAGAATGAGGCTCGAGGGAAGTGTACTTTTTGTTAGAGGCGTGTGACCTGAAAGCTAGCTACACTTTGTTTTCCTCCGGTATTAAACACAAATCATCCCGTCTTAAATTTTATCGATTATTTACGTTAAAAAATACCTAAAGTTGTATTACAAAAGTAGTTTGAAATGTTTGGACAAAGCTTACAGGTAACTTATGAGATATTTTGTAGTCACGTTGCGCAAGTTGGAACCGGTGTTCTTCTGGATCAAACGCGCCAAATAAATGGACATTTTGGATATATATCGACGGAATTGTTCATCCCCACTAGTTCTTTTCTTCCCTCCTCTACGGGTGAGAGGGGGTCTGATTTAAGTTATTTATTGCAAACCTTGTCTGACCTATTTGGATTCTCATGGACAGTCATGACAGACTCAATGCATCATCACTCAATGCATCAACCATTGTTTGAGGAGCGTGTAGCCTCTCACTGCGCAACAGGTGATATTACACCCAAACTCTGTATGCCAAGGGCTCTCCAATCCTGTTCCTGCAGCTGCCCAATGATTAATTTGGTAAACCAAGTTAAATCTGTTTGGGAACATTGATTGTATCATGTTTTTACAAATACAAATTCAATATAATCGTAGGCTAATGTCGTGGTAATTTCCTGTATTACTAAATGATGAGAGAGCAAATCACACACAAGTCAAAGTTATATTATAAAGTCCATCTTTAATTATATGAGCTTCACCATAGCCCTTTTGACTCTCAGATCAATTCAGTGTCTATAAATGAATTCTCTGACAAAACAATTCTTAGTATCTTTTGTAGCCAAGATACACCCCTCTCAACTTACATGACGAACCACAGATCTTAGGAACAGTTCACAAAGAACCTTTTACTTGAAAGAGGAGTATCCCATCGCTAGATAGCATTAGCTATAAATTATCGTTCAGTTTGGTCTCCTAAAACAAGATTCTAATCTCGTTCTTGGTACCACTTAGTACGAAAACATTACCTCATCCAATGGCATATATCAATTGTCAATTCTAGATACTCCCATCTCAAATACACCCCCTCCTGGACAAGCTCCTGCCATACTCCTCCCCCCAATGGGAAAAGAAGGGAGTGACTAGCGTACAGACATAGTGGAGCCCTTCTCCCTTTCTGATATTCTGCATATTATGAAAATAAATAAAACATCTTATTTATCTATGTTACCTAACTAATTCTGATTCAGCTACGACACTAACTGTAAGCCGCCCTGCACAATCAATGAACCAACAGTGTCGCCTAGGCCTATATGTTCTCTCCAAGACTCGTGGATAGAAAGTTTGGAGCATAGCATAAGGTAACCAGCCCACCCAGTATGCATTTTTTTATTAATTGTTTATTTAACCTTTATTTAACTAGGCGAGTCAGCTAATAATAATAAAGTCGACACTTAAAGGCGATTACTAGAATTATTTTAATATTGGAGTATAGGAGTATAGACATCTTAAATCTGTTTTTTTATATGTTTTTCTGCCATGCATAATATGCAATAGGCTATGTATTGTATAAAGGCACAATGATAATTTGAATTCAGGTTAGATTTTTGGGGGGGCTCATACATTGCATTCGGAAAGTATTCAGACCTGTTGACTTTTTCCACATTTTGTTACATTATAGCCTTATTCTAAAATTTATTAAATTGTTTTTTCCCCTGATCAATCTACACACAATACCCCATAATGACAAAGCAAAAACAGGAAATATCACAGTTACATAAGTATTCAGACCCTTTACTCAGTACTTTGTTGAAGCACCTTTGGCAGCGATTACAGCTTTGAGTCTTCTTGGGTATGACGCTACAAGCTTGGCACACCTGTATTTAGGGAGTTTCTCCCATTACTCTCTACAGGTCCTCTCAAGCTCTGTCAGGTTGGATGGGGAGCATCACTACACAGTTATTTTCCGGTCATTCCAGAGATGTTCGATCAGGTTCATGTCCGGGCTCTGGCTGGCCCACACCAGGACATTCAGAGACTTGTCCCGAAGCCCCTCCTGCGTTGTCTTGGCTGTCTGCTTAGGGTTGATGTCCTGTTAGAAGGTGAACCTTCACCCCCGTCTGAGGACCTGAGCACTCTGTAGCAGGATTTTATCAAGGATCTCTCTGTACTTTGCTCCGTTCATCTTTTCCTCGATCCTGACTAGTCTGCTACTGAAAAATATGATGATGCATGATGTTGCTACCACCATGCTTCACCGTAGGGATGGTGCCTGGTGTCCTCCAGATGTGACACCTGGCATTCAGGCCAAAGAGTTCAATCTTGGTTTCATTAGACCAGAGAATCTTGTTTCTCATGGTCTGAGAGTCCTTTAGGTGCCTTTTGACAAACTCCAAGCAGGCTGTCATGTGCCTTTTACTGAGGAGTGGCTTCCATCTGGCCACTCTACCATAAAGGCCTGATTGGTGGAGTGCTGCAGAGACGGTTGAACTTCTGGAAAGTTCTCCCATCTCCACAGAGGAACTCTAGAGCACTGTCAGAGTGACCATCGGGTTCTTGGTCACCTCCCTGTCCAAGGCCCTTCTCCCCCGATTGCTCAGTTTGGCTGGGCGGCCAGCTCTAGGTGGTTCCAAACTTCTTCCATTTCAGAATGATGGTTGCCACTGTGTTCTTGGGGGCCTTCAATGCTGCAGATTTTTTTTGGTACCCTTCCCCAGATCTGTGCCTCGACACAATTTTTTCTCGGAGCTCTACGGACAATTCTTTCGACCTCATGGCTTGGTTTTTGCTCTGACATGCACTGTCAACGGTGGGACCTTATATAGACAGGTGTGTGCCTATCCAAATCAAGTCCAATCAATTGAATTTACCACTGGTTGACTCCAATCAAGTTGTAGAAACATCTCAAGGATGATCAATAGAAACAGGATGCACCTGAGCTCAATTTTGAGTCTCAAAGCAAAGGGTCTGAATAATTTCTGCTATTGTGTGTAGATTGATGAGAAAAAATAAAATTTAATCAATTTTAGAATAAGGCTGTAACATATCAAAATGTGGAAAAACTCAAGGGTTCTGAATACTTCCTGAATGCACTGTATATAGGCCTATGCATATGCATAAGCTCTTATATGCGTATGGGCGTTTTGAATTAATCATCACCTCTGAAAGTGCTGTCCATTTTGTTGTTAGGCTTTGAAACAACTTCCACAACGACCATATTTTCCACTCAGTTTTACCCTGTTGAACTTCTTTCTTCAAATTGATCAATCACAGTGAGGTGAGTTTTAAAAGCACAATACTGTTTGTATGATGTGATTGATAGCGTTTTCTTTTTTCTTTTTATAGCATTTTCATTTATGTCAAAGTGGCTTTAGAGGGACAATAGTGCCCTGAGTACCAGGCCATTAGCGACCTAATGGTTGTTAGCGACTTGGGTATATACATTTACACCTATTGTGACATAGATTGCATTATTTTATGGCTGGTTATGACACTTAAATAAATGTGTTTTTGCCCTGCTAAGATGTTTCCTTTTCTTTGAAAGTCCATTGTTGATTTTTTTTCATCATATTTTAAATAACTAGCAGAAAATACACTTTGTGACACTGTCATGAAGCATTATGACCATCCAGTATCACTTTACTAGGACTAAGAAAATACACTTTAACACTTCAAGAAGCATTATGACCATCATAATCATATAAGCCAGATAGGCCTATCACATACATGCCCTTATGTCAGTCATCAGTCAAAAAGAGGGTGTATTGTCCTGCTCCTGCATTCATGCCAATCATCAGCAACAGAGCATTGGGGGCAGGTGCATGTCTGATATCAATGTGTGCGAAATTACAAAGATAATGTAATATGGTCAATTTCAGAAAATTTGATTTAACATAAACATACTGTTGGCAAGTATGCTATGGTGTAATGGAATGTTTTACCTTGCGTGGTAGGTTTTGTGGGTTTGACACTTATGTAGGTGTCATAACCATAAATTAATGCAATATGTCTAAATATGTGTAATGACAGTGTTATGACCATATTATGATAGGTTATGACACGTTATGTCAGCTGTTATGGCATATTATGACATGCTTATGACGGTGTCATAACGTGTTAGGACGCTGGGTGTCAAGTAACGTGTGACCCTGCCATACTGTACATCATGGGATGTTTTGTCAAATAGAACACATTTTTAAACCTCTTATGAATCTGGTTTTGAAGCATAAACTGGGAGTTTGATATTTTTGACGTATATTATAATTATTTGTTTCATATCTGCAAAACAGTTAAAACACTGTCCATTCCACTTTAATTATGTACATTGCATGTAACGATGAGTAAAGTTTCTCCATGTAAGGTCTCACAGTAAAGTTTTAGTCAAGTTTCTAACAGTCTCATGGGGAGCCCTTGGCTTTCTATACAATCTGTTTGTCTGCTTTTCTCCCTGATTCGTTTTCTGTTTGTGGGCCCTTGTCATTTCTTCAGGGTTACTGGCATCACTCCCTCCTTCAGATGGGTTTTCTTCACACCCCATCACTTTTTCCCTAAATATGAGAGCCACTTTCATTTAGGGAAAGAAAGTGCACTATTCATTTCACCAATCTCATTTTCTCTCAGTCCCTCTCTCCCCATCACACAACACAGACACAGACACACACACACACCTGCTGTTTCTCACTCACTAAGGCTGTGGTCCTGCATTCTCCTTCTATATTAGACTATGTTTTGTCTCCCTGACCTCCCATGATCCATGACTGCAGGAGAAGAGAGGGAGAATGCAGAAAAAAAGTTATTCTTCATTAAGTCATTCTGTGTGTGTGTGTGTATCTCTGGTATATGTATAAGCCTATATGAGTGAGTGTGTGCATTTGCTGTGTGTGTGTGTGTGTCTATTTGCTTGTTTGTGAGTGTGAGCAATATGCGTGTGCATGTGTGTATGTTTGTTTGTGTGTGATGATTAAGTTTCAGCATTGAGCTGCCCAGTGGACACTAGAAAACACATACTCCCATTTCTCCTCTTGTTCCATCTGCTCTCCAGACCTTTTTATTATTACTGTAAACTATAAACTTTGTCTCTGTTCAGAGTTTAAGCCATAATGTGTTTGAGAATGTGGTACAGCGCCGTGAAAAAGTATTTGCCCCCTTTCTGATTTTCTCTATTTTTGCATATTTTTGATACTGAATGTATCAAAAATCTTCAACCAAAACCTAATATTAGATAAAGGGAACCAGAGTTTACAAATTACAAAAAAATATACATATTTTATTTATTTAACAAATTTATGAAACACCCAATTCCCCTGTGTGAAAAAGTGATTGCCCCCTTACACTCAATAACTGGTCGTGCCACCATTAGCTGCAATGACAGCAACCAAATGCTTCTTTTAGTTGTTGATCAGTCTCTCATCGCTGTGGAGGAATTTTGGCCCACTCTTGCATGCAGAACTGCTTTAGCTCAGCAACATTTGTGGGTTTTCAAGCATGAACTGCTCATTTCAAGTCCTTCCACAACATCTCAATTGGGATTAGGTCTGGACTTTGACTAGGCCTTTCCCAAACTTAAAATGTGTTGCTTTTTAACCATTTTCATGTAGACTTGATTGTGCTCACAGATGGATGGCCTGACATTCTCCTGTAGAATTTTCTGATACAGAGCAGAATTCATGGTTCCTTCTATTAAGGCAAGTCATCCAGGTCCTGAGGCAGCAAAGCATCCTCAAACCATCACACTACCACCACCATGCTTGATTGTTGGTATGCGGTTCTTACTGTGGAATGCAGTGTTTGGTTTTCGCCAGACATAATGAGACCCATCTCATCCAATATTAGGTTTTGATCTGATAAAATTCAGTATAAAAAATATGCAAAAGTAGAGAAAATTAGAAAGAGGGCAAATAACAGCACTGTTTATCATGGATAATACATAATTATAAGCAGAGGCGTCATGCACCCCCAAAATCTGAGGGGGTACAAAGTATGTGAAGATGGCTGGGGGGTGGTCTGAAGGGGTACTAAGCAAACCTCTGGAGCTCTCTGTATCCCCCTGACTGGTGTTTTTAAGAAATGTAATATGCATCTCTGTTAAAAGATTGAAAGGAATGTGTGTCTTTTCCAGAACGTTTAGTCATTTTTGGCTTTTCTAAAGTCTACCAACCTTGCCAGTAGCCATGCCAGCTAAGATAGTTAGACACGCTAGCTACTCTAACTTGATTGATAGTCTGAAATAACTTTCTTGATAGCTAGGTATGAGATTGGGAACCTATCTGGACTAGCTATAGCCAACTTCATAAATTTGCTAGGTGGCTAGTAGTATTACAGAGAAACAATATTAACAACAATTTTTTATGTTGTATTATTAAACAGGATAAACCCTGTGCCCACTATGGGCATGACACCTCTGATTATAAGGCAAGGTGTTAGGCTGTGACTACATTCATGATACACCATGGCCTTATCACACTCTCCCTTTTATAAAACAGATCAGTCAACGTTTCTCATAAAGAAAGACAATAAGATGTATAGCTGTCTGTCTATGGTAGAGGTTCCTACATAGAAGAGTAGGTGGTACGAACCAAAACCAACACAAACACAAGCACGCACGTACCCACACACTAACTCCTTATCTCTGTGAAGTGGATCTGACACTGACACTGACAGCTTAATACAGGAGGACAAAGAAAGAGGGCTAGCTCAAATAGGATATGGGATAGACTCATAAGTAATATGTGTGTGTGTGTGTGTGTGGGTGTTGAATGGAAGTTATCTGGCCCTGTCTCTCCATTTGTCAGCGTTTGACGGTTGCATTGTGTATTTTTGTGTGTGTGACAGCTGTTGATGTGCTGCTAACCGCTCTCCCCAGTCCAGCATTCTCCCAGACAGTCTCCTGTCTCGGCATAAGAGTGCTCCTCAGCATGGCAAACACACACCCACCCTCTGTTGAATATAGTAGCCTGAATTGACCTCGGGGAGTTTCAGAGTAAGAGAGTCTAGACAGATGTCCCAATTTAACCAGGTAATGGAAACTGCACTGTGGGTTCAAATGTGTCCGCTATATTTTAGGGACAGGAGTGGTTTCGTGTCAATATCCAATTACAATGTCTGCAAGAGAAACAGCTTGACACCTCTGATACAGTGTTGGACACAAACAACACCTGTCCTTAAAATACAGCGTAAACATTCTGAGCGGTTTCCTTCTTCTGCAATTGATTGAATTCATCCTATTCAATTGTTACCATGCACCAGCAACAAAGATAGATCTAATGTGCCTTTTGAATATTGAACTGAGGCAAAAAAGAAAGAAAGAAGGCCAGAAAGCCCCATAGATGGGGGACATATTCCATTAAAAAGCCAATCTCTACAAAGAAAATATCAACTCGGGATTCATATTGAGCCGTGCAGCGACCAGTGAGAGATTGTGCTCTGAAACAGGCTATCAAAACATAATACATAAATCAATAAAAAACAGCCACGGTCAGTAAATATAAACGTCTATAGACCACTGGCACAGATGCCTACTGTCATCATCTGACTTATCTCCCTTACCTTACTAATTTCATCCTCCTTTTGAAGAGTTTGTCCCAGTCTGTGTGTGTCCTAGTGTGTGTCCTATAGATGTGTGTGTGTGTGTGTGTGTGTGTGAGAGGGTAATTTACTTAGAGTGTTGATAGAGCAGGTTACTGCCTGGGGTTAATATCCGACATGCACTCTGCTCCTCTCCAAAGGCTTAATTTCTTAAAGCACATTAGAAACTTTATTGACTGCTACGGCCTTTTAAAACTGTGCGCGGGTGTGTGTGTGTAACTGCACTAGCCTATTAAGACATTACATTTCTGCTGATTAGAGTCAGCCAGGAGTCAGCCATCTCCCCCCAGACAAACCATCATCGTCGTCTTGCTTTCTCCCTCTCCCTGTTTCTTCTGCTCTCACACTCTGCCTCAGAATCTCACTCTCGCTTTCTCTGACTATCACTTCCCTCCCTCCCTATCTCACCTTTAGATACAGATGTAGGATCTTAATTTGTGCCAGTTTGATACAGCACGAAAATAATCCTGCAGCAACAGGAAATGTGAATTATTATGTGGATTATAATTCATGGACATTATTGTATGTGGTTTATACATTTTTCATAAGGGAAAGTCAAGTCTGACATTTCTAAGTGGAAACTACAAAGTTCAGAAGCCTTTTTAAACCTCAAATACACTGCACATTTTAGGAAAGGAAAGTTCTCCTGCAACAGGGTGATCAGATTTATAGCATTTGGGGAAACGACGTCTCTTATTGTGAGAATTCTATTTAATTTGATTGACAGGTGCTAGACTCCTATTAAACATGCTAGATGTACTGACTGAATACTTCCATCCTATGTGGAACATTCTATGTGGTTCTGTCTGATGACATCACAAATGCCAGCTAATTCTTACTGAATTATAGGGTTCTGATACAGAACACTGGGAATTTACTGGGTGAAAATGAACTCCCTCCTCCTTCTGCTGATAATTTAATTCCTGGTAATATGGTCTCTTTAATACCGTCTCAGTCTCCCCACACACACACACATAAGACTTTCGAATGAGGATGAGATTGAACTCCAACAGTTATTAAAAAGTCCTCAACCTCCTCTTCCGACTGCTGGAATAGAATTATAGCAATTTATAGGTACTTATATGCACTTGCATGCACTTTCCAAGTTATTTAACATTTTGAGCACTTTTGATATCTCCGTAGTTAACTTCGTAATGTGCCATCAATGTTAACGGCCTGAGACACACATGACAGGAGAACAGAGTGGAGAGGACAACGTTGTGAAGGATTGATGGGAGGGGGTCGTTATCGAATCGTTAAAGCAAGGAAATGCTTCTCATCACAGATATCAAATTATCTCATGAGGGGGAGATAGAAAGAAAGTGCAGAGAGATAGAGAGAGGAGAGATAGAATAATAGAGGGAGCTAGAGAGTGGACGATAGAGAGGGGGAAGGTGAAGACAGAGACTGAGAGAAAAAGAGAGGAAAGATAGATCGATAGAGAGGGTGGAGAAAGATATATATAGAGATGAGGGATATAAATGGTTGGAACAGACACAGAGAGAATGAGAGAGAGAGAGGGACTGCCGCAATTCACAGGTAGCAGTGCCAACCTTTTTGACAGCAGAGATATTATATATGCATGGATCAACGTCTCCACTGCCCTCCGAAAGAGCTTCTCTCTATAAATCAGATCACTTACACACACACACACACACACACAAAAACTCAGCGGGGGCACAAAGTATGTGAGGATGGTTCTGGGGGTTGTTTTTGAAAGAAAAGCAAATTTTTTGTCTTTTAAAATAACATCAAATTGATCCGAAATACAGTGTAGACATTGTTAATGTTGTAAATGACTATTGTAGCTGGAAACGGCAGATTTTTAATGGAATATCTACATAGGCGTACAGAGGCCCATTATCATCAACCATTACTCCTGTGTTCCAATGGCACGTTGTGTTAGCTAATCCAAGTTTATCATTTTAAAAGGCTAATTGATCATTAAAAAAGTGCTGAAACGCATAGGGTGTAAAAACACTACCGAGTTCCAAACTGCCTCTGGATGCAACATCAGCACAAGAACTGTTCGTTGGGAGTTTCATGAAATGGGTTTCCATGGGCGAGCAATTGCACATAAGCCTAAGATCACCATACACAATGCCAAGTGTAGGCTGAAGGGGTGTAAAGCTCGCCGTCATTGGATTCTGGAGCCATGGAAATGCGTTCTCTCGAGTATTGAATTACGCTCCACCATCTGGCAGTCCGAAGGACGAATCAGGGTTTGGCGGAAGCCAGGAGAACGCTACCTGCCCCAATGCATAGTGCTAACTGTAACATTTGGTGGAGGAGGGATAATGGTATGGGGCTGTTTTTCATGGTTCGGGCTTGGCCCATCAGTTCCAGTGAAGGGAAATCTTAACGCTACAGCATACAATGGCAATCGAAACGATTCTGTGCTTCCAATTTTGAGGCAACAGTTCAGGGAAGGCCCTTTCTTATTTCAGCATGACAATGCCCCCGTGCACAAAACAAGGTCCATACAGAAATGGTTTGTCGAGATCGGTGTGGAAAAACTTGACTGGCCTGCACAGAGCCCTGACCTCAACCCCGTCAAACACCTTTGGGATGAATTGGAACGCCGACTGCGAGCCAGGCCTAATCACCCAACATCAGTGTCCGACTTCACTAATTGTGGCTGAACGGAAGCGAGTCCCCACAGCAATGTTCCAACATCTAGTGGAAAGCCTTCCCAGAAGAGTGGAGGCTATTATAGCAGGGGGGGACCAACTCCATATTAATGCCCATGATTTTGGAATGAGATGTTTGACAAGCAGGTGCCCATATACTTTGGTCATCAAATCAAATCAAATTTATTTATATAGCCCTTCTTACATCAGCTGATATCTCAAAGTGCTGTACAGAAACCCAGCCTAAAACCCCAAACAGCAAGCAATGCAGGTGTAGAAGCACGGTGGCTAGGAAAAACTCCCTAGAAAGGCCAAAAACTAGGAAGAAACCTAGAGAGGAACCAGGCTATGAGGGGTGGCCAGTCCTCTTCTGGCTGTGCCGGGTGGAGATTATAACAGAACATGGCCAAGATGTTCAAATGTTCATAAATGACCAGCATGGTCAAATAATAATAATCACAGTAGTTGTCGAGGGTGCAGCAAGTCAGCACCTCAGGAGTAAATGTCAGTTGGCTTTTCATAGCAGATCATTTAGAGTATCTCTACCGCTCCTGCTCTCTAGAGAGTTGAAAACAGCAGGTCTGGGACAGGTAGCACGTCCGGTGAACAGGTCAGGGTTCCATAGCCGCAGGCAGAACTGTTGAAAATGGAGCAGCAGCACGGCCAGGTGGACTGGGGACAGCAAGGAGTCATCATGCCAGGTAGTCCTGAGGCATGGTCCTAGGGCTCAGGTCCTCCGAGAGAGAGAAAGAAAGAGAGAAAGAGAGAATTAGAGAGAGCATACTTAAATTCACACAGGAGACCGGATAAGACAGGAGAAGTACTCCAGATATAACAGACTGACCCTAGCCCCCCGACACATAAACTACTGCAGCATAAATACTGGAGGCTGAGACAGGAGGGGTCAGGAGACACTGTGGCCCCATCTGATGATACCCCCGGACAGGGCCAAACAGGAAGGATATAACCCCACCCACTTTGCCAAAGCACTAGAGGGATATCTTCAACCACCAACTTACCATCCTGAGACAAGGCCGAGTATAGCCCACAAAGATCTCCGCCACGGCACAACCCAAGGGGGGGCGCCAATCCAGACAGGAAGACCACGTCAGTGACTCAACCCACTCAAGTGACGCACCCCTCCTAGGGACGGCATGAAAGAGCACCAGTAAGCCAGTGACTCAGCCCCTGTAATAGGGTTAGAGGCAGAGAATCCCAGTGGAGTGAGGGGAACCGGCCAGGCAGAGACAGCAAGGGCGGTTCGTTGCTCCAGAGCCTTTCCGTTCACCTTCACACTCCTGGGCCAGACTACACTCAATCATTTGACCCACTGAAGAGATGAGTCTTCAGTAAAGACTTAAAAGTTGAGACCGAGTCTGCGTCTCTCACTTGGGTAGGCAGACCATTCCATAAAAATGGAGCTCTATAGGAGAAAGCCCTGCCTCCAGCTGTTTGCTTAGAAATTCTAGGGACAATTAGGAGGCCTGCGTCTTGTGACCGTAGCGTACGTGTAGGTAGGTTTTACTGCTAACCTACAAAGGATTACATGGGCTTGCTCCTACCTATCTTTCCGAGCCCATGTAATCCTTTGTAGGTTAGCAGTAAAACCTTGAAATCAGCCCTTGCCTTAACAGGAAGCCAGTGTAGGGAGGCTAGCACTGGAGTAATATGATTTTAAAAATTGGTTCAAGTCAGGATTCTAGCAGCCGTATTTAGCACTAACTGAAGTTTATTTAGTGCTTTATCCGGGTAGCCGGAAAGTAGAGCATTGCAGTAGTCTAACCTAGAAGTAACAAAAGCATGTATTAATTTTTCTCTATCATTTTTGGACAGAAAGTTTCTGATTTTTGCAATGTTACGTAGATGGGAAAAAGCTGTTCTTGAAACAGTCTTGATTTGTTCGTCAAAAGAGAGATCAGGGTCCAGAGTAACGCCGAGGTCCTTAACAGTTTTATTTGAGACGACTTTACAACCATCAAGATGAATTGTCAGATTCAATAGAAGATCTCTTTGTTTCTTGGGACCTAGAACAAGCATCTCTGTTTTGTCCGAGTTTAAAAGTAGAAAGTTTGCAGCCATCCACTTCTAGCGAGGGCAATTTTGGGCCTTCACCATGTTTCATAGAAATGTACAGCTGTGTGTCATCCGCAGAGCAGTGAAAGTTAACATTATGTTTTCGAATGACATCCCCAAGACATAAAATATATAGTGAAAACAATAGTGGTCCTAAAACGGAACCTTGAGGAACACCGAAATGTACAATTGGTTTGTCAGAGGACAAACCATTCACAGAGACAAACTGATATCTAGTGTCATGTAGTGTATGTTTCCCTAGAAGACTAAATAAAGTTTTGCTCCCCAGAATAATGTCATAAATTATAGAATGAATGCTTCAAACTAGTTGACATCGGTAAAGTTTTCAGTGTCATCTCTGCTTTCGCGGGAAAATACATTTAGGAACAGGGAAGAAAAATAGGAAAGATTTTCTGTGCCAAATGTCCTAATGACATCAGTTTGACCAGTTGTTAGGAAATAGAAAGCTGTGAAAATGACCCAATATGTTTCAGTTCGGCTTGGAAACATGTGAAAGGTTATAGACCTACAGTCAGTGTCCAGATTTCACTTTTCATTTGAAGAGTAGGCTACCCTTTCCTTGACATGGCATAGGTCTATTTGATGTCCCCATCTTGTCGAATTAGTGTAGCGCCTCATTCATCACACATAGGCACTGCTATCATCCTCTTGTACCACTTCCCCAAATCTTTCATAAACATGACTTTTCTGGCCCTCCCTTCTCTTTATTTTAAACTCTCCATTTTGCAGATTTTCTCTTATTGAATTAAACTCCGACATTTTACTTTTTGCCTCAGTGGAATTGTTCTGCCAATTCACAAAAGCATTTGGCGTGAAGGCTATTTGGCACGTGTAAAGTTAGGCCCTAAAGCTAAGGCTTATGCACTAATGCCAAATTATGAAAGACAAATCTCAATGTAGCCTATATAAATAATCTAAATTGCACGATAATTATTTTTTTCTATATTGTTTTAACCCGACTCATTTCCTACACAGAATAGGTCACCAGTGCAGTTTCAAATTAGTGCAGAAGACGGCTGGAGAAGAGGAGATGCAGCCCATCTAAGTGTTGGTATGAGATGTGGTCTAACTCTTTTGACTTAAACTCAGCATCCGTCCACAATCCTCATGTACCTCCTTCTTCAGTTTAGGTTCCATGTTCCACTCTTCATGTCTGTGCCAACACCGCCACCTAGTGGGAAAAACATCAAAAACAAGCATCAGCCTTTTTTTTTACACTAATTACTCTGCTACTATTATTACTATTGTAACACATTTTGTTTAATGCAGTATGAGCCATGTCAGTTATTTTTTATGCAGTCTATGAGTGTAGCTGCAGCCGACTTTTATTTGTGGCCTATGGCTTTAATATCAGAGTCCAGAATGTTCCCAGAGATCCAAGTTTCAGTCAATACCAGAATATCCAGATTCATCTGCATAGCCCAGATCTTGATGTAATCCAGTTTAGGAAGTAAGCTCCTAATGTTCAGATGCATCAACCCAAGTCCTTTACGATTTTTAAAGTCACATGGAAACTCCAGCTCAAACAAGCTATGTTCAATAGGCGGTTGCAGTGTCTGTCTGATGGTTGATATAGTTGGTATGGCTAAAATATTTCATAGAACTGCACCATTTGGTCTATCCCTATTAGTAAAAGAGGAAAAATAAGAAATTGGAATGACTTTGCCAAGGTTAGCACCATAGGGCCTGAGGCCGCAGCCAATGTCAATATGAGGAACTCTCAGAGTAACCAATGATGGTGCATAACCCAAGCCCTCTACGTGATTTGAAAACCAGGGGGTATTCAGGTTTATGGAATTCACACTTGAACTAAAAGCACTGGGTGAGCAGGCCACAGCGGGTTCCTCTTTTGAGCTAAATATAGCAGATCTAAGAGTGGAGTGAATGGGTACAAAATTACAACTGACAACACCCCTGGCAGTATAGACAACAGTACGACGATAACGCTTAGAGAGGACGGGAGGTATTACCTGAGCAGGGTTTGGTCTGTCTCTGAGTCAATATCTTAACGCAGCCTTGAAATATGAAAAGGGTCCAGGTGCCTAGATGGTTTGGGTGGAGTCCATCGTCCCTGTAAAGCATCTTTTGTTTCCAACAAGTGTTGAAATTGTCAGCAAAAGTTACGCCAACAGAATGGCAGTAGTCTTTAAGCCAGATTTAAAGTGCTAAGAGCCTGCTGAAACTTTTGTGGGCCAGTGACGGCAAGGGACCAGAGATAATTGGATGCTTTTCAGAGCCTTTTAGGTTGCTGATCAGCTCAATAAAATCCTGTTTCAGCCGGACCTACCTGGTCGGTCGGCTGAACCTACCTGGCCTGCCGGAACTACCTACCTAATCTGGTAGGTAGGTCTGGCCAGGTAGGTAGGTCCAGCCGACCAACCTACCTGGCTTGCCGGCCAGCCGGACATACTTACCTGGCCGGCCAGACCTACCTACATGACCGGACCTACCTAGCAACCTGGCCAGTCAGCTGAATCTAGGTCTGGCAAGGTAGGGAGGTCCAGCCGACCTACCTACCTGGCTGGCCGGACCTACCTTACTGGCCAGACCTACCTAACTGGCCCGCCGGTCCCATCTGGCTGGCCAGCCGGACCTACCTACCTGGCCGGCTGGACCTACCTACCTACCAGCCTATATCATGTAATTTGACAACATCAGTGCATTTCTTACAATACTAATCCATATAGTGTAAGAAATTGTATAAGATACTGGTAACTTGTTTTAACCACTTCTCAACATAAGCTATTCTTGGCACAACATGCACCCATCCCCACTACTTTGTCAGACCCACACACACATCCCCTCCCCCATGAATAGGGCCTGTGAAAACAAACGCACATGCAGGATGCCTTTGGATGTGACTAGGACAAAGAACTGTGTGAAAAGCCAATGGAATGTCGACATCAGGCCGAACAGGACTACCCACGACCCAGATCGACCAATCGGAAGGCCAGACGACAAGATCAACCTACTTTGCTTGTTGCCTATATAATCTGTATGTACTGCTTAGAGGGGCTCTCCCGACGATTTCATACAAGTCAGACAGAAGGAGCCGTACTGTACGATTTACTAAGATATTTTTACATATTAATAAAAGGCCTTATTATATAATAATCCACCTCGTCCTATGTCTCCACTTGATCTCCTGTCTCCAATAAACGTTTTACTAACAATAGCCTAAAGTGCAGTCATTTTTCAAGAGGGGTTTCTTTGCCATGATGTCATCAATAGGTTCCCAAATACGAACGGAGCAAGAGACCGCACCAACATCGCCACAAAAGCATCATCCTAAAAATGATGTGAACAGAAAAGGCTTTCACTCTTAACACTTTAGCATTGACAACTTCCCCAATCAACTATTTTATCGGACTCATGATCCCCTCGCGACTTTGCTTGCCCTTCCTTCTCGGCACGCTCTACCTCCGAACTACCGCTGGCGTTGGAAACTATACTGCTCTCCTCAAACTTCCTTTTCTTCTTCATCTCTGCCTCCATAGACCTATCGCTCCCCTTCAAACCCCTACTCTCTTTCTCTCCCACTTTCTTTTTTATCTTCTCCCAATTTATTTTTACCGCTATGCTCCATACTTGCTTCACTTTCTTCTCCATCACGATCTCCTACAATCTCTGACCCAGTCACAGCACAGCGTTGCCGAACTGTCGCCACACCGAGTAAAGTTTGATTGTTTTCTTATTCCCTTTCAGTCGAATTGCAGTGGCACTACTCTGATCAAGCCACCAAAACAAATGACCAGCCCTCTGTGTCAAACTGATTCTCCTGAGAGAGTTCAGGCTTTGGAATCATGACACCTCATTTGCTCTTGGCAGGTAGAATAGCTTACTGTGTCCTGGAGCAAGTCTTTAGGGAAGTAATCTTTTGAGGAAATGTACACTTAAAGAGGGGCTGAAGTTACTAATTTGGCATTGTTGTTTTTTAGCTTGCTCAATAAGAAATGCAGCAGCCATGACGTAAGTCAAACGAGACTTTAATGTGGGTGTCTCTTGTGTGTGTGTTCGCACGTGACAAGGGTTTGTATATTCAGCTCTGCCAAAACAGTTAAGTCATGCACCCTTCTAGATAACATAAAACAGCCTAACCGTGTCTTGAAGTCACCTAGGCTAGCTAGTGCTAGCTAGTGCTAGCTAGCCTAGGTGACTTCAAGACACAGTTAGGCTGCTAGTGCTAGCCAACTTATTTTGCCAATTATCTTCAGCCGGCTGTTGTGCTTAAGTGGCAGAGTTAGACTTGTGATAGCCTATCTCCGGGGCTAGTTAGGGACCGTCAATAAATTACACAATGTAACTAGGACAATATTTACATTAAAGGCACACCTTTTAGTTGTCTCATTAACTGCATTCAGTATTTTTTATATGCGTTTACAATTTATAGTTGGTTTGAGGTTTTTAAGTCATTGGAATTTGGAGCTATTTTAATATTGTCACATGTACATTGTGTAATTTTACTGATGGTCCTTAACTATACCCTAGCCTTAGGGTATTACAATCGGGTCACATGCAGCTGCACTTCGAATTGATGATTACTTGGGTGCTGCCAGCTGTGGGCAGGATTGAAATAAACCCAACCCAAGGAAAATTGTTATGCTACCCTTCATTTTTTTAAATTAAATGTTCTCGAAAATCTCAGTTTTGGACGAGACTGACTTTATGACCAGAATGATCCTACTATTTACACTTTGTAGTCAATTTGGACACTAGAATACATTTTTCTGACTAATATCGATGCCACATAGGCTCACCCTAGTAAAACTGTGTAAAAGTGCTTCTAAACAGTTAAACTGCTCTTAATTTAGTTAGGGTATAATGTCCAGCTCACTGTTTCAAGCAGAAAGCAGGAATCTCAGGCCATAAAAGGGCATGTGTCTCATAGAGATGATGTCATCAGAACAGCCATGCTGGGTCTCCCCTTTCAGTTACACAGAGGGAGGGAGAGCG
This sequence comes from Salvelinus alpinus, assembly GCF_045679555.1. Lineage (NCBI taxonomy): Eukaryota > Metazoa > Chordata > Actinopteri > Salmoniformes > Salmonidae > Salvelinus > Salvelinus alpinus. The sequence continues at coordinate 9,277,269 of NC_092120.1, read as the reverse complement.
AGAGAGCCAGCTAGTGAGCCTGTGTGTTACAGAGGGATACTGGGAGAGGGAGGATAATGTGTGTGTGTGGTCAAGGAAAAGGCAGGGTGTTTAAGAGTGAGAGAGGACAGAAGCAGAAGGTTTGAGAAAGACTAGTTTACTAGAGGCAGAAGTGTGAGCAAGAGGAACAAAGGTTACAGAGAAAAATAGGAATACAGAAAGGGAGAGGGAGAGAGATACAGAAACAAAGTTATAGCAGCTGTTTCAGACCATCAGAGAGCGGACTGAGCCAAAGGGAACAAGAGAGAGTTTCTGAGTCATGGGCAAATCAGGTAACATGAGATTTAATTGTACTTGTGTTTGATTTAATTGTACGTGTGTGTGTGTGTGTGTGTGTGTGTGTGTGTGTGTGTGTGTGTGTGTGTGTGTGTGTGTGTGTGTGTGTGTGTGTGTGTGTGTGTGTGTGTGTGTGTGTGTGTGTGTGTGTGTGTGTGTGTGTGTGTGTGGTGAGCACGTGTATGAGTAATTACAAAGGAGGATTAGGTCTGTTTGTGACAATGGGCTGTTATCATGCAACAGGGAAAAAGGGGTGGATTTTAAAAAGCTGTACATCTTTATTTGACACAGTCTTGTAACGCCTATGCGCTAGGTCAGTTTCTTCCCTTCTGTGGTAAAGATGAAACCACTATTGAGAGTATCAGGAATAGCTGTGCCAGTAGCGGAATTCCCTATTTGCAAGGGGTGTGTGATCGATTGACAGAACATTTTAGGTGTCAGTTTCCAGAACCACATTATCCTCCATTGAAAGTGGTATTTAGTTTAGGAGTAAGCTAAATCTGGGTCAAGGATCCAGCCCCAAGGACTGCAACCGCTGATTCTTCACAAGGCCGTAAGAGACTGTATTTTGCTACATCTGCTAAGTGTGTGTGTGTGTGTGTGTGTGAATCGCCTCATTGTGTGAATGCCAGAGAGAATGGAGCTGTGAGTAGGGCTGTGATTGGCACCAGGCTGGGGAGAGGGGGAGAGAGTGGATGTGTCCCCCATTCATACATACCCTGGTACTGTCTGTCTAGTATTATAGACTCAAGCCTGGGGAACAGCCATATGTATGGGGCTTACTGGAGATTTACTACTGCCTAAGTTACTGTCTGATTATCTTTAACCTACTGTTTTATTGAGTGGTATTAATGATTTGAAAGTTTGATTTGTATATTAGTGAAAACAAGGGAAACAATATACATTTACCTTCAGTTTTTTCATGGCATCTTGTTTTATGTGATTCTCTCACTCTCTCAGCTTCTAAGCAGTTTTCGGAGGAGGTGTTGCGGAGTCATAATGAGTATCGTAGGAAGCACCAGGCACCCCCTCTGAAGCTGAGCAGCAAGCTGAGTAGCGATGCAACTAGGTGGGTCACCCAGACATCGCCCCCCCCAACCCACACACACTTATCTATCTCCTCCACCCACCACCTTTATCAGAGACATGGCCAACCACACCCAAACCATTACTTCTTTCCACTTGACCTACCCCCCCCCCCCCCCCATCTTTTAGCTGTCTTTATCTAACTATTACCACAACTATCTCCACCCTGTAGGTATGCTGAGTCTCTGGCCAGCACACGGATCCTGAAGCACAGTGTTGAGTCCAGTAAGGGGAGCTGTGGCGAGAACCTGGCCTGGGCCTCCTATGACCAACCAGGTACACACACTCTAACCCGATGACTCCTAATGCTATGACCAAACATTGACATAGCCTGCACAAGTTTAGTTATGTAAATGGGGACAGATACATTATTCACTGTGTACGGTGCAGATAGTAACATTAAAGAGCGATCCAGAGTCTCTGTAGGGTTTAGTTAGGTCTAAACTATAGACTATCCTGTCCAGTGGCGGCCCAGGCAGGAACAGCTGGGGTCCATTTCCCTGCTCTGTGTTCGGAGTGTTTCAGCAACAAGACCATGACTCAGAGCACAACTATGTCTGTGCACTGACCTGACAGTCTGCTGTGATTCATATGGAGTCTCCTATGGAGACTATCACTGGGTCAAGCTCAGTTCATCTCTCTCTGGACTGTTCCTCTGAAACTCGGGATCTCAAACCTCTCCATGTTTTTCTGACCCACCTCAAGCTTTGACAGCTTTTATACGGTTAGCACTGTTGCCTTGGACAGCTGCCATCTTGGATAATATTTCCTTGCCGCTGTCATCTCAGCTGGAACTCTGGGGGGTTTGGCCCGAGTTTCTGTTAAACAATAGTGACAAAGACAACAAACAAGTATAATGTTATGTGATAACCTGTAACCTTTGTCCTCTGTGTATAGGGAAGGATGTGGCCGACCGCTGGTATGACGAGGTCAAACAATACAACTTCAACCGCCCCGGCTTCTCCTCTGGCACAGGTGAGACACACGCATGCACACAGACACACACACTCTGACTTGTGTAGTGCTGCATGCCACAGTGTTGTGTTCACCCAGGCTGGGTTCAGTGTTGGACTGTGTGGTCTTTGTTCTATAAATGTGACATTATCATTCTGTGACTAGACCTGTGACTCTGCTCACAAACATACATGGAACACTGCTTCCTGTGGAAAATAACAGTTCTTTATAGCATTCCCAGTCTTTTCTGTCATTCCTGTTCTCTTCCTGAAGCCTCCTGCTCAGTGTGACCGACCCTGCAGCGTCAGGATGACTCCTATCAACGAATGTGCTGCTGACAAATAAAGGAGGAGAGGAAAGACAGAGGGGGAGAGATGGGAGTGTGCAATAGAGGGAAAAGAGTGTATATGTAGGGGACGATAGAGGGTGGGAGGAGATGAACATAGGGTTCTGTAACTGTATATATTTAGAGGAGCAGTGCTGCAGACGGCTTCCTTCAGTGAATGTGTTTAGCTTGTCTCTCTCTCTCTCTAACCAGGTCATTTCACAGCAATGGTGTGGAAGGGCAGTAAGAAGCTGGGTGTGGGGAAGGCCAGTGTGCCAGATGGCTCGTCATTTGTGGTAGCCAGGTACTTTCCAGCAGGGAACATCACCAACCAGGGACACTTTGACAACAACGTCCTGCCGCCCAAGGACTGAGGAACATATACTGACCAATCACCCCCATCCAAAGGACATTTGCACTTTGACTTGTGACCTTGACTTTTTTTTATATATATATATGACAAAACCACTGTGACTAACAAATGCATGAACAAAAATAGGCACACCATTGACCAAACCCAGACCATGCCAGCTGTGCCTTCTGGAGGTGTACCAGCCACCCAACTGGGTTTCGACCTACTCATGCCATCTTTAGTGGGGGTAGAGATTTTACACATAGTAAAATCATTTCTGGTAAAAAAATAAATAATTGTTCCAGTCAAAAGTTTGGACACACCTACTCATTCAAGGGTTTTTCTTTATTTTACTATTTTCTACATTGTAGAATAATAGTGAAGACTTCACAACTATGAAATAACACATATGGAATCATGTAGTAACCAAAAAAGTGATAATTAAACAACTCAATGTATATTTTAGATTCTTCAAAGTAGCCACCCTTTGCCTTGATGACGCCTTTGCACTCTTGGTATTCTCTCAACCAGCTTCACCTGGAATGCTTTTCCAACAGTCTTGAAGGAGTTCTCACATATGCTGAGCACTTGTTGGCTGCTTTTCCTTCACTCTGCGGTTGAACTCATCCCAAACCATCTCAATTGTGTTGAGGTCGGGTGATTGGAGGCCAGGTCATCTGATGCAGCACTCATCACTCTCCGTCTTGCTCAAATAGCCCTTACACAGCCTGGAGGTGTGTTGAGTCATTGTCCTGTGGGGGAAAAAATGATTGGATGGTGTTTCGCTGCAGAATGCTGTGGTAGCCATGCTGGTTAAGTGTGCTTTGAATTCTAAATAAATCACTGACAGTGTCACCAGCAAAGCACCATCACACCTCCTCCAAGCTTCACGGTGGGAACTACACATGCAGAGATCATCCGTTCACCTATTCTGCATCTCACAAAGACACGGCGGTTGGAACCAAAAATCTAAAATTTGGATTCATCAGACCAAAGGACAGATTTCCACCAGTCTCATGTCCATTGCTCATGTTTCTTGGCCCAAGCAAGTCTCTTCTTATTATTGTTGTCCTTTAGTAGTGGTTTCTTTGCAGCAATTCGACCATGAAGGCCTGATCCAGGCTGTCACGTTCGTCGTAACATTTAAGTGAGGAGGACCAAGGCGCAGCGTGATAACAATACATTCTTCTTTAATGAAGACGAAAACGAAACGAACACTATACAAACTAATCAAAACAACAAACGTGAAGCTATACAAACAATAAGTGCAGAGACTGGCAACTTACACATAGACAATCACCCACAACCTACCTAATGACTATGGCTGCCTAAATATGGCTCCCAATCAGAGACAACAAATGACAGCTGTCTCTAATTGAGAACCAATCCAGGCAACCATAGACTTACATAAACACCTACAATGAACACAACCCCATGAACTCTACAAACACCCCCTAGACAATACAAACACCCTAGACGAGACAAAAACATCCCCCATGTCACACCCTGACCTAACTAAAATAATAAAGAAAACAAAGATAACTAAGGCCAGGGCGTGACACAGGCAGTCTCCTCTGAAGTTGATGTTGAGATGTGTCTGTTACTTGAGCTCTGTGAAGCATTTATTTGGGCTGCAGCAGAGGTAACTCTGGGTCTTCCTTTCCTGTGGCAGTTCTCATGAGAGCCAGTTTCATCATAGCCCTTGATGGATTTTGCGACTGCACTTGAAGAAACTTTCAAAGCAAAGTTCTTGAAATATTTCTGATTGACTGACCTTCATGTCTTAAAGTAATGATGGACTTTTTCTCTTCGCTTATTTGAGCTGTTCTTGCCATAATATGGACTTGGTCTTTTACCAAATAGGGCTATCTTCTGTATACCACCCCTACCTTGTCATAATACAACTGATTGGCTCAAATGCATTAAGAAGGAAAGAAATTCCACAAATGAACTTTTAACAAGGCACACCTGTTAATTGAAATGCATTCCAGGTGACTACCTCATGAAGCTGTTTGAGAGAATGCCAAGAGTGTGCAAAGCTGTCATCAAGGCAAAGAGAATCTCAAATGTAAAATATATTTTGATTTGTATAACACTATTTTGGTTACTACATGATTCCATATGTTATTTCATAGTTTTGATGTCTTCACTATTATTCTACAATGTAGAAAATAGTAAAAATAAAGAAAAACACTGGAATGAGTAGGTGTGTCCAAACTTTTCAATGATACTGTATGTATGTGTTTTACTCATTGTGAGCATGATTTAAACGGACCTGTTTTCTGAACTGAACACTTGTTTGACTATGTTTTGTATTCTGTTTAATGAAATAAAAGCGACTGTCTGTAAAATGCCCCATTTTCACTATACATGCAGGACATGACATGTGCAGTATAAGGGAGGTTAACAGTATCGCCCACTAGTGTGGTTATAACACACTGTTTATTAGCAGGTAAGGAGAATGCAACATAGCAGCGATACAGATGTGACTGTGGCGTTTATGCTTTGGGGGGGGTCCATCCTTTCACATGGTCAGCTCCTGTGGGAGAGAAGAAAGGGAGAGAATTACTTGGGGTTGGATGTGTGAAGAACATATATTGTTAAGCTTTTTTTCAAGACCTGTTGAAAAAGGACTGTTGCAATCAGTAGGTCATAACAGCAAATGTAGGCCCAACGTGGACAGTGTGTTACAACAGATTCCTTCGTTCATAAATCCCTTACCATGATAGCGTTAACGATGTCATTGGTGTTGTGTCTGAGGGCGCGGACAGCTTTAGAACGGGACACGTTAGCCTGGGCCATCACCAGCTCTATATCCCTCTGCTCCAAACCTCCCTCGTCCACCTGACAGACAGAGGTCAAAGTCAGTTGCACTATGGAACACTTCTGAACATGAAAAAAAAGGCTACAGTTCATAACTGTAGCATTGGGGCGGCAAGTAGCCTAGTGGTTAGAGCTTTGGACTAGTAACCGGAAGGTTGCAAGATCGAATCCCCGAGCTGACAAGTCTGTCGTTCTGCCCCTGAACAAGGCAGTTAACCTGCTGTTTTTAGGCCGTCATTGAAAATAATGTGTTCTTAACTGACTTGCCTAGTAAAATAAAGGTCAAATAAAAAAAATGCCATCAGGCTAACTACAGTAAAGTACCTAAGTAACAATACTTAAAAATACTACTTAAGTTGTTTTTTGGGGTATCTGTACGTGACTTGAACTATTTATATTTTTGACAACTTTTACTTCACTACATTCCTAAAGAAAATGATGTACTTTTTACTCCATACATTTTCCTTGAGACCCAAAAGTACTCGTTACATTTTGAATGCTTAGCAGGACAGGAAAATTGTCTAATTCACATACTTATCAAGAAAACATCACGGTCATCACTACTGCCTCTGATCTGGGGCACTCACTAAACACGTGCTTTGTTTGTAAATTATGTCTGAGTGTTGGAGGGTGCCCCTGGCAAGCATGCCGTGTGGTATGCTTAATATAACTAATTTGAAAGGATTTATACTTAAGTATATTTGAGCAATTACATTTACTTTAGTATATTTAAAAACCAAATACAGGATTTTCCTGTGTGACTCACTTTTACTTGAGTCATTTTCTATTAAGGTATCTTTATTTTTACTCAAGTATGACAGTTGGGTACTTTTTCCACCACTGCAGTAGAGAGGACTGAAATGTAACAACACTAGATAGAATTGTTTCATATTAAGATCTAAAAGAACTACCGTACATGAAAGAGTAAGAATAGGGTAAAGATTGGTGTTTTTCCTTGACATAATGAGTGAGCATGCATTTCCATACCTCCTCCTCCTCGCTCTCCTCCTTGATGGTGAGGCTGGGTGGTGCAGGGGGCACTAGTGGGGAGGCCTCCACCGGGACCTTAAACTTCTCTGCCGCTGCCTTGTGCACCTGTTGAGACAGGTCCTCTATCTAGGAAGGAAATAGGAAGAGAGAGGTCACCTTGGCCTCTGAACACAATGTAGATGAGAGAAAAGAGAGAGAGGGTGATAAAGAGATAGGGGTTAGAGAGGGCGAGAGAGAGAGTGAGAGAAGGTTAGGATGTCACCTTGGCCTCTCCAAACACGATGTAGATGTCCGACGCGGGGCTCTTGAAGACGTCAGGTCTGCTGATGACAAACAAGATGCTCTTCGACTTCCTTATAGTGATCCTGGTCACACCGTGGACCGGCCGCAAGCCCAGCTTACCCATGGCCTAAACACACACACACACTTGTTACACCATGACGTGGCCAAACACACAGAATACACACACATTTGCTCTGTGTTTGATTAGCTGAGTCTGCCCAATGGAGCAGCTGTGTTCACATCTCGCCTTGCGGGCCTTCTTCTCACTGCGGCTCTGCTTAGGTCTGTTAATCCCCTCATCAGCAGGAGAGATGGGCTGAGAGAGAGAAGGAGGACAACCAAATCAATTCAACACATCAAACCCGAAAACACCCATTCAGAAAATACAGGCCCCACAACACGCATCCTTCTTACGCCTCTACCTAAAGGTAATGACATCAATATGTTATTACATAACACACAGTGAAAGCAAGGTTTCCACCCTTGGAGGTGAGGGGACTTCTCGAGTGTTCTCTGCACACACACGGTAGATTCACCTGGGGTTCTGAGGATCTCAGTGGCACCACCTCTGGTTCTTCCAACTCTGGCACTGATCCCTCACTCTCCGACTCATTGCAGGAGCCCACTGTGGAACACACACACTGTTACTCTCAGAGGACTGCATCACATCCTCATTGCTATGGTAACTAATGACTGAGATATAGATGATGAGGATATGGTGTAGCTCGTTAGCACTCTGGTAATGGGACAGTCCATCATAAAGCTCTATGGCTAACCTAATTAGAGGTCGACCGATTAATCGTAATGGCCGATTAATTAGGGCCGATTTCAAGTTTTCATAACAATCGGAAATCGCTAATTTTGGACGGCGATTTTGCCGATTTAAAAATAATAAAAAAGAAACACTTTTTTTTACACCTTTATTTAACTAGGCAAGTCAGTTAAGAACACATTCTTATTTTCAATGACGGCCTAGGAACGGTGGGTTAACTGCCTTGTTCAGGGGCAGAACGACAGATCTTGTCAGCTCAGGGATTCAATCTTGCAACCTTACGGTTAACTAGTCCAACGCTCTAACCACCTGCCTCACGAGGAGCCCGCCTGTTACGCGAATGCAGTAAGAAGCCAAGGTAAGTTGCTAGCTAGCATTAAACTTATCTTATAAAAAACAATCAATCAATCAATCATAATCACTAGTTATAACTACACATGGTTGATGATATTACTAGTTTATCTAGCGTGTCCTGCGTTGCATATAATCGATGCAGTGCGCATTCGCGAAAAAGGACTGTCGTTGCTCCAACGTGTACCTAACCATAAACATCAATGCCTTTCTTAAAATCCATACACAGAAGTATATATTTTTAAACCTGCATATTTAGCTAAAAGAAATCCAGGTTAGCAGGCAATATTAACCAGGTGAAATTGTGTCACTTCTCTTCGTTCATTGCACGCAGAGTTAGGGTATATGCAACAGTTTGGGCCGCCTGGCTCATTGCGAACTAATTTGCCAGAATTTTACGTAATTATGACATAACATTGAAGGTTGTGCAATGTAGCAAGAATATTTAGACTGATGGATGCCACCCGTTAGATAAAATACGGAACGGTTCCGTATTTCACTGAAAGAATAAATGTTTTGTTTTCGAGATGATAGTTTCCGGATTCGACCATATTAATGACCGTCAGGTCGACGACATCCGATCCTCGTTTGCTAAGTCAAACGACACCGCTGGTTCTGCTCACACTGCCCTACCCTGTGCTTTGACCTCTTTCTCCCCTCTCTCTCCAGATGAAATCTCGCGTCTTGTGACGGCCGGCCGCCCAACAACCTGCCCGCTTGACCCTATCCCCTCCTCTCTTCTCCAGACCATTTCCGGAGACCTTCTCCCTTACCTCACCTCGCTCATCAACTCATCCTTGACCGCTGGCTACGTCCCTTCCGTCTTCAAGAGAGCGAGAGTTGCACCCCTTCTGAAAAAACCTACACTCGATCCCTCCGATGTCAACAACTACAGACCAGTATCCCTTCTTTCTTTTCTCTCCAAAACTCTTGAACGTGCCGTCCTTGGCCAGCTCTCCTGCTATCTCTCTCAGAATGACCTTCTTGATCCAAATCAGTCAGGTTTCAAGACTAGTCATTCAACTGAGACTGCTCTTCTCTGTGTCACGGAGGCGCTCCGCACTGCTAAAGCTAACTCTCTCTCCTCTGCTCTCATCCTTCTAGACCTATCGGCTGCCTTTGATACTGTGAACCATCAGATCCTCCTCTCCACCCTCTCCGAGCTGGGCATCTCCGGCGCGGCCCACGCTTGGATTGCGTCCTACCTGACAGGTCGCTCCTACCAGGTGGCGTGGCGAGAATCTGTCTCCGCACCACGTGCTCTCACCACTGGTGTCCCCCAGGGCTCTGTTCTAGGCCCTCTCCTATTCTCGCTATACACCAAGTCACTTGGCTCTGTCATATCCTCACATGGTCTCTCCTATCATTGCTATGCAGACGACACACAATTAATCTTCTCCTTTCCCCCCTCTGATAACCAGGTGGTGAATCGCATCTCTGCATGTCTGGCAGACATATCAGTGTGGATGACGGATCACCACCTCAAGCTTAACCTCGGCAAGACGGAGCTGCTCTTCCTCCCGGGGAAGGACTGCCCGTTCCATGATCTCGCCATCACGGTTGACAACTCCATTGTGTCCTCCTCCCAGAGTGCTAAGAACCTTGGCGTGATCCTGGACAACACCCTGTCGTTCTCAACTAACATCAAGGCGGTGACCCGTTCCTGTAGGTTCATGCTCTACAACATTCGCAGAGTACGACCCTGCCTCACGCAGGAAGCGGCGCAGGTCCTAATCCAGGCACTTGTCATCTCCCGTCTGGATTACTGCAACTCGCTGTTGGCTGGGCTCCCTGCCTGTGCCATTAAACCCCTACAACTCATCCAGAACGCCGCAGCCCGTCTGGTGTTCAACTTTCCCAAGTTCTCTCACGTCACCCCGCTCCTCCGCTCTCTCCACTGGCTTCCAGTTGAAGCTCGCATCCGCTACAAGACCATGGTGCTTGCCTACGGAGCTGTGAGGGGAACGGCACCTCCGTACCTTCAGGCTCTGATCAGGCCCTACACCCAAACAAGGGCACTGCGTTCATCCACCTCTGGCCTGCTCGCCTCCCTACCTCTGAGGAAGTACAGTTCCCGCTCAGCCCAGTCAAAACTGTTCGCTGCTCTGGCACCCCAATGGTGGAACAAACTCCCTCACGACGCCAGGTCAGCGGAGTCAATCACCACCTTCCGGAGACACCTGAAACCCCACCTCTTTAAGGAATACCTAGGATAGGATAAAGTAATCCTTCTAACCCCCCCCCCTTAAAAGAGTTAGATGCACTATTGTAAAGTGGTTGTTCCACTGGATATCATAAGGTGAATGCACCAATTTGTAAGTCGCTCTGGATAAGAGCGTCTGCTAAATGACTTAAATGTAATGTAAATGTAAATGACCTAAGGCTCGTATTTCTGTGTGTTATTGTGTTATAATTAAGTCTATGATTTGATAGAGCAGTCTGACTGAGCGATGGTGGGCACCAGCAGGCTCGTAAGCATTCATTCAAACAGCACTTTTGTGCGTTTTGCCAGCAGCTCTGCTGTTTATGAATTCAATCCTATCAACTCCCGAGATTAGGCTGGTGTAACCGATGTGAAATGGCCAACTAGTTAGCGGGGTGCGCGCTAATAGCGTTTCAAACGTCACTCGCTCTGAGACTTGGAGTAGTTGTTCCCCTTGCTCTGCATGGGTAACGCTGCTTCGAGGGTGGCTGTTGTCGATGTGTTCCTGGTACGAGCCCAGGTAGCGGCGAGGAGAGGGATGGAAGCTATACTGTTACACTGGCAATACTAAAGTGCCTATAAGAACATCCAATAGTCAAAGGTATATGAAATACAAATCTTATCGAGAGAAATAGTCCTATAATTCCTATAATAACTACAATCTAAAACTTCTTACCTGGGAATATTGAAGACTCATGTTAAAAGGAACCACCAACTTTCATATGTTCTCATGTTCTGAGCAAGGAACTTAAACGTTAGCTTTCTTACATGGTACATATTGCACTTTTACTTTCTTCTCCAACACTTTGTTTTTGCGTTATTTTAACCAAATTGAACATGTTTCATTATTTATTTGAGGCCAAATTGTCTTGTTCCTGACCTTATTTCCTTTGTTTAGTCTTTGTTTAGTTGGTCAGGACGTGAGCTGGGTGGGCATTCTATGTTTTGTGTTTCTATGTTGGGTTTGTTGTTTGACCTAATATGGTTCTCAATCAGAGGCAGGTGTTTTTCATTGTCTCTGATTGGGAACCATATTAAGGTAGCCTGTTTTCACTGTTTGTTTGTGGGTGATTGTTCCTGTTCGTGTGTTCATCTGTTCTGTGTTCCCATGTTCAGGACTGTAGCGTTTTCGGTTCCTTCTGTCAGTTTGTTGTTTTTGTTCGTTGTTTAAGTATTTCCCATTAAATATGGATTGTCATCACGCTGCATTTTGGTCCTCCTCTCTTTCACCCGAAGACAGCCGTTACACAAATTGATTTTATTGATGTATTATATTAAGTTAAAATAAGTGTTCATTCAGTATTGTTGTAATTGTCATTATTACAAATAAATAAATAAAAATCGTCCGATTAATCGGTATCGGCTTTTTTGGCCCTCCAATATTCGGTATCGGTATCGGCATTGAAAAATCATAATCGGTCAACCTCTAAACCTAATCACCGATCTTGGAGGAGAAATAGATCACCTCATTAAATAGTAATGGCATTTCATCTCTATGCTATGGAACATGCATGTTATGACGCACAATTACATTCTGTACTACTGTGTTTCAATGCATGTAGCATTGTTCATTATGCTGCAGTGCTACCACTCATACAGTACACATAAATCCCCATCCATGATTCTATGTACGTATCATCTACCGGGAGGTCAGTTCTAGCTAGATTGACCCAGTGGTTTCAGGTTGACTGACGGTTGCCCTAAAATAACCTCTATTGAAAGATGTGCAATAACAATATTCCTCCTGGATAAAATGATCCTCTCTCTGAGTATTTCTCCTCCATTATTCAGTAGCTGCAGCAGTGTTCTGTGGTCGACGGGGTATTATTGAGAAGCCATCCTAGAATCTGAAGTATGTCCTTCATCAGGACCATAGCAGGACCACTAGACATATTCAGAGCCATCTGTGTGTGTGAGGAAGGTCATAGGTGGAGTCACTTCTCAGAATCGCTTTCTCAAGGAACCAGAGAGAAACAGACAGAGAGAGAGAGATATGGGTTTGCAGAGTACGTACAGTTGTATTTGAAGGACAGTTCCAGCTCCTGTGAATCCTTGTGGCTGATTGGACAGTCTATCTGTCTCTCAGTTGGTTGGCGGGAGCAGTGAAGCAGTATCTCTTGCTGATTGGAGGAGCCAGACTCTTTATGAGAAGCGTTTCCCACAATCCCGCTGGGCTGAGTCATGTGACGTCGTAGAGGAACAACAGTGTCATCGTCATCACTGTCTGTGTCCATCCCATCTGCAACAAAAGTTCACACAGGTTGGACTGATTCATGATTCACTGATTCTTGATTACTAAAAAGAGAAAATCAAATCACCCCACACCCATATCTTTCCTGAGTGTAACTCACCTCTGTCCTGTGGGCTTTGTGACTGAACTGGCTTGATCTGTCTGTTGGGCACAGTGAGGAGGTTTGGCTGGGGCTGGGCCTGGCAGCGGATGTCTAGGACAGGCACTGTGGTTGGAGCCTCCAGCCGTGGCAGAGACTCCTGGGTGGGCTGGGTAAGACTGGGGGTCGAGGGCAGGGCTGATGTGGGTGGAGATGAGAATGAGTAGGGGGTAGGGGACATACGGACACTTTCAGTGGGTATAGGGGGATACTTAGGAAGGGCGGTAGGGGTAGTAGAAAGGGTTGCGGAGGCTGCCTGAAGATTAGTTGATTGAGCCTGGGTGTCTAGGAGTGGGGTGACAGGCTGGACTGTGGTGAGGAGAGGCTGGGACTCCTGTATGGGGGTGGGGAGGTCCTCATCTGGCGGCACCGTGAAGGTACTGGGGGGAGGAGAGGAGGAGAGAGGAGAGGGGGAGAGAGGGGGAGGAGAGGAGGAGGGAAGAGGTGGAGGAGAAGAAGATATATTCTGTTCTGTAGAGGAGGCTTGGCCACTCCCCACATTGTTATCGTTGATGTCCTTCCTGCTTTCTGTCTGGCAGCCAGGCAGCGGCCTGTTGTCAAGCATTTCCTGGTGCACTTCCATGTTCACTTCCTGGTTGACTAGGAGAGCGGGAGCGATAGGGCAGAGGTTGGTAGGACTAGGGGGAGTCGGGGATCTGGAGACGTTTCTGTTTTCCCCTCTCCTCTCGGACTCTGCCTCAGGTTTGCCCTTCACAGGTGTCCTCTGTCTGGTATCTGCAGAAGATTTTTGTCCCCTCATGTTCTTATTCTTTTGCTTCCCTGGTGGGGAGATGTCTTCTAGGGTCTTGGCAGTGAGAGCTGGTTCCTGTGGGTGATCAGTAGACCCAGAGCCTGACGGAGATTGTCTGCGCAGCTGACTGGGTCTGTCTCTGCTCTGCTTCCCTCTCCTCCCTGGCTGAGGAGGAGTGATGGCTTTCTCTGTGCTCAGCTCTCCCTCGGGTGTCTGACGCTGTGCAGGTTCTGGAACACTCTCTGTTGGAGAGAATCTTTCCTCTGCTCTCTCCTCCACATCTCTTTCCCCTGAGATACAAACACTGCTCTCCTGTCCTTCTAAGGCCCCACTCGTCTTTGGTTGGTCAATGTGCCTGTCAGTCTTCTGACAGCCACCACCCTCTTTTTGGCTCACCGTCTGTGGCTCTGTCTCCTCTGGCTGAGGCTGGGAACAGAGTTTTTTCACACTTTCTACCGTGTCTTTGCTCACTGATAGGGAAGATTCTTGGAAAACTTGCACCTTCTCTACTGTGTCTTTGCTCACTGATGGGGAAGTTTCTTGGGAAACTTGTACCTTCTCTACTGTGTCGTTGCTCACTGATGGGGAAATTTCTTGGGAAACTTGGAACTCATCTACGGTGTCTTTGCCCACTGATGGGGAAGTTTCTTGGGACACTTGGACCTTCTCTACTGTGTCTTTGCCCAATGATGGGGAAATTTCCTGGGAAACTTGAACCTTCTCTACTGTGTATTTGCCCACTGATGGGGAAGTTTCTTGGGAAACTTGGACTTTCTCTACTGTGTCTTTGCCCACTGACAGGGAAGATTCTTTGGAGACTTGGACCTTCTCTACTGTGTCTTTGCTCACTGATGGGGAAGTTTCTTGGAATACTTGGACCTTCTCTACTGTGTCTTTGCTCACTGATGGCGAAGTTTCTTGAGAAACTTGGACCTTCTCTACTGTGTCTTTGCCCAATGATGGGGAAATTTCCTGGGAAACTTGAACCTTCTCTACTGTGTATTTGCCCACTGATGGGGAAGTTTCTTGGGAAACTTGGACTTTCTCTACTGTGTCTTTGCCCACTGACAGGGAAGATTCTTTGGAGACTTGGACCTTCTCTACTGTGTCTTTGCTCACTGATGGGGAAGTTTCTTGGAATACTTGGACCTTCTCTACTGTGTCTTTGCTCACTGATGGGGAAGTCTCTTGGGAAACTTGGACCTTCTCTACTGTGTCTTTGCTCATTGATGGGGAAGTTTCTTGGGAAACTTGGACCTTCTCTACTGTGTCTTTGCTCATTGATAGGGAAGTTTCTTGAAAAACTTGGACCTTCTCGACTGTTTCTTTGCTCACTGATGGCGAAGTTTCTTGAGAAACTTGGACCTTCTCTACTGTGTCTTTGCCCACTGATGGGGACGTTTCTTGGGAGACTTGGACCTTCTCTACTGTGTCTTTGCTCACTGATGGGGAAGTTTCTTGGAATAATTTAACCTTCTCTACTGTGTCTTTGCCCACTGATGGGGAAGTTTCTTGGGAAACTTGGATTTTCTCTACTGGGTCTTTGCCCACTGATAGGGACGATTCTTGGAATACTTCGACCTTCTCTACTGTGTCTTTGCCCACGGGTGGGGAAGTTTCTTGTGAAACTTGGACCTTCTCTACCGTGTCTTTGCCCACTGATAGGGACGTTTCTTGGAAGACTTGGACATTCTCTACTATGTCTTTGCTCATTGATGGGGACATTTCTTGGGAAACTTGGAACTTCTCTTCTGTGTCTTTGCTCATTGATGGGGAAGTTTCGTGAAAAACTTGGACCTTCTCTACTGTGTCTTTGCCCACTGATAGGAAAACATTTTGGGAAACTTGGATCTTCTTTACTGTGTCTTTGCCCACTGATAAGGAAGATTCTTGGGAGACTTGGACCTTCTCTACTGTGTCTTTGCCCACTGATGGGGACGTTTCTTGGGAGACTTGGACCTTCTCTACTGTGTCTTTGCTCACTGATGGGGGAAATTCTTTGAAAACTTGGACCTTCTCTACTGTGTCTTTGCCTACTGATAGGAAAATTTCTTGGAAAACTTGGACCTTCTCTACTGTGACTTTACCCACTGATGGGGACATTTCTTGGTAGACTTGGACCTTCTCTACTGTGACTTTACCCACTGATGGGGAAATTTCTTGGGAGACTTGGACATTCTCTACTATGTCTTTGCTCGTTGATGGGTAAATTTCTTGGGGAACTTGGAACTTCTCTTCTGTGTCTTTGCTCATTGATGGGGAAGTTTCGTGAAAAACTTGGACCTTCTCTACTGTGTCTTTGCCCACTGATAGGAAAACATTTTGGGAAACTTGGACTTTCTCTACTGTGTCATTGCCCACTGATAAGGAAGATTCTTGGGAGACTTGGACCTTCTCTACTGTGTCTTTGCTCACTGATGGGGGAAATTCTTTGGAAACTTGGACCTTCTCTACTGTGTCTTTGCCCACTGATGGGGAAATTTCTTGGGAGACTTGGGTATTCTCTACTGTGTCTTTCCTCAGTGATCGGGAAGTTTCTTGGGACAGTCTGCCTGACTTGGAGTTGCTTGGTCTGATTTTATGGCTGAAGGATCCAAATGCCCCACCCAGCAGAGACAGAGCAGGGTCTGCCTGTTTGACTGCTGGGTTAATATCTGTGTTACTGTTGGGTCTGGAAATGGCTGCCTCTACTGAACCAGGGCTCTGGTCTGGGACAGTCTGTGGTTTACCTTCTGGTGGTGAGACACGCCCAGGGCTTTCCATGGACAAGGAAGGCTGTCTTATGTCTGATTGGTGTGTTGAGCTGTCAGTTGATGTTGTAGGCCTATCAGAGGCTGCAGCAGCCTGTGATCTCACCTCTGTGAGTGGTATGTTTGAGAGAGACGCCCTCAGACTCACACTCTGGCTCTGGTGTCTCACCTCCTCTGACAGGGCATTCAGAGTCACACAGGTTGGCATTCCAGAGGATAGGAACACTGAGTCAATGTTGTTGTTTTCCTGCTCCTCCTTGTTTTCCGGGTGACTCTGCAGGTTGCTGACATCATCCTCTGGGAATTGGGAGCTCCCGTCCTCTCCTCCCCCTGCCTCTGATATCTCCTCGATGGACCTCCAGCTGGACAGGTTGGACTCTGGCACTCCCTCTCCCACAAGCTCGACATCTGCCATCTTGTCTGGCCGACCACACAGGCTGTTGTTGTCTTCTTCGTCCCCCATTATATCACCCACCTCATCCTCGTCTGTGCCGACATTGGACAGCCCGGAGAGTGTCTGTCCAATCTTCTGTCCAATTGTCTGTCCAATCGTATGTCCCTCCACCTCATACAGTAATAGGCTCTGTGCCTTCAACCCACAGCCCTGCCCCAGAGAGGCCCCGGCCCCTGCCCCAGAGAGGCCCCGGCCCCAGGCCCCGGCCCCTGCTCCTAACCCCCTCCTATCAGCCCTCCAGCCCCCATCCCCCCTCCCCCCCCCTGCATCTGTCTCTGAGTTCTCCCTCTTGGGAGAGACAGCCAGGGGTGTGTGAGGGGAGCCCAGGGCCCCAGGGCCCCCGTCCTCAGTGCTCAGGGTGTTCTCCCTCAGGTTCTCCTGGGCGGGGTCACATGGGCAGATGTCAGGGGTCAGGGACAGGTTGTCAGCCAGGTCAGGTGAGCTCTCAGGGCAGGAGGAGACAGGGATGTTGCTGGGGTTAGGCTCTTTTGGGTACGAGAGCAGAGGGACCCCCTTGTTCAGGTCGTTGGTGGCAGTGGTCCCTTCAAGGACCTGATGGGAGTCCACACCTTCAGCGCTGCTGTTCTCATTCTTCTTGTCCAGTTCCAGTACTGACACCAGAAGCGGTTTGGACCGGACTGAAGCTGCTGCCACCCCAAACACACGTGGGAGCGGCTTACGGGGCTCAGAGGTCTTCTGTTTAGGCCGGGGTGTGTCTGACTTAGAGGGGCGTGGCTTAATGAGTAGTTTGAACGAGTCTCTGTCTGTCTGCTCTGTGTGGTCCTCGTCTGAAGTCTCTGTGCTCTGTTCATTATTCTCTCTCGCCGCACCGATCTGTTTGTCCTTCCCTCTCTCCCAACCGCTCTGTTTGTCCTTCCTTCTATCTCCACTGCTCTGTTTGTCCTTCCCTCTCTCCCCACCGCTCTGTTTGTCCTTTCCTCTCTCCCAACCGCTCTGTTTGTCTTTCTCTCTCTCCCCACTGCTCTGTTTGTCCTTCCCTCTCTCCCCACTGCTCTGTTTGTCCTTCCCTCTCTCTCCACCGCTCTGTTTGTCCTTCCCTCTCTCCCCACCGCTCTGTTTGTCTTTCTCTCTCTCCCAACCGCTCTGTTTGTCCTTCCCTCTCTCCCCACTGCTCTGTTTGTCCTTCCCTCTCTCCCCACTGCTCTGTTTGTCCTTCCCTCTCTCTCCACCGCTCTGTTTGTCCTTCCCTCTCTCCCCACCGCTCTGTTTGTCTTTCTCTCTCTCCCCACCGCTCTGTTTGTCTTTCTCTCTCTCCCCACCGCTCTGTTTGTCTTTCTCTCTCTTTGCACTGCTCCTTTTGTCCTCCTCTCTCACCGTACCAGCCTGTACTTCCTCTGCAACTGCTTTGACTCGCCCTGCTCCTGTTGCCAGGGTCACATGGATGTTATGGGATGGCCTAGTTGCCAGGGTGACAGGATTGCTGTGGGACGCTGTCTCCGCGATTGTAGCAGCAGGGTTAGTGTTTGGAGTAGCAGCAGGGTTAGTGTTAGGAGTAGCAGCAGGCTTAGTGTTAGGAGTAACAGCAGGGTTAGTGTTAGGAGTAGCAGCAGGGTTAGTGTTTGGAGTAGCAGCAGGGTTAGTGTTAGGAGTAGCAGCAGGGTTAGCGTTAGGAGTAGCAGCAGGGTTAGTGTTAGGAGTAGCAGCAGGCTTAGTGTTAGGAGTAACAGCAGGGTTAGTGTTAGGAGTAGCAGCAGGGTTAGTGTTTGGAGTAGCAGCAGGGTTAGTGTTAGGAGTAGCAGCAGGGTTAGTGTTTGGAGTAGCAGCAGGGTTAGTGTTAGGAGTAGTAGCAGGGTTTGGGGTAGAGCGTGTACCTGGGGTAGTTTTGGGGGTTGAGGCTGTAGCAGGGTTAGTGTTAGTGGTACAGGCCGTAGCAGATTTAGCGTTAGGGGCAGGAGAACTGTTAGTGTTAGGGGTAGAGACCGTAGCAGGGTTCATTTCAGGTGTACATACAGTAGCAGGGTTAGTTTTGGAAGTGGAGGAAGTAGCAGAGTTATTTTGTGGGGTTGAGGCTGTAGCAGGGTTGGTGTTAGTGGTACAGACAGTAGCAGATTTAGCATTAGGGGCAGGAGCACGGTTAGTGTTGGGGTTAGAGAGAGATGCAGGCTTGGTTTTAGGGGTTGACACGGTAGCAGGAGTAGTCTTTGGGCTAGTGAAGGCAGGGTAAGGGGTTGTAGAAAGTTTAGGGGTAAGGGTAGAGACATAAGGGCTCTCCTGAGAAGGAGCGGGGACAGGAGGGTCAGAGGACTCTGAGGAGATCTCCATTTCACTCCCACTACTGCTGTTGGAGGACTCGGGGTGGGCTGATTCCGCAGGTTGGGCAGGTGCAAGTGCAGGTTGTGGTGGTCTGGGTCCTGGAGGATCCTCAGGCCGGGGCTCTTTGTCACCTGGGGGATTGATTAGGCTAGGTCTGCTCTGGGACTGGGACAGTTCAGTGCTGTGGGCCTTTGGTCTGGTTTCAGGCTGAGGTTTGGCTTGGTGTGGTTCTGTGGGTGATCCTGTGGGTGGTCCTGTGGGTGGTCCTGTGGGAGGTTCAGCATGTCTCTCTGTGCTGTACAGCCGCTCATCCTCTTCGCCATTATAAGAGGCGGAGTCTAGTGAGTCGTCCGTGTCGTCATGGAAACAGAAGGACTCATCCAGCCCTTCGTTGATGGAAGTTTCTGACAGTGAATGAAGGAAGGAGGCCGAGTTGTCCTCTTCAGCTGGGTCATTTACAGCCTTACCCTCACCCTCCTCCTCCTCTTCCTCATCCTCAACGTCCTCACCCTCTTCTTCATCCACCTCTTCCTCTTTCACTATTTCTACTTTAGCCTCCTCTATCTCTACCTTAGCTTCCACTTCTTCCTCATCATCTTCATCATCATCCTCCACGTCCCCCTCCTCCTCTCCGGCCGCATACGCATCCACATCGTTCCCTTCGTTCCTGTCGTTTCCCTCTCCTCCCTCATTCCCCTCCTCTGTGGGGAAGAGAGTGATCTCCATGGAGTCTGCCTGGAAGAGGAGACTGGTGTGGAGGGGGAAGTTAAGCAGAGAGGCTGGGATCATACTCCCCTCTTCCTCCTCCTCCTCCATCTCTCCATCATCACTGTAGGAGCCTGGAAACAGCAGGAAGGTACCCATCTCTCCGTAAGGGCTGGAGTTATCCCCGTCTGACACATCTGGAGAGCAGGTGTCCATGGTAAGGTTGGAGGAGGCAGGGTTGACGCTGGAGGTGTGAGGGCTTAGGTTCCCCATGTCTGGGGCAAAGGGGAAGGAGATGGAGGTCAGCCGTGGGGAGTCTGCTCCATCATCATCTGGGTTGGTAATGGGAGGGTAAAGCTCCTCAGACACACAGGCCTGCAGCTCCAGCTCCAGGCCTCTTTGCAGCAGGGGACTTGAGTACTGCTGTCCCCCAGCCAGAGCATCCTCTGCTGGGCAGAGCGAGCCCTCCGACTCCCCTCCATCTTCCTGGGAGTCGGTGCTTCTGCCGCTGCTGCTCCTCAATGGGGAAGTGTCCTCTGTCACCCAGCGAGGGCGACAGCTACCCCTTGAGACTGTCGCTTCCTCACTCCTCCTCTCCCTTACCTCCCCTCTCAGCACCTCCTCCTCCTCCAGGATCACAGTCTCTGCTAGACCCTTATAGAGGCAGAACCGCCACTCTGCTGCTCCTCCTCCCTTCTCCTCTGCCCTCTCCCCTACTGCTCCCCTATCCTC
Organism: Salvelinus alpinus; assembly: GCF_045679555.1. Lineage (NCBI taxonomy): Eukaryota > Metazoa > Chordata > Actinopteri > Salmoniformes > Salmonidae > Salvelinus > Salvelinus alpinus. Next base: position 9,256,760 of record NC_092120.1, on the reverse strand, counting down.
CCCCACTTCGTCTCCGATTTCAGACAGCGAGCTGACAAAGCATGCAGGTGCCTCCTGCACCTCCTCTGCCAGGAGAAGGTTGGGGGAGGTGCAGGGGGAGGTGGAAGAGGTCCAGCTGCCCCCCTCCGCCGTGACGTAGGAGCCAGAGGGGGAAGTGAGGGGGGAGCACAGGTCCTCACTGTCTGAGGGGGAGTTTGGTGAGAGGGGAGAGGCTGGGGAGCCGGGGTAAGAGCGGTGTTTGAGGTGTAAGGGGCGAGCAGCCATCTTGATGGGGGTGGAGGGGGCGGTGTAGTACAGGTCAGGATCCAGGGACGAGGGAACACCCACTCTCAGAGGGTTCACGGCATAGGCCGGCTCAGTGAAGGATAGGATAGCAGGGGGATAGGCTGGCTCGGACAGGGAGGGCATGGCATACATGGCACATACAAAAGGCATTTCACCATAGGGAGACAGCCCTGCCTCCAAAGGGCTTAAGCTTCCCGTCACACTAACATCCACTGTGACTGGCTCTGAGGGGGGAGGGGAGGCAGGGATGAGGGGGGTTAGGAGAGGGGTGAGGAGTGGGCTAATGGGCAGGACAGGGATTCTCTCCTGCTCTTGCTCCATCTTTGGGGTCAGAGGTGAATTGTCTCTCTCCTGCCCTGTGTCCAGTTGGGCCTTTTCTCCAGCCTCGGCCTGGGGCTCTAAGGGAGGCTTAGGGACCTCCAAGACTGGGCCTCCAGGCAGGGGTATCGCCTGGCTGCTCTGCCCGCATGGGCACTTCCCTGTCAGGGTCTTCTTGGTCTTGAGCAGGGCCTCCTGGCCCATCACCACCCGTGTGTCCATGTTCTCTGGTTCCTTGTAGTCGCTCTCCACCTCTGAGCCCATCAGAACCTGGAGAACATAATGAGAACGTTGGGAAAACATAAAGAGAAGAGTAGACCATTGGTAAACATACACACACATACACACACCTTGATTCTCTCCATCTTCACGGGTCCGCTGCGGCGTCCACAGGGTCCGTGACCTCCAAACGTACCGCTAAGTCGGACCGTGTTACTGTGGCGACGGTCTGAACCTTCAGGCTGGGGTCGCGGGGTCGCGGAGGAGCTAGGTGTGGCCCGAACCAGCCGTGGCCCAAACGGAGAGGTGCATGATGGGAGCAGCTTCTGAGGGGTGCTGGGGGAGGGACTAGAGCCGCTGTCACTAGGGGTCGAGCCACTGTCACTAGGGGTGGAACCAGTGGAGGCATGTCTGGTCATGTCTGAAAGAGGAGCGAAAAAGAAGAAACTGTTTCTGTAATGTTATATCCATGAGGTCAGAATCACTAGCTGCTTCATGACGTGGCAACAGTAACTGTAATGGAGAAAAGGCAACTGGAATTTCAGTTTACCTCCTGAATGTATTAAAAATGATACAATTAAAACACAAAATATCTGTAATGGATGTTGTAGTCTCTTTGACTTTGTTGAATAGAAACAGTCCTTTCAGCTCTCTCTTTGAAGCTTGCTCTCCCCCCATTACCGTTACACACACAGCCATACCTAGCGGGTCGAGAATTTCACCTAAATGTCAGAGAATACAGGTGACTGAAAAGACCATGCTCACAGCAGGGTACACATCAAGTGGCATCGACATATCAAAATATAAGGTCCCTACTGTCGTCACTTACAACCATCAACTACGGCTGGGTGAATGGAGCCCATTTACTGGTAGTGAGTTCTGAATGAATTAAATGTGTGCTCCCTCCATTTACATGGCTCACTGCCCAGGGTAGTTCTTTACTCAGGCACTTTTCCTTCCACAGTAGTGACCCTGACCCCCAAGGGAATGGAACACACCCCTGAGTTTGCTGAAGTCTGCATATCTGGCTGTAGTACCTGCTGCTAGGGCAGTTGAGCCCGCACTGTGCACGAGTGTGTGTAAGCTTGTGCATGTAGGGGGTTTTCCCCTCTCCTCTACCCCTCCTCTCATCTTTCCTGTACCCATCTAACAATTCTTTGTGAGGCATTGGAAAACCTCCCTGGTCTTTGAGGTTGAATCTGTGTTTGAAATGCACTGCTCGACTGAGGGACCTTACAGATAATTGTATGTGTGGGGTACAGAGATGAGGTAGTCTTTCAAAAATCACAAAGTGAGTCCATGCAACTTATGTGACTTGTTAAGCAAATTTGATTTGATTTGAAATGTTTTGTCCTAAACATGTTTAGGCATGCGATAACAAAGGGGTTGAATACTTATTGACTCAAGACATTTCAGCTTTTAATTTTTGATTAATTTGTAAACATTTATAAAAACATAATCTACTTTGACATTATGGGGTGTTGGAGAAAGAGAGAGAAAAGACAAGAGAGAATGAAAGGAATTGAATAAAGAAGAATTCAGATTGATTGATGGGTAACATCGAGAACATGCTGGTCTTGTGTGATATTCATCCCTGATCCTGAAGGGGCGCTACATGCAGGGTGTCTGTTGCCCTCTTCCGTTGCTTGATGCTTGATAGTACTACAGCTAGCACAGTTCGATAACTTCACTAGCTACTTCATGTACAACTTGAAAATACCATGCTAACACTGCTCTCAGTGCTTAGTGGTAAAATTATGGCCAACACGGTAGCTAGCTTATGCTACTCCTTCTCTTAATTGAAATGAGGCTATTGTTGCTAGCTCTCGTCTTTCTCGTTGCACTTTTGCTCTCTCTCCTCCTCATCTTTCTCTCTTTTGCTCTCTCTCTCTCTTGCGCTACCTCTCTCTCTCTCTCTCTCTCTCTAATCAGACACTCAGATTAGCCTAAGGCTAAATGGAGCCATTATTAGATTACCGCCTTTCCCTCGACACACACACACTCCACTCCAGTGACTACGCCATCGTCTCCATAACCTTCAACAGGAACGAAGGATCATTTTGAGAGAAAATGACAGAATGGAGGAGAGTAACTAGGGCAAGAGTGCGAGTGGAGGAGGGAGTCTGGATCAGTCAGAGAGAAAGAGAAAGCGAGAGAGGGGTCGACAAAGGGGGTATTTTCCATTCTATTATGATCAGCTCTGCTGCTCCTTACTGATGTTACAGTTCTGCAGGATTTAAATCAAAACAACACACTAGACTCCTTATGTGATTTCCATGAAATACCCTGAGTCCTGTCATGTACTGTGAGTGCACAGGCCAAGGTTATTATAGTAAACAAAACAAAAACAAAAACTAATCATGAAAAAAACTATTTAGTAACTGAAATAAAATAATTAACAAATATGTTTTAAAAACTAAAACTATCTTTGACTCCTAAACTAACTAAAATAAAATAAAAACCATTGTGAATTCTCTTCAGTTTTAGTTTATCTTCTAAACTTAGGGCATGTAGTACTAAAGTTAAAAAAATATTGGACAGGTGTAAAAATCGGCAAGAGAGTTTATTTTTTGCACCCGTCTCGGCACCATTCCTTTTAAATCCAAGTCACATTGAGATTGACTTTATAATTTAAACCTAACCTTACCTATGACCTGACCCTTCAACTAATGCATTTACCAAAGATTATCTATATACTGACAAGAGACGGGACTCAATGCTCTAACAATGGGAATAAATGTCAGAAAAGGCAGAAGGCAGGCAGGAGGAGGTGGGAGCAGGCTGGAACATTCTAGCCAATAAGAGAGCAGATTTGCATGTGAACAATGGGCACATCTCCGATATAACATAAAAAATATATATATAATAATTCAAATTGGAGACTTATATTTCCCTCACTAACTTTAAACATCAGCTATCTGAGCAGCTAACCGATCGCTGCAGCTGTACATAGCCCATCTGTAAACAGCACACCCAATCTACCTACCTCATCCCCATATTGTTTTTATTTACTTTTCTGCTCTTTTGCACACCAGTATGTCTACTTGCACATCACCATCTGCTCATCTATCACCCCGGTGTTAGTTTGTTAAATTGTAATTACTTCGCTACTATGGCCTTCCTTATGCCATTTGCACACACTGTATATAGACTTTCTTTTTTTCTATTGTGTTATTGACTGTATGCTTGTTTATTCCATGTTTAACTCTGTGTTGTTGTTTGTGTCGAACTGTGTCACGGCTGTTGCTGGAAGAAGACCAAGGTGCAGCGTGGTGGGCGTACATTTTCCTTTTTATTTCAAAATGTTCGCCAACAAAACAACAAACGAAAAACAACCGTGAAGCTTACAGGGCATTAGTGCCACAAACAAAGTTAACTACCCACCCCCGAAAGGAGGGAAAAAGGGCTACCTAAGTATGGTTCCCAATCAGAGACAACGATAGACAGCTGTCCCTGATTGAGAACCATACCAGGCCAAAACATAGAAACACAAAATCATAGAAAACAAAACATAGAATGCCCACCCCAAATCACACCCTGACCAAACCAAATAGAGACATAAAAGGCTCTCTAAGGTCAGGGTGTGACAAACTGCTTTGCTTTATCTTGGCCAGGTCGCAGTTGTAAATGAGAACTTGTTCTTAACTAGACTACCTGGTTAAATAAAGGTGAAATATATATATTTTTTTAAATGGCTCCAGCCTTCCTAAAACCTCCCTAAAAACGGAAACTAAATAATACACAACTAATGCTAAATAAAAACTAGCAAATCAGATCTGAAAATGAGCTGAAACTAAACTGAATTGGAAATACAAATCGAAAAACCAATAGAAGTAAAACCTAATAGAAAAGCACTAAACTATAATAACCTTGGTACAGACAGGGATATGCACGCATTCACACACAGACACAAACACTGACCAGAGAACAGGACTTTATTCTCTTCTCTTAACTGGGCCATCGCCATGCACAGTGACCTCAGAAACGTGCACACGCACACGCACACACGCACACGCACACTTGCTCCACCAGGAACCCAAATATCACTTACTGATGGAGTATGCGGACTCTCTCTCTCCCTCCCTCTTTGTTTATCTCTGATAGCCCATCCTCTTCTGCTGCATTTCTCTTTGTCCTCTTTCCCTCCCTCTTTTTTTATCCCTCTCTCTATTTCTTATTTTCTATCTTGTCTCCCCCTTCCCTTTCCCTTCCTTCCTCTCTCTGTGCCTTGTGGTCTAGCTAATAGCTAATATCGTCAGCACTTAGCTGCACTGTTTCTAACCTTTCCTAGGCACAGGCCCAGGGTGGGGATGTTTATCACTGGATTGTTATGCTGAGTGATGTCACAGTGTGTGCACGCACGCACGCACACACACACACACAAATTTGTCACAGAGATGCATACAAGGACACAATAAGACGTGTGCCGCTCTAAGGTTTCTTTGTTTGTGTGTGTGTGTGTGTGTGTGTGTGTGTGTGTGTGTGTGTGTGTGTGTGTGTGTGTGTGTGTGTGTGTGTGTGTGTGTGTGTGTGTGTGTGTGTGTGTGTGTGTGTGTGTGTGTGTGTGTGTGTGTGTGTGTGTGTGTGTGTGTGTGTGTGTGTGTGTGTGTGTGTGTGTGTGTGTGTGTGTGTGTGTGTGTGTGTGTGTGTGTGTGTGTGTGTGTGTGTGTGTGCGCGTGTGAGCAGGCTGGAGCAGGCTGGAACTGCGTCACAGAGGCTGCTCCCACGGCCTGTCAGGCCCCAGAGCGAGCTACTATTTCAGCCTTCACTCCAAGACAGTCCCAGGCCTTGAGACAAGCCCCAGGAGCCGACTGCCTCACAATACCTCTCTCCAGCTCTCTGCCTCTCCCCCTTTCTCCCTACCTCTTTCCCACTCTCTCTCTCTCTCCTACCATCATCCTATTCTGCTGCCTTCTCTTCTCATCTAACCATATAGTGTTCTCAGTGCAGGATGCACTCGTTTCAAAACAGTGATGTTTCGGATTGAAAGGCCTTCATCAGAACACTCCAGGAACAGACAAGACAATGTAAGGATATGATTTATATTAAAGCTAAACTAGTAGGATGGGTATTTTACAAAAAACTAGTGGCAGTGCAATAATACATAGATTAGACGTCGTACTCCAAATAGCCATCTGGATTACATCACAGCATTAGTGCCAGACCAGCAGAGCTGATACGTGCTGTCTGAGACGTACACCTAATCTCTTTACTGTACCTGTACAGCACCTTATACCATAAATCCCTTTACTATACCTGTACAGCACCTTATACCATAAATCCCTTTACTATACATATACACTATAGAACCTATACCTAGTGCCAGGAGTTTTGGGGCACTTTTTGATGCATTGTGCATTCACAGCATTGTCTACTAGTGTTGCTGCAGGTAGGACATGTTCTGTAATTGACACGAGTTGTCTCCAATCTATCAATCAATGTCTGGTTGTACGTGTGTCCAGCGACTGTCAAGCCAACAACTTTACTATTACGCCAAGAGGTCTGATCCTCTTGATGGGCTCACTAGGTGTTTGGTTAAGGTCGCTTCACTACCCCCTTCCTTCAGGAGAGTGTGTCCCCAGACTCCCCACACTTCCCTCACATGTACACACCTCTTGGATGGCCTCACGGGCTCCATCCCACCTCTGACACCAATGTAGCGAATTTGGGGGGTAGCCCTGGCCCGGGACTTGAACCCAGATACAGCGACTGTTAAGGCAACACCTTAATTGTTATGCCAACACCAAGAGGTTCCTCCTGGCATAACAATTAAGGTGTTGGCTTGACAATCACTGGACCTGGGTGCAAGTCCTGGTCGGGGCAACCCTCCCGAATTTGCTACAATATACTTCCAAGGTTGGTTTCATTGACTCTATACTTTAACTGCCCAAATTGACCTATTTTTAGATACAACTTTCGATTCCGTTCGAAAGGATCATCTTCAGCAAATTGAGGTGTAGAATCACTCTTCTACAAATACTATTCCCTGCCAAATATTAGGTTTGGTGCAATTAAGATTTGCAGTGCTACGCACAATCAGACATTGATTGATCGGAGGAGACAGCATGTGTCAATTACCGAACATTTCCTAGGATTTCCTACCTGCAGCAACACTAGTGGACAATGCAGGTAAAATCACAGTGCTTCAAAACTCCTGGCCCTACCTATACCACTTGTTCCTCTACTGTACAGTCGGAACCTATACAGCACCACTGTACCTATACAGAACCCTAAATGGAGAGAAATTGTGGGTGGCCTTGCTCAAGATTAGAGATCCAGTTCCATTGCCATTTTTGAGTCTCCCAGCCTGGGGCTTGAACCAGAAACCTTTCGTCTGCTGGCCCACCACTTCTAACCTCTATGCTACTGTACCTTTTACCCCAACTGCCTCTACTGTCAGAGAGATAATACCCTAACCCAGGGATCATCAACTACATTCAGCCGCAGGCCGAATCTTTCTTGAGCGGATGGCTGGGGGGCCAGAACATAATTACTAATAATTTGTAGACTGCAAATTAACTGCAAGAAGCCCAAACAGATATGTTTGATTAAAACAATAATTTCAAACCTTGCTACATTATACATTATATCACTTCATGTCTCTTATGTGTGGAAATACCTGGGAACAGATTTTTTAAATTAAAATCACTTGGAGTGGATTTCCCCGTATTTGGTACAGTCTTTAATGACCAACAATGAAAATCCCCCTCAAAATAAACATGATATATTTATTTTTTGTGGTTTTATTTGGTGGCCAAATACACCACAGATAAAACCTAACCCTTACAGTGTACTTCTACTGTCTGAGAAATGCATTTATCCCCCCAGTGTACTTATCCCCCTTCACTTCAACACAATGAACACACAAACATAATACACAGGTAAATACACAGTCTGGGAGATGCAACTCCTATACTCTAACTTTACTGTCAAGTACAGCATCTAACATAGAATATATTGTCTGCTAGACACAAACCTACCAGATGCAACATAACAACAATACCATAATAACCATATTGACTACATCATCTCATCAATAGCTATGTTAGCAGTAAGTAGCATACAGTGACATGTACACACACAGTTCCAGTAGTCAGTGTCTTATCTAACATGAACAATTTGTTTTCAAATGCTCTGCTTTACCCTACATTAGTCCGTGTCTGAATCTGTTCCTTCAGTATCTGGCCCTGCTGTTACTGTGTGGATGCTGCTGCTGAGTGCGGTGCTGTGTCATGTCCCTGCATGGTGAGACTGGGGGAAGGGAAGTCAAGTACAAGAGAGGGAGGGAGGAGCTGCTCCACTCTGCCCTGAGAAAACACACCGCCACTGGGCAGTGAGATGGGGCTGGGGAGAGAGTGGGGGAAGGGGATGTGGGTATGGGGTTAGTGAGGGGAACGGGGAATATGGAGCTGGCGCTCGGGGTCAGGTAGGGGTAAGGGGATGTTTGTGGGGTTAAGTAGGGTAGGTGTTGTGGATGGGGGGTCTGGGGATGAAGGCTAGGGTGCTGGAGCTGGAACTAGGACTGGAGTGGGGATCACAGATAGACAGACAGACAGACAGACATGACCCAGCTCTAACTCTCTAACCCGTCGGTCTGTCGGTCTGTCTGCTTCCCACATGGCATTATAGCAGGTATCTATTATCCCTCCTCTACCAGCCTCTCTGTAACTCTAACATCTCCTCTCCCTAGTGTCTCACATGCTCCTCACCCTCCCTGTCTCTCCTCTGACACCTACACTCTCCCATGTCCTCCTTCCCCTCTCTCTTTTTCCCCCTCTACCCCCCCCCCCCCCCCTCCCCCTCTCCTCCCAGGTGGTCCTACCTGGTTCAGGCAGGCCTGTCTGTTCTGCTCCAAGCTCCAGATGTCTTTCTTTGGGGACAGATCTGCGAGAGCTCTCCCCCGGCATGGCTGTCTCTGGATCTCTCTGGTTCTGACGCAACAATAACTCCACACCACCCAGTAGCCAAGGTGAACAGAGAGAGAGTGCGCAGTATAGGGAGTGGCAGAGAGAGAGAGAGAGAGAGAGAGAGAGAGAGAGAGAGAGAGAGAGAGAGAGAGAGAGAGAGAGAGGGTGACTGCTCAGCGACCTAGCACTCAGATCTCCTGCAGCACACGTGTGTCTATATGTGTGTGTGTTAGAGAGCGAGAGAGAGAGAGAGAGTGCATGCCTCTCTCTGTGGTGCAGCAGAGCAGAGCCGTGATGATGCTATGAGTGAGAATGTGTGTGGGTCTCGCGATGCTGCCAGTGTGTGTGTGTGTGTGTGTGTGTGTGTGTGTGTGTGTGTGTGTGTGTGTGTGTGTGTGTGTGTGTGTGTGTGTGTGTGTGTGTGTGTGTGTGTGTGTGTGTGTGTGTGTGTGTGTGTGTGTGTGTGTGTGTGTGTGTGTGTGTGTGTGTGTGTGTGTGTGTGTGTGTGTGTGGGCGCATATGTTCGTGTGGAATCTGAGAGGGAGCTGCAGTATTCTCTCTCATTACCCATCTGAGCTGCACTGCCTCCCTCCTCCCCTCTCTCTTTCCTTCCCATCCCTCTCTCCCTCCCTCTCTCCTTCCCATCCCTCTCTCCCTCCCTCTCTCTCTCTCCCTGGCGATGACTTGATACTCAGCGATGATGTCAGCAGATTTCTGCTGCTGTCTGAGTGCTGCCCCCATCCTTACAGGAAGGTACTGCAGAGACAGAGGGCTAGAGAGAGGGTGTGCGGAGAAGATGGGCTATTGCAGAAAGAGAGATGGAGGAAATAACGGTTGTGAAAGGGAGATTGAAGGAGAGTTACAAAGAAAGAAAAGAGAAAGGGGGACTTTCAGTCTCCTCCCCTTTTCCATTTGTCCCCATCCAAAACCCAGTTTCCTTGGCCACCCCAAGCTTCCCACGCTGGGTGTGTGTGTGTGTGTGTGTGTGTGTGTGTGTGTGTGTGTGTGTGTGTGTGTGTGTGTGTGTGTGTGTGTGTGTGTGTGTGTGTGTGTGTGTGTGTGTGTGTGTGTGTGTGTGTGTGTGTGTGTGTGTGTGTGTGTGTGTGTGTGTGTGTGTGTGTGTATCAGGGGGTTTCTGCGTCTGCTCTGCCAGCTCAACAGAATCCCCTGTCTCCTCTCTCTGCCAATTTCAGCCCGGCTGGCATTTATACATCAGCGTTATCCTCCTCTCTCATCTGCTTACTCATTTTCCCCTGCTCCTCGCTGACCTGCAACACACAGAAACATATTGCCCTCAGACAGGATCTGGTCTCTATGACAACACAGTTAATACTGGGACAGCTGACTGGCTGGGCTCAGAGGTGGGGTGATGAGATCAATCAGTCAATCAACCAACTAACCAATCAATGGAGTTACTTAGCAGCTCACTCTCTATATCGCACCATGATCTCAACGCTCATGGGGCCAGAGTTCGAAATTAACTATCTGAGCCTTTTGAATTGTAGCATTACGCTCCCAAGTGGCGCAGCAGTCTTACGCACTGAATCTCAGTGCAAGAGGTGTCACTACAGTCCCTGGTTCAAATCCAGGCTGTATGACATTTGGCCGTGATTGGGAGTCCCATAGGTCGGCTCACAATTGGCCCAGCGTCGTCTGGTTTTGGCCGGGGTAGGCCGTCATTGTAAATAAGAATTTGTTCTTAACTGACTTGCCTAGTTAAATTAAAAATATATATATTTACATACATGTTGGAGCTGCTACAGAAATATAATATGTAGATCAGTCATGATTCTCTCTTTCATGTGTTACAATCTAGACAGTGGTGTAAAAATACTTCAAGGTACTGCTTAAGTAGTGTGTTGGGGTTTTTGTACTTTACTTTTTATATTTTTTACAACTTTACTTTACTCCTAAAGAAAATAATGTATTTTTTACTCCATACATTTTCCCTGAGACCCAAAAGTACTCGTTACATTTTGAATGCTTAGCAGGACAGAAAAATTGTCCAACTCATACACTTATGAAGAGAACATCCCAGGTCATCCCTACAGTACTTCCTCTGATCTTGCGGACTCACTAAACACACATGCTTTGTTTGTAACTGATGTCTAAGTGTTGGAGTGTGCCGCTGGCTATCTGTAAGTAAATTTAAAAAACAAGAAAATGGTACCGTTTGGTTAGCTTAATATAAGGAATTTGAAATGATTTATACTTTTATTATATGTAAGTAATTACATTTACTTTTGATACTTAAGTATATTTAAAACCAAATAATTTTACTCAATTGGTATTGTACTGGGTGACTTTCACTTTTTCTTAAGTCATTTTCTATTAGGGTATCTTGACTTTAACTCAAGTATGACAATTTGGTACTTTTTCCAATACTGATTCTAGGTGAGATAATAAATGGAAAAATAATCTTAAACATCCTGCTTTATCATTATAGCTGAGCACATATGCTCCAATCAGTGCTAAGTAACTCAACTACATACAGTGCAGTCAAAAAGTATCCACACCCATTGACTTTTTCCATATTTTGTTGCGTTACATTGAGATTTTGTGTCACTGGCCTACCCATAATGTCAAAGTGGATAATATTTTAAAGATTCTTTACAAATTAACTAAAAATGAAAAGCTGAAATGTTCTGAGTAAATAAGTATTCAACCCCTTTGTTATGGCAAGCCTAAATAAGTTCAGGAGTAAAAATGTGCGTAACAAGTCACACAATAAGTTGCAATAATAGTGTTTAACATGATTTTTTAATGACTACCTCATCTCTGTACTCCACACATACAATTAGTCAAACAGTGAATTTCAAACACAGATTCAAATACAAAGAAGAGCACCTATTGGTAGATGGGTAAAAAAAGGCATACATTGAATATCCCTTTGAGCATGGTGAAGTTACTAATTACACTTTGGATGGTGTATCAATATACCCAGTCACTACAAAAGATACAGGTGTCCTTCCTAACTCAGTTGCCGGGGGGGAAGGAAACTGCTCAGGGATTTCACCATGAGGCCAATGGTGAAAACAGTTATTGAGTTTAATGGCTGTGATCGGAGAAAACTGAGGATGAATCAACAACATTGTAGTTACTCCAAAATTACATTGAAAATAAGGAAGCTTGTACAGAATAAAAAATATTCCAAACATGCATCCTGTTTGCAATAAGGTAGTAAAGTAAAACTGCAGAAAATGAGGCAAAGAAATAAACTTTATGTCCTGAATACAAAGTGTTATGTTTGGGGCAAATCTAACACAACATCTCTTCATATTTTCAAGCATGGTGGTGGCTGCATCATGTTATGGGTATGCTTGCCATCGGCAAAGACTCTGGATTATTTTGCATAAAAATAAATGGAATGGAGCTAAGTACAGGCAAACCTCTAGAGGAAAACCTGGTTCAGTCTCTTTTCCATCAGACACTGGGAGATGAAAAAATCTTTCAGCATGACAATAACCCAAAACACAAGGCCATATCTACACTAAGGTTGCTTACCAAGACAGTGAATGTTCCTGAGTGACCGAGTTACAGTTTTGACTACAAATCTACTTTGAGGCTTTAAAAGTGTTCTTACACTGTGATTTTGAACATTCAAAACAACTGGGAAACGTCCACGGCAGACATTGTTGAAGCATTAGCTTGCTCTATACCTTCTGAGTGATAGGATTCACGAGCACCACCACCAATCAGCCTACACTACTGCACACACCCATTGTTACTATGACAACTATCGTTGCCATGTCATCAAATAACTGCTGTCTGGACACACACAAATCAGATTTGATCACTTGTAACTTGCTGTTTGGAAAGTCAGTATTCCAAAACGGATTTGAAAAACAAAACTGATTTGAGCATTAAGGCCTGCAGTGTGAACAAGGCTTTAGAAACTTAACCAGAAAGACTCACAGCTGTAATCACTGCCAAAGGTGCTTCTACAAAGTATTGACTCAGTGGTGTGGATATCTATGTAAATGAGATATTTCTGTATTTAATTTATAATACAATTTGCCATAAAATTCTAAAAACATGTTTTCACTTTGTCATTATGGGGTATTGTGTGTAGACGGGTAAAAAAACATAGATTTTGAATTCAGGCTGTAACACAACAAAATGTGAAATAAGTCAAGGGGTATGGACGGCACGGACACAACAGCAGTGTGTGTGAGCCGGTCCCTGTGGGATACATTCAGCAACCCCCCCATAACACACACACACCACTGACCCATCACGTTTGATAATAAATATGTCTTATTAGCTGTGAAGAGAAGAATCCTCAGGTTGAATATCACACCATCAGGATGCCAATGATACCATAGAAGCTCATCCAACTCAACGTCCTCTCTAAACACACCGTGAGGAAAGTCAAGACCTACCAGAGCCATAGATAATGGGCTTGTCCACACTGCAGCCAACAGTGCAGGCGGATGATGTCTGACTGGCTTTCGGAGCCGTCATCGACTCAGTGGGTTTTGTCCAACATGTCTCCGGACCTACTCACTGCCACAGTCATACTCTGGACCTAGTATTGTCCCGTGGAATAAATAATGTTTTTCCTCATAATCCTGGACTATCGGACCACCATTTTATTACATTTGCAATCGCAACAAATAATCTGCTCAGACCCCAACCAAGGATCATCAAAAGTCGTGCTATAAATTCTCGGATAACCCAAAGATTCTTAGATGCCCTTCCAGACTCCCTCCACCTACCCAAAGACGTCAGAGTACAAAAACCGGTTAACCACCTGAGGGACTAAATGTAACCTTGCGTAATACCCTAGATGCAGTCGCACCGCTAAAAACAAAAAACATTTGTCATAAGAAACTAGCTCCCTGGTATACAGAAAATACCCGAGCCCTGAAGCAAGCTTCCAGAAAATTGGAACGGAAATGGCGCTACACCAAACTGGAAGTCTTTCGACTGGCTTGGAAAGACAGTACTGTGCAGTATCGAAGAGCCCTCACTGCTGCTCGATCATCCTATTTTTCCAACTTCATTGAGGAGAATAAGAACAATCCAAAATGTTGATACTGTCGCAAAGCTAACTAAAAAGCAGCATTCCCCAAGAGAGGATGGTTTTCACTTCAGCAGTGATAAAATCATGAACTTCTTTGACGAAAAGATCATGATAATTAGAAAGCAAATTACGGACTCCTCTTTAAAGTTCAGTTGTCCTGAGTCTGCACAACACGGCCAGGACCTAGGATCAAGGGAGACACTCAGGTTTTTAATACTATATCTCTTGACATGATGAAAATAGTCTCTGCATCTGTCCTCGTGCTCCTAGACCTTAGTGCTGCTTTTGATACCATCGATCACCACATTCTTTTGGAGAGACTGGAAACCCAAATTGGTCTACATGGACAAGTTCTGGCCTGGTTTAGATCTTATCTGTCAGAAAGATATCAGTTTGTCTCTGTGGATGGTTTGTCCTCTGACAAATCAACTGTAAATTTCGGTGATCCTCAGGGTTCCGTTTTAGGACCACTATTGTTTTCACTATATATTTTACCTCTTGGTGATGTCATTCGGAAACATAATGTTAACTTTCACTGCTATGCGGACAATACACAGCTGTATATTTCGATGAAACATGGTGAAGCCCCAAAATTGCCCTCCCTGGAAGCCTGTTTTTCAGACATAAGGAAGTGGATGGCAGCAAATGTTTAACTTTAAAACTCGGACAAAACAGAGATGCTAGTTCTAGGTCCCAAGAAACAAAAAGATCTTCTGTTGGATCTGACAATTAATATTGATGGTTGTACAGTCATCTCAAATAAAACTGGGAAGGACCTCGGCGTTACTCTGGCCCCTGATCTCTCTTTTGACGAACATATCAAGAATATTTCAAGGACAGCTTTTTTCCATCTTCATAACATTGCAAAAATCAGAAATTCTCTGTCCAAAAATGATGCAGGAAAATTAATCCATGCTTTTGTCACTTCTAGATTAGACTACTTCAATGCTCTACTTTCCGGCTACCTGGATAAAGCACTAAATAAACTTCAGTTAGTGCTAAACACTGCTACTAGAATCTTGACTAGAACCCCAAAATGTTATCATATTACTCCAGTGCTAGCCTCTCTACACTGAATTTCTAAGCAAACAGCTGGAGGCAGGGCTTTCTTCTATAGAGCTCCATTTTTATGGAATGGTCTGCCTATCCATCTGAGAGACGCAGACTCGGTCTCGACCTTTAAGTCTTTATTGAAGACTCATATTTTCAGTAGGTCCTATGATTGAGTGTAGTCTGACCCAGGGGTGTGAAAGTGAACGGAAAGGCACTAGAGTGACGAGCCGCCCTTGCTGTCTCTGCCTGGCCGGTTCCCCTCTTTCCACTGGGATTCTCTGCCTCTAACCCTATTACGGGGGCTGATTCACTGGCTTACTGGTGCTCTTCCATGCCGTTTCTAGGAGGGGTGCGTCACTTGAGTGGGTTGAGTCACTGACGTGATCTTCCTGTCCGGGTTGGTGCCCTCCTCGGGTTCGTGCCGTGGGGGAGATCTTTGTGGGCTATACTTGGCCTTGTCTCAGGGTAGTAGGTTGGTGGTTGAATATATCCCTCTAGTGGTGTGGGGGCTGTGCTTTGGCAAAGTGGGTGGGGTTATATCCTACCTGTCTGGGGGTATCGTCGGACGGGGCCACAGTGTCTCCCGACCCCTCCTGTCTCAGCCTCCAGTATTTATGCTGCAATAGTTTGTGTCAGGGGGCTAGGGTCAGTCTGTTATATCTGGACTATTTCTCATGTCTCATCCGGTGTCCTGTGTGAATTTAAGTATGCTCCCTCTAATTCTCTCTCCCTTTTCCTCATTCTTTCTCTCTTTCTTCTCCCCTGAGCCCTAGGACCATGCCTCAGGACTACCTAGCCTGATGACTCCTTGCTGTCCCCAGTCCACCTGGTCATGCTGCTGCTCCAGTTTCAACTGTTCTGCCTGCGGCTATGGAACCCTGACCTGTTCACTGGACATGCTACCTTGTCCCGGACCTGCTGTTTTGGACTCTCTCTCTACTGTACCTCTTGTCTCTAACTCTGAATGATCGGCTATGAAAAGCCAACTGACATTTACTCCTGAGGTGCTGACCTGTTGCACCCTCTCTAACCACTGTGATTATTATTATCTGACCCTGCAGGTCATCTATGAAGGTTTGAACATCTTGGCCATGTTCTGTTATAATCTCCACCCGGCACAGCCAGAAGAGGACTGGCCCCCCCTCATAGCCTGGTTGCTCTCTAGGTTTCTTCTTAGGTTCTGGCCTTTCCAGGGAGTTTTTCCTAGCCACCGTGCCTCTACATCGGCATTGCTTGCTGTTTGGGGTTTTAGGCTAGGTTCCTGTACAGCACTTTGTGATATCGGCTTATGTAAAAAGGGCTTTATAAATACATTTGATTGATTGGCTGGTCTACAAATCACCTTGCATCATGAATAAATACTTATTATTTGTAGATCAGTCAGTCACAATTTACCCACAATGGATCACAGATTTGATGCTCTCAAACACAACCAATGTTACAGTCATGGAACATTTGTGCCAACATGGGGGACAGTGTGTGGAACACGTATATCGAAATTAAAGCGTAAAATAATTTATTCAATAATAACATCACTCAACAAAGCTCATATTGATAATTTAATTAGACCAATCTATTCACAGGTGATACACAGCTTTTAACATTGATTGGGGCGTTGATTATATGATGCTGCTCTCCATTCTCTTTGACTGAGTGTCACTTAGGGACACATCTCCTTAGCAAGAGGTCTTTCTTCCCTTGCTTTCTGCTGTAGAGCCCACTCTCTCTTTCTCCCTCTCTGTTTGCTCTCTTCAGCATACAGAACTCTCAGGGGCCGTCTCCATGGTAACATGGAAAGCCCCACGCATCGGCAAGGCAACCAAAGATAAAACGACAAAGACATTTTCCACCAAGCAGCTTGTTTTAAAGTGGGTTGATTAGTGTGTGTGTGTGTGGTTGTTGTTCAGAGTTGTTTGAGACCAGATTGGTTCTGGTGAGCCGTCCGTGTCATCCTGGCTCTCCTCTTTCCAGTCCAGTTGAGTCTAGAACTGAACCAGACTTCTGCTGTTTGGCCTAGTTCACTTCGCCATTTCCTCAGCAATGGCCTTCCCCATCTTATCCTTCACATACGCCTCTTTCTGCCAATCAGACTTCAGCTCCAGCCACTCATAGTATGGCACCTAGGGAGGGACAGAAAGTACAGATTCAGGGGTTTGTCTATCAATAATACTCTTTACCTTGCAATACTATAGCTGACATACACCCAGTAGTGTTTTTATGCAAATCAGCTTTGGAGACAATCTAGGTGGTTTTCTCGTTTGGGTAAAAGCCCGTCCTTCGTCTTCTCTCCTCCATGACCCGGAAACTGATAAATTGTCGAGATGTGTGTCAATTCGTTAGTAGGAAGAGTGTCCTCCCCTCCTCAATAGCCACCTTTCATTGAGGATACTCATGTGTATCCTACCACAGAAAAGTTTTGAAATCTGCCACACAGCTTTTGTTTTGTCAGTGGAGAAAAACATGCACGTTTAAAAACGATATGCTACTTATTATTTTATTTATAAAAAGTCAGAACTACCTAATTTGTTTTGATCACTTTAAACATTTATCTTGCAGACTCTCCTCGATTAACTGACCTTTTTCAAAAGAAGGTGAAAGAGGACAGAGGAGAGAGGACACAGGAGGTGCACAAATCTAATTGATAAAAGGCCTATGTCTGAAAGTCTGTCTCAGGTAAGTTCAGTGGCCTAGTTTACCCAGCATGCACCACTGCAGACCTGAGAGCTCTCAGGCTAACGCAATTGGCCTAGATGAGAGAGAGCGGTAAGATTGGCTAACGCGATTGTCCTAGATGAGAGAGTGCTGGGATTGGCTAAGGAGCTTGGCCTAGATGAGACAGAGCTGCTGCTGCTATTCTCCTGGCTCCTGACTGACTATCATGCCTTTTATAACTGGCATCCTTCAGGGAGACAGAACAGCCTGGCCCTGCATGATGCAGCATTAAATCAGCATTAGATTGTTTTTTATAGCATCATACTATAGCATCATACCAGTATCACTATACTAAGTATTGTGGCAAGGACACTAAAAGGCAGAGTTAATTTATTGAGGAAAACTGTCCAAAAGTTGGAAACAAATATTATGTTGTCACCTAGAGTTCAATTATTGCATTTTCCAAGCTATATCACACTATTTAATACGAGTGTACAAAACATTAAGAACACCTGCTCTTGCCATGACAGACTGACCGACCAGATGAAAGCTGTGATCCCTTATTGATGTCACTTGTTAAATCCACTTCAATCAGTGTAAATGAAGGGGAGGAGACAGGTTAAAATAGGATTTTAAGCCTTGAGACATGGATTGTGTACAGTGCATTCTGAAAGTATTCAGACCCCTTGACTTTTTCCACATTTTGTCATGTTACAGCCTTATTCTAAAATGTATTAAATAATTTTATTCCTCACCAATCTATACACAATACACCATCATGACAAAGGGAAAACAGGTTTAGACATTTTTTGCAAATGTATTACAAATAAAAAAACAAAGATATCTTATTTGCATACAGCCTAGTGGTTAGAGCATTGGACTAGTAACCGAAAGGTTGCAAGATTGAATCCCCGAGCTGACAAGGTAAAAATCTGTCATTCTGCCCCTGAACAAGGCAGTTAACCCACTATTCCTAGGCCATCATTGAAAACAGAATTTGTTCTTAACTGACTTGCCAAATTAAATAAAGGTCAATTAAAATGTAAAAAATTCAGACCCCTTGCTATGAGACTCGAAATTGAGCTCAGGTGCATCCTTGAGATGTTTCTACAACTTGATTGGAGTCCACCTGTGGTAAATTCAATAGATTGCACATGATTTGGAAAGGCACACCTGTCTACATAAGGTCCCACAGTTGACAGTGCATGTCAGAGCAAAAACCAAGCCATGAGGTTGAAGGAATTCAAATCCAATTTTATTTGTCACATGCACTGAATACAACCTTACAGTGAAACGCTTACTTACAAGCCCTTAACCAACAATGCAGTTAAGAAAATACCAACAACAAAAAAGTAAGAGAAAATAATAACAATAGAGGCTATATACAGGGGGTACTGGTACAGAGTCAATGTGCAGGGGCACATGTGTCGAGGTAATTGAGGTAATACGTACATGTGAGTTATTAAAGTGACTATGCATAGATAATAACAGAGTAGAAGCAGCATAGAAGGTGGGGTGGGGGGGGGACAATGCAAATAGTCTGGGTAGCCATTTGATTAGCTGTTCAGGAGTCTTATGGCTTGGGGGTAGAAGCGGTTTAAAAGCCTGTATTTTTATGTTTGGTTTGTTAAATGTGATACGCCGTGTGTAACATGATTTGTATAGGTTACCCCGCTATTTGAGTCATCCCTCTGCTCTCTCTCTCCATGCTGCTTTCCACACAGACCTAGTCCCACCCCGTCACTCAAGGAGCGCATTTGTTCTTGCTTGACCACGAGACACTTTCGTTCAGACTGCATGGTCAATGCAGCACATGCAACAATGTTGATGACCATGATGTTGTTTCCACTTGGACCGTAATATAAAACCACAAGCGTTCTATAATTACAATATTAGTGTGTTCCTTACATCTGCAAACAGCTAGTTTGTGATTTCTTAGCAAGTTATGCTAAAATCGTGTTCGCCACGAATGCTAGCTAACTAGCTAATAAAAGTACTGAGTCGGGCAAACGAAGCTAGCTAATACAGCCTGATACCAGTGCTGGTGGAGGCCTAAATCAGCATGTTGTTTCCTCAAAAGTACCTTCTATATCAAAGAGGAATAGGTGAAGCATGAATATGTTGGCTACATGAATAAAGATTTAATGTAGCCAAAGATTACAGGGTCCCCTAGGAAACAATGAACATCACTTTGGTTCCTACCCAGTCACAACTCGCTAATGGCATTTTCACTCGTTGTCATTCAAACACTGTATTCAAAGTGCCCACTATTATTTATTTTCTAACTATAGAATTAGAATACACATATTTCCATGATTCCAAAAGTTCACAAGTGTTTTGCTCTAAATCAAAATTGCAACATTTGGTTAAAAATAAGGTCCAGTTTTTTTGCCCATATCGTGGCAGTTTGGAAATTATCTCAAATAAGTGCATGAAATGCAGAAACTGATGGAAACGCAATAAATTATATTAGGTTGAAGTTGAATTGAACAGTATAAAACTGAATGGAGAAAGACCCATTGAAATAATTGAGTATAAACTCTGCAAAAAAAGAAAAGTCCTCTCACTGTCAACTGCGTTTATGTTCAGCAAACTTAACATGTGTAAATATTTGTATGAACATAACAAGATTCAACAACAGACATAAACTGAACAAGTTCCACAGACATGTGTATAATGTGTCCCTGAACAAAGTGTGTGTGGGGGGGGGGGGGGGGGTCTAAATCAAAAGAAACAGTCAGTATCTGGTGTGGCCACCAGCTGCATTAAGTACTGCAGGGCATCTCCTCCTCATGGACTGCACTAGATTTGCCAGTTCTTGCTGTGAGATGTTACCCTACTCTTCCACCAAGGCACCTGCATGTTCCCGGACATTTCTGGGGGGGGGAATGGCCCTAGCCCTCACCCTCCGATACAACAGGTCCCAGACGTGCTCAATGGGATTGAGATCCGGGCTCTTTGCTGGCCATGGCAGAACACTGACATTCCTGTCTTGCAGGAAATCACGCACAGAACGAGCAGTATGGCTGGTGGCATTGTCATGCTGGAGGGTCATGTCAGGATGAGCTTGCAGGAACGTGAAGAACTAAAGCGAGAAACATTTGAGAAAAGGGTCAAAGATATGTCATAAGGACTAGACAGGGAATTACCGGACACCAGGTCCGCAGGAATTAACACCCATAGCAAGGACGTTAAAATTCAAATCTCTCCCGCTCTCACTCGAGACCCTATCCAGGGCCCGCTTGATCAAGAAACAAGCCCACTGGCTTTGTCTATAGACTCTGATACAAAGGTTGTGAAGAAAAAAGTCAAAACGCTTCGTTAGAGCCAAGCCCACTCAGAATCTGAAAAGTCGATCTGCTTCCATCGAACAGAAATGACACATCACGTCGTTGCGAACGACAACTCTACTTTGTGGGGAATATGTCCACTAAACACGAATCGACCACCATCCTGGAGGACTGCTTAACTTGTCATGCGCTAATTGATTCGGGTGCGACAATATCACTCCTCTCTCAAATATTGTTCGATGATCTCAAAAGAGCTTTGAAGCCAACTAAACTTTGGTTAAAAGTGGAACGATGCGACACTACACTTCGAGGGGTCACGCAGACTACCTCGCCTCTCACATTGAGAGTCATGCTGAAACTACACTTCAAGGACGTATCGCTCGTCCACCCTGTGTATGTTACCAGCCTCGAAACTGTACCCCTACTACTTGCAGACTTGATGGATCGGTTACTCCCATTGATGGATTGGAAAACCAACCAGGTATGGTCACAGGCCACAGTGCCTTCTCCACTGACCACACTGTCTTCCCCTAACGCTAGCTGCAACACAGTCATTCACGAGGGGTATCTGTCAAAAGCACCCCTTGGGAAAAAGACGTTTAGAAACCTCTTGGTGCAGAATCCGATCCAAGGAGATATTACGATATCTCGACACATTCCATCAGCCAATCTGATTGACCATTCTTTTCATGATTTCGAGCCAGCTGTCTCTGTGAATGAGCAACTTCCCTCCTCCTTGCAGTCGTGCAATACGGTAGTTGAGATGAACTTCTCTTGCCCTACGGGCACTGCGGCCGTCTCAGCAAGAAAAACATTGATGCGCAGGGTATACTCTGCTTCCGATGATACACCTTCTGCTTTGTGGGGGACTGTCACCCCTTACAATGATACTAATGGCGTCAGTCCAGCAACTGACCCGATGACTCCCACTGGTGAAACATCACAGACCGATATCCTCGTCTCAGTTTGCAGGTACTGAAGAGGTTGCCACACGCGGACGCGGTGGTGACTGACAGACCTCGACAGCCACTGAGGGTGTTGAAGCACAAACACCAGGAGATTTGGTTGAAAGGTTATAGCCATTCTCATAATACGCACGCCACTAATAAATAGAACCCTCCGTTCAGGAGAGAAGTTATTAGAAGTCATGAACCATGATCACACCACGTACGACTGGTGTAATACTTAGAGTACTTCCGTCATGAGGTTAGCTCCTCCGTGGATAACATAGCTATGAAGTAGACTTCTTCATACCTACCGCCACTACAATAGTGGAAGACAGTGACTGGTAGTAAAACCACTACAGACTCCCTCGACACCAATTCTGACTGACCTCCAGGCATTGACCTGAAAATTACCCGACTACGTCAGACTCATTTTGAACAAGTTGTAATCTGCCAGGATACTTGGTTTCCTTCCCTTGACATGTGCGCTTGCGTAAGCATAAAACGCACATGCACAACGGGACATCCAATTAGGATTTATGCTAGGATCACTTAAGGGTCCGAGCAAAATACCAGCCTTAGTAAAGTTGAACATTTATTTTGAGGCCTTTAACTCTACAGCACTCACCAGTTCTCAGAAGTCCATAGGTCATCCCTGTAGACTGCCCAAAACTAGTGCCTTACAGCTGTAGACTTATCATATAGTTATCAACTTAGGATAGTACCCTAAGCAACACCCCGCAAATTAGGAAAGCCCTAGATATGACATTAGACAATGCCATTATAGGGTCATTTTGCCAAGACCATGGACGTAGATAGAATACAGTCCAATTAGATGATTAAGGTGGCATAACTATATTTTGTTTTGTTTATGCTTTCATTCATTTTGTTTCATTTTCTTCAGCATGTAGAAAGTGATAGAGCCATAAAACCACTTGCCCATACAACCATCAGTTAGTGCCACAACGCCGCTCATTTGGCAGGAAATGTAATGATATATTTCATGAGTGTGTGTGCGTTGTTAACATCTGTATAAGTTACTGCCAAGATCTTCCAGTCTGGACGACGGGTCCGGAACGGCGATCCCAATCCGGACATCCGCTGCCGAGCCATGGAGCGGACTTCTTCATTTGCAGACACCCTACCCGGGTCGACCACCAGAGGGGGGACTGCAACAGCGATCACCAACTGGACATCTGCTGCCCAGCCTTGGGGCAGACTTCATTCGCATAAACCCTACCCGGGTCGACCACCAGATGGGGACCACAACGATGGTCCACAACCAGGACAACCCACGGTCATTTTTATGTTGGTTTGCAACATGCAGGTTAATCGCAAGATTGAACCCAACATGGAGGGGACTGTCATGACGTTGGCCTGTGGGTAAGGTTTATGACCCCCCCCCCCCATAAATACCGTTCTCCTTCCCTCTCTCTTGACTCTACAGAGGGACTCTTGAATAGCCTTTGTTAAACAGAGAGTCTGGGAACATCAAACAAGTGGAGGGAAAGGAACCATATTTCGGTAATAGAACCAGTTGAAAATATGCGTTGGTACTTAATGAATATGATGTCAGTTCGGTTGTCATCTGAGACATTATGACTGATGACAGAACGACCTAAACTGTATCTGGGAAAGTCTACACATTATGGTTATCAGATTCACATGGAATTGTTGTGCAATTCAAATGTTTAAATATAAAATTATTGGTGAAAAGATGAAATTTAATTTTAGCTTCCAAATGAGAGATTTGGGTTTTCATAAGGTTAGGGCTCTGCTCAGTCAGTGGCCCGCCCCTGTGAAGAGACATGGGTTATAAAACTATGAAACACACCCTTCTCCCTCCACTATATAAGCCCTTGACGAAAATGTAACCTCCTGTTCCGGGTACATTAGGATGACGATCCGATGTCAGAAGGATTCAGATAATAACTACAGAACGAAGCCAACCTCAACTCGAGCGAATGGTATGAACTTTGAACTCTTATTCGCTACAGAAGTGATACCTCCTAGCCGTTGAATTAGCAGCGGCCGCTGTAAACGTGGGCTAGGAAAGGACGGACAGAGTATCCCGTCTACCACACAATGACGACACTAGAACGTTTCCCGTTCACCACAAGAGACACTCTTCAAAGGACAAAGGACTATGTTGGGCAACACGGCCTTCCATCTACCACCAACCTATTGAAGCGCAGCTCAGAGTAAATATTTATTGCATTTTCCTTTTCCAAATAGGCGGTAATTTAGAATGCATAAGATGCTGTATTTACGATAGAGTAGCTGCCTACGGCCCAATAGAGAAATCGCTTCTTCCTTTGTTCTTCAGTCTTCCCGCTCTTTCACTCAAACCCAACCCCCTTTTCTTTGGGTAACCAGCTGTCATATCTGTTCCGTCCGCTAGGGACGTTTTCCTTTATGACATAATTTGTAATCAATGTATGGTTCATTCTGTGTATATGTAATTCTGTGTGATTAGTTAGGTATTTAGTAAATAAGTAATTAAACCCAATTTTGTATTGCAGACTCAACTTCTTAGCCAGGGTTCGTGAAGATAACCAAGAATTTACAACTTTCAGATGAGACTGAAATAAGGTGACGATTAATATTGACTGCTATTGATGTAAAATATTTCTAGGTCTTTAAGAGTTTATTCGGGAAGATAACAGCTCTATAAACACTCTTTCGTGGTGCCCCAACTTTCTAGTTAATTACATTTACATGATTAGCTCAATCAGGTAATATGAATTACAGAGAAAGCATTTTATAGAATAGCATGTCATATCACTTAATCCGGCATAGCCAAAGACACGACATTATTGGTGCCCCGTGTGAGGAATCTAAAATAGGATGACGCTTTCATTTTGAATCAGCCTGTATAAAATTGAAAAGCAGATTACATAATATACCAAGTTTATTATACACATTATGGGAGTTGGAGACAGAAATTATTGGTGGTGTGTGTGCTGAGGATTCCCCGCCTCAGTGTTGTGTTCTGATGTAGTCAGTGGGTACCGTAAGCGAATACATTTCTGTATGAGGGCTGATAAAGCTAATTATAGAAATCTGAGAAATAGAGCGTTTGGCCAAACGCAGAGCTATTTCTGCCTTGCGCGTTTCAGACGCGTGTAGGCTCGGTCATTATTAATTTCTCGAGCGAGGACAAAGAGCCAGCCGATTGAAATTCAGGAGATATTAGCTTGACCAGCGATAATTATCTCTGTTTCTCCCTTGTCTCCACGCGAGTAGACCACGGTGCAGTTTGTTGTTTGCCGCGTGTTCTGGTTAAAACATCGTCAAAATAACGCCGAAAAGGGTTTGACCATAATATGTTATGAGTAAAACCTTTCCCTTGCCAATGGAATCCTATGTTGTGCATTTTTCATGCATAAAATAGGATTAGCTTGCACAAGATGCTAAGCTAACAAAGGGAAAATAGCCATTTTGTTTTCTTGTGCCACATTGTAATTCCTCCGCCTTGCGGAACAGAAGTCCCGTCCCGGGTACTTCCGTTTGATTTCAGTGACGGCTGAAGTGTGTGCCAGTACTTTCCTTCAAGAATTATTCAGGTCACACTCAAGTCATTACTTATGATATCCAGATGGATATCTATGTCTTATTCAATTGAACTAATAAGTGAAATTGCCAGATTTACATTCTCAAATGGATCTTTTAAATAATATCCAAATTGATGACTTTTCTAAATAAGACATTGTAAACTTTTTCCAAACTAACCTAGATGAAGCAACTTCAAGGTTATTTAAAGTTTAATTCCCAAATAGCCTATACAGGTTTGATTTATCATTAAATTTATCATCAATCAGTAAAATTTTGGTTTTGCAAAACAGTAATCCAGTACTGACAGAAGTCCCGCCCCAGCGGGAATCCCATGTGGCTTCGGCCTTAGGGAGAAGTGTCCCACAGTGGTGAATGTTCCCAACATTTGATCTGTTTACACTTTTACACAATGGAGATTGCATGGATTATCGTCTCATTCAATTTAATAAGTTAAATTGTTGAACATACCTTAATGTTCTTCCAATCAAATGAGACACTTTTAAACTTCTCATATTAACCTGGATGAAGCAACCTCTAAGGTTAATTAAAGTTTGTTACCCAGATAGCCTACCCAGGTATGATTAATCATTGGCATTGATTAATTAATTCAATTTACTTTTGCAAATTCATTCACGTCCAACTTCCACATTACTGGTACGGTACTGATGGTGCGTCAACATCGATAATAGATTAAACTTGTCTTTGCAGCTTCCAACGAATTCCAAACCTAAACTTTGAAAAGAAAATTGAAATGTTTTCCTCTAAATTCTTCTAATAATGTGCAAGCTATCAAAGGTTGTGGTCACCACTCCTCCGCTAATTAGTGAACCTCCACCCATAAAAGGACTGATCTCTGACCTCAGCAGCGATACCAACCCTAATTATGCCATTACCGAAAAAACAGCCGAAATTGCGAACGCTCTCCAAAATCAACCATCAAACACAGGCTTTGTGACGGTTCTCTCCACTTTAGCACTTATGTATCGCCATCAAAGGTTGGCATCGGTCCAATACCAAAGTGCACAGCTGAAGCACGTGCAAGACATGGCTAACATGAGGGCACAGGTGGAGAGAACTGAGCAACTATTGACAAAAGCAGGAAATGAAAACATTCTGCTAGTCAAGGAACTGCGTTTGAAATCTGAACAATTAAAAGTAATTGCAAATACTCATGACGATAAACAAGCACAAACTCTCCAACAAAATTGTTGTCTGCAGGAACAACTCAATTTAGCCTAAACTAAATACGATGTAGTTCACTCCAAACTAGATAAATCTGTCGAATTATGTTATTGAACACAATGACTAAGTTGGATGACAAATCAGCAGAACTCATTGAAGTCGCTGACCAAATGAATGTTGAGAGAACTCGGGTGATGAAGATGGAAATATTGATTTCCAAGCAAGCGGAAGAAATATCATCACTGAATCTCTCGCTCCATACTCAGGACCTCTATCTGCACACCATGACATAAGTTTGAGACCGAAAGGAGCAAGTGTGACACTCACGTATCCAAAATCAGTACTCTAAGCGCTCAAGTGGACTCTGCAATGCAGCAGAATACCACCCGTAGGTACCATCTGGAGGAAGTCCAGAATGGTCACGCTCTACAGCGTGACTATCCATCCAAGCAACCGGAGTCCGGTACTCAAAGAAGTGAAGACGATAGGTTTCAGACATTGCCTCCAAGTGTCCCTCAGTCTTCTCCTCTTGGCCATTCGGCACTGAGTAATATGGCGCCTCTTGGCGCCATTTTCCCCACAGGATGAAGCAAACCCTCTCTGCCCGCTTGACGCGGAATACCTTGACAAACTCGTCAAGAATTTCCCCACCTTTGACCCCGTTCCAGGTCAGCCAAACGATACTGAGACGTTCCTAGCTGACAGAGGACGTGTTGGGTGGCTATCCAAACGCTACGGGTTCTGACAGGGTTTACCTGTTGAAGCGAACGTCGAATAGACTCGTGACAAGGTTCATTCGCCTACAACAGCAACACGTGCTAAATGACTACGCTAAACTTGCCACAGCTTTGAAATTAGAATTCAGTGGTTCTGCGACTCGCAAACACGATAGCTCACTGGCTAACACGGTCAAACAAGCTCGGAACGAACACCCACAAGCGTAAGCTTCGTTCAGCTTACTTTGGCCTACTCACTGAAACAGGAATGGAAGACCTATTACCATTTAAACAAATGTTTCTGTCGAACATGTATCCCACCTTCATTACATACTTGGGCCCTGCAGCCCACGTTGGCTTGACGATCTTACAACTCAGAGAGTCTGCAAGCACAGCTTTAGAGGCATCAATAGCTCGCAATGCTAAGAGCCCTGACCAATCGGTTTTGAAGTTTGACCAGGAGTACTCACTCCAGTTAGAGGGTGCATTGTCAGGTATTGGAGCGTTGAGAGATGACGCACAACGGTTACTACCACGAAACCACGAATCCAATAACCACCGCGGTCGAAATAACTAAAGTACGTCACCATCAAAACGACTACCGCTACAATCGACCTGTTCGCTACGTTCCTGCACCCAACCCACACAAAGTGTCAGAGCACAAGAGTAACAAAGGGTTGAAAGACGATCAAAACGTAGACCAATGTTCTCCTGAAGTTCCACTACGTGAAGAACTAAAGCGAGAAACATTTGAGAAAAGGGTAAAAGATATGTCACAAGGACTAGACAGGGAATTACCGGACACCAGGTCCGCAGGAATTAACACCCATAGCAAGGACGTTAAAATTCAAATCTCTCCCGCTCTCACTCGAGACCCTATCCAGGGCCCGCTTGATCAAGAAACAAGCCCACGGGCTTTGTCTATAGACTCTGATACAAAGGTTGAGAAGAAAGACACAACGGTGGGTTTGTGCCCATAGGCGACGTTGTTGTCGGCGATGTCTGGTGAGGACCTGCATTACAACAGGCCTACAAGCCCTCAATCCAGCCTCTCTTAGCCTATTGCGGACAGTCTGAACACTGATGGAGGGATTGTGCGTTCCTGGTGTAACTCGGGCAGTTGTTGTTGCCATCCTGTACCTGTCCCGCAGGTGTGATATTCGGATGTACCGATCCTGTGCAGGTGTTGTTACACATGGCCTGCCACTGCGAGGATGATCAGCTGTCCGTCCGGTCTCCCTGTAGCTCTGTCTTAATGTCTTAAGCGTCTCACAGTACGGACATTGCAAATTATTGTCCTGGCCACATCTGCAGTCCTCATGCCTCCTTGCAGCATGCCTAAGGCACGTTCAGGCAGATGAGCAGGGACCCTGGGAATCTTTCTTTTGGTGTTTTTCCAGAGTCAGTAGAAAGGCCTCTTTAGTGTCCTACGTTTTCATAACTGTCACCTTAATTGCCTACCATCTGTAAGCTGTTAGTGTCTTAAGGACCGTTCCACAGGTGCATGTTCATTAATTGTTTATGGTTCATTGAACAAGCATGGGAAACTGTTCAAACCCTTTACAATGAAGATCTGTGAAGTTATTTGGATTTTTACGAATTATCGTTGAAAGACAGGGTCCTGAAAAAGGGACGTTTATATGTGTTGCCCCCCTAGGGTCACGCACTACTCATAAAGCAAATGTAGAATTTATATTACTACTCATAAAGCAAATGTAGAATTTATATTAATCAAAAACATAAAATACCGTCAAATAGCATCATACATTTGAAAAATACCATATATGATATGATATTTTGTGCATATCGCCTAGCTCTTTTTATTTAATCAGGTAGGCCAGTTGAGAACAAGTTCTCATTTACAACTGCGACCTGGCCAAGATAAAGCAAAGCAGTGCGACAAAAACAACAGAGTTACACATGGAATAAACAAACGTACAGTCAATAACACAATAGAAGTTCAATAGAAGTCAGTAGTGGAGAAGGTGGAAAGTTTTAAGTTCCTCGGTGTACACATCACGGACAAACTGAATTGGTCCACCCACACAGACAGCGTTGTGAAGAAGGCGCAGCAGCGCCTCTTCAACCTCAGGAGGCTGAAGAAATTCGGCTTGTCACATAAAGCACTCACAAACTTCTACAGATGCACAATCGAGAGCATCCTGTCGGGCTGTATCACCGCCTGGTACGGCAACTGCTCCGCCCACAACCGTAAGGCTCTCCAGAGGGTAGTGAGGTCTGCAGAACGCATCACCAGGGGCAAACTACCTGCCCTCCAGGACACCTACACCACCCGATGTCACAGGAAGGCCATAAAGATCATCAAGGACAACAACCACCCAAGCCACTGCCTGTTCACCCCGCTATCATCCAGAAGGCGAGGTCAGTACAGGTGCATCAAAGCAGGGACCGAGAGACTGAAAAACAGCTTCTATCTCAAGGCCATCAGACTGTTAAACAGCCACCACTAACATTTAGCGGCCGCTGCCAACATACTGACTCAACTACAGCCACTTTAAAAATGGGAATTGATGGAAATTATGTAAAAATGTACCACTAGCCACTTTAAACAATGCCACTTAATATAATGTTTACATACCCTACATTACCCATCTCATATGTATATACTGTACTCTATATAATCTACTGCATCTTGCCATCTTTATGTAATACATGTACCACTAGCCACTTTAAACTATGCCACTTTATGTTTACATACCCTACAGTACTCATCTCATATGTATATACCGTACTCTATACCATCTACTGCATCTGCCATGCCGTTCTGTACCACCACTCATTCATATATCTTTATGTACATATTCTTTATCCCTTTACACTTGTGTGTGTGTGTAAGGTAGTAGTTGTGGAATTGTTAGGTTAGATTACTTGTTGGTTATTACTGCATTGTCGGAACTAGAAGCACAAGCATTTCGCTACACTCGCATTAACATCTGCTAACCATGTGTATGTGACTAATAAAATTTGATTTGATTTGATTTGATTTAGAAAATGTACTTGGACCTAGATTTGGCGCTCCAGTACCGCTTGCCGTGCGGAAGCAGAGAGAACAGTCTATGACGACTCGGGTGACTGGAGTCTGACAATTTTTAGGGCCTTCCTCTGACTTCCTCTGGGGTCCTGGATGGCAGGAAGATTGGACCGGTGATGTACTGGGCCGTACGCACTACCCTCTGTAGTGCCTTGCGGTCGGAGGCCAAGCAGTTGCCATACCAGGCAGTGATGCAACCAGTCAGGATGCTCTCGATGGTGCAGCTGTAAAACCTCTTCAGGATCTGAGGACCCATGCCAAATCTTTTCAGTCTCCCGAGGGGTAATAGGTTTTGCCCTCTTCACGACTGTCTTGGTGTGCTTGGACCATATTAGTTTGTTGGTGATGTGGACGCCAAGGAACTTGGAAGCTCTCAACCTGCTCCACTGCAGCCCCGTCGATGAGAATGGGGACATGCTCGGCCCTCCTTTTCCTGTAGTCCACAATCATCTCCTTTGTCTTGAGGTTGTTGTCCTTGCACCACACGGTCAGGTCTCCGACCTCGTCCGTATAGGCTGTCTCATCGTTGTCGGTGATGTCGTGGAAAATTGCGAGATTATGTTTTAGTGCTTGTAAAATTATATTATAATCTTTGTATTGCATTAGAATGGTTGTTTTATTCGACTATTGTGTGTGTGTGTTCCACTGAGGATGGGCCTCTATGAGATAGCACTGACAGAGGAGATTTACGATGTCTTTGGCCAATAAAGCCTAAAGAGCATTCCAGATGGATGAGGTAATGTTTTGGTACTATGAAGTACCAGGAACGAGATTAGAACCTCGTCTTAGAGACCAAACTGAACGATAATTTATAGCTAATGCTATCTGGCTATGGGATACTTCTTTCTAAAGTAAAGGCCCTTTGTGAAGAGTTCCTGAGATCTGTGGTTCGTCATGCGAGTTGAGGGGGGTGTATCTTGGCTATAAAAGATCTTGGTATTCTTTTGTAGGCACTCTCAGAATTCATTATAGACACTGAATTGATCTGAGAGTCAAAGGGCGATATTAAAGCTCACATATTAAAGATGACATTTAAGTAAAACTCTGACTGGTGTGTGGTTTATAACTCTCCTCATTTGGTAATACAGGAAATTGCCACGACAGTGATCAGGCCTACTGTTGTGTCGTCAGAAAACTTAATGGTGGTGTTGGAGTCATACCTGGCCGTGCAGTCATGAGTGAACAGGGAGTACAGAAGGGGACTGAGCACGCACCCGAGGGGCCCCCGTGTTGAGGATGAGCGTGGCGGACGTATTGTTACCTACCCTTACCACCTGGGGGCGGCCCGTCAGGAAGTACAGGATCCAGTTGCAGAGGGAGGTGTTTAGTCCCAGAGTCCTTAACTTAGTGATGAGCTTTGAGGGCACTACGGTGTTGAACGCTGAGCTGTAGTCAATGAATAGCATTCTCACATAGATGTTCCTTTTGTCCAGGTGGGAGAGGGCAGTGTGGAGTGCAATAGAGATTGCATCATCTGTGGATCTTTTGGTGCAGTATACAAATTGGAGTGGATCTAGAGTTTCTGGGATAATGGTGTTGTGAGCCATAACCAGATTTTCAAAGCACTTTATGGCTACAGACGTTAGTGCTAGGGGTCGGTAGTCTTTTTGGCAGGTTACATTAGTTTTCTTCGGCACAGGGACTATGGTGGTCTGCTTGAAACATTTTGGTATTACAGACTGACAGGGAGAGGTTGAAAATGTCAGTTAAGACACTTGCCAGTTGGTCAGCTCATCCTCGGAGTACACGTTCTGGTAATCCGTCTGGTCCAGCGGCCTTGTGAATGTTGCCCTGTTTAAAAGGTCTTACATCTCCTGCAGAGAATGTGATCACACAGTCGTCCAGAACAGCTGATGCTCTCATGCATGTTTCAGTGTTACTTGCCTCGAAGCAAGCATAAAAGTTATT
Organism: Salvelinus alpinus; assembly: GCF_045679555.1. Taxonomy (NCBI): domain Eukaryota; kingdom Metazoa; phylum Chordata; class Actinopteri; order Salmoniformes; family Salmonidae; genus Salvelinus; species Salvelinus alpinus. The sequence goes on along the minus strand of NC_092120.1, from coordinate 9,224,653 downwards.
TAGCTCGTCTGGTAGGCTCGTGTCACTGGGCAGCTCTCGGCTGTGCTTCCCTTCCTAGTCTGTAATAGTTTGCAAGCCCTGCCACATCCGACGAGCATCGGAGCCTGTGTAGTACGATTCAATCTTAGTCCTGTATTGGCGCTTTAACTGTTTGATGGTTCATCAGAGGGCATAGCGGGATTTATTATAAGCTTCCCGCTCCTTGAAAGCGGCAGCTTTACCCTTTAGCTCAGTGGCTTCAGGTTGGGGTATGTACGTACAGTCACTGTGGTGATGACGTCCTCGATGCACTTATTGATAAAGCCAGTGACTGATGTGATGTAATCCTCAGTGCCATCGAAAGAATCCCGGAACATATTCCAGTCGTATTCCAACATATTCCTGTAGTTTAGCATCTGCTAAATCTGCTTTTTTTAATAGTCACTGGTGCTTCCTGCTTTAATTTTTGCTTGTAAGCAGGAATCAGGAGGATAGAGTTATTATCAGTTTTGCCAAATGGAGGGCGAGGGAGAGCTTTGTACACGTCTCTGTGTGTGAAGTAAAGGTGGTCTACAATTTTTTCCCCTCTTGTTGCACATTTAACATGCTGATAGAAATTAGTCTTGTCCGTAGAGCTCCGAGACAGGATTGTGTTGAGGCACAGATCTGGGGAAGGGTACCAAAAATGTCTGTAGCATTGAAGGTCCCCAAGTACACAGTGGCTTCCATCATTCTTGAATGGAAGAAGTTTGTAACCACCAAGACTCTTCTTAGAGCTGGCCACCCGGCCAAACTGCGCAATTGGGGGAGAAGGGCCTTGTTCAGGCAGGTGACCAAGAACCAGATGGTTACTCTGACAGAGCTGCAGAGTTCCTCTGTGGAGATGGGAGAACCTTCCATAAAGACAACCATCTCTGCAGCACTCCACCAATCAGGCCTTTATGGTAGAGTGGCCAGATGGAAGCCACTCCTCAGTAAAAATGGACATGACAGCAAGCTTGGAGTTTGCCAAAAGGCACCTAACAGACCATCAGAAACATGATTCGCTGGTCTGATGAAACCAAGATGAAACTCAATGGCCTGAATGCCAAGTGTCACGTCTGGAGGAAACCTAGCACCATCCCTACGGTGAAGCATGGTGGTGGCAGCATCATGCTTTGGGGATGTTTTTCAGCGGCAGGGACTGGGAGACTAGTCAGGATCCCAGGAAAGTTGAACGCAAAGTACAGAGAGCGATCCATGATAAAAACCTGCTCCAGAGCGCTCAGGACCTCAGACTGGGGAGAAGGTTCATCTTCCAACAGGACAATGACCCTAAACACACAGCAAGACAATGCAGGAGTGGTTTCGGGACAAGTCCCCCTTCTTTCCCCCTTCTGATGACCAGGTGGCGAATCGCATCTCTGCATGTCTGGCAGACATATCAGTGTGGATGACGGATCACCACCTCAAGCTGAACCTCGGCAAGACGGAGCTGCTCTTCCTCCCGGGGAAGGACTGCCCGTTCCATGATCTCGCCATCACGGTTGACAACTCCATTGTGTCCTCCTCCCAGAGCGCTAAGAACCTTGGCGTGATCCTGGACAACACCCTGTCGTTCTCAACCAACATCAAGGCGGTGGCCCGTTCCTGTAGGTTCATGCTCTACAACATCCGCAGAGTACGACCCTGCCTCACACAGGAAGCGGCGCAGGTCCTAATCCAGGCACTTGTCATCTCCCGTCTGGATTACTGCAACTCGCTGTTGGCTGGGCTCCCTGCCTGTGCCATTAAACCCCTACAACTCATCCAGAACGCCGCAGCCCGTCTGGTGTTCAACCTTCCCAAGTTCTCTCACGTCACCCCGCTCCTCCGCTCTCTCCACTGGCTTCCAGTTGAAGCTCGCATCCGCTACAAGACCATGGTGCTTGCCTACGGAGCTGTGAGGGGAACGGCACCTCAGTACCTCCAGGCTCTGATCAGGCCCTACACCCAAACAAGGGCACTGCGTTCATCCACCTCTGGCCTGCTCGCCTCCCTACCACTGAGGAAGTACAGTTCCCGCTCAGCCCAGTCAAAACTGTTCGCTGCTCTGGCCCCCCAATGGTGGAACAAACTCCCTCACGACGCCAGGACAGCGGAGTCAATCACCACCTTCCGGAGACACCTGAAACCCCACCTCTTTAAGGAATACCTAGGATAGGATAAAGTAATCCTTCTCACTCCCCCCCCCTTAAAAGATTTAGATGCACTATTGTAAAGTGGCCGTTCCACTGGATGTCATAAGGTGAATGCACCAATTTGTAAGTCGCTCTGGATAAGAGCGTCTGCTAAATGACTTAAATGTAAATGTAAATGTAAGTCTCTGAATGTTCTTGTGTGGCCCAGCCATAGCCTGGACTTAAACCCGATCTAACATCTCTGGAGACACCTGAAAATAGCTGTGCAGCGACGTTCCCCAATCCAACCTGACAGAGCTTGAGAGAATCTGCAGAGAAGAATCGGAGAAACTCCCCAAATACAGGTGTGCCAAACTTGTAGCGTCATACCCAAGAAGACTCGAGGCTGTAATCGCTACCAAAGGTACTTCAACAAAGTACAGAGTACAGGGTCTGAATACTTATGTAAATGTGATATTTCAGTTTATTCTAAAAATCAGTTTTTGCTTTGTTTTTATGGGGTATTGTGTGTAGATTGATGAGGTAAAAACATTTTAATCCATTTTAGAATAAGGCTGTAACATAACAAAATGTGAAAAAGTCAAGGGGTCTGAATACTTTCCGAATGCCCTGTACATTTGCCATTCAAAGGGTAAATGGACAAGAGAAAACATTTCAGTGCCTTTGAATGGGGTATGGTAGTAGGTGCCAGGTGCACCGATTTGTGTGTCAAGAACTGCAACGCTGCTGAGTTTTTCGCACTCAACAGTTTCCCATGTGTATCAAGAATGGTTCACTACCCAAAGGACATCCAGCCAACATGACACAACTGTGTGAAGCATTGGAGTCAACCTTGGCCAGCATCCCTGTGGAACACTTTTGACACCTCGTAGAGTCCATGACCTGACGAATTGAGGCTGTTCTGAGGGCAAAAGGGGGGGTGCAACTCAATATGAAGAAGGTGTCCTTATTGTTTTGTATACTCAGTTTATACGGCAGTTTTTAAAAAGGACAATAGAGTATAGTTGGCTTCGTGTTTTCTTTTTGCCATGGAAAAGAGTATTGTGTTATACTGACAACCCTATTAGCCACACAAAGAGCTTGTCGTTCTCATAGTCTGTTAATCAGAGGAGGATAAAGAACCCTTACTTTGTCAGGGTGATGAGTTAATTTGCTGAAGTGGAAAGACTGAGACGAGCATATCTCACACACTCCCTATGTAACAACTCTGAGGCACATGCTAAGGGGATGTGCTATGAACCACACCTAGACATCTACAGTGGCTGGAAGTCAATTCCCTTTTAACTTCAGAAGACTGCTGTACTGTGCGTGTGTTACATTGAGGCAATGAGCTTCAAGCAGTGTAATGCAGTAATGCTGTGTCCATCCCGGTCTACCTGATCTCTCCCAGGAAAGAGGCTTGTTCTGGTGATTACACCCAAGAGTGTCTGGCCTGGGGTGGAGAGTATGCTGTGGTTAGGGTTTGTGTGTGTGCGATAGACAGTTACTGTCATATTGACTGCCAGAACGTCTCTTTCAGTCCACCTCCATCACTCCCTCGTCATCCCTCCATACCTCTACAAGGATAAAGCCAGCCAGTTTGAGATGCCGTCTCATCATGATGAATCGTCCCAGCAGATCTTTACTCCTGGAACCATAGTTAGGAAACTCCCAGGTCAAGAACGCTAACCTGCAAAGAGGAGGACTGTCAGAACACATGCACACACACAGACATGCACACACACAAACCCTTCTTCCCTCACCTGCATGCCCCCTCAGGTAGGGGCTTGGCTCCGCCTCCTCCAGGCAGGTGAGGGGCTGTCAGGGTTACCAGGTCCATTGGCTTATTTTCACTGTCCACCACCAGCTCTCCATCTGATAGGACACAACAAGTCAGTCACCTGTTGTTCCAGCCTTACAGTGTTAATGTGTGTGTGTGCGCGCATGTATTCACCTATGGTCCAGCCGTATACAGTGTTGACCCCGGTACGTAGGGCCTCTGCTTTCCCCCCCACCAGATTATCCAGGGCCCCCTTCAGCCCAGTCTGTAGAGGGGAGAGGGGGGAGTCCCGGCCCAGGGTGGAGGGAAGCAACATGGCCTCTGTAGGCAGGGTGGAGGACAGAGACTCTGGGTGTTCTAACTGGAGGGTAGCAATGATGTGGAGGAGCTTCAGGCGATAGTTCTCCACTCGAGACAGACTGCCTTCTGTGAAACAACAATATAGCAACACAACATCAAATCAGCAGAATCACCCAAGTCTGTACACTTGAGAATGCACAGGGCTATGAACCCAGACCACATGAACATCGGTCCTCTGCTGCCATCTCCTGGGGTGGACCAGTACTAGAGTGTGTGTTTACCTGAGAGTTTGGCAACATGTGTGTGTTGGTTGAGGGCTGTGATGTGCTGGGGCTTGGCCTGCTGTAACACGCACAGAGACCACACCACGTCTGTCTGCAGGAACGCCTCCAGGCTGGGGAGAACACCCTCCAGGGCAGAGTGGACCTACATACACACAGGAGGAGACAGTTGACAAACACGGACTACATTCAGGGAAGGTAACAAAAGCCTCTTCCCCTCATCAGCCAAAGTTGATAGAACTGTCATGTGCAGCACTGACATGACTCTACATGACTGAGAACCCAGTCTGTTCTACACAATATTTATCCTTGAGTATCCAGGCTGCATCACATCCGGCCATGATTGGGAGTCCCATAGGGCGGCAGACAATTGGCCCAGCACCGTCCGGGTCTGGCCGGGGTAGGCAGTCATTGTAAATAAGAATTTGTTCTTAACTGACTTACCTGACTAGTTAAATAAAGGTTAAATAAATTAAAATAAATAAACAGCATAAGGTAAATAAAGAAACAAATTGCTACTCTCATTGTTTACCTTCTTGTAGAACTCCTCCCCCTTGCTGGGCTGGAAGTTGAGCCTGGCCAGTGACATGAGCAGGTTACAAAGCTGCAGTGTGCTGTACTTCTGACTGTTCACGCTGTAGTGCTGAATAGTTTTTTAAAAATCAAACAAAGGAAGAAAATAAGAGGATGAGTTAAAGCAATATTTGTTAATCAAGAGGGCTAGGGGATGATCCAATCAGTTTAAGACGTGTTTAGAAGTGTCTGAGTGTGTGCGGACCTCAGCGAATGCCTCAAACAATGGGAGATGGAGCCACTTGAGGAAGGCTAGTGATTTGGCGCAGCGAGTAACATCGGCAGAACTAATCTCTGGCATTCTGGGTAACAACTCGGCTGCCAATCGCTGGAAGACCTGGGAGTGGTGGAAATTCAACTTCCCTGAGAGAGGAGAGAGGAGAGAGAGAGAGAGAGAGAGAGAATTTAAAGCCCCCATGCAGTCTTTGTAATTTTATTTTGAAATGATCATTGTATTTCTAATAAATCACTGTGTTCAATTATAGAATTTTTTTTTTATAATTTATTTCCCTGAACCTCCTTTGGCCCCTGAAATGATGTCTGATTGTGTGGGCATTAGGAAAAATTAAGATTGGCTGATAGGATGGTCTAGAGTCCACCACTTACCCAGATGAACAGTCATTGGTCTATTATATTAAGATCATGATGTGGGCCAAAAGTTCCATCCCACCTGAACAGGCTGAAATTCCAGGGGCCTCATCAACCGTGCGTACATTTCTTACTCAATTCTGGCGTACTTGGAGATTCTAGGATTTGCGTGCACCTCAAATTATTGGTATTTATTAAACTGTCACAGGCAAGCAACATATACACGTTTTCATTCATATATATATAAAATCATTGAACACTTATATAATGGTGCAGGAGAGGATGGCTCCTAACCAACTGTGCTATTTAGTTAGTTTTATTGCATTGTTTGTAACTTATTTTGTACATAAAGTTGCTGCTACCGTCTCTTATGACCAAAATGAGCTTCTGGACATCAGAACAGCGATTACTCTCCTCAAACTGGACAAAGATTTTTTCTTTAATGAGTCCGACCCGAAGGATATACTGCTTCCCCGAGACCAGGCCCAAATCCCCGTCATTCGCGTGAAGACGGAAATACAGGGGGCGAAGGTCGGGGTGCCTTGTGAGGATTCGTAGGTGAGTTAGTAAATCGCCACTACCATTGGTTCTATTGGCCAACGTGCAATCACTGGAAAACAAACTGGATGATCTACGGTCGAGACTCTCCTACTAATGGGACATTACATATTTTTTAATATCTTATATTTCACCGAGTCGTGGCTGAACAATGACACTGATAATATAGAGCTGGCTATGTTTTCCGTGCATCGGCAGGAAACAGCAGCTACGTCTCGTAAGATGAGGGGTGGGTGTGTGTGTCTATTTGTCAATAAAAGCTGGTGTGCAATGTCTAATATTAAAGAAGTTTCAAGGTATTGCTTGCCTGAGGTAGAGTACCTCATAATAGGCTGTAGACCACACTATCTATATTATTTGTAGCTGTCTATTTACCGCCACAAACCGATGCTGGCACTATGATCGCACTCAACAAGCTTTATAAGGCCATAAGCAAACAAGAAAATGCTCATGCAGAAGCGGTACTTCTAGTGTCCGAGGACTTTAATGCAGGCAAACTTAAATCTGTTTACATTATTTCTACCAGCATGTCAAAAATATCTCTAGACTACCTTTACTCCACACACAGAGACGCATACAAAGCTCTCCCTAGCAAACCATTTGGCAAATCTGACCATAATTCTATCCTCCTGATTACTGCTTACTAGCAAAAACTAAAGCAGGAAGTACCAGTGACTTGCTCAATATGGCAGTGGTTAGATTAGGCGGATGCTATGCTACAGTACTATTTTGCTAGCACAGACTGGAATATGTTCCATGATTCATCCAATGCCATTGAGGAGTATACCACCTCAGTCACCGGCTTCATTAATAAGTGCATTGACGACATCATCCTCACAGTGACGTACATTTATTTATTTAACTAGGCAAGTCAGTTAAGAACAAATTCTTATTTACAATGACGGCCAAACCCGGATGACGCTGTGCCATTTGTGGCCACCCTATGGGACTCCCAATCACGGCCGGTTGTGATACCCTGGTTCGAATCAGTGTCTGTAGTGACGCCTCAAGCACTGAGATGCAGTGCCTTAGACCCCTGTGCCACTCGGGAGCCCAATCAGAAGCCATGGATTACAGGCAACATCCGCACTGCGCTCAAGGCTAGAGAGCCCGCTTTCAAGGAGCGGGACACTAATTCAGATGCTTATAAGAAATCCCGCTATGCCCATGCAACTCTTCCCTCTTCCCTGATAAAATCTGAGATTTTTCCCCTAAATTCTGACTTATATTTTCCCAAATTATATTCTGTGTTTAATTTTTCATTCTTAAAATTACAATTGTTCATAGAGAATCAACGGAATTGGATGTTCGGAGTCCATATCAATGCTTAAATCACATCAGAAGAAATTTGCGGTGGAGCAAGTTAAAATTGCATGTACTTTCAGAATTGTTCGCCGAGTTACTCATGTGTGAACCACTAGAAGTTGTGTGCACGCATGGTTTTACATTTGTGTGGATGCACACTTTCCCATCAAGCTCAAAATGGATAAATACCAGCCTTTATGGGAAAACTGGCGCACGCAAGGTTTAGAGTCCTTTTTTTGTGCACGCACCTTGATAATTGAGGGCACAGGCATTTTTTTTCAAACAGCTCTTACACAAAAAGGGCATATCATCATTTTCACAATTACAGCGTGCTATTTTGACCTTAGTGTGAAAATATCATTAAAAAACTGGGGGGAATCACATTAACTGCACTGCCCCTTTAAATCTGTTGGAATACAGAAAAATTCAAAGCTGAAATATCAGTTGACCGCAGGTAGTTTGTTGTTAGGTAGATTGTTAACAAAGATGGAGAATAACAATGGTACCAGCATTCAACCCTGTGGCACATCCTTTTACATCTCCAGATTATGTGTGTGTGTATATATATATATATAATTACTGCTGAGCAATTAACAGACATTTCGGTTATTGTTCAGTTTTTAAACAACTTTTTGACCTACAGTGATTAAATTATTTGAATTCCATTTCGTTCAGTTTTTTTCTGTGAGCTCAATGCGCACATTGCACAGTTTCTCTAGAGAAAAAAAAACCAGTATGCTTTTTTACTTTGAAGAACTAAACATTATTGATTTTGGCAGACAGCATAGGCAGCACCTCTATGGAGATGAAATGAAATAATAAAATCAAAATAAAGCAAATGTAATATACACAACAACTGAAATATTTTAGTCAAGTGTGTGTGTGTACCATATGCGTAGGCGAGGTCCAACAGTAGCGGCGTGGAAAGGTCTGTTGAGGGTTTCTGTAGGAGGTAGTAGGACAGAGCTCTGAGCAGAGGCACTGAACGGCGTCCCTGAGACGCCAGAGACACAGACACCCTGCGGATATCCTCCGTCCCAAACCCTTCAGCTAGCTCTAACGCCTGGGGTGGGAACAGAGAGAGGGGGGAGACAGAGAGAAAAGAAAAGGAGTGTTGGTTGAGATAGATTTGTTGATGGTGGCAATTACAGTTCCACTCCGCTATATACATACAGTTGAAGTCGGAAGTTTACATACACTTAGGTTGGAGTCATTAAAACTCGTTTTTCAACCAGTCCACACATTTCTCGTTAACAAACTATAGTTTTGGCAAAGTCGGTTAGGACATCTAACATCTAATCATAGATACCTCATGTAAATAAGTATTCAGACCCTTTGCTAAGACTCGAAATTGAGCTCAGGTGGATCCTTGAGATGTTTCTACAACTTGATTGGAGTCCACCTGTGGTAAATTCAATTGATTGGACATGATTTGGAAAGGCACACGCCTGTCTATATAAGGTCCCACAGTTGACAGTGCACGTAAGAGCAAAAACCAAGCCATGAGGTCTAAGGAATTGTCCGTAGAGCTCCGAGACAAGATTGTGTCGAGGCACAGATCTGGGGAAGGGTACCAAAATGTCTGCAGCATTGAAGGTCTCCAAGAACACAGTGGCCTCCATCATTCTTAAATGGAAGTAGTATGGAACCACCAAGACTCTTCCTAGAGCTGGCTGTCCGGCCAAACTAAGCAATCGGGGGAATGAGGGCCTCGATCAGGGAGGTGACCAACAACCTAATGGTCACTGACAGAGCTCCAGAGTTCCTCTGTGGAGATGGGAGAACCTTCCAGAAGGACAACCATCTCTGCAGCCCTCCACCAATCAGGCCTTTATGGTAGACAGAAACCACTCCTCAGTAAAAGGCACATGACAGCCCGCTTGGAGTTGCCAAAAAGCACCTAAAGACTCTCAGACCATGAGAAACAAGATTCTCTGGTCTCATGAAACCAAGATTGAACTATTTGACCTGAATGCCAAGCATCCCGTCTGGTGAAGCATGGTTGTGGCAGCATCACGCTGTGGTTTTTCTGCGCCAGGGATAAGCAGACTAGTCAGGATCTAGGCAAAGATGAACAGAGCAAAGTACAGAGAGATCCTTAATGAAAACTTGCTCCTGAGCGCTCAGGACCTCAGACTGGGGCAAAGGTTCACATTCCAACAGGACAACGACCCTAAGCACACAGCCAAGACAACGCAGGAGTGGCTTCGGGATAATTCTCTGAATGTCCTTGAGTGGCCCAGCCAGAACCTGGACATGAACCCTATCGAACATCTCTGGAGACCTGAAAATAGCTGTGCAGCAATGCTCCCCATCCAACCTGACAGAGCTTAACAGGATCTGCAGAGAAGAATCGGAGAAACTCCCCAAATACACATGCGCCAAGCTTGTAGCGTCATACCCAAGAAGAATCGAGGCTGTAATCGCTGCCAAAGGTGCTTCAACAAAGTACTAAGTAAAGGGTCTGAATATTTATGTAAATGTGATATTAAGAACTTGTAAGTAAGCATTTCACGGTAAGGTTGTATTCGGCGCAAATGACAAATAACTTTTTATTTGATATTTCAGTTTATTTTTTATAAATTATCAAAAATGTCTAAATCTGTTTTTGCTTTGTTATTGTGTGCAGATTGATGAGGGGGAAAAAACGATTTAATACATTTTAGAATAAAGCAGTAACGTAACAAAATGTGGAAAAAGAGGTCTGAATACTTTGTTCAATTTTATTGTTATATTACATCGTTTTTTTACTATAATATAGGTGTCTTGACTGTGATTCGGGAAATAAGAGCATCTTGTCTGCTAAATTAACAAGCAAGCCTATGCCATTGCACAGCCATATGTTTCTAAAAGCAAGCGCCACTGCTCAGGTTAATGCCTTTTTGAAGATCATGTTCCACAATATAATATAACCAGTTGATATTAAGGTTTCAATAAATTAATCTTAAATGGCACTTGCTCTTTTATTGACTGAATACTGTGTATATGGGGCAATTCAGCAATTAGGATTTGTTATCTGTAATGGTTATGATACATTTGGCATTGTCGAGCACTGTTGGCATTGGCCTAAAGATAAATGTGCACATTTCTTTCCAGTGCGGTTCTTGTGTTCTAAAAATATATTTTTTAATTAATTTGAGTACTCAGAAAATAAATAGAGTATTCGACCAGTCAAAAAATGGCAAATGCCCATCCCTAATCATTGCATGCAAGGAATATGGTGACAAATAGTTTATTAAAGTAGTCAAGTTTAGTACTAAGTCAATTTGTCCAAATACTTATGACTTTTTCAAATGGAGGGACTAGATACATAAGGTGCTTCATTTCTAAACAGTAAAACATATGTATGAAAATACCTTAAAATAAAAGCTAACATTCTTTCCTGTCGCCTAATCTGAAACATTCTGTCTCAAATCTAAAATGCTGGAGTATAGCGACAATTTAAATGTATTTTTATTCACTGTCCAAATACATTTTTGATAACTTAGTATGTGTAGTGTGGGGGTAGGTGTATAGGTGCTTGTTACCTTATCCTCCAGTCTGTCCATCAGTGCAGGACTGAGGTGTCCAGCCCTAGCCATCAGGGTACTGACTGTTCTAGCGTCAGCGATCTCAGTCCAGCGGAGCTCCAGCTGTTTCAGCGCTGCACTCACCAGTGACACCTCCATCTGACCCTTCCGCCCTGCTCCCCAGTCTGCCAGGAAAGCCAGCTGTTTGTAGGAGAGTCTGCGTACACGCCACAGCACCTCTGTCTGGATGGAGCATTGTACTGCAGCTGTAGGAGGAACACCCAGAGCAGAGAGGGAGCGCAGCAGAGAGACCAGCGTACCATTCCACACTGACGCTACCTGGGGGAAGAGATACACGCACACACAGTCAATTTACACACACTCAAAGAAACTCTCAGAGAGCACCGAAAGTTTTAGTGAATATTTTGAGCTGCCCTAACTGTAACCTGCCCCATGTCTCTTGCTTTCATCACTCCTTACCCATCTTCATCCCCTCTCAACCCTCCACTTATCTACCCTCACATTTCCTCATCCTACCAGTCCCCTGACCCTTCTTACAACACCCTCTCCTACCTGTGCAGTAACAGTGTCCATTATGTCTAGCAGTCTGGGATCATTCAGCAGCTCAAATTGGTCCATTTTAGCCCCACCTTTCTCTCTCCCAGCCAATCTGACAAGCTGAACCAGAGCCTTAGCTGCCTGATTGGCCTTTCCTCCTTGTGCCGCCCACGCCTGCAAGACATCCTGTGGAGATTGGGCTCTCTCTAAGAGCTCATCCAGCTGGGTGCGTTTGGGCTCGATGGGATACTCCTCTTTGACCAAACTCCTTCCCTCACATAGCCCCCTTAACACAGGCTGCCGCCAGGCCTGGGCCCACAGTGGCTCTGCTGGCCCAGCCGCAGGGGTAGGCAGGCGGGCAGCGGTGGCTGAGGCTGAGGCCTGGGCCCTGGGGAGGAGACGGGCACATCGGCCCAGCAGACGGCTGGTCATGGAGGAAGAGAGAGCAGCAGCGAGACACGTATTCACAACACAGCAGCCAGAGTCACCATGCTAACACCTGAGAACGAGCAATAGAGAGAGAGAGAGTGTTAATTCAAGAAAGTGAATATCACTCAGTGGTTCTCATTCTTTTTTTGGTTCCTGAACCTACGATCACATGTTGCTATGCCCAAACAACACCTTAATGTACAACTTTATGATAAGGACTATATGTTCTTATTCTCCGTAGTCTGCCGGTCATGGACTGCTGTCAACAAGCTTAGCCAAGCTATCTTGAGACGCTTTAGCAATTAGTAACAGTAACGCAGGGATTGTGTGTTGTGTAACATAACATTGTGTCAACAATCGTGTAGCCTGTACTACTACAAACAAAACATTTGCAGGAAACCAATGAATAGACATGGTTGTGGCAACTAGTTATAGTGAACTGAGCTGAATTAACGTCACTAGCAACATTTCAGTCTCAAAAGCTGAGCTGCCATCAAGCGTATTCTGACCTTGCCGACTAGGGTTTCTGCCGTTCTAGCTATTAGAATTATGAAACTCAGACTGGCAACATTCTCTGCATTCACAACTACACCTGTGACAGGTCTTAAGTAGACATATAAATACATGTAGCTGCCATTTCTATCTTTAAAGGACTGTTCTTACCTTGATAAATAAGATAGAAAGTGGTAGAAGACGAAGGCGACATTCACATGGAGCTATCAGCAATAGTCGCAAGAAAATGACCTCAAAGCTACCAGTGTCACATGATTGTCGGACGAAGCTGCGATTGGTCCACTTGTTTCAAGGCACTTTAGGTCGTATTTTTTTATTGCAGAACCTGGTCTTGATCTCCATGCGGGGAACCCATAGAATTAGATACACACAGTGGGGTAAAGTTATTCTGCCCTTGAATTGCGTTCCCATGCAAAACTAGACAGATAGCTAACAACTAAGTCTTCAATAAAACTCCCAAGGCGTGACTTTTCTTGAATGAATATCTTGAAAACGTTTATGTTGTGAAACTGCAAAATACAGAAAATAATATACTTTAGTATTCAATTCACATCGACATACTGCAGCTGTACATTTACATTTCAAGTTGAAGTTGCATAAATACAAAGCCCGTGCCAAGGTACCATGAATCTGGCATGATGCCAAACCATATAGCCAATTGTTACTCATATGGTAATTGGCTAACTCCTTTCATTACTCTAATAATGTACAACCACCTCTGTACAATAACAAAGCATATTACACTAGAAACAGTAACAAAACTACAGTATTGTATGTTCGTTTACATGACGCAAGTAATACAGCTGACGTCATACATGAAAGGCAAGGCAATTTGTGTGAGTAAATGCAACCAACTAACATTGATAAGTAAACAATTATATCAATAACAAGATTATCATCACCCCTTCCTTGTCATAATACAACGCATTGGCTCAAACGCATTAAGAAGGAAAGAAATTCCACAAATGAACTTTTAACCAGGCACACATGACAACTGAAATGCATTCCAGGTGACTTCCTCATGAAGCTGGTTGAGAGAATGCCAAGACTGTGCAAAGCTGTCATCAAGGCAAAGGGTGGCTACTTTGAAGAATCTCAAATCTAAATATATTTTAAGTTGTTTAACACTTTTTTGGTTGATACATGATTCCATATGTATTATTTCATAGTTTTGATGTCTTCACTATTATTCTACAATGTAGAAAATAGTAAAAAATAAAGAAAAACCCTTGAATGAGTAGGTGTGTCCAAACTTTTGATTGGTACTGTATATACAAAAGTATGTGGACACCCCTTAAAATTTGTGGATTCGGCTGTTTGATGACAGGTGTAGAAAATCGAGCACACAGCCATGAAATCTCCATAGAAAGACATTGGCAGTAGAATAGCCTTACTGAATAGCTCAGTGACTTTCAACATGGCACCATCACAGGATGCCACCTTTCCAACAAGTCAGTTCGTCAAATTTCTGCCCTGCTAGAGCTGCCCCGGGCCAACTGTAAGTGCAGTATTTTGAAGTGGAAACTTCCAGAAGCAACAACGGCTCAACTGAGAAGTGGTAGGCCACAACAAGCTCACAGAACGAGATTGCAGAGTGCTGAATTTTTGTATTTATTTATTTTTTATTTAACCTTTATTTAACTAGGCAAGTCAGTTAATAAAAAAATCTTACAATGACACCCTACCAAAAGGCAAAGGCCTCCTGCGGGGACAGGGGATGAAAAAAAAATCTAATAATATATATACAGTTGAAGTCGAAAGTTTGCATACACTTAGGTTGGAGTCATTAAAACTCGTTTTTCAACCATTCCGCAAACTTCTTGTTAACAAACTATAGTTTTGGCAAGTCGGTTAGGACATCTACTTTGTGCATGACGCAAGTAATTTTTCCAACAATTGTTTACAGACAGATGATTTCACTTATAATTCACTGTATCACAATTCCAGTGGGTCAGATACAATAAATTGACTGTATCTTAAAACGTCTTGGAAAATTCCAGAAAATTATGTCATGGATTTAGAAGCTTCTGATAGGCTAATTGACACCATTTGAGTCAATTGGAGGTGTACCTGTGGATGTATTTCAAGGCCTTCCATCAAGCTCGGTGCCTCTTTGCTCTTTGCTTTGGGAAAATCAAAAGAAATCAGCCAAGACCTCAGAAAAAGAATTGTAGACTTACACAAGTCTAGTTCGTCCTTGAGAGCAATTTCCAAATGTCTGAAGGTACCACATTCATCTGTACAAACAATAGTACGCAAGTATAAACACCATGGGACCACGGAGCCATCATACCGCTCAGGAAGGTCTCCTGGAGATGAACATACTTCGGTGCGAAAAGTGCAAATCAATCCCAGAACAACAGCAAAGGACCTTGTGAAGATGTGGGAGGAAACAGGTACAAAAGTATCTATATCCACAGTAAAAACGAGTCCTATATCGACATAACCTGAAAGGCCGCTCAGCAAGGAAGAAGCCACTGCTCCAAAACCGCCATTAAAAAAGCAAGACTACGGTTTGCAACTGCACATGGGGACAAAGATCGTACTTTTTGGAGAAATGTCCTCTGGTCTGATGAAACAAAAATAGAACTGTTTGGCCATAATGACAATCGTTATGTTTGGAGGAGAAAGGGGGTGGCTTGCAAGCCGTAGAACACCATCCCAACCGTGAAGCACAGGGGTGTGGCAGCATCATGTTGTGGGGGTGCTTTGCTGCAGGAGGAACTGGTGTACTTCACAAAATAGATGGCATCGTGAGGAAGGAAAAATATGTGGATATATTGAAGCAACATCTCAAGACATCAGTCAGGAAGTTAAAGCTTGGTTGTAAATGGGTCTTCCAAATGGAAAATGACCCCAAGCATACTTCCAAAGTTGTGGCAAAATGGCTTAAACAACAAAGTCAAGGTATTGGAGTGGCCTTCACAAAGCCCTGACCTCAATCCCATAGAAAATTTGTGGGCAGAATTAAAAAAGCGTGCGAGCAAGGAGGCCTACAAACCTGACTCAGTTACACCAACTCTGTCAGGAGGAATGGGCCAAAATTCACCCAACTTATTGTGGGAAGCTTGTGGAAGGCTACCCGAAACGTTTGACCCAAGTTAAACAATTTAAAGCAATGCTACCAAATACTAATTGAGTGCATGTAAACTTCTGACCCACTGGGAATGTGATGAAAGAAATAAAAGCTGAAATAAATCATTCTCGCTACTATTATTCTGACATTTCACATTCATAAATAAAAGTGTTGATCCTAACTGACCTAAGACAGGGAAATTTACTAGGATTAAATGTCAGGAATTGTGAAATACTGAGTTTAAATGTACAGTATTTGGCTAAGGTGTATGTAAACCTCCGACTTCAACTGTGTGTATATATATATATATATATATATATATATAGGACAAAACACACATCACGACAAGAGAGACAACGCAAGACTACATAAAGAGAGACCTAAGACAACAGCATAGCATGGCAGCAACACAACATGACAACAATATGGTAGCAACACAACATGGCAGCAGCACAACATGGTAGCAGGACAAAACATGGTACAAACATTATTGGGCACAGACAACAGCACAAAGGGCAAGAAGGTAGAGACAACAATACATCACGCAAAGCAGCCACAACTGTCAGTAAGAGTCTCCATGATTGAGTCTTTGAATGAAGAGACGGAGATAAAACTGTCCAGTTTGAGTGTTTGTTGTAGCTCGTTCCAGTCACTATCTGCAGCGAACAGAAAAGACAAGTGGCCCAGGGATGTGTGTGCTTTGGGGACCTTTGACAGAATGTGACTGGCAGAACAGGTGTTGTATGTGGAGGATGAGGGCTGCAGTAAATATCTCAGCTAGGGGGGAGTGAGCCCTAAGAGAGTTTTATAAGTAAGCATCAACCAGTGTGTCTTGTGACGGGTATACAGAGATGACCAGTTTACAGAGGAGTATAGAGTGCAGTGATGTGTCCTATAAGGAGCGTTGGTGGCAAATCTGATGGCCGAATGGTAAAGGACATCTAGACGCTAGAGAGCACCCTTACCTGCCAATCTATAAAGTACATCTCCGTAATCTAGAATGGGTAGGATGGTCATCTGAATCAGGGTTAGTTTGGCAGCTGGAGTGAAAGAGAAGCAATTACAATAGATGTAACTTTAGCCTGCAGCTTTGATATGTGCTGAGAGAAGGACAGTGTACCGTCTAGCCATACTCCCAAGTACTTGTATGAGTTGACTACTTCAAGCTCTAAACCCTCAGAGGTAGTAATCACACCTGTGGGGAGAGGGGCATTCTTCTTACCAAACCATATGACCTTTGTTTTGGAGGTGTTCGGAACAAGGTTAAGGGCAGAGAAAGCTTGTTGGACACTAAGAAAGCTTTGTTGTAGAGCGTTTAACACAAATCTGGGTAGGGGCCAGCTGAGTATAAGACTGTATCATCTGCATACAAAGGGGTGAGAGAGCTTCCTACTGCCTGAACTATGTTGTTGATGTAAATTGAGAAGAGCGTGGGGAGTAGGATCGAGCCTTGAGGTACTCCCTTGGTGACAGGCAGGCTGAGACAGCACATGTTCTGACTTCATACACTGCACTCTTTGAGAGAGGTAGTTAGCAAACCAGGCCAAAGACCCCTCAGAGACACCAATACTCCTTAGCCGGCCCACAAGAATGGAATAGTCTACCGTATCAAATGCTTTGACCAAGTCAATAAAAATATCAGCACAACATTGCTTGAAATCAAGGGCAATGGTGACATCATTGAAGACATTTAAGGTTGCAGTGACACATCCATAACCTGAGCGGAAACCAGATTGCATACCGGAGAGAATACTATAGACATCAAGAAAGCCAGTCAGTTGATTATTTACAAGTTTTTCCAACACTTTTGATAAACAGGGCAAAATAGAAATAGGCATTTAACAGTTAGGATCAGCTTGATCTCCCCCTTTAAATAAAGGACTAACCGTGGCTGCCTTCCAAGCAATGGGAATCTCCCCAGAGAGGAGAGATGGGTTAAAAAGTTCAGAGATAGGCTTGGCGATGATAGGGACAGCAACCTTAAAGAAAAAAGTGTCTAAACTATCTGACCCAGATGGTTCGACCATGATCTTGCAGAGTTACTCCTTCTCAAAAAAAATGTTGAAAAATGTGAGAGCTCACATGCATCTCTCTCTCTCTCCCTCTCTTTTTAAGTGCATAGCGCATAAAAAAACATCTGTCCTCGGTTGCAACACTCACTACCGAGTTCCAAACTGCCTCTGGAAGCAAATCAACACAATAACTGTTCGTCGTGTGGTTCATGAAATGGGTTTCCATGGCCGAGCAGCCGCACACAAGCCTAACATCACCATGTGCAATGCCAAACATCTGCTGGAGATATGAAAAAATGGCACCGGAGAAGGCTGACGTTTTACGTGTCCCAAACAATTGTGTTTTTTGTTTCTTTATTTGTGTTGTTTGTAACTTATTTTTTTAACTTATTTTGTACATAATGTTGTCACTACCATGTCTTATGACCGAAAATAACTTCTGGACATCAGGACAGAGATTACTCACCACGGACTGGCAGAATCCTTTTTTTCCATAACGAGTCTGACGAGCCCGGCGCGAATGATATACTGCTTTCTCGGGAACAGGCCCAGATCCCCGTGATTTGTGTGAAGAGGAGGCAGAGAAAAAGGGGCCAGAGGGCGGGCTGCCTTCTGAGAACTCATAGGTGATTGAATAAACCTCCACTTCCTTCCATTCTGATAGCAAACTTCCAATCTTTGGAGAATAAAATCGATGACCTACGCGGAAGATTAAACTACCAACAGGACATTCCAAACTGTAATATCTTATGCTTCACGGAGTCGTGGCTGAACAACGACACTATCAACATACAGCTGGCTGTAAGGAAGTCTCGAGCTATTGCTCGCCTGAGGTAGAGTATCTCATGATAAGTTGTAGACCACACTATCTACCTAGAACATTTTCATCTGTATTTTTCGTAGCTGTTTGCATACCACCACAGACTGAGGCTGGCAATAAGACAGCATTGAATGAGCTGTATTCCGCTCACCCAGAGGCGGCGCTCCTAGTGGCCGGGGACTTAATGCAGGGAAACTTAAATAGATTTTACCAAATTTCTATAAGCATGTCAAATGTGCAACCAGAGGGGAAAAAACTCTGGACCACCTTTACTCCACACACAGAGACGCACACAAAGCTCTCCCTCGCCCTCCATTTGGCAAATCTGACCATAATTTTATACTCCTGATTCCTGCTTACAAGCAAAACTGAAAGCAGGAAGCACCCGTGACTAGATCAATAAAAAAGTGGTCAGATGAAGCAGATGCTAAGCTACAGAACTGTTTTGCTAGCACAGACTGGAATATGTTCCGCGATTCTTCCGATGGCATTGTGGAGTACACCACATCAGTCATTGGCTTCATCAAATTTTTTTTTTTAATTTTTTTTCACCGTTATTTAACCAGGTAGGCAAGTTGAGAACACGTTCTCATTTACAATTGCGACCTGGCCAAGATAAAGCAAAGCAGTTCGACACATACAACAACACAGAGTTACACATGGAGTAAAACAAACATACAGTCAATAATACAGTAGAAAAATAAGTCTATATACAATGTGAGCAAGTGAGGTGAGATAAGGGAGGTGAAGGCAAAAAAAAAAGGCCATGGTGGCGAAGTAAATACAATATAGCAAGTAAAACACTGGAATGGTTGATTTGCAGTAGAAGAATGTGCAAAGTAGAGATAGAAATAATGGGGTGCAAAGGAGCAAAATAAATAAATAAATAAATACAGTAGGGAAAGAGGTAGTTGTTTGGGCTAAATTATAGATGGGCTATGTACAGGTGCAGTAATCTATGAGCTGCTCTGACAGCTGGTGCTTAAAGCTAGTGAGGGAGATAAGTGTTTCCAGTTTCAGAGATTTTTGTAGTTCGTTCCAGTCATTGGCAGCAGAGAACTGGAAGGAGAGGCGGCCAAAGGAAGAATTGGTTTTGGGGGTGACCAGAGAGATATACCTGCTGGAGCGCGTGCTACAGGTGGGTGCTGCTATGGTGACCAGCGAGCTGAGATAAGGGGGGACTTTACCTAGCAGGGTCTTGTAGATGACCTGGAGCCAGTGGGTTTGGCGACGAGTATGAAGCGAGGGCCAGCCAACGAGAGTGTACAGGTCGCAGTGGTGGGTAGTATATGGGGCTTTGGTGACAAAACGGATGGCACTGTGATAGACTGCATTAAATTTATTGAGTAGGGTATTGGAGGCTATTTTGTAAATGACATCACCGAAGTCGAGGATTGGTAGGATGGTCAGTTTTACAAAGGTATGTTTGGCAGCATGAGTGAAGGATGCTTTGTTGCGGAATAGGAAGCCAATTCTAGATTTAACTTTGGATTGAAGATGTTTGATGTGAGTCTGGAAGGAGAGTTTACAGTCTAACCAGACACCTAGGTATTTGTAGTTGTCCACATATTCTAAGTCAGAGCCGTCCAGAGTAGTGATGTTGGACAGGCGGGCAGGTGCAGGCAGCGATCGCTTGAAAAGCATGCATTTAGTTTTACTTGTAACATACAACTGTTATTTTGCTTCTCAATGATCATTCAACGCCGCACGATTTGATGGACAGACAACACATCATTGAAATTCGCCATTCCATCAAATCGTGCAGCGTTGAATGATCATTGAGAAGCAAAATAACAGTTGTATGTTATTTAAGGTTAATACGCACATTGTTTTGCTCCAATTTTACACGTAGGCAGTGTAGTGCTGCCAGAGCACAAGTCAGCCAGGTCGAAACATATGACCCCTCATGGAAGGCCCCAGCGTGATCTGAACTCACAACCTCTGGTTTACAAGACCAGTGCCTTAAACATTGAGCCAGGACTGAAGCCATAAAACCCAGTAACTCGCCACAAAAATGTAACAATAAGTCGAAATGTTCTTCTGGGTGTTTGTGAGAGCTTGCATCGATAATGTTAAATGGTAACATGTTAACCTGATAGAAATGTAATTTCTGTGCTGGCTGTTCTGTTGACACGAGACAAACTACTACAACAACGTAATTCTTCACAAGGTATGTATACATGAGCAGAATTTAACACAAATCGGGATTGTACTGACCTGGATTAAAACATATGACCCTTTAGTCAAGGCCCCAGCGAGAATTGAACTCGCGACCCCTGGTTTACAAGACCAGTGCTCTAACCACTGAGCTATGGAGCCTTACCTACTCACACCTTGAGACAACAGGTAATTTACATATCACAACGGTTCTTGCCAATTCACAGACAGAAGGCCACACCTCATGCCACTCACTCTACCACACTCAGCTGTTAGTGCAGTCTGGCCCAACCAGCTAAACAGGCTGTTAGCATATGAAACAAAGTCAACTACTCTAGGCTTGAGTGTCTGCTGGTTTTCAGTCTTTCTGTTACATCATGATCTACATGAGATTTAGACCAGAGAAACATAATACACATTCTTACATGCCAATTGGACCTGTGCAATAAAATACACTCACCTCATCTCTGTGGCACTGCCAGGACTTGCCACTAGAGAGCAGCAACAGACCATAAAATGCATTGCTATTGACAGAACATCTACACCTACAGATGATCACTGCATTTTATTGTCTGTTGCTGCGCTCTAGTGGCGAGTACTAGCAGAGCCACAGAGAGTTTAGTCACATGAGCAGGGTTGCAGATGTAAATGCAGGGTACAGTGAATATCTTAAGCTCTTACAGTGCAGGTCAAAGGGAAGTGAATGAAACAATAGCAACATAAATAATAATTACATATTTACAACTGTAACATGATAAATGGCCATTGGGTGGGGGCAGGTTAAATGTAAGTTGAGATGGGGGGGGGGGGGGGGGGCGTCAAGTTGCACTCGTAATTAGGCTACTGGAAAACATTATTATAACAACGCATTCTCTCAGATACGCCACTCTCGCATATAACGAGGCCACAAATAATCGTCTGGACCCAAGGGAGAGGGGCAGTGAGTCCAAGAGGGGATTCATGTTTGAGCAGCCAGGGAACCCACTATGCCCGGTGGCATGATTGGAGAAATATCTATCGAATTGCCTGGAGAATGCCCTTGCATTTTATCTCCACCCAAGGAGAGGAGTGCATCGGGGACTCGATCTGGTACCCGTTAGAGCCGATGGGAGTCACAAATGTATTAACTCACGGCCTGCTTGCAATTATATGGTGTTGTTTAGTCTGGGTATCAGTGATTTACTGTCTAAATTGGTCTGGGTTTAGTTCAGCTGTCCTGTTGCACTTACCCAACATGACCACTAGAGGGTACCAACCATCCACAGGAGTGCCTGCTTTCTCCACAACACACTGCATGCAGAAAACACAATGTTTTAGGTCTGAAAAAATATATATTCTGCCCCCTGGTGGGAAAAAAGTTGGAAACGCTTCCGGTTATGCATGTCATCCTAATCTTCTCTATCCTTCCATGCACAAATAGTCCATTTTTACAGACCCTACCTATAGGACCAGACTAGACTAACAGTCTCATTGACAGTTAATCTCTGGAACCACCCTGATATTCACAATTACTTAAAACACAAGTCAACCACCGCTATACACACACAGCACTTTTGGAGGTACTATCTAAAAGATTCTAACAGCTGCCTTTTACCGAGCTGGAGAGCAGGCTGGGGGTTGTGTAGAGTAGTGGGCCGTGCTGGGCCTGTGATTGGTGTCGTTAGACAAAAACCAGGCTGTATACCCCCCTCCCTTCCCCCATAACACTATTTGCTAGGCTAGTAGAAACTAAACTTATCTTAAATCTTTATCTAGTGGCAGCTTTTACATAGAGCTATGGCAGGTCAGGCTTTGTGTGTGTGCCTTGAACTCTTTCACATATGTAAACAGCAGAAACTCTTACAAACAAGAGGGTTATGAACTAAAGACATTTGTGCTACACTCAAGCCGCCATCTTGGATTTTTTTTAAACAGTCTTCTTTCACGTCCGCTTGTGCAGTACTCATTTTGTCCGCCAGATGGTGGTCCATCCACAGCAAATAAGACTTGGGGGTGCGCAGAGGACTGATAAACGCTGTTCCACCGAGCCTATGAACCACCTAGCCAGAAAGGCAGGTGTTGACAACAGATGGACATTTTATTAATTTCACACGTTTGACAACACATTTCTACAATTTTGGATATATGACAAAACATGGTCAAATACAACAATGTTTTCCCAGACGAGTCTATATATTAGAAGACAAAGTTCAAAGTAGACAAACTGACAGACTGCAATATGGAGGGGAGTGAAACAGTTTTCATATAAATGTGTTGCACTTTCAATTACAGCAGCACTGAATAACATGGTGGTAATTACATGTGGTAAGCAACAAGTTATAACTAGCTACTCACACCGAAGTGCAGCGGAACGTGTGTAACTAGTCTGAAGGTGCCCCAGTATCTGCGTGTTTTTAGAGATGTTGACGATAAATATCGATCTCTAAAGTAGATACTTCGGCTGTCTGATGGGAATGCATGGCCATAACGTAGTTATGACTTTTGACTTTTTCAACAGCAGTAGTTATAACATTAGGCCTTTTATACAACCAGAGCAACTCAAGCTTACCTTTCGCAAGCAACTATAAATCTTTCACGGTGTGATTCTGGTAGCTGCTAACTCGTATTTCTCGATAGATTACAATATTCCAAATGCGCAACCATCAGAATAGTTCAACGCCAGTCAACGCTCGAGGCACCCCATCACCGCAAATTGTCTACATACACCTGGAGATGGTAAATAGAGCCTGCTCTATTTACCAGAGCCTGCTCTGTATGCATACATTATGCAAATATCCATGTACACACTAGGCCTACACACAAAATAAAATGTGGCGGTTGTTACTCCAGTTTTTGAGTAGGTGTTCTAGAGGCATGTTTCTAATATCAGTGCGCCATACAAAATATATCTCTCTTCCAGAGAGGCAACGTGCAAAAACAACGGTATTCCAACCACTCAGACTGACGTCAACGTTGAAGCATCCTACTTGAAATATTGATGTCATCATGTGAACCAATTTTCAACATAGATGGAAAATATTGTAGAATGTGTTACCTTTGTAAATCTGAAAAACGCGTGATCAGCTAATGTTTACTATCAGAGAAAGCAACAAACTGGGCACATTTATCTACAGTTGTTTATTCCATTGTAAACCCTATCCTGGCCTGCGTATATACACTACATTACCAAAAGTGTGTGGACACCAGCTCGTGGAACATCTCATTACAAAATTATGGGCATTAATATGGAGTTGGTCCTCCGTTTGCTGCTATAACAGCCTCCACTTTTCTGTGAAGGCTTTCCACTAGATGTTGGAACATTGCTGCGCTGACCTGCTTCCATTCAGCTACAAGAGCACTGATGTTGGGCGATTAGGCCCTCAGTCGGAGTTCCAATTCATCCCAAAGGTGTTTAATGGGGTTGAGGTCAGGGCTCTGTGCAGGCCAGTCAAGTTCTTCCACACCGACCTCGACCAACCATTTCTGTATGGACCACTTTGTATGGATCACTTTGTGCATGAGGGCAATGTCATGCTGAAACAGGAAAGGGCCTTCCCCAAACTGTTGCCACAAAGTTGGAACAGAATCGTCTAGAATGTCATTGGTCACTGCCAGATGGTGAAGTGTGGTTCATCATTCCAGAGAACGCATTTCCACTGCTCCAGAGTCCAATGGCAGCGAGCTTTACAAATCAAATCACATTTTATTAGTCACATGCGCCAAATAAAACAGGTTTAGACCTTACAGTGAAATGCTGTAACAAGCCCCTAACCAACAATGCAGTTTAAAAAAACATGGATAAGACTAAGAAATAAAAGTAACAAGTAATTAAAAAGCAGCTGTAAAATAACAATAGCGAGACTATATACAGGGGGGTACCGGTACAGAGTCAATGTGTGGGGGCACCGGTTAGTTGAGGTAATATGTACATGTAGGTAGAGTTATTAAAGTGATTATGCATAGATGATAACAACAGAGAGTAGCAGCGGTGTAAAAGAGGGAGGGGGGGGGGGGGTAATGCAAATAGTCTGGGTAGCCATTTGGATAGATGTTCAGGAGTCTTATGGCTTGGGAGTAGAAGCTGTTTAGAAGCCTCTTGGACCTAGACTTGGCGCACCGGTACCGCTTGCCTTGCGGTAGCAGAGAGAACAGTCTATGACTAGGGGGCCTGGAGTCTTTGACAATTTTTAGGGCCTTCCTCTGACACCGCCTGGTATAGAGGTCCTGGATGGCAGGAAGCTTGGCCCCAGTGATGTACCGGGCCGTTCGCACTACCCTCTATAATGCCTTGCGGTCGGAGGCCGAACAGTTGCCATACCAGGCAGTTATGCAACCAATCAGGATGCTCTCGATGGTGCAGCTGTAGAACCTTTTTGAGGATCTGAGGACCCATGCCAAATCTTTTCAGTCTCCTGAATAGGTTTGGTCGTGCCCTCTTCACAACTGTCTTGGTGTGCTTGGACCATGTTAGTTTGTTGGTGATGTGGACACCAAGGAACTTGAAGCTCTCAACCTGCTCCATTACAGCCCCGTCGATGAGAATGAGGGTGTGCTTGGTCCTCTTTTACCTGCAGTTCACATTCATCTCCTTTGTCTTGATCAAATTGAGGGAAAGGTTGTTGTCCTGGCACCACACGGCCAGGTCTCTGACCTCCTCCCTATAGGCTGTCTCTTCATTGTCAGTGATCAGGCCTACCACTGTTGTGTCATCAGCAAACATAATGGTAATGGTGTTGGAGTCATGCCTGGCCGTGCAGTCATGAGTGAACAGGGAGTACAGGAGGGGACTGAGCATGCACCCCTGAGGGGCCCCTGTGTTGAGGATCAGCGTGGCGGACGTGTTGTTACCTACCCTTACCACTTGGCCGCGGCCCGTGAGGACGTCCAGGGTCCAGTTTCAGAGGGAAGTGTTTAGTCCCAAGGTCCTTAGCTTAGTGAAGGGCTATAAGGGCAGTGTGGAGTGCAATAGAGATTGCATCATCTGTGGATCTGTTGGTGCGGTATGCAAATTGGAGAGGGTCTAAGGTTTCTGGGATAATGGTGTTGATGTGAGCCATGACCAGCCTTCATGGCTACAGACGTGAGTGCTATGGGTCGGCAGTCATTTAGCCAGGTTACCTTTGTGTTCTTGGGTACAGGCACTATGGTAGTCTGCTTGAAACATGTTGGTATTACAGACTCTGACAAGGAGAGGTTGAAAATGTCAGTCAAGACACTTGCCAGTTGGTCAGCGCATGCTCGCAGTACATGTCCTGGTAATCCGTCTGGCCCTGCGGCCTTGTGAATGTTGACCTGTTTAAAGGTCTTACATCGGCTGTGGAGAGCGTGATCACACAGTCTTCCGGAACAGCTGGTGCTCTCATGTATGTTTCAATGTTACTTGCCTCGAAGTGAGCATAGAAGTAGTTTAGCTCGTCTGGTAGGCTTGTGTCACTGGGCAGCTCTCGACTGTGCTTCCCTTTGTAGTCTATAATGGTTTGCAAACTCTGCCACATCCGACGAGTGTCAGAGCCGGTGTAGTACGAATCGATTTTAGTCCTGCATTGACGCTTTGCCTGTTTGATGGTTCGTCAGAGGGCATAGCGAGATTTCTTATAAGCTTCCGGGTTAGAGTCCCGCTCCTTGAAAGTGGCAGCTCTAGCCTTTAGCTCAGTGCGGATGTTGCCTGTAATCCATGGCTTCTGGTTGGGGTATGTACGTACGGTCACTGTGGGGACGACGTCATCGATGCATTTATTTTTTTTAAATGCATTCCTCACCATCTTAAATAAGCATGCCCCATTCAAGAAATGTAGAACCAGGAACAGATATAGCCCTTTGTTCTCTCCAGACCTGACTGCCCTTAACCAACACAAAAACATCCTATGGCGTTCTGCATTAGCATCGAACAGCCCCCGTGATATGCAACTTTTCAGGGAAGCTAGAAACCAATATACACAGGCAGTTAGAAAAGCCAAGGCTAGCTTTTTCAAGCAGAAATTTGCTTCCTGCAACACAAACTCAAAAACGTTCTGGGACACTGTAAAGTCCATGGAGAATAAGAACATCTCCTCCCAGCTGCCCACTGCAGCCATGCTTTCCACCTGGCTACCCCTACTCCGGTCAACAGCACTGCACCCCCCACAGCTACTCGCCCAAGCCTTCCCCATTTCTCCTTCTCCCAAATCCAGTCAGCTGATGTTCTGAAAGAGCTGCAAAATCTGGACCCCTACAAATCAGCCGGGCTAGATAATCTGGACCCTTTCTTTCTAAAATTATCTGCTGAAATTGTTGCCACCCCTATTACTAGCCTGTTCAACCTCTCTTTCGTGTTGTCTGAGATTCCCAAAGATTGGAAAGCAGCTGCGGTCATCCCCCTCTTCAAAGGGGGGGGACACTCTTGACCCAAACTGCTACAGACCTATCCTACCCTGCCTTTCTAAGGTCTTTGAAAGCCAAGTCAACAAACAGATTACCAACCATTTCGAATCCCACCATACCTTCTCCGCTATGCAATCTGGTTTCAGAGCTGGTCATGAGTGCACCTCAGCCACGCTCAAGGTCCTAAATTATATCTTAACCGCCATCGATAAGAAACAATACTGTGCAGCCGTATTCATTGACCTGGCCAAGGCTTTCGACTCTGTCAATCACCACATCCTCATCGGCAGACTCGACAGCCTTGGTTTCTCAAATGATTGCCTCGCCTGGTTCACCAACTACTTCTCTGATAGAGTTCAGTGTGTCAAATCGGAGGGTCTGTTGTCCGGGCCTCTGGCAGTCTCTATGGGGGTGCCACAGGGTTCAATTCTTGGACCGACTCTCTTCTCTGTATACATCAATAATGTCGCTCTTGCTGCTGGTGAGTCTCTGATCCACCTCTACGCAGACGACACCATTCTGTATACTTCTGGCCCTTCTTTGGACACTGTGTTAACAACCCTCCAGGCGAGCTTCAATGCCATACAACTCTCCTTCCGTGGCCTCCAATTGCTCTTAAATACAAGTAAAACTAAATGCATGCTCTTCAACCGATCGCTGCCTGCACCTGCCCGCCTGTCCAACATCACTACTCTGGACGGCTCTGACTTAGAATATGTGGACAACTACAAATACCTAGGTGTCTGGTTAGACTGTAAACTCTCCTTCCAGACTCACATCAAACATCTTCAATCCAAAGTTAAATCTAGAATTGGCTTCCTATTCCGCAACAAAGCATCCTTCACTCATGATGTCCTGGCAGTGCCACAGAGATGAGGTGAGTGTATTTTATTGCACAGGTCCAATTGGCATGTAAGAATGTGTATTATGTTTCTCTGGTCTAAATCTCATGTAGATCATGATGTAACAGAAAGACTGAAAACCAGCAGACACTCAAGCCTAGAGTAGTTGACTTTGTTTCATATGCTAACAGCCTGTTTAGCTGGTTGGGCCAGACTGCACTAACAGCTGAGTGTGGTAGAGTGAGTGGCATGAGGTGTGGCCTTCTGTCTGTGAATTGGCAAGAACCGTTGTGATATGTAAATTACCTGTTGTCTCAAGGTGTGAGTAGGTAAGGCTCCATAGCTCAGTGGTTAGAGCACTGGTCTTGTAAACCAGGGGTCGCGAGTTCAATTCTCGCTGGGGCCTTGACTAAAGGGTGATATGTTTTAATCCAGGTCAGTACAATCCCGATTTGTGTTAAATTCTGCTCATGTATACATACCTTGTGAAGAATTACGTTGTTGTAGTAGTTTGTCTCGTGTCAACAGAACAGCCAGCACAGAAATTACATTTCTATCAGGTTAACATGTTACCATTTAACATTATCGATGCAAGCTCTCACAAACACCCAGAAGAACATTTCGACTTATTGTTACATTTTTGTGGCGAGTTACTGGGTTTTATGGCTTCAGTCCTGGCTCAATGTTTAAGGCACTGGTCTTGTAAACCAGAGGTTGTGAGTTCAGATCACGCTGGGGCCTTCCATGAGGGGTCATATGTTTCGACCTGGCTGACTTGTGCTCTGGCAGCACTACACTGCCTACGTGTAAAATTGGAGCAAAAACAATGTGCGTATTAACCTTAAATAACATACAACTGTTATTTTGCTTCTCAATGATCATTCAACGCTGCACGATTTGATGGAATGGCGAATTTCAATGATGTGTTGTCTGTCCATCAAATCGTGCGGCGTTGAATGATCATTGAGAAGCAAAATAACAGTTGTATGTTATTTATGGTTAATATGCACATTGTTTTGCTCCAATGCAATGTGTAGACAAGGCTGCATGTTAGGCCAATGCAATCAATGTTGACATATGAGATGAATGTGTGAAATCTGTGGATGTCGTTGTATTTGATCATGTCACCACTACAGATTTGTTTTGTTTCTGCATTTTATTTTCATTTATCTTTTTCTGGCAGAGATCAATGTATATGGCAGTAGGAAAGCAGTCCTACTTGAGCATTTGTTTCACTCTCCCCTTGTCAGTACGTCCAACCAACCTCACAACCGCAGACCACGTGTAACCACGCCAGCCCAGGACCTCCACATCCGGTATCTTCACCTGTGGGATCGTCTGAGACCAGCCACCCGGACAGCTGATGAAAATGTGGGTTTGCACAACCAAAGAATTTCTACACAAACTGTCAGAAACAGTCTTAGGGAAGCTCATCTGCGTGCTCATCATCCTCACCAGGGTCTTAACCTGACTGCAGTTTGGCGTCGTAACTGACTTCAGTGGGCAAATGCTCACCTTTGATGGCCACTGGCACGCTGGTATCTGTGACCAACAGATGCGCATCTGTATTCCCAGTCATGTGAAATCCATAGATTAGGTCCAAATTAATTTATTTCAATTGATTTCCTTATATGAACTGTAAAACTCAGTAACATTTTAGAAATTGTTGCATTTGATATTTTTTGGTGTGTGTGTGTCAGAGTATAAACGCAGCCACTCTGTTTTATTTAGAGATTGAGCATGATTAATGCAAATGTAATGTCCCCTAACCCCCTGTCAGTAGGGTGCAAACTGTGATTAATGAAATGCCAAAGGAAATATGGAGCTGTGAGGAGAGCAGAGCAATGCAGTATGTTGAAATGTTTTCTTATATAAACATTCTCTATGCAATTTGTGATATATGTGTATATAGCTTGTCCTGAAAAACAAAGTAGTTCGCACATGAGTGAATTGTAACTAGTGGTCTATGCAATATAAACATAATACAAGAGAAAATGATTAATTTTCCATACTTTGGTCTCCATAAAATATACAATCAAATTCGTTGTGCAAATTCCTGAACCTCACATTATGTGGAATTATATATATATATATATTAACATTTTATGTTCTCTTACGTTGTAATAATGGTCACATCAAGGAGTGTGGAGAAACCGCCGATAACGTCTCGCGAGTTTTGGATGTGGGATTTGACTTTGCAGTGGGTGGAGACAGGATAGCAAGTAGAATCGAAATCGCCTTTTTGACAGCTAACATAAAAAATACTGTTTAACTTAAACTTGATGAATGAATGCGTTGATATTTCCTACTGTTGCACCTACATCGAGGCATATCGTTGCGGAGGTTCATTCGATCGCGTCAATCCTCTGGAACGTTTCTGCGGAGAGTAACGTATGCTCTGGAGCTAGTAATGCTGTTTTAGCTGAAACGTTTCAGCTGCAGTGAAGAAAATACATTTTCAGTTTTATCGAAACTCCCCGGTAAGAATAATAAAGACGTTTATTATCGGTGCATGTCATGTTTTCAATGTGATGTTTGAAAACTTAGTTTCAAGACAAAGTTTAGAATTCAAAAGCACTGCGGCCATTGGCAAATTGTCTTGACGCTACTGTTTCAATGTATTCTGCTCATGGCATGACATTATTTGAACGCAAGAATGTAACGTTAGCGGTTTGCTTGGACAAATTACGATATGGCTTCAAATATGAACAGGACCTGTTTCTAAGTATCCCATGGAGTCTTCATGAATATCAGTCAAGCTTAGTCGTACAAAGGCTATACGTGTTTAATCATAACTATGGTAATCTGAACCTTGACATTGTTATCAATCGTGATTCTTCATGGACACAGGTCTAGGCCTAAACAAGACTGAAGTAAACACGTTTGTCCTGTCATTATGAGGGTTCTGTGTGTTCAACTCAATTCTGGATGACTTGGAGGGTAACTGCTAACACAGTTTGGTCAGGTAGTATTTTCTGGTAAGGGATTGAATGTGTTTCCTTCAAATCATTCATCCTGGAGAGCTTTAGCTACACCAGGGTAATCAGAAACCCAAGTAATTAATCCCTTACATTTTCAAGAATTTCCTAAATCGCATACAGACTTTAACTGAGGATGACGTTTATGAAAATCACACCAACTAAAGTTGAAAACCAGCATTATCTTGAGGTTTTCATATTTAGTTTTTGAATCTACCTTTTTTTAATACATTTTTTATAAGATTTTATTTGGTGTCTTATAAACAATACAGCACATACAAACGACTACATCCTACAAACATCACCCCTGTCCAGACCTACTTGAATCCCCCGTTTAATTACACATTAAGTTAATAGTTTCACAAATAGGCCTAGCCAACACTATGAATGATTCATTTTTTAAAGTAGGCTATCATGACTTCTGCAATATGACCTCTCTCACCTGTTGCTCTTGGTCTCAGATGAGTGGGTGCTGCTATAGCCTACATATCATGAAAACAGCCAACTTGTCCTAAATAGAATGCCTAATTTTCATTGCCTTGGGACTTCTGTTAGGAAGGTATCTATAGTGAATGGGAGCTCAGCTGGCAGCCTGTAGTTGAGGTAGATGAAGTGGAAGCCTGGGGGAGTTGATGAGAGAAGTGTGTGTGAATCTGAATATTAGGAAGGTAGCCTATTTGCTATCACCAAATTCGTTGGTGTGTTATTGACAATACACAGTTTCTGCTTTTTAAGAAGATCTGTGTAATGCACACTTCCTTTTAGGCCTATATATGATATACCTATTCTATTTTTCTATGTCATATTATTCCATTTCATTTTCTGGCCTTTTAGGGGTCTGTCATGTGGCTGAATTATAATGTGCTATGCTGCAATGTTTCCAGAGGATGTTCTGTCCTCCCTTCTGTCTGACATTTCTCCTGAACCTGCAGAATGGATGCATCAGCCTGCATTTCTCATGGGCCCCCTGGGGCAACAATGACTGGAAACAAACCAAGTACTGTCAACTTTAAGGAAAATAATCTAGGCTATTAAGGGGTTTATAAGTGATTTTCTTTTAGAATTCAAGGGGTGCATTTTAAATGATTGGAAACCTTACAGTCTACGGTGGCTTTAACTGCATCTGGGTTTTTGTGACAGTGGCAGGCTGATAGTGTGTCCCCAGCAGAGAGAAAGAGAGGGAGAGTATGGTACAGCTGCTAATGTTGTGCATTGGGCTGTAGCTCTAGCTAACATGAGCGCTAGGAGGCCTGATCCAACCTGACATGCCACAATTGGGCCAGGAATAAAAATGACAAATGGGGACGCCTCAAACGAGCCTGGAGGACACAGGCAATAAAGCAGCTGAGAAGAGCGGTCTATTAAGTGGTTCTTTGTGAGAGCCGGAGAGGTGAGCAAGTTGTCCTTCAAAAGGATGAGGATGCAGAGCAGGGAGGGAATCTCCAAGGTGATCCTGAAGGGACAAGCCAGCGACAGGCAGTGAGTAGAAATGCCAGAGTAAGATACTAACAGCTCTGTTTGCCTATCGTGGAGCGGGAGCCTTATTAAAATGCATTAGAATCTCCAGGCTGCTCCTCTCTATGCTGCTTCTCCCATCCCCATCATCAGGGTGCTTATCATCTCCAAGGCAAACGGCAATACAAAACACTAGGGAGCCATGCAAGGCCTGTCAGCCAAGTCCTGATAGAGAGACCTGGCACGCTCAGCCTCAGTTCAGTCGCTACTGCTGTGATGTCATCAGAGAGAGGCTTAACAACATTCTCCTTGGTTACTGCTGCTACTGCTCACCCTTTTGTAACCAAACCCATATATGAGCAGTTTGGAAACACTACAAATGTCAGAGGTTTGATCATGTATAGATGAAAGAGATTAGTGACTATGTCAAAAGGATATGGTCATTTCCATCTAAAAGAACCCATGTGAAGTTCATAGGAGTATGTCAAATCTTTTTTTATTAATTAAGGGATATATACAATTGTTTACAATTTTCCATCTTAAAATGTAGGAGGAAGCAAAGATGGAAAATGGGTATTGTTTTGGAAAACCTCTACCAGAAATAGTCTGAAGGTATTAGAAATACATAACACTCATATTGAAGGAAACACCCTTGCCAACAAATATCAACACTTTATATTTAGTTTTGGATACATTTTTCTGTTTTTAAGTTTCAGAAAAATTGCCTTGTGCCTTGAAATTCTGTTACCAAAAACCCATATATCTTTAAGATATTTTCTAATTTCTCTCCCACATTAGGAGTGGAGGATAATGAAAGTTCAGAAGTAACAAATAAAGGTAGATCTATTAATTAGTCAGTGTTTTTTACTGATATCAATTTTGTTTATGAATTATTGTGATTATAACTTGATTGGTAACAGAATTTAAAAAAATCGCTAACGGAATTTCTGCAGTTGAATTGGCTACAATGGGGAAATCATAATAGTCACAAAACACAGTTGGGTTCAGTAGTTTGGACAGCAAAGTACAGTACAGACAAGTATAGCACAGGGCAGTACTGTACCGTAGAGTTCAGTAAAGAATACTGAACTATACTCTAGTTGAGCACACTAGAGTTAGGTACACTATGGTACTGTACTTTACTGTACTCTACATGACTACTGAACTGTACATTGCTGTACTCGAATGCTCTCTGCTGTGTTGTACTCTACTGAGCTCTACTGTGGAATTGCCCAGATGCTGAATTGTCTTTACTATTTCAAAGACCTTTTCAGCTTCCCTGAAGGGCTATTTTTCAATTGTCTTTCCTTGATTCCTCACGCCCTCTCTTGCCTCCTCGACATGCATTGGAGGAGAAGATTAGACAAAGGAACCTAGGATCTTCTGTACATTTTGAGGAGGCAAAGAGAGAGGATCTGAGGAATCAGGACAATTGAGAAAGAGCCTTGGGATTACTAGGTCACCCAGGGACATCTATAAAGACAGAACTACTCCAGGCTTTTTGTCTTCTCAGAAAGCTGTTTTTACTGTAAAAGCATAGAGCGAAGTCAGGTGAAACAGGCTAGAAATGTGTTGTCCAGTCTGGCTGCTTTAACAGTTTTTCTACGCACAGCATATTTACTTACTGTATCGCATGCCTGCTGCCTTCTAAGGGAATATTTACTTTTCTTAATGCCTGTTTCATTATTTATAAGCAGCATTCAGTATAACAAAGATTTTGGGACTATTAGGGGAAAGCAGATGTGGGTGAGTTGGTTGACTGAGAAGCGTGGTGGGTGGGAGCTCTAGGGAGACTGAATACTGATGAAGTGGCGCTGGAGCGGTAACATTACGCCAGACAGAAATATCATTTAAATGTGAAGCATTCCCAGTTGTAGCCCGAGTTCATGCATGCATATGATTATGATGGGAACTATGGTGACCTTTCTCCAATTGGATCATTTTACTCTTAATGTAACATTTACTTCCTCACACAGAAAATGTCAAGCAAGAAGCGCTCTGTTTACTCTTCATTCAGAGTGTGTTATTTCCCGTAGCAACAGAAGTTAAGCTATATAAGGACATCAGTTTTCAAACAACCCAGGCTGTCAATGTCTATTTAGGCCTAATCGTTTAGTAGACGTGTAGTTCTATAGTATACATATTATAAAATGTTTTTAAATGATTTAGTCCAGGGGTTTTCAAACTTTTCTTGCCTAGAGACCCCCAGCCAGGCAAACCAGGGACCCTCATCATATGTTAGCAGAAAAATCGAATCACATCTTATCAGGTGAATGACAATGGCAAGTAAAAGTAATCAACATTTTAAAGTGAAGAGATTTGGTAGACAGTTATTGTTTTGACATCCCCACAGTTCATTGGAGAGGAAATGTAAACTAACAGTCTATTAGCGAGAAAGATATCTTGGCGGCATAGAGAATTTTGCTGTTATAATGCACATTTTCTACAATTCTACACATTTTTCCATTGAGCTCAGAACATTTTGAGGTTTTGAAGCTAATTTCCAGAAATTCTACACAGTTTTGCATGGAGCTGAGACAATTTAGCAGTTTTAAAGTTAATTTCCTGCATTTCTATGCATTTTGCAATGTCTAATGCTGTGTTCCTCTGCAAAAAATCAATGGTCATGTGCCTAGAATGCCCAGTTTCTCTTCTTGACTGTAATAGCTTAGTTCTCAAAGATGGTATTATAAAAAATAAAGTGTATGTGTGTATATATGTGTGTGTGTGTGTGTGTATATGTGTATATATATATGTGTGTGTGTAACTAACAGAGTACAGATCAGATAAGACAGGAGAACTAGCATTAAGACAAGAACGTTCCATAAACAAAATGGTTCTTTCAAGAACTACATAAGACATTTCATGTTTCAACATTACGAATACAGACCAAGCAATGTTAAAACAGAAAGTCCTGGAGAGACACATACATATGTGTGTGTGTGTGTGTGTGTATATGTGTATATATATATATATGTGTGTGTGTATATATATACAGTGGGGCAAAAAAGTATTTAGTCAGCCACCAATTGTGCAAGTTCTCCCACTTAAAAAGATGAGATGGCCTGTAATTTTCATCATAGGTACACTTCAACTATGACAGACAAAATGAGGGAAAAAAATCCAGAAAATCACATTGTAGGATTTTTTATGAATTCATTTGCAAATTATGGTGGAAAATAAGTATTTGGTCAATAACAAAAGTTTATCTCAATACTTTGTTATATACCCTTTGTTGGCAATGACAGAGGTCAAACGTTTTCTGTAAGTATTCACAAGGTTTTCACACACTGTTGCTGGTATTTTGGCCCATTCCTCCATGCAGATCTCCTCTAGAGCAGTGATGTTTTGGGGCTGTTGCTGGGCAACACGGCAACACGGACAGCCCCAAAACATCACTGCTCTAGAGGAGATCTGCATGGAGGAATGGGCCAAAATACCAGCAACAGTGTGTGAAAACCTTGTGAATACTTACAGAAAACGTTTGACCTCTGTCATTGCCAACAAAGGGTATATAACAAAGTATTGAGATAAACTTTTGTTATTGACCAAATACTTATTTTCCACCATAATCTGCAAATAAATTCATAAAAAATCCGACAATGTGATTTTCTGGATTTTTTTCCCTCATTTTGTCTGTCATAGTTGAAGTGTACCTATGATGAAAATTACAGGCCTCTCATCTTTTTATATATATATATATATATATATATATATATATATATATATATATATATAGGTGTGTGTGTGTGATATATATATATATATAATGTGTGTGTGTGTGTATATATGTGTGTGTGTGTGTGTGTGTGTATATATATATATATATATATGTGTGTGTGTGTATATATATATATTGTGTGTGTGTGTGTGTATATATATATATGTGTGTGTTTATATTTATATATGTGTGTGTATATATGTATGTGTGTATGTATATATATATATATGTGTGTGTGTATATATACAGTGGGGAGAACAAGTATTTGATACACTGCCGATTTTGCAGGTTTTCCTGCTTACAAAGCATGTAGAGGTCTGTAATTTTTTATCATAGGTACACTTCAACCGTGAGAGACGGAATCTAAAACAAAAATCCAGAAAATCACATTGTATGATTTGTAAGTAATTAATTTGCATTTTATTGCATGACATAAGTATTTTTAAGTAATTGCTTGCCAATAAAAAATAATAATAATAGAAAAGCGATAATTAAAATTGGTGCTGGCCAATTATCCGTGAGAAGAATAAAAAAATCCCATTGCGAAGTAAGTTTAAAAAAATCTTATTCATTGATGGAAATACCATTTGATGGAAATATACTGAACAAGAATATAAATGCAACATGCAACAATTTGAAAGATTTTACTGAGATTCTACAGTTCATTTAAGAAAATCAGTCAATTGAAATAAAATTAATTAGGCCCTGCAGCCATGTAATAAAGCCCTTTTGTGGGAAAAACTAATTCTGATTGGCTGGGCCTGGCTGCCAAGTGTGTGGGCCTATGCCCTCCCAGGCCTACCCACAGGGGAGCCAGGCCCAAACAATCAGAATTAGTTTTTCCCCACAAAAGGGCTTTATTACAGACAGAAATACTCCCCAGCACAAACGATCTTGCAAGTGAAGAAGCCAGATGTGGAGGTCCTGGGCTGGCATGGTTACGTGGTCTGCAGTTGTGAGGACATACTGCCAAATTCTCTAAAATGGAGTTGGAGGCAGCTTATGATAGAGAAATTAACATTAAATTCTCTGGCAACAGCTCTGGTGGACATTCCTGCAGTCAGCATGTCAATTGCACGCTCCCTCAAAACTTGAGACATCTGGGGTATTGTGTCATGTGACAACTGCACATTTTAAAGGTCTGTTATTTTTACATAATTTAGGGAAATTAAATTGGCGTGTGTACTGAATATTCATTATGTACAGTTAAGGTTAGGGAGTTTAAATACACCTTAGCCAAATACATTTAAACTCAGTTTTTCACAATTCCTGACATTTAATCCTAGTAAAAATTCCCTGTTTTAGGTCAGTTAGGATTACCACTTTTTATTTTAAGAATGTGAAATGTCAGAATAATAGTAGAGAGAATGATTTATTTCAGCTTTTATTTCTTTCATCGCATTCCCAGTGGTTCATAAGGTTTACATAAACTAAATTAGTATTTGGTAGCATTGCCTTTAAATTGTTTGACTGGGCCAAACGTTTCGGGTAGCCTTCCACAAGCTTCCCACAATACGTTGGGTGAATTTTGGCCTATTCCTCCTGACAGAGCTTGTGTTACTGAGTCAGGTTTAGGCCTCCTTGCTCTCACACACTTTTTCAGTTCTTCCCACAAAACTTCTATAGGATTGAGGTCAGAGCTTTGTGATGGCCACTCCAATACCTTGACTTTGTTGTCCTTAAGCCATTTTGCCACAACTTTGGAAGTATGCTTCGGGTCATTGTCCATTTTGGAAGACCCATTTACAACCAAGCTTTAACTTCCTGACTGATGTCTTGAGATGTTGTTTCAATATATCCACATATTTTTCCTCCCTCATGATGCCATCTATTTTGTGAAGTACACCAGTTCCTCTTGCAGCAAAGCACCCCCACAACATGATGCTGCCACCCCTGTGCTTCACGGTTGGGATGGTGTTCTTCGGCTTGCAAGCCTCCACATTTTTCATCCAAACATAATGATGGTCATTATGGCCTAACAGTTCTATTTTTTTTTTTCTAAGATGACATCATCTTCTGGAATTTTCCAAGCTGTTTAAAGGCACAGTCAACTTAGTGTATGTAAACTTCTGACCCACTGGAATTGTGATACAGTGAATTATAAGTGAAATAATCTGTCTGTAAACAATTGTTGGAAAAATTACTTGTCATGCAAAGTAGATGTCCTAACCGACTTGCCAAAACTATAGTTTGTTAACAATACATTCGTGGAGTGGTTGAAAAACGAGTTTTAATGACACCAACCTAAGTGTATAAACTTCCGACTGTATCTTTTTTATCACACTTGTACAGCATACATATACAGAGCCTTTTAGCGGAAAATCTGTCAGACAGCGTGGAAGCTGCTGCTACAGCATCTCAAACAGCAAATGCATAGGCAACGGAAGGCAGGCTTCATCAGCGTATCACCCACCACTTTGCAATGAGCTGAAGACTGTGCATTTTGAAAACCTATATACTGTTGAAGTCGGAAGTTTACATAGATTTAGGTTGGAGTCATTAAAAATCATTGAAGTCATTCTGTACGCTTTCTCGAATTTGTTCTGGATTTGGGGACTGTGAATAGACCCCTGGTGGCATGTCTGGTGGGATAAGTGTGTGTGTCAGAGCTGTGTGTAAGTTGACTATGCAAACATTTTGTGATTTTCAACACAATGTTTCTTATAAAAATAAGTGATGCAGTCAGTCTGTCATCTCTCTTTGCCAAGAGAGACTGGCATGCATCGTATTTATATCAGCCCTGAACAGTTATTCTAACATCTTCAAAGTGCGCAACAGAATTAGTTAAGGACTGCACATCGCTGCTTCCTCGACTTGCATGTTCTGTTAATATGAATTACCATAATCAAAATGTGATCTGTCATTCACAGCATTATGGGTGGACGCCCTGATTTTAAATGTAGCCAGTCAAAATGTCAGATGCTATATTATTCTAACGGAAACCTGCCATGGTGGTATTCTGTTGCAGCTAGTGATATTAATAAAATACTTTTTCACATAAAATCAACCAAAAGACCCCCCCCCCCCCCCCCCCAATAAAACATGCTGACCCCATCTTAAAAAACCCTGATTTAGTCAGATTAGCTAGATTAGATATAGCCTACTTTGTCTGTTTTTAACAAAAAACACTTTACATAGAAAATGTATTTAGCTACATATGATGGACTTGAAGGCTGTCTCTTAGTAGCGTGTGTACCGCAATATTATCTGGAGCACCAAAATGTAGGCTAATTGAAGTCATTGTGCCTGAATGGTTATGACAGTGAACGGTTGTGCAACAAATCTTATCTAGAATCTCTTTCTAGTTCTGTGTTCCTAGTAACAGGATGGCTAAGCATTTTTTTAACTTGTCCTGTCATTTCTGCATGCTGGTTACTGTGCCAGAGTCTTTTCTTAGAAAGTCCAGATTTATTGTCAAACTGTGCAGACTTTCCATTACACTATGTAATCATTAATAATCCACTTCTTAAATTGAGACTGTTCTGTTTTTCCTGAGGGCTAGCATGTCCCAATACATCCTACCATCCTTTTCTATACATCTGTATCATTCAGAATTTGAATAAACTATTACACAACAGGATATTTAATATGGAAAGCATCAGGGGTTCCTCTTTCGGGAGAACACTGAGGAGTGGAGTGGTGGAGTTTGGATCCACATTTTTGCTCACAAAAACGTTAGATCTCAAGCCGAAACCTCAGTGGGTGAGTGCAGTGTTAGCTGAAGATGGTGCCATAGAATTGCCTGCTAATTTATCACAGAGGCAGGCTGACCTTTGGAAAAACCTTCAGTACTTGGCACAGTGGAATTGCAGTGGGCCCTGCACGCATCCCTGTGGGCCGCCTGTGTGCATTGAGGAGGATTAACGCTCACCACTGGCACCATTGTCCTTGTCCTCATGGATTGGAGGGCAATGCTGCTTTAGGTCTTCATGCTGTGACATTTAAGCAGTAAAAAAATGCATTGAGCACTATTAGCCCATTTGTCATCCTTCGTGAATGAGTAAAATCAAGTGGTATTGTCTGAATAGCATACCAACTTAAACGCATGTAGAAATTGGTTAAATGGGTAGGCTAAAAGGGAAAGCCGAGGGGTTTGGGAAAGCTGAGGGGTTTGTGCCATCTGCCTATACAGGTACATTTAAAATCTTAGAAGTAATTTCTGGACCTAAATCCCATGTAGGGGTCTTGGTCAAACTTCAGAGGAACCCTGTAGGTAATTTATTTTTCAAATGGCACCCTATTCCCTTTGTAGTGCACTACTTCTGATCAGGTCACATCAAAAGTAGTGCACTGTAAAGGGGATATGGTGCCATTTGGGACAACCGTGTCCTCCTGATGACATCCAGGTCATGAAGCCTATAGGCCCAGCTGTCAAGGTCACGAGCAGTGTCTAATTATGGGCTTCAGCACCCTGTCAGTACAATATGGGTCAGTGGGCAGAGGTGAGTTGACCAAACCTGTCTCCTCTGCCAGTGCCCTTGGCGAATGGCGATCCAAGTCAAATATTTGGGGGAGAGGAGAAAAAAGGAGGCCCCAAAAGAACGATGGGCGTCACTCAGTTTATCTTCAAATGTAGTGCAGTTCACATATGAGTATTATGAGTACCAGTACATCTGCATTGCTATCATATTGTATCTATAGATGGAAGCCCTTATCTCCATCTATAGATACAATAAGACTTTTCCTACCTGAATTAGTATCATGCTCTTTTGCTTAACTAAATCTCAAATCGTAATGAAAACAAGTGAAAAAGCTCTATGGTAACTGATCTTTTTCCTATAACTTAGCTACAACTGCAGGGTATTACCACAAATACTGAGCCTACTACTATCACTGACATATTGTAACCTATGTATTTGGATGTCAAAATAGCCTGAGGACTTTTTTTTAGCCTGCCTCTAGTGCAGCATATGAGAGCAGATATGGAAAGAGAGAATGAGAGCAGCAAGAGAGCGAGTGAAAGAGAGCGTAGGGAGGGAGAGATGGAGCCATTATGTCTTTGTTCAGTCTGGCTTCTTCCTCCAGGGCCCTTGGGTTGGCTGGCTGCTAGAGGAGAGAGAGTCCGGGGCTTTAGGAGAGTGTAAGGCTGGCTGTGTCCTATGGGCCCTGGTCAAAAGTATTGCACTAAATAGAAAAAAGGGTGCCATTTGGGACTGAGACCGAGTTAGGCCAGAGATACTGGAGTTCTTTATGAGCTCAGTCTGGAGAGGAGAGAGAGACAAGAAGACCGTGGGGGGATGGCTGCTCTCTGGGGATGCTAGTGGCAAAGGAGGATTCTCCAGGCGTTTTTAGGATAAAGAGATTTAAGAAATCAGAGGTGCATGTGTGTCTGTCCAAATGTGTGTTAGAAGTGACAATGCCCGTTCATGGAAACACAATGATATCTGCTGTATGAATCTTGTGCTCCATGTCTGCTGCTCAAAGCATTAGAGACATTGAGGTAGGGTTAAACTGGAATTATTTTACTCAACATGGGATAGAAGGATAGATAGGCTTGGCTGCAAAATAGGCTTGTGTGGTATCCAGATAGTCCTACCTTCAAACCGACCTTGTGCCATCCTGGGATATTCGGTAATACCGGCACCGCACACAAGGGGCGCTATTTTCAAACCCCACTGAGCCTCTGTAATACCAAGGTTAACAATGCTAACAAGTACATGGAAAATACCATAGCGATTGCTAGTTAAATGCAAACGAGCGCATGCAAACATTTTATACAGTCTCTGATAAACTGTTTGCAGGACAGATATCACAGCTCATAAAGTTTATAAAAGTAACAAAAAAATGCTACTCACAGTTTGCTGCACACACAAAACTAATATTAGACAGCAAGGTAGGGCTGGGCGATATGGCCTAAAAAGACTATCTAGATTTTTTTCAAGTTTATGGGCAATTTATCTTGATTTTTGAAACTTTTTCTCTGAATAAGCTTTGTTGCACAATTAATGGTCAATACACTGGATTTCAAACAGGAATAATCTAATGAATTCAGGGATTTTTTTATTATACCTAGGCTAAATATAAGCCTTTGACCCACTAATGATTTCATTATTTTATCAAAATAGTTTAACCTGCTTTTTTGCAATAATCACTGATCTGGCTTTCAAAGCTTCATATGAAAATGCCATTTTTGTTACAAATTTAACCAGAATCATGTTTTATACTCATTTATAAAACATAGACTAGATGGCTAGCACTTAAGTCTGTGGCTAAAATGCTGCTAGCGGTACGTGGTACTCCAGTGCCGCGCCTGACAAACTGAGCATTCATTCATTTCCCACAATCATGTTCATTGATACTTCCATTTTCGTAGATAACTAGGTACTAAATCAGCAAACCAAATGCACAACTTGAGAGCGTTTAGCTCTGCAAAACGCAGCATCACATGATGCAAAATTCATCATACGGGCCAGATTTCTGTATTTTGAAAGTTACATATCTTGAAAACTTGGGACTATATCAACTTGGGACTATGTCAACAATGGACTAATGAATCAAATACCAAAATATAGTTTTTGGGTGGAGTTTTCCTTTAATAGTTATAAGATATCTAGCTGGCAAACATTTAGTTGTGAATTAGATCACTAGATCACCTGGCGCGTGCTGCACAACAATGTGACTCACAAAGCTCCGATCTGTTGTTGTTGTGTGCTTGTAAACAAACGTGACTGGGGACTACCGGTAGGCCTAAACTTCATAATGAAAAATAATCTGACAGGTGAAATGAAGAACGTGATCTGCTTTATTTCCTAACCTACTTTACAAGTTGACTGCAGATATTTACTTAAAAAGTATTTGGTATTGAAAAACCATCCCGTGGCTATTACCAAATACTCTGGAATACGGCATATACAGTATACCGACCAAGCCTACTGCAGACAGTCTGGCTCCAGGGAGAGGAAGGGAGTGTATTTAGTGTCTGCAGCCCAAAGTTGAAGGTTAGGGAGATAGTCCGTAGATTCTGATGAATATTATAGAGGCCAATGACTACGCTAACTCTCTTGACTCT
Organism: Salvelinus alpinus; assembly: GCF_045679555.1. Lineage (NCBI taxonomy): Eukaryota > Metazoa > Chordata > Actinopteri > Salmoniformes > Salmonidae > Salvelinus > Salvelinus alpinus. The sequence goes on along the minus strand of NC_092120.1, from coordinate 9,181,733 downwards.
TCTTTTTGAGTATTGCTAAGTTATCATGGTAATATAAAGCATATTTTAAATTAATTGTTAAGTCTCAATCCTGTATGTTATTTACTCAACCTTTTTATACTGGAATAATTATATTATTTTAATCTCAGCCGCTATTATGGAAAGTGATATTTATAGTATCCCAGGCAGAGGCTAGCCTATAGAAACATTTGTTCTTGTAGCAGTCAACCTTTAGATGACTATTTACCCACATAATCTGGAAGCAGCTGCTTGGGATCTGAATTAGTGGCTGCATCCCAAATGGCACTGTATTCCCAAGATAGGGCTGCAGTAAAAAGTAGTGCACTATGGGTCCTGGAGTGATCAAAAGTAGTGCACTATATAGGGAATAGCATTTGGGATGCAGATAGTCTGTCTCACCACATGACTCACTTGTTCTCTCAATATGCAGATTAGTGTAGTTTTAAGAGGAACTTTTCTTTTCCCCTTTCTCTCCTCACAATGTCATTCATCAAGACATAACCACGAGGGGAGTGTGATTTGAGGTTCTAGGAAAGCCTGTGCTTATCCACCAAGGTAAACAAAGGATACGTCCCAAATGGCACCCTTTTCCCTAGCCTATACAGTGCACTACTTTTGATCAGAGCCATATGGGTCCTGGTCAAAAGTAGTGCACTTAAAATGAATACTTTGAGATTTTGGCAATGAGGCCCTTTATCTACTTCCTCAGAGTCCGATGAACTTGTGGATACCATTTGTATGTCTCTGCGTCCAGTATGAAGGAAGTTAGTGGAAGTATTGCGAGCCAATGTTAACTAGCGGTAGTTAGCAATTGAGCTAAAGCTAGTGAGAAACTACCTTCCAACTGCACGCAGAGACATGAAAATGTTATCCACAAGTTCATTTGACTCTAGGGAAGTAGGTAAAGGGCTTCATTGCCAAAATCCCAGAGTATCCCTTTATTTGGGACGCAGACAAAGAAGGGAAGGGACTTTGATCCCTAAAATTGAAATTGTTCTACCGGTATGTAGACCTTCATCAATAGCACTGAAAATAATAGGCTTACACTTTGTTTGATATTATTTATATGATTACTAAGTCTGAAATATAGTATGTTCAGTTGGAAACATGATATCAGTAATATGCTAAAAATTATCTCTATCCCCCACCCCCACCCCCTCTCTCACTTTCGCTCTCTCTCTCTCCCTCTCCAGGTTATCTGCGCCTGGCTAGCGGGAGGCGGAGCATGCGTGTGAGATCAGAGATCAGATTGGACGTGGAGCTGTGATGCGTGCGGCGAGCTGCAGGATGAACGTGGCGGCCATTCTGAATGGCCTGCTGGTTTCGGTGGTGGCAGCACTGCTCTGGAAGTACGTGAGGCTAAGCGAGCACGCTGCAGTACTGGAGGAGGAGCTGCAGCTGACCCGCCAGTCCCAGGAGCTGTCCCAGGCCCGGATAGACTACCACGCCGCTCTGCTGGCCCTGCAGGAGCATGGCACCCGCATGGTCTGCACCGGCAAGATGCACACTGACCGCATCTGCCGCTTCGACTACCTGTGCTACTGCACCGAGGCCGAAGAGTTTGTCTTCTTCCACAGCAACTCCTCCTTCATGTTGCCCAACCTGGGGCCCCGGCGCTTCCAGCCGGCCCTGCTGGACCTGTCCTCTGTGGAGGATCACAACACCCAGTACTTCAACTTCCTGGAGCTGCCCGCAGCTGCCCTCAAGTTCATGCCCAAGCCTGTGTTTGTCCCTGACGTCACCCTCATCCTCAACCGGTTCAATCCGGATAACCTGATGCACGTGTTCCACGATGACCTGCTGCCCATCTTCTACACCATGCGGCAGTACTCGGACCTGGACGATGAGGCCCGCCTGGTCTTCATGGAGGGCTGGGGTGAGGGCGCACACTTTGACCTCTACCGCCTGCTGAGCAGCAAGCAGCCACTTCTCAAAGAGCAGCTGAGGAACTTTGGCAAACTTATGTGCTTTACTAAGTCCTACGTGGGCTTGTCCAAGATGACCACATGGTACCAGTACGGCTTCGTCCAGCCACAGGGCCCCAAAGCCAACATCCTGGTCTCTGGGAACGAGATCCGGCAGTTTGCCTCATCGCTGATGGAGAAGCTCAATATCACCACGCGAGGAGAGGAGAGCGTGGCGGACGAAAAGGATGAGTACTTCGTAGTGTTCAGTCGCTCCATCAACAGACTAATCCTGAACGAAGCGGAGCTGATCCTGGCGTTAGTGCAGGAGTTCCAGATGAGAGCCGTGACGGTATCTCTGGAGGAGCAGAACTTCCCCAGAATTGTCAAGGTCATCAGCGGGGCCTCCATATTAGTCAGCATGCACGGGGCCCAGCTGGTCTCCTCTCTCTTCCTCCCCCGGGGGGCTGTCGTAGTGGAGCTCTTCCCCTATGCGGTCAACCCAGAGCAGTACACTCCTTACAAAACCCTGGCCTCTCTACCAGGCATGGACCTGCAGTATGTGGCCTGGAGGAACATGGTGGAGGAGAACTCTGTGGCCTACCCAGAGAGGCCCTGGGAGCAGGGAGGTATAGCCCACCTGGATAAGGAAGAGCAGGATCACATCCTGACCAGTAAGGAAGTACCTAGACACCTGTGCTGCCGCAACCCTGAGTGGCTCTATCGTATTTACCAGGACACCATAGTGGACATACCTTCTTTACTAGAGGCTCTCAGAGCGATTGTGAAAACCAGGCCCAACCTGAAGAAGGCCAAGCCTGCCAGCACGGTCCACCCGGGCCGGGTCAGAGAGCCCCAGTGCCAGACGTCGGTCCAGGCCACCAACGAGGCCAAGCTGACTGTGTCCTGGCAAATCCCCTGGAACCTGAAGTACCTGAAGGTCAGGGAAGTGAAGTACGAAGTGTGGATCCAGGAGCAAGGAGAGAACACGTACATGCCTTATATTCTCCCCCACCAGAACTATACCTTCTCTGAAAACATCAAACCCTTTACGACGTACCTGGTGTGGGTGCGCTGCATCTTTAACAAACACCTCCTGGGGCCCTTTGCCGATGTACTCATGTGCAGGACATAATTTGAGTTGATATTTACAGTTTCAAGTATGTGACTGCTTGTTCCAGATGATCAGATATTGGGGCTGTGGATTATTGAAGGTGATGCTAGAAAGGTTCTGTATAATTTCAGCCAGTAGTTTTGAAAGTAGCGCTCACGAGCCAAAATGGGTCCCAGAAAATTGTGCACAATTGTATACGATGTCATCCATTTTGTATGATATGTTACGTCCTGCACAATAAATGTATGTTTCCTACAATTCGTATGATATGTTACGAATTTGTAAGTGCTTAAGATCCCGTTCAATCTCGTTAATATGAAAATCTGTGATTGAGGATCGTCTCCGATTTGAGGATAGTTGATATGATGTAATCTGTATCTAGGATGAGAGACTGTGCTGTTTGATGAGACAACCATGTCCTCACAGAGAGTGAAATGCAATGGAAATTCAATGGCATTTAGCATGGGACGCAGGAACACGAGTCACGATTTAAGGATGCATTGTCTGTACCATAGGCAGAAAGTACTATACAAAGTGTCTTTTTGAGATATAGGAATTTCTTTAATATACTTATTAATATACTTTTTCATTAGTCTTAAACACTGAACCTATCTATACCTGTACTTATTTGAGTATGTAATGTAGGTTTTCAGCAAAGCCCAGATTTGATTGGTTTGTGATTTGTTATCTGATAAATCACAACTTTGTGGCTTAGCCTACCCTCCTGCACAAAGTTGTAGCTTTGTCATGTTGCCTTTCTAATTGGCAATTTCCATAATTGTTTGCAGAATGTTGCCAAAACCTTAAAGGGATACTGTAAGATTCTGGCAATTTTCCACTTACCCAGAGTCAGATGAACTCGTGGGTACCATATTTATGCCTCTGCGTGCAGTATGAAGGATGTTAGAAGTAGTTTCGCGAGCCAATCCTAACTAGCATTAGCACAATGACTGGAAGTCTATGGGTATCTGCTTCAGGCCTGGACAATTCCAGTCCTCAGGGGCCTAATTGGTGTGACACTTTTCCCCCATCCCTAGCAAACACACCTGATTTTAAACTAATTACATGTTTAACTGAAGCTCATGATTAGTTGATTATTGGAGTCAGGTGTGTTAGCTGAGGGAAAAGTGTGACACCAATCAGGCCCCAGAGGACTGGACTTGCCCAGGCCTGCTAGCTGCAGATACCCATACACTTCCAGTCATTGCGCTAACTCCAGTTAGCAATTATGCTAGGGCTAGTTAGCAACTTCCTTCAAACCGCAATCAGAAACATAAAAAGGGTGTCCATGAGTTCATCTGCCCCTGGGGAAGTAGATAAAGGTCCCCATTGCCAAAATCCCGAAGTATCCCTTTAAGAGAAACCAAAGTGAATTTGAAAATGTGGTTACAGTACCATTAAGTATGTGTTATTAGTTGTAATTGAATTATCTTGTGCTTCATTGAGGCTTTAATATTAATTCAAGGCGGATAAAAACTTTCAAAGAGTGTGTCCAGGAAAATATGTTGGCAGTTTTCTAAAGATGCTGACTAAAACATGCATTATTCCTTCAAATGTAACAGTATTTTAAGAACAGTGTTCCTCTAAATTAAAATAAAGAGAATCTATTATGTATTTATGTGAAAGGTTCTGTAGTTATGCGGTGCAGTTGCTAGATATGCGAGGGTTAGTTCTATTTCTTTCAGAAAAACTGGAGCTTCTTTAATCAGTTTCTTTGTCATTGCCCTGTGTGTCAAAAGATAAATACAAAAAGGTTCATGTCACTTCAGTGTCCCCATTACAGCAATTCTGAGTTCAATTGTCCTATTTTTTATTTATTTTTATTCAGTCCACACAGTTGCAGAAAATGATCAGAATTTCTTACTTACTATTAATCGGTACCATTTCTGATTGTGATCATAGAAAATTTGCGCAGGTTATATGCATGCATTAACTTGTGAAATAATTAGCCTGTGATGCTTTGGTAATGACTACTATGCCCTGAATCAAACTGGAGGAAGAACCCATTCTATGGCTCATCAGTGCTGCTAACCATGCGTGGTTCAGTGTCTGTATCCCAAATGGCACCCTCTTCCCTTTATAGTGTACTACTTTTGACCAAGAACTATAAAGGTCACCAGAGCCTAAAAGTAGTGTTCTATAGGGAATAGGGTGCCATTTTGGGACTTAGCCCAAGTTTATATGATGGTGTGCAATGCTGCCTGTTACATTTCATTGCCTTGTGGTGTGCAAAACCAAAGTATGACTAGCTTCCCAGTATGTACCAAGCCCTCAGAGTAAGAGTGCTGATGTAGGATCAGCTGCAGCCCTCCTGTCCTACTAAGCGTATATACATTGCCTTCAGAAAGTATTTACACCCTTTGACTTTTTCAACATTTTGTTGTTACAAAGTGAGATTAAAATGGTTGAAAAAAAACGTACAATTAAATCCATCTACAAATAATCAAATGTCAAAGTGGAAGAAAAATGACACTAATACAGTATATCTTTATAAGTATTCAACCCACTTAGTCAATACATGTCTCTCTGGGCAAGTCTCTAACAGATTTTCACACCTGAATTGTGCAACATTTGCCCCTTTATTCTTTTCACAATTCTTCAAGCGCTGTCAAATTGTTTGTTGATCATTGCTAGACAACTGTTTTCGGGTCTTGCCATAGATTTTCAAGCAGATTTAAGTCAAAACTGTAACTCGGCCACTCAGGAACATTCAGTGTCTTCTTGGTAAACAACTCCAGTGTAGATTTGACCTTGTGTTTTAGGTTATTGTCCTGCTGAAATGTGAATTAATCTCCCAGTATCTAGTGGAAAGCAGACTGAACCAGGTTTTACTCTAGGATTTTGCCTGTGCTTAGCTCCATTTAATTTCTATTTTATCCTGAAAAACTCCCCAGTCTTTAGCGATTACAAGCGTGCCCATAACATTATACAGCCACTTCTATGCTTGAAAAAAATGGAGAGTGGTACTCAGTAATGTGTTGTATTGGGTTTGCCCCAAATATAACACTTTGTATTTAGAACAAAAAGTGAATTGCTTTGCCACGTTTTTCTCAGTATAACTTTACTGCCTTGTTGCAAACATAATGCATGTTTTGGAATATTTTAATTATGTACAGGCGTCCTTCTTTTCACTCTGTCAATTAGGTTAGTATTGTGGAGTAACTACAATGTTGTTGATCCATCCTCAGTTTTCACCTCTCACAGCTGCTCAAAGGGATATTCAATGTCTGTTTATTTTAAATATTTCTTTTTTAACTTATTTAGGCTTGCCATAACAAAGGGGTTGAATACTTATTGACTCAAGACATTTGAGCTTTTCATTTTTAATTATACTGAACAAAAATATAAACACAACAATGAACAATTTTACTGACTTACAGTTATAAGGAAATTAGTCAATTTAAATTCATTAGGCCCTAATCTGTTGATTTCACATGACTGGGCAGGGGCGCAGCCATGGGTGGGCCTGGGAGAGCATAGACCCACCCACTTGGGAGCCAGGCCCACCCACTGGGGAGCCAGCCCAGCCAATCAGAATGAGTTTTTCCCCACAAAAGGGCTTTATTACAGACAGAAATACTCCTCAGTTTCATCAGCTGTTCGTGTGGCAGGTCTCAGACGATCCCGCAGGTGAAGAAGCCGGATGTGGAGGTCCTAAGCTGGCATGGTTACACATGGTCTGGTCTAAAACTGTTGGAGGTGGTTTATGGTAGAGAAATTAACATTCAATTCTCTGGCAACAGCTCTGGTGGACATTCCTGCAGTCAGAATGCTAATTGCAAGCTCCCTCAACTTGAAACCTCTGTGGCATTGTGTTGTGTGACAAAACTGCACAGTTTAGTGGCCTCTTATTGTCCCCTGCTCAAGGTGCACCTGTGTAATGATCATGCTGTTTAATCAGCTTCTTGATATGCTACACCTGTCAGGTGGATGGATTATCTTGGTAAAGGAGAGATAATCCCTAACAGTGATTTAAAGAAATTTGTGCTCAAAATTGGATAGAAACAAGCTTTTTGTGCGTATGGAACAGTTCTGGGATCTTTAATTTCAGCTCATGAAACATGGGACCAACACCTTACATGTTGCGTTTATATTTTTGTTCAGTATAATTTAGAATTTTTGGGGAAATCATCATTCCACTTTGACATTATGGTGTATTGTGTGTAGGCCAGTGAAAAAAATCTAAATTGAATCCATTTTAAATTCAGGCTGTAACACAACATAATGTGGAAGAAGTCAAGGGGTGTGAATACTTTCTGAAGGCACTGTATTGTGACCTAAAAGGTTAAACTGTCCTAAATCAGCACTCTTACTCTGAGCGCTTGACATGCGGCCCCAGATCTCTCTGTCCCGCGGTTGAGTTTTCAGCAGAGGGCACAGGTTTGAAACTAGTTTGACGGTTTTTGAGGCAGCTGAGAGTGGTGACAGGAATCTGTGAATCAATAGCATTGGATTGGGTTTCTCTCTTCCCCTAAAACAGCACTAGTGACACACAGATTGCCAGTGCCAATTCATAGACTTTGCAATGCGTTGCATTGTTGATTATTGGTGTAATCATTTAATGGACATTAATGGTGTCATAATAATCAAGGGATTTAAATGCAGTGCTGACTGGCTAGTATGTGAATATCCTACCCATTGTGCTGTACCCATTGAGGTATCCTACTGACGAACTAAATTCCACATTAACTGGAATTTGTCCCTTTTTTGAGATGTTTCGGTTTGAAAGTCCAACTTGAACTGTTTTTAAAAAAGATGTTCTCAAATGCAGTTCTGTCAGTGTTTGTATTCAAGAGATTATTTTGAACTGTTGTTGTTCAATGTGATGTTGTATTTTGTGTGTTTGTTTTGCTTGTTAGGTTGTGTATACCACCTCCAGTAAATAAATTATATTTGCTAAGACTGAAGTGTGCCAGAAACTAGTGTACATGTATTATGTTTACTATAATGATAAAAAAGTAAGAGTATTGAGTAACTGTGAGTTATTGAATAAAGCAACATTATTTTATATACAGTACCAGTCAAAAGTTTGGAGACACCTACTCATTCCAGGGTTTTTATTTTTTTAACTATTTTCTACATTGTAGAATAATAGTGAAGACATCAAAACTATGAAATAACACATATGGAATCATGTAGTAACCAAAAAACAAATCAATATATGTTTTATATTTGAGACTCTTCAAAGTAGCCACCTTTTGCATTGATGACAGCTTTGCACACTCTTGGCATTCTCTCGACCAGCTTCATGAGATAGTCACCTGGAATGCATTTCAATTAACAGGTGTGCCTTTGTTAAAAATTAATTTGTGGAATTTCTTTCCTTAATGCGTTTGATCCAATCAGTTGTGTTGTGACAAGGTAGGGGTGGTATACAGAAGATAGCCCTATTTGGTAAAAGACCAAGTCCATATTATGGGAAGAACAGCTCAAATAAGCGAAGAGAAATGACAGTCCATCATTACTTTAAGACATGAAGGTCAGTCAATCCAGAAAATGTCAAGAACTTTGAAAGTTTCTTAAAGTGCAGTTGCAAAAACCATCAAGGGCTATGATGAAACTGGCTCCCATGAGAACTGCCACAGGAAAGGAAGACCCAGAATTACCTCTGCTGCAGAAGATAAGTTCATTAGAGTTACCAGCCTAACTATTTGCAGCCTAAATAAATGCTTCACAGAGTTCAAGTAACAGACATAGCTCAACATCAACTTTTCAGAGGAGACTGCATGAATCAGGCCTTCATAGTCGATTTGCTGCAAAGAAACGACTACTAAAGGACACCAACAAGAAGAAAAAACTTGCTTGGGCCAAGAAACATGAGCAATGGACATATCAAGTCAAATCAAACTTTATTTGGCACGTGCCGAATTCAACAAGTGTAGACTTTACCGTGAAATGTTTACTTACAAGCCCTTAACCAACAGTGCAGTTCAAGAAGAAGAACATATTTACCAAGCAGCCTAAAATAAAAAGTAATAATGTAAATTGTCCGGTGGTGATTTTTATGAATTGTTCAGCAGTCTAATGGCTTGGGGGTAGAAGCTGTTGAGGAGCCTTTTGGCTCTAGACTTGGCGCTACGGTACCGCTTGCCGTGCGGTAGCAGAGAAAACAGTCTATAACTTGGGTGACTGGAGTCTCTGTCAATTTTATGGGCTTTCTCTGACACCGCCTATTATATACAGTTGAAGTCGGAAGTTTACATACACTTAGGTTGGAGTCATTAAAACTTGTTTTTCAACCACTCCACAAATTTCTTGTTAACAAACTATAGTTTTGGCAAGTCGGTTAGGACATCTACTTTGTGCATGACACAAGTAATTTTTCCAACAATTGCTTACAGACAGATTATTTCACTTATAATTCATTGTATCACAATTCCAGTGGGTCAGAAGTTTACATATACTAAGTTGACTGTGCCTTTAAACAGCTTGGAAAATTCCAGAAAATGATGTCATGGCTTTAGAAGCTTCTGATAAGCTAACTGACATCATTTAAGTCAATTGGAGGTGTACCTGTGGATATATTTCAAGGCCTACCTTCAAACTCAGTGCCTCTTTGCTTGACATCATGGGGAAATCAAAAGAAATCAGCCAATACCTCAGAAAAAAAATTGTAGACCTCCACAAGTCTGGTTCATCCTTGGGAGCAATTTCCAAACGCCTGGAGGTACCACATTCATCTGTACAAACAATAGTATGCAAGTATAAACACCATGGGACCACGGAGCCGTCATACCACTCAGGAAGGAGACGCGTTCTGTCTCCTAGAGATGAATGTACTTTGGTGTGAAAAGCGCAAATCAATCCCAGAACAACAGCAAAGGGCCTTGTGAAAATGCTGGAGGAAACAGGTTCAAAAGTATCTATATTCACAGTAAAACGAGTCCTATATCGACATAACCTGAAAGGCCGCTCAGCAAGGAAGAAGCCACTGCTCCAAAAACTGCCATAAAAAAAGCCAGACTACGGATTGCAAATGCACATGGGAACAAAGATCGTACTTTTTGGAGAAATGTCCTCTGGTCTGATGAAACAAAAATAGAACTGTTTGGCCATAATGACCATCGATATTGTTTGGAGGAAAAAGGGGGATGCTTGCAAGCCGAAGAACACCATCCCAACCGTGAAGCACGGGGGTGGCAGCATCATGTTGTGGGGGTGCTTTGCTGTAGGAGGGACTGGTGCACCTCACAAAATAGTTGGCATCATGAGGCAGGAAAATTATGTGGATATATTGAAGCAACATCTCAAGACATCAGTCAGGAAGTTAAAGATTCGTCGCAAATGGGTCTTCCAAATGGACAATGACCCAAAACATACTTCCAAAGTTGAGACAAAATGGCTTAAGGACAACAAAGTCAAGGTATTGGAGTGGCCATCACAAAGCCCTGACCTAAATCCTATAGAAAATTTGTGGGCAGAACTGAAAAAGCGTGCGAGTCCAGAATTAGGTACTTTGTCTTGCTCACATTGAGGGAGAGGTTGTTGTCCTGGCACCACACTGCCACTTCTCTGCCCTATAGGCCGTCTCATCATTGTCGATGATCAGGCCTCCCACTGTTATATTGTCAGCAAACTTAATGATGGTGTTGGAGTCATGTTTGGCCACGCAGTCGTGGGTGAACAGGGAATACAGGAGGGGACTAGGTACACACCCGTGACGGGCCCCAGTGTTAAGGACCAGCATGGCAGACGTGTTGTTGCCTACTCTTACCACCTGGGGGCGGCCCGTCAGGAAGTCCAGGATCCAGTTGCAGTCGGAGGTGTTTAGTCTCAGAGTCCTTAGCTTAGTGATGAGCTTTGTGGGCACTATGGTGTTGAACGATGAGCTGTAGTCGATAAACAGCATTCCCAAATAGGTGTTCCTTTTGTCCAGGTGAGAAAGGGCGGTGTGGAGTGCAATTGAGACCGAATCATCTGTGGATCTGTTGGGGCGGTATGTGAACTGGATTGGGTCTAGGGTGTCCGGGAGGATGCTGTTGATGTAAGCCATGACCAGCCTTTCAAAGCACTTCATGGCTACCGACATGAGTGCCACGGGGCGTTAATCCTTTAGGCAGGCTTCCTTGAGCACAGGGACTATGGTGGTCTGTTTGAAATGTGGGTATTACAGACTCGGTCAGGGAGAGGTTGAAAATGTCAGTGAAGACACTTGACAGTTGGTCCGCGCATGCTTTGAGTACACGTCCTAGTAATCCATCTGGCCACGCGGCTTTTTAAAGGTTTTGTTCACATCGGCTACCGAGAACGTTATCACACAGTCATCCAGAACAGCTGGTTCTCTCGTGCATGCTTCAGTGTTGCTTGCCTCGAAGCGAGCATAAAAGGCATTTAGCTCACCTGGTAGGCTCGCGTCACTGGGCAGCTCATGTCTGGGTTTCCCTTTCTAGTCCGTAATAGTTTTCAAGCCCTGCCACATCTGACGAGCATCAGAGCCGATGTAGTAGGATTCAATCTTAATCCTGTATTGACGCTTTGCTTGTTTGATGGTTCGTCTGAGGGCATAGCTGGATTTCTTATGCGTTCGCATTAGTCTCCCGCTCCTTGAAAGCGGCAGCTCTTGCCTTTAGCTCGATGCGGATGTTGCCTGTAATCCATGGCTTCTGGTTGGGATATGTACGTACAGTCACTGTGGGGACGACATCATCGATGCACTTATTGATGAAGCTGAGGTGGTGTATTCCTCAATGCCATTGGATGAATCCCGGAACATGTTCCAGTCTGTGCTAGCAAAACATTCCTGTAGTGTTGCATCCACGTCATCTGACCACTTCCGTATTGAGCGAGTTACTAGTACTTCCTGCTTTAGTTTTTGCTTGTAAGCAGGAATCAGGAGGATATAATTGTGATCAGATTTGCCAAATGGAGAGTGGGGGAGAGCTTTGTATGCATCTCTGTGTGTGGTCTAGGATTTTTTCCCCCCTGGTTGCACGTGACATGCTGGTAAAAATGTGGCAAAACTGATTAAAGTTTGCCTGCATTAAAGTCCCCGGCCACTAGAAGCGCCACTTCTGGGTGAGCATTTTCTTCTTTGCTTATGGCCTTATAGAGTTGGTTGAGAGCAGTCTTAGTGCCAGCTTCGCTTTGTGGTGGTAAATAGGTGGCTACGAATAATACAGATGAGAACTCTCTTGGTAGATAGTGTGGTCGACAGCTTATCATAAGGTACTCTACCTCAGGCAAGCAACACCTCGAGACTTCTTTAATATTAGACATCGTTCACCAGCTGTAATTGACAAAAAGACACACCCCCACCCCTCGTCTTACCAGAGGTAGCGCCTCTGTTCTACATGGAAAATCCCGCCAGCTCTATATTGTCCGTTTCTTCGTTCAGCCACGTCTCGGTGAAACATAAGAGGTTACAGTTTTTAATGTCCCGTTGGTAGGATAATCTAAATAGTAGGACCACAATTTTATTTTCTAATGATTGCATGTTAGCAAGGAGAATGGAAGTCATTGGGAGTTTACTCGCTCGCCTCCAGCTTCTCAGAAGGATCCCGATCTGCGTCCCCTTTTCCGGCGTCTTTTCTTCACGCAAAAGGTGTGGATCTGGGCCTGTTCAAGTGAAAGCAGGATATCCTTCTCATCGGACTCGTTAAAGGAAAACGTTTTTTCCAGTCCGCGTTGAGTAAACGCTTTTCTGATGTCCAGAAGTTATTTTCGGTCATAAGAGACGGTAGCAGCAACATTATGTACACAATAAGTAAATAACTAAGTTCCGCAAAAAAATTTTTTTTTAAATGCACAATTAGTTGGGAGAATGTAAAACGTCGGCCATGTTCATTTGACCGGTGGAAATCTGTCCTTTGGTCTGTTTAGTCCAAATTTGAGCTTTATGGTTCGTGTCTTTGTGAGACGCAGAGTAGGTGAACGGATGATCTCCACATGTGTGGTTCCCACCGTGAAGCATTGAGAAGGTGTGATGGTGTGAGGGTGCTTTGCTGGTGACACAGTCAGTGATTTATTTAGAATTCAAGGCACACTTAACCACCATGGCTACCACAGCATTCTGCAGCGATACGCCATCCCATCTGGTTTGCGTTAGTGGGATTAACATTGTTTGTCAACAGGACAATGACCCAACACACCTCCAGGCTGTGTAAGGGCTATTTGACCAAGAAGGAGAGTGATGGAGTGCTGCATCAGATGACTTGGCCTCCACAATCACCCGACCTCAATCCAATTGAGATGGTTTGGGAGGAGTTGGACCGCAGAGTGAAGGGAAAGCAGGCAACAAGTGCTCAGCATATGTGGGAAGTCTTTCAAGACTGTTGGACAATTATTCCAGGTGAAGGTGGTTGAGAGAAGGCCAAAAGTGTACAAAGCTGTTATCAAGGCAAAAGGTGGCTACTTTGAAGAATCTAAAATCGGAAATATATTTTGATTTGTTTCACACTTTTTTGGTTACTATCCGATTAGATATGTGTTATTTCATAGTTTTGATGTCTTCACTATTATTCTACAGTGTAGAAAACTGTCAAATACAGAAAAACCCTTGAATGAGTAGGTGTGTCCAAACTTTTGACTGGTACTGTATATTGCCCTTTTTCATAGCTCTGGCAAATATCTCATGAGAATAAGCATTCTAAACAATTACATTCATATTACATATGTCATCAATATCATGTTTGATTGAGAAGGAAATTGCACAGACGAAAAAGAAGAGCGACCTAGATAACTGCTATAACTGATACTCTGAGACTGAGTCAAACTCAAAGCAGTATTTACCTGCTTATTTTTAGGTTCTAAATAAGGACATTACCTTGGTTCATTTTTTTGGGCTCTAAAGATATTTTAGGCCATACATACAGGTTATTTAATTACACATGCCCTCCAGAACAAACTGTACTGCATCAAAATGTAATTATAACAAACATCTGAGACAGAAAGTGAGTGCATGCACTCTTGGTCTCATCATTATACGTTGTCCTATAAAAAGTAGACTACCTGCATTTCCCTTGGAAGACAAGTCGCCTCCCGGCATCCCTAATTCTCTTCCCTCCCATCCTTCCCTCTTGTCCACTGGGCTTTTTTCTGACAGCTTAGCTTGGGAGATGAGATGCGCTCTGACAAGCCCAGATGGGCAGCGCCGGCATACGGGGGTAAGTGACAGTGGCCTGCCCCCAGAGTGGAGAAGTGGCAGGGGGAGCCGGGTGGCAGAGCACAGCAGAGTGAGTGTGCGTCCCAAATGACACCCCTTTCTATTTAAAGTGAACTACTTTTGACTATAGGGCTCTGCTCAATAGTAGTGCACTATGTAGGAAATAGGGTGCCATTTGGGAGTGAGTGGCTGTAATGGAGGAAGAATGAGAATAACTCTCACAGTGGTTCTGAAGAAGCAGAACAGAAGGAACCAGGGGCTGAGGCTTAAGTGGACCCCATCCTCCAATCCATTCTTTAACCTTCAGCGCCTGGCTCCAGAGGTTTTTGACCTTACTTAGTGTAAAGGCAAGCTGGAGGGACATAACATCTAGTGTGACTATATGATTTGTGGGAAGATGCTCATCATGAAAAGCTTAGGACTCTTCCCTTCTACTCCCTCTCCTTGACGTGAAGCAGCAAGCGAGCCTGATGTGATGGTAGCCGCAGTGGTGATGAACCTTCTGGAAAGCCATTTATCCATGCAGACTTGGTGTGAGTCTAAATATAAGGGCATCAGGACCAGCTGGGTGTAGAAATGTATTCTTTTTTTGTTTGCTCAAGGTCCCACCAGTGAGCCTCACACAAGCCGAGCCACTCAACGTGCAAAATATGTTCTTTAGGGAAGTCAGAAGTTGGCAGGTAGCAGCTACTGAATTGCTCGTGTAGGCCTGTGTGTCCGACTGCAGAGGGAGTGGATGAGTCTTTCTTATTTGTATTCAGAGTGTGTTGCATCTTAAATCAGTGGCCCTTTTTCCTCCAAAAGAGAGCAGTGACTCACCAGTTGTTTTTTTTATATTTGCAGAAATGCCCCAACGCTGAAACAAGGGGAGAAGGTTAATCTGCCGGCTTTTGAAGTCAGGGTTATGTCTCATTGACTATACACGAAAGGGGAAAGCTACTCAAGGCTGCTTTGAACTCAAAATAATGCAGCTTTTCCATCTCTCTGTGTTTTATCTTTGAACTGCTTAGTAAAGGGTTAAGGTGACTTTGGGGATTTAGCACACAACATAATGTAGTGCTGTAGTATACAATAAGTTTCCTCTGTGATATCACAATAATATCCTCATAGTAAACTCAATGTTATTTTGACAAAATATGCTGCTAACAAAACACTTTGTGGCCTGGTTTGGTTCATGTGCAAAACATGTTCAGCCTTCTTATTGAAAGCTTGAGTTGGTTTTCATTTCCACACCTGATATTTTCCCACAGCACACCTGAGAAGTTTCAAAAACATGCACGTTGACATGTTCATTAGCAGAACACCTGAGACCAGCCTGAAGAAGGTGCTGTAAATTATGCTATGGCAATGTACCTTTCATCATTACAGCAACATACCTGAGAGAGGAGCCGTAAAAATTATCTCATTATTATCACAGACAGCCTCCTACTTGAGAGAGCCTTGGGTACATTTCCTCACAAAGTATTCATATCCCTTGACATATTCCACATTTTGTTGTGTTACAGCCTGAATTCAAAATTGATTAAATTGATTGTTTTTCTCACCCATCTACACACAATGCTCCATAATGACAAAGTAAAAACATGTTTTCAAAAATTTTGAAAATGTACTGGAAATTAAATACAGAAATATCTAATTCACATACGTATTCACACCCCTGAGTCAATATATGTTAGAATCACCTTTGTCAGTGATTGCAGGTGTGAGTCTTTCTGGGTAAGTCTCTAAGATCTTTGCACACCTTTATTGTACAATAGTTGCACATTATTATTAAAAAATTCTTCAAGCTCTGTCAAGTTGGTTATTGATCATTGCTAGACAGCCATTTCCAAGTCTTGCCATAGATTTCAAGACGATTTAAGTCAAAACTGTAACTAGGCCACTCAGGAACATTCATTGTTGTCTTGGTAAGCAACTATGTTATTGTCTTGTTAAAAGGTGAGTTTGTCTCCCAGTGTCTGGTGGAAAGCAGACTGAATCAGGTTTTCCTATAGGATTTTGCCTGTGCTTAGCTCTATTCCATTAATTTCTATCCTAAAAAAACTTCCTAGTCCTTGCCAATGACAAGCATACCCATAACATGATGCAGCCGCCACCATGCATGAAAATATGAAGAGAGCTACTCAATGATTTGTTGTGTTGGATTTGCCCCAAACATAACGCTTTTTATTCAGCACATTACGTCTATTTCTTTGCCACAAACAGGATGCATGTTTTGAAATATTTTTTATTCTCTACATGCTTCCTTCTTTCCATTTTGTCATTTAGGTTAGTATTGTGGAGTATCTACAATTTTGTTTATCTATCCTCAGTTCTCTCTTATCACAGCCATTAAACTGTAACTGTTTTAAAGTCACCATTGGTCTCATGGTGAAAACCCTGAGTGGTTTCCTTCCTCTCCGGCAACTGAGTTAGGAAGGAAGCATGTCTCTTTGTAGTGACTGGGTGTATTGATACACCATCCAAAGTGTAATAAATCACTTCACCATGCTCAAAGGGATATTCAGTGTCTGCTTTTTTAATTTTTACCAATAGGTGCCCTTCTTTGTGAATCATTGGAAAACCTCCCTGTTTTTTGTGGTTGCATCTGTGTTTGAAATCCCCTGCTCGACTGAGGGACCTTACAGATAATTGTATGTGTGGGGTAAAGAGATGAGGTAGTCATTCAAAAATCATGTTAAACACTATTATTGCTCACAGAGTGAGTCCATGCAACTTATTATGTGACTTGTTAAGCACATTTTTATTCCTGAATTTATTTAGCTTGTCAAAATAAAAGGGGTTGAATACTTACTGACACAAGACATTTCAGCTTTTCATTTTTTATGAATTTGCAAACATTTCTTAAAACATTACTCCACATTGACATTGTGGCCAGTGACACAAAATATCATATAATATACATAATATTAATACATTTAAAAATTCAGGCTATAATTAAATAAAATGTGAAAAAAGTCAAGGGATGTGAACTTTCTGAAGGCACTGTACCTGGAATAATAGAAAGGGAATGAGTTTTTTCCTTTCCCTTTTCTTCCTGTTCTTTCCTTTCATTTGCTTTCCTTTTGCTTTCCCTTTCCCTTCCTTTCCTTCATTTCCCTCTGTTCCAGCATGACCTTTTCCTCATCCCTCCATCCTTACCTCCAAGCCGAGGGAACAAGCCCAAAGACATCATCATCAATAAGACGTGGTGGTGTACCATTACTAAATCCCCCAATGCCAAGAGAGAGAGTGGAGTCCGTTAAAAAAAATATTTAAGTGAGGTACAAAGCAAAGAACTTTGGAAAAAACCAAGAGCCAGAAAATAGTATTACACAAACAGGTAGAAGATCACAAAATTGATTCCAAAGGGCAAAGAGTGATGAGTTTGCAAGTGCTACAAAAATGGGTTTAAAATTTTAATTGTTGGTCACGCGTTACATTGAATTGTTGGTATTACTGTTATTACTGTGTTATTAGTGTGTAATTATTTATATAAATACAGTGAAACAAGTATTGTATTCTATTTACTCATTGTTACACTGTATTCACACAAGGATGGTGTTAAGGCTTGGGTTGGTGTTAACGGTTAAGGGTTGTGGTTAGGGTTGTAGTTGAGGCTAGTGTTAGGGTTTGGGTTAGGGTTGTGGTTGAGACTAGGGTTAGTGTTGAAATGGGATGTGGACATGAAGCTAGGATTAGGGTTAGGGTTGAGGATAGGTTTAAGGTTGAACTTGGATGTGGACATGAAGCTAGGGTTAGGGTTTGGGTTGAGGATAGTTTTAGGGTTGAATTGGTATATGGACATGAAGCTAGGATTAGGGTTAGGGTGAGGATAGATTTTGGGTTGAACTGGGATGTGGACATGAAGCTAGGATTAGGGTTAGGGTGAGGATAGATTTTGGGTTGAACTGGGATGTGGACATGAAGCTAGGATTAGGGTTAGGGTTGAGGATAGGTTTAGGGTTGAACTGGGATGTGGACATGAAGCTAGGATTAGGGTTAGGGTTGAGGATATGTTTAGTGTTGAACTGGGATGTGGACATGAAGCTAGGATTAGGGTTAGGGTTGAGGATAGGTTTAGGGTTGAATTGGTATATGGACATGAAGCTAGGATTAGGGTTAGGGTGAGGATAGATTTTGGGTTGAACTGGGATGTGGACATGAAGCTAGGATTAGGGTTAGGATTGAGGATAGGTTTAGGGTTGAACTGGGATGTGGACATGAAGCTAGGATTAGGGTTAGGGTTGAGGATAGATTTAGGGTTGAACTGGGATGTGGACATGAAGCTAGGGTTAGGGTTAGAGTGAAGATAGATTTAGGGTTGAACTGGGATGTGGACATGAAGCTAGGGTTAGGGTTGTGGTTGAGGCTGGGGTTAGGGTTAGGGTTGAACCGGGATGTGGACATGAAGCCTCAACCCTAACACTATGCATAGCTGTAACACCAACCCTATCCCTAACCCTAGTTTAGCAATACATATCATGACCTAGGCCTAGATTAAATCCGTAGTGCGAAAGATCTGAGTTAAAGCGTGACTGACATTTAAAGGCAATATTCCCGTGTTTGCGGAGACTGCATCCACGGTAAAAGCTGCATATGTCGACTCAGTCGGAAATTACCTTAAAATGGCAACCACTAAAACATCTAGCATCTAGCCCCTAGCATTATGAGCTTTTGTTGCAAGGTGCCCCATAATGAGTCATATTATACTGAGCTCAGCTGACATAGTCCCAACACTCTTGGGTGCAGTCGGTGCAATTTAGTAACAGGAAACTAGCTCTGCCAGTGCACTGGTTAATATCATCCAAACACTTCCAAACTGGCAAATTTACCGGAACAGTTCATACTTTCCAGGGGAGAGGGAGTGAGCAGAATGAGAGTGTACTGTAGGTTGTGAAAATAACATTCTGTTCTCCAATGTGCATGTCCTGTTGAATATCCTCTTTTTCCAGTTTCACTCGTCCATCAACTATTAATTTCAACACCTTTCACCATTCCATGATATATTCCATGATTGATCATTGAGGTTTACAAGCTGCATGTCTTTACACATTTTGCTTTCAGCCCTTTTCCATGTAGCCTATTTGGAATTGCCTCACATGGTGATTTCAGGTGAAATGGAAGTCTGCTTTTACTTGACAAAGTACCAGACTGGTGTTTGGTGTGAGGTTACATTAGTTAGGATCCTCAGTTTTGCACTGCAACTTTATAGCTTTGCTAAGTGCTGGTTTGCCTGGAGGAATTACCTCTTGATGGGCCTGCCAGTCAGCAGACGCAATTACAAAGAGAACGAAGCCTTAGCTCACTGAGAGATGTATAATTACCTCAAAGCATCTCTCACTCTCGCTCTCTCGCTCTTTCTCTCTTTTTCTCTCTCTCTCTCTCTCTCTCTTTCTGTGTAATCATAATCTCTGTGTTTATAACAGTTGCTCCCCTAGTTATGATTAATTGAAAGTTTTCCATAAAAAGAATTACAAGCTCAGGAAACACATTGGAGACTCTGTTGTGAGGACTAAGTTTGAAACCACAGTGCATTCCATTTGGTTGGAGGCTGTGCCTTTATTTATGTTATGTCTGGTGGTGTGGTTTTTCTCCCCTAAAAGACTAAATGTTAGTTTTGGTAAATAGATCCACTAAAAGGCAACTTTTGTGGAAAGGCATATACATACCCATTGGCAAACAGATCATAGAAAAATAAGACATAATGGAGGAGATTGAAAATAATAAAAGAGGACAATAAATCATGTTTGCCAGTTGAAGATCAGAGATGAGAAGTGGAGTTCATTGCTTTTTTAAAGCCATTAAAATGTTGCCCTTATCTGAGGCCAAATTACAAAGTGGCCCAATGGCAGAGGATGAGTCACATTGAAGAGGGAGGGACAGGTGGCTCGAGGCCATGTCTATCTGCACTGACTAACTTTAACATTTACATGCGAATTAACTGGTAAGCGGCAAGTCCTCCAAGCATCAACACTGAGATAGCCTGCTGAGCTGAAGCCTAGGCAAGGTCAAATCTCAGGCAAGGTTAGTCATCAGGCAACCATGGTTCTGGACCACTTCTTACACAAGCACTCTGCTAGGGTTTATTTGTGGTACATTAACGTCTATCAAGAACATTTCAAAATCTGAAGACGGCAGCAAATGTGTAAATGTCTTTTATTCATGTCTGGGTAGCAGTAATAATAGCATGCAGGGATGGACTACCAATCAAAGCAAGATTTCAGGGGGAACTCATAGATTATAAAATGAGCTGAGCCTAAAGATTTGCACTGTTGGAATAATCAGGATTTATAGTATAAGCACTGACAAATATCCTTTCTGTAAATTTACATCAAACTGCCAAGAAAATATGATAACACTCCTCTTATCGTGATTAATTGAAAAAGTGCACAACTTTATTTAACTACAAAAGACATAGAATTTAGAGACCTAATGGTTATCATTCAGATTCAGGCGTTTCCTCTCATGTTGGAACGATATGGAATCAACGTGAATGTAATGTCAGGGAGCAAACTCAATCACTATTCCTCAATATCTGTGATCCAATTGAATCTTTTCACATGGATTGGGAGTACCACTGTCTGAAGCTTTTAGCATTTTTTTGAGAAAGAGACTTCTTAAATCTGTAGATATTATGAAGTAACTTCATGCAATAAATATTTATTTTTTAACACAGAGCATGCAAGAAAGTTGTCATAAATGTTTTACCAATGATCAGGTTAGCTCTTATAATAAGACCACAACTGTGAACAACCATCCATGGGACGGTCTCGAATGGCACAAGCAAGGCACTAAATCCTAATTGCTCCAGGGGCACTGTACAATGGTGACCCTGGCCATGACCCCAATCCCTGCGGTGTCTCAGGGGGAGTTGGGATTAGCAATAAACATATTTCCATGACATACCTCCCACTGGACACAGACGTCAATTCAACGTCTATTCTACGTTGGTTCACGTGGAAACAACATTGATTCAACCAGTGTGTGCCCAGTTGTGTGTAGCAGGACAAATATAAGCACCCTCAAAAATATTGTTATTAATATTATTATTGTAAATAATGCCCTTGTATTGACCAGGGCCCTGGTCAAATGTAGTGCACTATATAGGAAACACTTTAGTTACCCATTCCATTCCATCTCACAGAGAGATAAGACAGTCTTTCTTTATTTGTATCAGATTTTTCTACAGCTGAGTTGGTTCAGTGATTGGGTGTTCTATTGAATAGTTTTCTATTTTTAATAGAATGGGTAGCATGGATAAAATGCTGTAATGGCCTCCAAAGTGAGAGAATATAGATTGAACACAATCAAAGAATGCAATTTGTGACTCATCTCTTTTAGAGGCATTTCAATTTTTTAATGTTTGCTCAGCCTCTTTATGCCTTACAAAATAGTTTCCTTCTCATTATGAGACATTATTTTCTGAAACAATCTGTATTCTGTCCCCAATTCATACGCATTGGCTATGTAACGATTACTATTCACCCTGCAGTAACAAAGAAATGGACTAGCAATACACTACCGCTCCACACACAGATGGTCAGTCTGTCATGATGAATAACATTGTAGCTGGGAGGAGATTGTAATGTTGAGTTTTCATAGCATGCTAGCCCTGACCTGTCTCCTGTTACTTCAATTATGCATGGAGAGTGCTGTGCTGTGCTCCTCCCTTAAGAATGTGTATGCGTGTTTGTCTGACATAGCGGGGTTGACAAGACACCAGACCAGAGGATCTCTTACTCACAACACATCCACCATGATGATGACTCACCAAGCTATGCATTATAATAATATGACTAAGTCTGCATCCTTAATGGTACCCTATTTCCTACATAGGGCCTATAGCAAATATGGTGCCATTTAGGACACATCCCTGTTTAACATCTGTGTAGTGCAGATTCTCAGGGTTAAGGTGCCAACCATTATCTGATCATAGGGAGATACTGTATGAAGGATCTAATCTTTTTTCTTCTTATTTTCTTTCCTGCCCTACCATCCTTATCATCCCTCCATCCCTACCATCCCTACCATCCCTCCATCCCTACCATCCCTACCATCCCTCCATCCCTACCATCCCTCCATCCCTACCATCCCTACCATCCCTCCATCCCTACCATCCCTACCATCCCTATCATCCCTACCATCCCTATCATCCCTATCATCCCTACCATCCCTACCATCCCTACCATCCATCCATCCCTATCATCCCTATCATCCCTCCATCCCTACCATCCCTACCATCCCTACCATCCCTCCATCCCTACCATCCCTCCATCCCTACCATCCCTACCATCCCTATCATCCCTCCATCCCTATCATCCTTATCATCCCTCCATCCCTATCATCCCTCCATCCCTATCATCCCTCCATCCCTACCATCCCTATCATCCCTCCATCCCTATCATCCTTATCATTCCTCCATCCCTATCATCCCTCCATCCCTACCATCCCTCCATCCCTACCATCCCTACCATCCCTCCATCCCTATCATCCCTACCATCCCTCCATCCCTACCATCCCTATCATCCCTACCATCCCTACTATCCCTCCATCCCTATCATCCCTACCATCCCTATCATCCCTACCATCCCTCCATCCCTATCATCCCTACCATCCCTCCATCCCTACCATCCCTATCATCCCTACCATCCCTACTATCCCTCCATCCCTATCATCCCTACCATCCCTCCATCCCTACCATCCCTATCATCCCTACCATCCCTACTATCCCTCCATCCCTATCATCCCTACCATCCCTATCATCCTTACCATCCCTACCATCCCTCCATCCCTACCATCCCTCCATCCCTACCATCCCTATCATCCCTACCATCCCTCCATCCCTACCATCCCTATCATCCCTACCATCCCTACTATCCCTCCATCCCTATCATCCCTACCATCCCTATCATCCTTACCATCCCTACCATCCCTCCATCCCTACCATCCCTCCATCCCTACCATCCCTATCATCCCTACCATCCCTACTATCCCTATCATCCCTACCATCCCTATCATCCTTACCATCCCTACCATCCCTCCATCCCTACCATCCCTCCATCCCTACCATCCCTCCATCCCTACCATCCCTACCATCCCTATCATCCCTACCATCCCTATCATCCCCACCATCCCTATCATCCGTAACCTGATTGGAGTCAACTAACGGACAACAATAATTCTACTGTTACTCACAGTTATTTTCGCTCACATATATAGTACATGTAGTTAAATAATTATACATACAGTATATTCCTAATTTCCTCTTTCTTCAAGTGCTCCTCTTTCTTTCACCCACAGGGACCAATACACCATTCATTCTGATCTTAACTTCACCCTTCCGGATCTTAATTGTCTTAACAGTGGATAATATTTTAAGACCACTTGAGTTCTCATAAAACAAGAGTTTTGAATTTGTTGACTAGATTGGTCTCTCTCCCTCTCTCTCTCGCTGACATTTTTTCTGACAACAGCATGGATCAATAAATGAAAAGAAGTAATCTTAACAAATACAACTACAGTGCTAATAATAACTATATTTTAGCTAACATGGTGAGATAAGATGGAAAGCCACTGAAGTACCGAAGTAGGCGTTTATGCAGATGCAACACGGTAGTTCAGTATTTACAAAATGTAGACCGACCACTGTGTTTAAAAAAAAAAGCCAGAATTATCAAATATGGCAACTAAGATATTAGTAGAGAAAGTGTGAAAAATAGAACAGTAATTCAAGTGCTTTGATGTTGTGCCACCATCCAGGAAGTGAGATTTTTTTATGTTTGTAGTTTTTCATTGACTGCCTATACAGATTCTATTGACTTAGGACTCAAATTGCACTTCCTATGGCTTCCACTAGATGTCAACAGTCTTTCGAAATTGTTTCAGACTTCTATTCTGAAAAATGAGAGAGTAAGACCACTCTGAATGAGTGGACACTGCAGTGTCCCAGAGGTTTTTCATGCGCACGACCGAGAGCGCGCCTTACTTATTTTCCTTTTATATTGACGAAGCTTTTGTCCGGTTGAAATATGATTAATTATTATGACTAAAAACAACCTGAGGATTGATTATAAACATCGTTTGACATGTTTCTAAGACATTATTTTTATAGTTTTGGAAACTTTAGAGTGTTTTCTATCCAAATCTACCAATTATATGCATATCCTAGCTCTGGGCCTGAGTAGCAGGCAGTTTACTTTGGGCACACTTTTCATCCGGAAGTGAAAGTAGTGCCCCCTACCCTAGTGAAGTTAACACAGTGTCCAAAGAAGGGCTAGAGGTATACAGAATGGTTTTGTCTGCGTAGAGGTGGATCAGAGAATCACCAGCAGCAAGAGCGACATCATTGATATATATACAGAGAAAAGAGTCGGCCCGAGAATTGAACCCTGTGGCACCCCCATAGAGACTGCCAGAGATCCGGACAACAGGCCCTCTGATTTGACACACTGAACTATATCTGAGAAGTAGTTGGTGAACCAGGCGAGGCAGTCATTTGAGAAACCAAGGCTGTCGAGTCTGCCGTTGAGGATGTGGTGATTGACAGAGTCGAAAGCCTTGGCCAGGTCGATGAAGACGGCTGCACAGTTTTGTCTTTTATCGATGGCGGTTATGATATCGTTTAGGACCTTGAGCGTGGCTGAGGTGCACACATGACCAGCTCGGAAACCAGATTGCATAGCGGAGAAGGTACAATGGGATTCGAAATGGTCGGTGATCTGTTTGTTAACTTGGCTTTCGAAGACTTTAGAAAGGCAGGGTAGGATGGATATAGGTCTGTAACAGTTTGGGTCTAGAGTGTCTCCCCTTTGAAGAGGGGGATGACCGCAGCAGCTTTCCAATCTTTAAGGATCTCAGACGATAAGAAAGAGAGGTTGAACAGGCTGGTAATAGGAGTTGCAACAATTGCGGCGGATAATTTTAGAAAGAGAGGGTCCAGATTGTCTAGCCCAGCTGATTTGTAGGGGTCCAGATTTTGCAGCTCTTTCAGAACATCCGCTTTTGGGTGAAGGAGAAGCAGGGGGGGGGTTGGGCAAGTTGCTGTGGGGGGTGCAGAGCTGTTGGCCAGGGTAGGGGTAGCCAGGTGGAAAGCATGGTCAGCCGTAGAAAAATGCTTATTGAAATTCTCGATTATCGTCTATTTATCGGTGGTGACAGTGTTTCCTAGCCTCAGTGCAGTGGGCAGCTGGGAGGAGGTGCTCTTATTCTCCATGGACTTTACAGTGTCCCAAAACTTTGGGGAATTTGTGCTACAGGATGCAAATTTCTGTTTGAAAAAGCTAGCCTTTGCTTTCCTGACTGACTGTGTATATTGGTTCCTGACTTCCCTGAAAAGCTGCATATCGCGGGGGCTATTCGATGCTAATGCAGTACGCCACAGAATGTTTTTGTGCTGGTCAAGGGCAGTCAAGTCAGGAGTGAACCAGGGGCTATATCTGTTCTTGGTTCTACATTTTTTTAATGGGGCATGCTTATTTAAGATGGTGAGGAAAGCACTTTTAAAGAGCAACTAGGCATCCTCTACTGACGGGATGAGGTCAATATCCTGCTAGGATACCCGGGCCAGGTTGATTAGAAAGGCCTGCTCGCTGAAGTATTTTAGGGAGCGTTTGACAGTGATGAGGCGTGGTCGTTTGACCGCGGACCCATTACGGACGCAGACAATGAGGCAGTGATCACTGAGATCCTGGTTGAAGACAGCAGAGGTGTATTTGGAGGGCAAGTTGGTCAGGATGATATCCAAGAGTTTGCCCATGTTTACTGATTTAGGGTTGTACCTGGTAGGTTCCTTGATAATTTGTGTGAGATTGAGGGCAACTAGTTTAGATTGTAGGACGGCCGGGGTGTTAAGCATATTCCAGTTAGGTCACCTAACAGTACGAACTCTGATGATATATGGGGGGCAATCAATTCACATATGGTGTCCAGGGCACAGCTGGGGGCTGAGGGGGGTCTATAACAAGTGACAACAGTGAGAGACTTATTTCTGGAAAGGTGGATTTTTAAAAGTAGAAACTTGAACTGTTTGGGCACAGACCTGGATAGCATGACAGAACTCTGCAGGCTATCTCTGCAGTAGATTGCAATTCCGCCCCCTTTGGCAGTTCTATCTTGATGGAAAATGTTGTAATTGGGGATGGAAATTTCAGCATTTTTGGTGGCCTTCCTAAGCCAGGATTCAGACACGAAGACATTAGAAAAGCTTCCATTAAAGAAAACCTTTTGAGTTATATTAGATAGATAGCTCTGAATCCACTATATGGCAGTGGTTGAAAAACCATAACACATAAGTATTTTCAACAACAGGTTATGGTCAATAATATCAAAGGCTGCACTGAAATCTAACAGTACAGCTCCAACAATCTTCTTATTATCAATTTCTTTCAACCAATCATCAGTCATTTGTGTCAGTGTAGTACATGTTGAGTGCCCTTCTCTATAAGCATGCTGAAAGTATGTTGTTAATTTGTTTACAGAGAAATAGCATTGTATTTGGTCAAACACAATTTTTCCCAACAGTTTGCTAAGAGCTGGCAGCAAGCTTATAGGTCTGCTGTTAGAACCAGTAAAGGCTGCTTTACCAAGCTTGGGTAGCTTGGGTCCCTCCAAGCCTGAGGACAAAGACTTTCCTCTAGGCTCAGATTAAAAATATGACAGATAGGAGTGGCTATAGAGTCAGCTATCATCATCAGTAGCTTTCCATCTAAGATGTCAATGCCAGGAGGTTTGTCATTATTGATCGATAACAATAATTTTCCACTTCCACTAACTTTACAAACTTTGCAATTTTCTATCATTATTAGTTGTTTATGCATGAATACTATTGCTCACTGTTAGTTGTTGGCATTCCTGCCTAAGTTTGCCCACTTTGCCAATGAAATAATCATTAAAATAAATGGCAACATCAAATGGTTTCGTGATGAATAAGCCATCTGATTCGATGAAAGATGGAGTTAAATTTGTCTTTCTGCCCATCATTTCATTTAAAGTACTCCAAAGTTTTTTTCCATCATTATTTATATCATTGATCTTGGCTTCATAATACAGTTTCTTCTTTTTGGTGAGTTTAGTCACATCATTTCTCAATTTGCAGTAAGTCAGCCAGTCAGATGTGCAGCCAGACTTATAAGCCACTCCTTTTGCCCCATCTCTTTCAACCATACAGTTTTTCAATTCCTCATCAATCCATGAAGCCTTAACAGTTCTAACAGTCAGTTTCTTAACAGGTGCATGTTTATCAATAATTGGAAGGAGCAATTTCATAAATTCATCAAGTGCAGCGTCTGGATGCTCCTCATTAATCACATCAGACCAACAAATATTTTTAACATCATCCACATAAGAGTCACAGCAAAATCTTTTGATTGATCTCTTATACACTATTTTAGGCCCAGCAGTTGGATTGTTGGCTTTCCTGGATATAGCCACTATATTGTGATCACTGCATCCAATGGGTACGGATACAGTTTTTGAACAAAGTTATACAGTATTAGTAAAAATGTGATCGATACATGTGGATGATCTTGTTCCTGTAGTGTTTGTAAACACCCTGGTAGGTTGATTAATAACCTGAACCAGATTACAGGCACTGGTTACAGTAAGAAGTTTCCTCTTGAGTGGACAGCTTGATGAAAACCAGTCAATATTCAGTTCCCCAAGAACGTAGACCTCTCTGTTTACATCACATACACTATCAAGCATTTCACACATTATTTAGAAACTGACTGTTAGCACTTGGTGGCCTATAGCAACACCCCAAAAGAAAAGGCTTAGATGTGCCAAGTGAACCTGCAACCACAACACTTCAATAACACCTCCCCCATAAGCTTTTCTGTCTCTTATATAGATGTGATATCCTTGTATTGCTACTGCTGTATCATCAAATTAATTATCTAAGTGAGTCTCAGAAATGGCTAATATACACTATGAATGTTATCTGATGTTAGCAAGTTATTGATTTTGTGAACCTTATTTCTAAGGATATGTATATTAATATGGGCTGTTTTCAGCCCTTTCCTGGGTAGCTTATCAGAGATAGACATAATACTGAAAAGAGTAAACAAAGCAAGAGAAATAAATATACATTCAGCAGCAATTGGTGTGTGTGTGCTGCAGGGTTGAAGCTATGAACCCATAGTCTTGGCTCTCTCATCCCTTCCAGGTTTCTGGTAGGGAGGGTGGACAATGAGCCTGTCATAACAGATGTAAGCAATGACTCCACACCCTCTGGCAGCTTTCATGGCTGGGATCAGTTCTTTCCTCTTCTGGCGCACAGCTTCAGGACAGTCCTCGTTGAGGAAGATATACCTTCCTCTCAAGTTCTTGGCTCTTTACAGAACAGCTACCTTGTCCTTGAACCTCAGGAACTTGACCACTATTGGCCTGGGCCTATCACCTGGGCCGGTGGGGGGTTTCCAGTCCTGTGGACATGCTCCACCTCAATCTTCCTGTGGTCCATCTTCAATTTCTCAGAGATCATTTCTCTCACTTTGTCCTTAGACTCCGTCCAGGTCTCATGTGGAGATTCTGCAATTCCGTCCACAACCATGTTATTCCGCCTTGATTGTCCATCGAGATAGTCTGATTTATCTGTCATCATTATCATGGATTCACACACAGAACTGATGTACTGTCTCAATGACTTACAGATTGCTGTCATCTTGCTGTTCTCCATGCTGGAGATGAAACATGGGCTGTGTCCCAAATGGCACCTTATTCCCTATATAGTGTATTAATTTGCTGGTCAAAAGTAGTGCAATATAAAGGAAATAGGGGGCCATTTGGGACGCACAGGGATAAGAAGAACGGTACACTCCGTCCGTACGTCAATTACAGTCCATTGTATTCACTCAGTAGTACAGAATGAACCATCTTGTTCTGTAAATGCAGAAAATGTTCATTGTTCATAGAACATTGATAACTTGATCACTTGTCAATCACTGTTGGGTACAGTAACTAAATGTGTTATTGTTGTGTGGCATAAATATAATTGTTCATTCATAACAGTCAACAATATGAAAATATGAAAACATTTAAATCATACCATTTGTGCTTGACCCAAGGGAGAACGACTGCCCCCTCTCATTGAAGCCACGAAAGTTCAAGGAAGAAAACAGGATCCCCCATTATAGTGAATGGAAAAATGTAAATCTTCGTGGTCAATCTTTGTGTAAATGAAGAAAAAAAATCTAAGACAATTATGGTACTAATAATTGCTTCTCTTACACCATATGTACAGTATGTCCTTCAACCAATTATTTTTAAATCACACACATAAGAAGTTATGAGGACAATTTAGTAGCTAATGGCAGCCTGCAGTATCCTGGTCATCCTTCAACTTAAATTACTCAATGAGAGAGGCAGCACTAAACTTGTCTTCAAAGTCCCTTCTTGGAGTAGCTTAAACTGTGCATGTTATGTCTCCATGAATCTCCATCTTAACCGACTTCATTTGGCTTCAATTCGCTGTTGATTCTTCATAAAGGAATGAATGGCGTCACGTGATCGATGGCTTGGTCCATTATATACAGTCATTGGCTTGACCCTACATACCATAACTCCAAGGAAACGTTTTATTGCGAAGAGATTTATCAACATATTCATACTTGCAGACACCAGTGAATTCCTACCCAAACAAACTCGTTTTTTCTTGAAGTCATATACAGTAAAGTGTACAAAGGATCAAGGAGCCCAATCTTTTTTTTTGTGACCAACTTTTTATTTAGTTTGGTAATTTTTCTTTTTCAAAAGAGGGATACAGGTACAAAAACAAAATAAATGCATACAAAGATAAACCTGACCCATTCCCACCTCAGTCCCCATCAGATATGTGAGTGAAGCGGAGTTGGAGCGGAGCGTGCCCAATTTGACTGGAGCGTGGAGTGAGATTCCCAAAGGCTGGAGCTTTGGCCTTCTCACCCGCTCCAATTTTGCTCCAGTAGCGTTCCAGTAGCAGTCACTTCTGGAGCTGAGGGCATACCCGGCCCAGCATGCATTTGTAGTCTACTTGTGTGCTGCTATAGCCCCTTGCTTTAGACACTGTCATAGAGTTCGCTAAATATTTTCATAAAGAAACTAATAAAACACACAGGTGCTAAATCAAGGTGACTTACAAAGATGAAGACCAAGAGCAAGAGAAGTGGTGCGATGATTTAGTGTCCACAACCAAAGAATCATTGTGGAATCTCAATCGCACTCCACACTGCCCTTTCCCACCTGGACAAAAGGAACACCTATGTGAGAATGATTGACTACAGCTCACCATTCAACACCATAGTGCCCACAAAGCTCATCACTAACCTAAGGACCCTGGGACTAAACACCTCCCTCTGCAACTGGATCCTGGACTTCCTGATGGGCCGACCCCAGGTTATAAGGGTAGGCAATAACACATCTGCCACGCTGATCCTCAATACGGGGGCCCCTCAGGGGTGCATGCTTAGTCCACTCCTGTACTCCCTGTTCACCCACGACTACGTGGGCAAGCACCACTCCAACACCATAATTTAGCTGGCTGACAACACAATAGTGGTAGGCCTGATCACCGACAACGACGAGACAGCCTATAGGGAGGAAGTCAGAGAACTGGCAATGTGGTGCCAGGACAACAACCTCTCCCTCAATATGAGCAAGACTAAGGAGCTGATCGTGGACTACAGGAAAAGGAGGGCTGAACATGCCCCATTCACATCAACAGGCTGTAGTGGAGCCGGTCTAGAGTTTCACGTTCCTTGGTGTCCATATCGCCAACAAACTATCACGGTCCAAACACACCAAGCCAGTCATGAAGAGGGCACGACAACACCTTTCCCCCTCAGGAGACTGAAAAGATTTGGCATGTGTCCCCATATCCTCAAAAAGTTCTACAACTGCACCATCGAGAGCATCCTGACCGGTTGCATTACTGCCTGGTATGGCAACTGCTCGGCATCTGACCGTAAGGCGCTACAGAGGGTAGTGCGTACGGCCCAGTACATCACTGGGGCCAAGCTTCCTGCCAACCAGGACCTATATACTAGGCGGTGTCAAAGGAAGGCCCAAAAAATTGTCAAAGACTCCAGTCTCCCAAGTCATAGACTGTTCTCTCTGCTATCACATGGCAAGCGGTACCGGAGCACCAAGTCTAGGTCCAAAAGGCTCCTTAACAGCTTCTAGCCCAAGCCATAAGACTGCTGAACAATTAATCAAATAGCCACCGGACTATTTACATTGACACCCCCCCCCCCCCCCCCCCCACCTCTTTGTTTTTACACTGTTTATTATCTATGCATAGTTACTTTACCCATACCTACAGTACATGTACAAATGACCTGGACTAACCTGTACCCCCGCACATTGACTCTGTACCGGTACCCCCTGTATATAGCCTCGTTACTGTTCTTTTATTGTGTTACTATTTATTTTATGTTTTACTTTAATTTATTTTGTAAATATCTTCTTAACTCCATTTATTGAACTGCATTGTTGGTTAAGGGCTTGTAAGTAAGCATTTCACAGCACATGTGACAAATAAAATTTGATTGGATTTGAATCTGAAAAGACACGTATCCCAACAGCATGCTACGTGCACATGCTAAAAGACAGGAACAAGGTGGGTAGATAACTAAGTGTGTCATTGTAGCTAAGCATTTATAAACTAAAAATCAGATCTCTTAAACGTTTTGTTCATTTTCGTTCTATTATCTATACAGTAGGCCATATTTGATTTTGGCGCAATAGGCCTGGCATATATTCCCAAGGAGCTTTTGTTTTAATTAGGTTATTTTGCCTAAAAATCTTTAGAAAATAAATAAAAACTCTGCATCTCTGCCTAGACTGGCAAGAGTGGCCAAAAGGGTGTTTATCATCCCCAGTGGCTTTGCAAGTGTGGAGAGGATATTCTCCGCTACGGTCCGGCTCTCCAGGCACCATTTCACGAGCCTGAAGACACAGAGTGGCCAAACTCATGTTTCTAAAAATGTATTACAAAAATGAACTCAATGGCACTAATAAGTCACCGCTCCATGAGCTTCCAT
Organism: Salvelinus alpinus; assembly: GCF_045679555.1. Classification (NCBI taxonomy): domain Eukaryota; kingdom Metazoa; phylum Chordata; class Actinopteri; order Salmoniformes; family Salmonidae; genus Salvelinus; species Salvelinus alpinus. The sequence continues at coordinate 9,149,618 of NC_092120.1, read as the reverse complement.
GATTTCCAACCGCTCAACTCACATGGTCCCCATCCAACCGCCCTCATCCTCTCTCCCCAGCCGGAAACCATGCTTCCCACCCCAAAGAAAACATCCCAACCCACCCAGTAACCGGGGTTGCTCATTGCCCTCACCCCCAAAACTACCAGAGACCACCCCTTCCCCATGGGCCTGAATGCAAAGAAAGTAACATTGGTTTGTATGTTTGGGGATTTAGCTGAGATTGTTCTTTACAGAATCAAATATATTTGTCCAGGCCTCAATTGTTGATTGACTAGCACCATTCATTCTCGCTGGTGATAATTCTAATGTTATAACTTCTAATAGTAACTGAATCCACTGGTTAAATGGGAGAGAGTGATGTGGTTGCCATCTTAGAGCCAACAATTTTTTACTGCCTGCCAGCATTAATCTTCTGCGATTGATCGAGAGATTCAAGGGGCTATCATCGTTAAGTAATATAATACATGGAAAGCATTGAATATTTAAATTCATGCACTTCGAAATGAATGTTATAACTTTTCCCCAGAAGCATTTAACTGCAGGGCACTCCCACATCATATGAAGGAATGTGCCTACCTGATTTACAGGACAAAGTGATCAGTTGGGAGATGGGGCAAATTTCATTGTAAAATGTTTCCTTGGTGTTAAATATAATCTGTGAACAAATTTAAAATGCATAAATTGATGGTTCGGATTATGGGATGTGAAGGTCATATTTTTCCATATTCTGTTCCAGTTAAAGGGTAAAGGGTTGTTAAGATTCAATTAGATCTGTGGACCATACTTTTTTAATGACTAGCTCAGAATGAGCTTTCCAAAAGTTGTTTATATATTATAAATCAGTCTTTTTGGGAGATATTTATTTCTAAATCCCACCATTGGATGTTTCGGTAGTTGGGTTTCCCAAGGGACACCATAGGCCAGCATAGCTGACTGAAATTATAAATATTATAGAAAAAGGAGTTGCTTGGTAATGTGTATGTATCTTTCACATTTTGTAATGTTCTCAAACCACTACATCGGTAGGGGTACGGATTACACATTTGGACCATTGGGGTAATGCAAAAGGACGTCCTCTAGATCGCAAGGCGTTATTGAGGAATATTGAAGTATGAGCATGCCCTTTTGATTCCCAGTTACATTGGTTTTCAATTTTACGTCAAATAGAAATTGTGTGAACAATAACAAGACCAAAGCTTAGTTTACATTGTTTAACCTGTTTGGGCTAGGGGCAGCATTTTCACATTTGGATGAAAAGCGTGCCCAGAGTAAACTGCCTGCTACTCAGTCCCAGTTGCTAATATATGCATATTATTAGTAGATTTGGTTAGAAAACACTCTGAAGTTTCTAAAACTGTTTGACTGATGTATGTGAGTATAACAGAACTCATATGGCAGCCGAAAACCTGAGAAAAATCCAACCAGGAAGTGAGAAATCTGAGGTTTGTTGTTTTTCAACTCTTGGCCTATCAAATACACAGTGTCTATGGGGTCATATTGCACTTCCTAAGGCTTCCACTAGATGTCAACATTCTTTAGAACCTTGTTTGACGCTTCTACTGTGAAGTGGGGGCAAATGAGAGGGGATTGAATAAGGTCTCTCCCAGAGTGCCATGATCTCCCAGAGTGCCATTGCATTTCTGAAGACAAAGGAATTCTCCGGTTGGAACATTATTGAAGATTTATGTTAAAAACATCCTAAAGATTGATTCTATACTTCGTTTGACATGTTTCTACGGACTGTAATGGAACTTTTTGACTTTTCGTCTGCACCTAGTGATCGCGCGTCATGAATTTGGATTACTGGACTAAACGCGCGAACAAAAAGGAGGTATTTGGACATAAAGATTAACTTTATCGAACACATCAAACATTTATTGTGGAACTGGGATTCCTGGGAGTGCATTCTGATGAAGATCATCAAAGGTAAGTGAATATTTATAATGCTATTTCTGACTTCTGTTGACTCCAACATGGTGGATATCTGTTTGGCTTGATTTGTTGTCTGAGCGCCGTACTCAGATTATTGCATGGTTTGCTTTTTCCGTAAAGTTTTTTTGAAATCTGACACAGCGGTGTCCGTTCCCAGACAGGATAAACAAGGTCTAAATCATGTTTGATGCTCTCTGTAAGTACATTTTTTGCAGTACTGTTTAAGGGATATATCAGTGAAGACTACCTCTTCCAGGGCAATAGGAGACACCATATGTATTTCTATACTCAGCCAAGGGGCAGAAGAATCATGTCTAAACCAATTAAGGATTGGGCGAAATGCTAGAGACTGAAAATAGAATTAAAAGTTTGGAACGGATAGTCCTCCTATGTCTTTCCCTCTTTGTAAATGTATACATTTTATCCGGGATAGTTTACCTTGTCATATATATTTTAAAACCACACTATTAATTTTATCCCAATAGCCAAAAGAAGGAGCCATGGGAAGCATTGAACTATACAATTTCAGTCATGCCAATATATTCATTTTAACAGTAGATATTCTGCCGGTTAAAGCAACTGGGATATTATTACATCTACTGAGGTCACATTGAATTGATTTGAACATTCTGTTAAAGTTTCTGGGAATGGTTTTATCTAAAGAAGGAAATATATATACTCCCAAATATTTTAAATAGGAAATGATTGGGATTCCATAAGTAGAGAAGGTGTCCTCCATCAGGGTCTTGAGAGGCAGTTGGGCTGATTTGGTTAGATTAATTTAAATTGGATCACCTTTTCTGCTGCTTCTAATGACTCTACACGAAGCAGAACAGATAGTGCCTGTTTTAACTATGGCTGAGGGATTGACATATGTTATTTTAATAATTGGAGCCAATTCCCATATGTTCCAAAACAGACCAGAGATATTACAGTTCTATTCAATCAAATGCTTTTTTCTGTGGCAAGAGATAATACAGCCCAAATTGCTGTTGTTTCTGATTAAGTATCTAAGATATGTAATAGTCGACGGAGGTTATCCGAGGATAAACACTTTTTAACAAACCCGCTTTGGTCCGTGTGGATCAACTTGGGTAAGTAAGTCTCGAGACGAGACAACAACACTTTGGAAAACAGTTTAATATCTGTGTTTATCACAGATAGGGGGCGATAATGGGAACACTGGGTGACATCCCATTCTTTTTTTAAATAAAAGCAAAATTAGTGCTGTGTTCTCATGTCTCCTAAATGAACTTTTGTGAACAGCTGTATTAATAATTTCAAGCAATAGTGGACCTAATTGATTCCAAAATGTTATATAGACCTCAGGAGGAATATCGTCCCCTCCAGGTGATTTTCCTTTATCATGCTATCCATTTGAGTTCATTGAGAGAGATTTCCGCTCCCAAATGGCTTTTTCTGTTAAGAGAAGAAGAGTTCTTAATAATTTTAGAAAAGCTCTATTCAATTAGATCCGCTTCAAGCGACATCCACATAGCGGTTGTTTTGATGGTGTCGGAGGTGGAACTGCGTTGGAGCTGTCACATCCACAAGTGGCTCGTGGAATTATACCTAAAGCAAACATTCCCATTCGCTGCACAAAGAAATCCCATGCAGCCTGGTTTACAAGTTCAAACACTTGTAAAAAAAAAAAAGCTGAAATGTAATCTACACCTCGATTAGGATGATAGAAATCTTCCTTATTTAGTTGAATGATTTTTCAATTTGAACATAATTATTTTGATAAGAGCCTACAAATTCTGAACTTCTAACTCGAGTGGCGCAGGTGTGCTTCGTGACAATGATTGCAAGAGCAGCTTCTCACTGATTTGCCGGCTCCAAAGCAGTTCCACTTTCGACACCGCCAAAACATCCTCTATGCGGGTGTCTGCTATAGCCGGTTAAGGCTTGATCTGATTGAATTTAGGCCTTGATCTGAATCTAGGCCTTGAATCTAGGCCTTGATCTGATTGAATCTAGGCCTTACGGTTATTTATAGAAGCGGGAGAATCTTTGATTGATTAATTTGGGTTCTGATACTGTAGTAATTCCCCTGTTTCAGATTCAACAGTTGCTATATGTTAAAGGAATTTTATTTCCTATGTTTATCAACCAATTCAATTAAAACACTCTGCCCATACATAAGAATTTGTAAGATAATTATCAGCATTAAATGGACAGAAACCAGTCTTAAAATCAATCAATCAATAGCGTTTATTCTCGAGAGTACTGATCATAATACATTTTACATCAGGTTATATAATAAAGATGATGTCATAGGTTTTAATGTCCATCCTCCTCTCGGATACAATGGCAGTATAGTTAGAGTTCTCATTACTGTCTGCCACCTGTTAAACTATCTGCAACCAACCCAAGGTCTTTCCCCTCCCTGGGTAGAGACATCATTCTAGCCTGTCTGAAGATAAACCCATTCTTTCTAACAAGGAACACATAACATTCAACATTATGATTATAATAAGATTCATTCTTACAGTAATATAGTAGTATTCTGTTTAGTTATAATTCTAAGTCAAATGTATACATATTTTAGTCATTAAACACAAAAATCCCGTAACACTATATCAGCTAATTGATCATTACTGCGTAGGTTGTTGGCCAGTAAACAACTAGGACGATTACCATGGAAGTGATGGTTGAGTCTTACTCGATGGTTGGCTATTCTGCTCTCTGTCTTATCAATAAATTAAATTCTGTCTTAACTTTGGAAAGAGTAATACCGTTTGTTTAGAACGCTCTAACACAGTTAGCAACCTTTCCAATTCTGATATCTTCTTTTATTGGGATTTATTCAACCCAGATGCAAATTCAGTTGCATTATTTTTAATAAAACCTTTGGTGGTATCCCATAGAATCTGAGGGTCATTAACCACATTTTTATTGATAATTATATATTTATTTAGTTCAATTTCAAATTGATTACAGAAAGTAGGATTTTGTAGTAATGAAAATTTTAAACGCCAGCTTGTGTCTCTTTTAGGAGATTCTGAAATTTAAAGTAGTAAGTGTGGTGGTCAGACAAGCTCATATGTTAAATTTCTAGTTTCTTGATTGAAGAAAATAGAGGTGTACAGGGCCTTCAGAAAGTATTCACACCCCTTGACTTTTTCCGCATTTTGTTGTGTTACAGCCTGAATTTAAAATGGTTTAAATTGAGATTGTGTCACTGACCTACACACAATACCCCATAATGTCAAAGTGGAATAATGTTTTTAGAATTTTTTACAAATGAATTAAAAATGAAAAGCTGAAATGTCTTGAGTCAGTAAGTAGGCTAAATATAACAACATACATGCAAGCCTAAACAGTAAAATATCCTAATTGGTATTATCAATATGGTTTAAATTACCTTAAACATAGAAAAACATGTTAAATAAATGAATTGTGTCAAAGCCTATGGGACTGGCCATCTATCCTAAACAGTTTAGCCCATAGGAATGCAATGTGCTGTATCCCCACAAGGAAGCAACCCCAGTCTGTAGGTCACTTCAATATATTGTCCATTGTTCATTAATTGGCGTGGAGTCAACATTGTCTAAATGTCCTGGAACATAGGCAATAAGTCCAATGTTCAGCAATAATAATAATAATAATAATAATTGTGTTCCTTTAACCCAATTGAGAGGGTTTCCTCATCATTGTCTTAGGAGCACAATCTTATAAAAGGTTTGGTATTTTCTTAACGACAAGAAGCCTGGATCCAGTTCAGAAGCTATTCATTGATCTAAAATCTTTCATTTTAAGATTACAGCCAAACGCTTATCTCATACAAACAGACATTAAATACATCTTTCAATCTGCTATTTTTTATTAGAAAATACAAAACTCACCTCATGAACAGGCAGGGAAGAAGACGGTGCAATTTCAATAACATAATTTGCTTGGCTTGAGGGATATTGGCAAGATGTATGGATACAACATGGATGGGAACCACAACCAGCATGGAACGGGATACTGTATCTGTGGCCCAAAGAGCACCCTCTTCCCTATATAGTGCACTACCTTTGACCAGGGCCCGTAGGGTGTTATAGACAATGAAGTGCTGTGGTCATATGTAGTGCACTATATAGGGAATAGGGTGCCATTTAAGACACACCCTGTGTCTTTAGGCTGGCTGGGACCTTGAGGAGGCTTCCACGTCTGTCACAGGCACCCCCTGCCTGGATGAAATGAATGTGCTGCTAGGTGCCTTCTGGGCCATTGGATTCATAAATCCCTGTTCAGTCTCAGTCTCTTGTCGTGGATGTGCTGCAGCAGAATTCTCCCTCTCTGCTCAACAGTGTGGATGAGAGGTTTCAGGCCACGTGCCCCCCCTCGGCTCTCCCAGAATTCCTTGTCCATATACAGGGAGCTCAGGAGCATGCTCTCCAAGCAGCCAGACTGGAGAACTGATACGGCTCTCTCTGGAAACCTGCCAGAAAAATACAGTAAGACTGTTAAATCCAGACAAATACCAGACAAAGGATAACAAACCCAATTGACTGAGCATATTGTGATGATGTGGCCTATTCATCTACCAACAGTTATACTGCATCTATTCAGAAAGAAATAACAACAATGCATAGCTAGAGTTATGAAGATCCGCCCACTCGCTTCACTGGATTTAGGAAACACACATTAAGGCTGTGTGATGTGGGGTTGATGTAGGGTTCAACTGAGCTTCTGTACACTAAGGTGCTTCCTAAATGGCACCCAGTTGCCTATATAGTGCAGTACTTTTGGCCGGAGTTCTGGCAGACTAAGCCTATTGCCATGATTCTGTCTAGCCTTGAATAGAGACTGGATAATAGATGTTTGTACTCACTCATCGATGCCCTCTACTAAGCGGAAGTTGAGGTTGTCATGGGGATGATTTGGCCTGCCTGCATTGTCTATAAACACCAGTCTGGTAGGCTCTACCCTCCTCACCTGTAGAAAAAAACATAGACAGACAGTATAGTTTAGCATAAAGTATCATCAACACTAACTGTATCTCTTTGATAGATATTAATATAGTAATTATGAGATGAGATGAAGGCTCGAGAGAATAACTTTAAACTAGATATAACTTTTTTAGACCTCTCACTATATATCAAACTATAAATCAAAGTTTATTGGTCACGTACAGCGTTATAGTGTTATAGCGGGTGCAGTGAAATGCTTGTGTTATTAGCTCCTAACAATGTACTAAAAATGTCAAAGTACACAAAACATCTTCAAAAACAAAGAAATGAGAAATCATAATTGTCAGGACAGATCCAGTTAACAACCCAAATAGCACTGTGTGAGTAATTCTATAAGTATATACTACACATCAAGAAGACTAAGAATGACATGTACAGCAGAAGATACACTATATTACAGTGAGCTAGGTCAAGAATCCAGTATATAGATACAAAGTCAACTCTTACTCCTTTCTACAACAGCTGAAATAATAAAGCGTAATGTGCTTAATAGAATTCTATTTGTCTTTGTCAAGAGCGAGTACCACGTATCAGCAATGAGTTCAGCAGGTTCAGTGGAAAGAGGGAGTCATTTTTCCACAGAGCAGTTGTAAAAGAATAGTGATCATCTTTGTCCAACATCGGAATTCTCTTTGTTAAGAAGAAAAGGTCTGGATAGTAGTAATAATATTAATAAATGTAGAGGTCTGTTTAGATTGTCCTATTAGATTATTTAGACAAGCCTCCTCCTAAACCTCCTTCAGGCTATTATCTTACATTATGTCCAAGTAAGTAAGTAAGCCTTGTCTGAGCCAGAATGGCCCATACATTATGTCCATATGATGTTTTTTGGGGTGTGATATGGTAGTTACCAGGATGTGCACCAGCATTAGATCCTTTGAGTTCCTGCACTTGGTATGTAGCAGGTTCTCCACACATGGTTCTGCTGGGTCAGGCTGGAAACCGCAGCAGTACCGGTCCAGACGATCATTCACCTGCACGGGGGGATGGAAGAACATGGATTAGTTGGGATTGACCATCAACAATGTCCTTTCCATGGAATTACATACAGAACTGTGTAGCAGGGGTTCCCAATTGTTTTAGTTTTTACAATTCCTGATTGTATACTGATCTAAAACAACACATACATCTGTGATTCTTTACGCTAGAAACAAGCGGTAAAACACCCAAGGAAGACACGACTTTGATGCACATGGGATTATATTTGATTGGTCTCTATGACATTCAGAAGCTGAGCTATGACCTTCTAAAGTCGAGGAGTGAAAGAAATTGGACTATGCGTAATTTCAGACTTTGCTTGGGAAGAAATCTTATACAATGTGACTCTGTGGCCATCAATTGATCTATTCACTTTGTATAAAATAGAATATGAATAATTTAATTGAGTGTTCATATAAATGATCATAATAAAACATGTTTGATAACGGTCTAGACGATATTCTTTATCCATTATTATGATTATTATCATTAAAAAACGTAGAATTGTAGGAAATTAGCTTCAGAACAACACCATTTTCCTAGGTCCCACAAATGAAACAAATTCAAGCTGGTGGTGTATTTAATATATGCTATCTCAATAAACAGTAATAAAAAAAAGTGGTGGGGTGCATGACATGTTTTACATGTGAAAAAGGGGCCCTGGTGAACAAAGGTTGGGAACTCCTGATTTATAGGATCTCTTCGGTCCTTTCTTTATAAAGAACTTCAGACTCCAGAACAGCTTTCCAAGAGGAAAATCAAGGGTGACTACAAGAAACAAGTGGAAAATGTATTTACTTTCTGAAATCATCAACCATAGCAAATAACTCTTACCACTTGTTCGCTATGCAGTCATTGATCATTTTGTTGACAGAAATCCAAATGCAAAGTGTAGATAGAGTTAGTGACAGTTACAGCTTAAGCCTTTGGCATGAGAGAGAGCGCAAGAGGGAGGTGAGAGGAGGAGTGGAATGGTGAGAGGAGGAGTGGGGGGATGGTGAGAGGAGGTGAGAGGAGGGATGATGAGGAGGTAGTTACTTGTGTGAGACAGACCCCTGCGGGAACGTTGACTTTGAGGTCAGAGGTCACCAGAGTTGATTACAGTAAAGAGGTGGTTCAGTCATTGTAGGTCAATCACCTGCAGTGAGGGCAAACCAGAGCAAGCTAGCGAAAGCAGTAAGACTGCTTCTTTTGCCACCTAATTTATTGCATTAAGTCCAATTCTATGAACAAGAATGCTATAGAAAAGCCAAACTTGTACTTTAAATTCATATCTATTGTAACTTCAGGCTGACTTCTCTTCACTTCACCAACTTCAATAAACACTTTTTAAAGAAGGAAGCTCTTTTTTCAAAGTTAACACCCATCATATTATATTTTTTCATGCATGTATGCATTCACTGCAGTTTATTTGAATTTGCATTTTCACACAAAAAAATCCCTAAATATAATGATGCAACATCAACACCTGTGGTATCATTCTCTTCCTCATTACACCACAGAACAAATCAACTATCAGGGGAGGAAGGGAGCAATGTCGTCATTGTTGTTAAACTGAGAAGTGAAGGCATTGCCACACTCCTCTGAGTGTTACCAAGGTGAGATATGCCCCCAGGGCTGTCTGGGTCTCTCTGTGGTAAAACTCACACCACACCATTTTGCTTCACTTCTTTAGCGCCTTCAGGAGTTCTCACATCCCTACTACATTTCACCCTTACACTAGAATACACTCATTCGCGTAGGGACAGAGTACAAGAGTCTCCTGGATACGGTTCCAGTGTTGACATACAGTATTACACAACCACCAAGTCTCTGGGAAACAAGACATGCTATTAAGGTCTATATCACACACAATAACATCACAAGCAAAACAAAAAGCCTACTCACAACTAATTCATAACAATACTTTGGTAGCCTTCTTAGCCTACAATGGCAATTCAAAGCATCCAAGGCAATGACCAACAACGAGGACAGTTGGCGCAAGGTCCTCTGTCTCCTCTGTTTCTCCCAGGCAAAGTGCGTGTGTGACTGTGTGTCCTTCACACTGTTCCCCTTGCTAATTGGTGTTAGGTTCCGCATCAGAGCCATTAGATGTGTTAAATGAGCAGGTAGGAACAAGTGTGGTACAGGGTCCCAGTCAGCAATTCCACTGAATCAATACAATCAATACAGTTGACCATGTTACAGGTATTGACTTCTGCAAAGAGACTACTCATGTATTATTCATACAGTGGCTATTCGCATCCCAAATGGCACCCTATTCCCTATATAGTGCACTACTTTTGATCAGAGCCAGTCAAATCTGGTGCACTATATAGGAATAGCGTTCCATTTTGTATTCAGCCACTATTATCTCTCCCCACAGTTCAGTTACCCATTCTATTCCATCTCACAGAGAGATAAGACAGTCTTTCTTTATCTTTAACAGATTTTTCTACAGCTGAGTTGGTTCAGTGATTGGGTGTTCTATAAAATTGTTTTCTATTTTTAATAGAATGGGTGGCATGGATAAAATGCTGTAATGGCCTCCAAAGTGAGAGAATATAGATTGAACACAATCAAAGAATGCAATTTGTGACTCATCTCTTTTAGAGGCATTTTAATTTTTTTATGTTTACTCAGCCTCTTTATGCCTTAGAAAAATGGTTTCCTTCTCATTGTGAGACATTATTTTCTGAAACAATATGTATTCTGCCCGCAATCTGTATTGGCTATGTAATGATGACTGTTCACCCTGCAGTAACAAAGGAATGGATGGAAAAAGTAAGCCCCATGACATTTTTCTAAATGTTTTGTTTACTATGTGGTGTCCTTCATCCCCATAATTGTTCTGCCAGTCATAGACCACCCTTTTCAAAGAGCACCTAATACTAAGTCTCCATGGCCTTGTAGTTTTCACCCATCCGAGTGCACCAGCACACTGTTTATTTCTTCTGGGATTTTTTCTAAACAAAGAAATGGACTTTCTTTTGGCTTTAGAGACGGACAGCGAAAGGAGCAGCTGTTATCACTTTCCTCTCAGTCCTTCCTAATGTGAACTTAGGTATCCGTGATTGCCGGGCATCACCATGGCAACCCTGACTTTGACTTCACACTGCCAGCGGCCAGTCATTGGGTCTTTAGAAGCCTGATGAAGACCGAGACTGGTGTGTGTGTACTTGTGTGTATCAAATATTGTACATTGTACTCTCTCTATACCATACGTACTAACTCTCTCTTACATGCAATAAACATCATTGGGTTGTTGGCTTCATTGCCACCTCTCATTCCCTAATGGGAGCTTAGATATTCCCCATGCAGAGTTAGACTGACATACTATTCCATTTAGAGTGACATTGTGGCAGAGCTGGCCTTATCAGCCCTGTCTTAATTACATCCTCTCAGGATGTCTCAGCTTTACAAGCACGCACGCACGCGCACGCACGCACGCGAGCGCGCGCACACACACACACACACACACACACACACACACACACACACACACACACACACACACACACACACACACACACACACACACAGACACACAGACACACACACACGCACACACGCACAATGATCCTCCATCTGGCTCTTACAAGGACCATCAGCCATCATTTATTACACAATAAAGATCTCCAACTTCATTATAAATCACTGGCAGATCATAAACGAGTTTAAAGCTAAAGTAGAGACAAACATTGTGTTGATTTTTTATTGAACTGCGCTGATACATTCATCTACTGTAGTAGGGAGAATGATAATGTGCATTCATCTAGTGGGAGAATGATAATGTTCATTCATCTAGTGGGAGAATGATAATTTTTTTATAAATTTTTATTTCACCTTTATTTAACCAGGCCAGTTGAGAACAAGTTCTCATTTACAACTGCGACCTGGCCAAGATAAAGCAAAGCAGTGCGATAAAAACAACACAGAGTTACACATGGGATAAACATTAGTACAGTCAATAACACAATAGAAAATCTGTATACAGTGTGTGCAAATAAAGTAAGGAGGTAAGGCAATAAATAGGCCAAAGTGGCAAAGTAATTACAATTTAGCAATTAACACTGGAGTGACAGATGTGCAGATGAGGATGTGCAAGTATAAGTACTGGTGTGCAAAAGAGCAGAAAAAAACTAAAACAAATATGGGGATGAGGTAGGTAGTTGGTTGGATGGGCTATTTACAGATGGGCTGTGAACAGCTGCAGCGATCGGTAAGCTGCACTGACAGCCGATGCTTGAAGTAATGACTTATTATGTTGTATGTCTAGTAAGCTGATGGGATGCACTCACTACAATACCCTTCTACCTGTGATCCATGAAAAAACATCATTATCTGATAATCAATTACATTTATCGCTCCAGACAGAGAGATCTCCACACTCTTTTCATTGGCCGGCATCTTTTAATCAAAGGCAGTTTAGTGAGTAGAGTTCTTCAGATGATAAGACCTTGGCAATACAATCCAGTGCTCAAATAGGCTCATTATCAAGGACTGCCAGCCTACTATTAGACGAGGTCGGTGGATTTCATCCAGTGAGAATGTTCTTTAATATAAATGCAAAACAAGTGCTGAATCCCAAATGGCACCCTTTTTCTTTTGTATTGCACCACTTTTAACCAGGGCCCATAGGGCTATATTCAAAAGTAGTTCACTATATAGGGAATATGGTGCCATTTGGGACACAACCAAGGACCGTTGGCTGCCATGAGTTTTCCCAGTCTGCCTGACCTCATGAGTCCTTATCAACTGGGCCCTCCATAGTGACGTTAAGTGAATCACTAGCTAACTGTCAGTTTATACAGCGTACTGGAATAACAACTTTACAAAACTTACATCTCTCAAGGTGAGGTGAGATTTCAATCAGAACTCTAGTCTATGCATTATTTCCATAGGTAGTCTTCACATGGTGTGACTGAAAGGATATAGAACGCTATCAGTTTGGATGTGTACATTTGAGTGGCAGATCAGAATAAAAATGAGTTAAGGTTATGGCTAAGGTTAGGGATACGGTTAGGAATTAAGATCAGGTTAGAAGGCCTGGCATTAGGAGGAATATAAAATCTAACAGTCACATATGAAATCTAACAGTCACATATAAAACCTAACAGTCACATCCACTACCTATCAGTTTTTCTGACCTCATAACTCTAGCCAATGTATCTCTTAAACGTTCAAATCAATGCTGTCAATAAGTTAAATAAAAGGGTTTAACAAGTGTGATTGGAGGATACAGAGTGTTATTAGTTGTTCTATACCTGTAGGAGGAAGTCAAAGAGTGCCAGGCGCCCCCACTCCGCATGGTGAACCCCCACACAGGGGGTCTCGTTGAGGGCCATGCCGCTGCCACTGCCACACCTGGCCCTCAGCAGGCTCTGGTACTGGGGCCAGGTGAGAGGGAACGAGTTCTGGTCATTGTCATCATCAGCCAGGTGCTGGATGCCTGGGTCCCACCACACCACGGGTCTGGCTGCCCCTCTGGTGTATTTATAAGGCAAGATGTCACTGTGGAAGGCCCTGAACACTGTGGGCAGACTCCTGTTCAAGCCGAGAACACGGTCTAAATGGAAAGCGAAGACTTCGAACCAGTCGTCTGGACGTTTGATCAGGGCACACAGACCCTGTTGGCAGTGCCCACTGTGGTCAGCCAATGGAGCCCCAGGAGAAGGGGGATGATGAGGGGCACCCAGCCCTACATGGAGGACCTGTCCGTGGGCTGGGACCTTGGCCTTATTGATAACCTCGCTGCCCGAGAGGAACTCCATCTTGTGAATATCGTCCTTGCTGAGCCATGGCACAGAGGCAGTTTCCTCAGTCCTTATTCTCCGTGTGTCAGTGTCTGGGAACTCCCTCTCTCCAGCTGACATCTTACACCAGTGGGCCTCCCCCTCACTCCCTTTCTCTGCCTCTGCTGCTGTTTCCGCTGTGGGCCGGGTCATTTTACGCCCAGACGAAGGCTGTCTGTCACGTTTCCTGAGTTCTCTGGGGACCTTTTTCACAGCCTGCTGCTTGGTTAGGTTCTTCCTCCCTGCTTTCCCTGCCTGCCCTGTCTGCCTGGTGTGCCCCTGGTCCTGCATCTCTTCATCTGGAGTACATTTGTGCTCAGAGTCAGACAGGCCGAGTAGTAGAAGGGCGGCAGTAGAAGGGCGGCTCTGGCTGTGCGCTACAGTCTGGGTCACGGCTGGGTGGAGGTTCCCTTGTCTGGGAAGAGGTGGTGGCTGGGTGGAGAGCTCTGAACCACTGTAGTTGGTTAGATGGCTTCCATCATGCCTTATTAGCACAGCATTGACTGGCTGGATATCATGTTGTTTCTCTCTACTAGAACTTGGCATCATCTCTTTCTTCTTTTTCCTTTTGGAGGCGATGCCCTTAGTTTTACGATTCTTCTTGTAGTTGTTGTGAGTTCTCTCATCTGTCATGCTAGCTGCTCTCCTATCCAGTTTGGGCTGGGCCATGACCAGGTGAGGCTTTGAGGACTCTTTGACTTTGTCACTCTGTTTCCAACCTCCACTATGACCGTTGAGGGGTAGAGGAAGATGGTGTTGGTAGTGAGGGGCCAATGAGGCCCTTTCCCTGGGTCTAGCTCTCGCTCTATACCCTTCGGCTCCAGCAGAGCTCAGGCCTCGTGAGGGCAGCCTGCTTGTCTCAGAGGGGGGGAAGGGGAGGGTGTTGATCATCACCACAGACAGGGTAAAGAGGAGGAGGAAGGCCCACACTGCCCACCTCTTGCAGCAGATCTTGGACCACACTCTCAAGGCCTGCATGCATGGGAAACAGGAAACAAAGAGAACATTAGGTCTGTATTTGGGAGGAAACCACCAAAAAGCCATGATTATAATGGAGCAGAGCCATAAATCAAAGATCATATATTTACTCTGTAAACTGTACGGTCACTGGTCGGCCACTTGAACTGAACAGCTCAGATTCCAGTGTGTGTTTACAGAAGAGGGAACTTAAATCTCTCAGAGGTTGACAAATGCAAATATCGGTACACAGACTGAAGGACAAGGGCAAACCAAAAACATAACAATGAAACAACCTGTGCTTAAAAAAAATGATTTGGTAAGTTATTCTGTTTAAAACACTAAGGAGAGAGAGAGAGAGAGAGAGAGAGAGAGAGAGAGAGAGAGAGAGAGAGAGAGAGAGAGAGAGAGAGAGAGAGAGAGAGAGAGAGAGAGAGAGAGAGAGAGAGAGAGAGAGAGAGAGAGAGAGAGAGAGAGAGAGAGAGAGAGAGAGAGAGAGAGAGAGAGAGAGAGAGAGAGAGAGAGAGAGAGAGAGAGAGAGAGAGAGAGAGAGAGAGAGAGAGAGAGAGAGAGAGAGAGAGAGAGAGAGAGAGAGAGAGAGAGAGAGAGAGAGAGAGAGAGAGAGAGAGAGAGAGAGAGAGAGAGAGAGAGAGAGAGAGAGAGAGAGAGAGAGAGAGAGAGAGAGAGAGAGAGAGAGAGAGAGAGAGAGAGAGAGAGAGAGAGAGAGAGAGAGAGAGAGAGAGAGAGAGAGAGAGAGAGAGAGAGAGAGAGAGAGAGTTGATCCACATGTATCCCGTCTGCAATGCACACAAGTGTAAATAAAGCCTTTTTCAGCCATAGCTGGGCTTTCCTCTGCTTATACTGTAGGAGAGTTACAGTTACTGAGTTGAGACAAATACTATGGCAAACACATAGATATTGCAGCATTCCCTTCTGCACACCAGATCATCCAGAATGTGCTGACAGACACTGTGTGCCAAATGGTATATAGTGCACTCCTTTTGACTGGCCCATACGGAATAGGGTGCCATTTGGGACACAGGCAGATTCTGGATGGCTTACTTCTACTGCAGCCTCTGTGATGATGAATTACTTTTCTGTGGCATAGGCCTAAATACAAACCGGTCCCATTCCATAAAGTCTCCATCGCATATAGAGTATGTATGCCATAGAGATAAATCAATTCAGATGGATCTCTATGGAATATGCTCTCAATGTTATGCAAACCTACTGTATGGTAAATCCAGAGGCAGTTATTTATCTGAATCACATATCAATGTAAGGATTAGGCTATTGTATAGAGCTATAGAGGCTATGGTATAGAGCTATATAAACTATGGTATAGCTATATAGGCTATGGTATAGATCTGTAGAGGCTATGGTATAGAGCTATAGAGGCTATGGTATAGAGCGATAGAGGCTATGGTATAGAGCTATAGAGGCTATGGTATAGCTATAGAGGCTATGGTATAGCTATAGAAGCTATGGTATAGAGCTATAGAGGCTATGGTATAGAGCTATAGAGGCTATGGTATAGAGCTATAGAGGCTATGGTATAGAGCGATAGAGGCTATGGTATAGAGCGATAGAGGCTATGGTATAGAGCGATAGAGGCTATGGTATAGAGCGATATAGGCTATGGTATAGAGCTATAGAGGCTATGGTATAGAGCGATAGAGGCTATGATATAGAGCTATAGAGGCTATGGTATAGAGCTGTAGAGGTTATGGTATAGCCATAGAGGCTATGAGCCATGACTACATGGAACTCTCTCCCACCTCAGTTAAACCAAGCAATAAAATATTTTTAAAATGACCCTTAAAACACCACCTCACTGCACAACGTGGACTCTGAAGACACACACATTATTCTTAGTAATGTAATATAGTATTGTAAAATTGTAATACAATCATGTCAATTTGTATGATGTTTTGTATGATGTAATGTTTAATTTCTGTATGGACCCCAGGAAGATCCCTATTAGAAACAGCTAATGGGGATCCTAATAAAATACTAAAGACTAAATATTATGGTTCCATTCGATCTTCACATACATACAGTATTATTGTGAATATAACTTAGCTTCTTCCATCTTTTTGTTTCTAATCTTTTCTATTTTGTCTGCGTTACATTTACATGAATATTTAGTAACAGTGACTAGTGAGAAACTGCCATCAAGGATCAGCTTTACTGGCCCACAACGCAACTCTACTAATTACATAACCAATAGTAGGTGAAAGCAGTCATTTCTCAGAAAGACAACCTACATCAGCTGTCCTTCTGCCTGCCTCTGTCCTGTCCTCGCTCCTCTCTTTCTCTGAGGGAATTCAACCGAAGGAATGTTTCAAACCCATGAGATCTTTTCCCAGTCGGTGGCTGACGACAGTTTTACAGCTTTCCCAGACCCCACCTGCGAATGGATTTCATTATGCTCTTCTGAAAGAATGTCATGCCAGTAGTTCTGACTGAGTCAGGGTCCTGATGGGCTTTTAGATGTCCGTGGAGATCCCTGTCTGAATAAGATCTATTACTTACCCAGCTGACTTACCCAGCTAACCCCCAGGCATATGAATAGTAGATCTGAGATAGTTGGATAGGTAGAATATAGTATATCACCAGAATATGGTGGTAGCTCCATCTTGCCCTCTGATAGGCCAGGTGCTTGCAATCCTCTCATATCTACAGAAGTGCCCATAGGGTGTATATCTAGGGGTTAATTTGCATAAGATATGTCCTGCACCTATACTGTACTGTACATTGTAATAAGCTCCTGATCAGCGGAGATATTCTTTGGCGGTGGGTGGATAAAGCTGAAGTTTCACCATGCCACGGTCCAACACCCTCACTCCAGTGACGCACTGCACCAGCCTCCACCTGGCAAAGCCAGAAGACTCACTCACACTCACTGATGAAACCTGCTCTCCAAGAACACATTAATCACATTCCAAAGTTCTGGAATTTTGTGGAAGTGATACAGATGCACCCTGTCTTGACCCTTTCCAAATCCTGCACAAAAGTAGTGCACTATATAGGGAATAGGGTGTCATTTCAGACGAACACAAGGTCTATTTTCTTGTGGGTTTTGTGCCACGGGCGGGTGAAGCTATGGAGCATTGGTTAGGATAAGCAAAGGCTGAGTCCCAAAACGCACCCTATTCCCTATTTAGTGCACTATGGCCCTGGTCAAAAGTACCGCACTATATAAGGAATAGGGTGCCATTCGGGATGTAAGCCAAGTGTCATCTTGTCCAGTGACTCAGTTTGTTTTCCCAGTGGTTTGGCCAACCCGCTCTAATCTGTGTGACCATGTGACTGTGTCAACATGAAGACATCGTGTTGATTCTTAGTGGCTTTAGCACTTCTCTTTATACCAGACATGCACAGCAAGGGGGTATGATACACAGCTCAACACCAAACCACAGCACAATAAACAACAAGACAAATGCCTTGGTGTCACATTTGATTAGAATTTTAATCATCACAAAAACAAAACAGCACGAAATTGACACACAGTCATTGTTTTATTGCATGGTTGCTGTAGAACGGTTTTCAGCTCACATGCTATATGATCTGTTACATGGCCACACAACACATCTTAGCACCTACAGTTGAAGTCGGAAGTTTACATACACTTAGGTTGGAGTCATTAAAACTCGTTTTTCAACCACTCCACAAATTTCAAAACTATAGTTTTGGCAAGTCGGTTAGGACATCTACTTTGTGCATGACACAAGTAATCTTTCTAACAATTGTTTACAGAGATTATTTCACTTAATAATTCACTATAGCACAATTCCAGTGGGTCAGAAGTTTACATAAACTAAGTTGACTGTGCCTTTAAACAGCTTGTAAAATTCCAGAAAATTATGTCATGGCTTTAGAAGCTTTTGATAGGCTAATTGACATAATTTGACATAATTTGGAGGTGTACCTGTGGATGTATTTCAAGGCATACCTTCAAACGCAGTGCCTCTTTGCTTGACATCATGGGAAAATCAAAAGAAATCAGCTAAGACCTCAGAAAAAAATTTGTAGACTTACACATGTCTCCCATCCTTGGGAGCAATTTCCAAAAGCATGAAGGACCCACGTTCATCTGTACAAACAATAGTACGCAAGTATAAACACCATGGGACCACGCAGCTGTCATACCGCTCAGGAAGGAGACGCTTTCTGTCTCCTAGAGGTGAACGCAAATCAAGTGCAAATCAATCCCAGAACAACAGCAAAGGACCTTGTGAAGATGCTGGAGGAAACAGGTACAAAAGTATCTATATTCACAGTAAAATGGGTCCTATATCGACATAACCTGAAAGGCCGCTCAGCAAGGAAGAAGCCACTGCTCCAAAACCGCCATAAAAAAGCCAGACTACGGTTTGCAACTGCACATGGGGACAAAGATCGTACTTTTTGGAGAAATGTCCTCTGGTCTGATGAAACAAAAATAGAACTGTTTGGCCATAATGACCATCATTATGTTTGGAGGAGAAAGGGGGATGCTTGCAAGCCGAAGAACACCATCCCAACCGTGAAGCACAGGGGTGGCAGCATCATGTTGTGGGGGGTGCTTTGCTGCAGGAGGGACTGGTACACTTCACAAAATAGATGGCATCAGAAGGGAGGAAAATTATGTGGATATATTGAAGCTACATCTCAAGACATCAGTCAGGAAGTTAAAGATTCGTCGCAAATGGATCTTCCAAATGGACAATGACCCCAAGCATACTTCCAAAGTTGTGGCAAAATGGCTTAAGGACACCAAAGTCAAGGTATTGGAGTGGCCATCACAAAGCCCTGACCTCAATCCTATAGAAAATGTGTGGGCAGAACTGAAAAAGCGCATGCGAGCAAGGATGCCTACAAACCTGACTCAGTTACACCAGCTCTGTCAGGAGGAATGGGCCAAAATTCACTCAACTTATTGTGGGAAGCTTGTGGAAGGCTACCCAAAATGTTTGACCCAAGTTAAACAATTTAAAGGCAATGCTACCAAATACTAATTGAGTGTATGTTAACTTCTGACCCACTGGGAATGTGATGAAAGAAATTAAAGCTGAAATAAATCATTCTCTCTACTATTATTCTGACATTTCACATTCTTAAAATAAAGTGGTGATCCTAACTGACCTAAAGACAGGGAATTTTTACTAAGATGAAATGTCAGGAATTGTGAAAAACTGAGTTTAAATGTATTTGGCTAAGGTGTATGTAAACTTCCGACTTCAACTTTATCTAACACAAAGAACACTAGAAGAATAGAGGAAGTATACAGTAGCTTAACTTTATTGAGTGGAGTCATCCTCGTCAATTACCTTTCTTGCAGTGATCTTTACCAATTGTTGTTCAGCATTTGTCTGTGTTCCACTTCAGTCTAATTCCAGCTATGACAACCGCAAGGCTGGAATTCTATTAGGCTATAGCCTCCCACTCGTTTCAGCAGGCCAGGTGTCTGATGCCGTTACCTTCTGTTCCATTCTTTTTACATCTCTTCTCCTTTAGTAGACAGAACGCTCGAGGACAGGTTTGCAGGAATGCTGAGACATGCAACAAATGCTTTACAGGATTCTAAGAAGATTAGGAGAAAATCAGTCTCATTATTTTCTGTGTTTAGCGGAGAGGGGGAGGAGGAGAAAGAGGAGAGAAAGGTGGAAGTAGGGAGGGAGAGTGGGAGAGAGAGAAAAAGGGAGAGAGAAAGGGAGAGGGTGAATACTGTAGATGAATAGCATTAATATTACACAGAGAATAGCACCTAAAAAGAGCTCCCAAAGTAGCCTTGTTCAGTGGGAGGAGAACAGACTGGCTTGGTCAGGCTTTAGGGACTGTCACAGTCATACTCTGGAAAAGCACTGGGCTGCAGCTCTATTAGCATAACCACGTACACTAGCATGTGGAGGGAGGCTCTCTCTCTTTCCTGCTGATATGTTGTAGTTAATCACCCGTTGAGAATGAAACTCCTGCATGGCAGAACAAAGGAGTACATTCTCTCGCCATTCTAACATGGAAAAAAGGATACACTGTGACTACACACAGAATATTATTCAGTTAATGGACATCATCTACTTGGTAAAGGGCATGTATGAATTGTACGTGTGAAATTGTGTGAAAACATATTTATTTGCATAAGTGCACGTGTGTCTATCTGTGTGTATGGTGTGACGACCCTCCCACTCTGACTGCCGTATTCTTTCTCTTTACTCTCGTTTTCCTTATTAGGATGCCGGGGGGCGGAGCCGGGAGGGTCGTCAGTGACATGGGACACACCTGGGCTCGGGTGTGTCCCAGGATAAATACACCTCTTCCCCATTCATGGAGGAGACTCTCTCCATGCAGACACCTTTATAGATTTATATGCATGACATTTATGCATGAGAACACTCACTTACACTACTGATTACACACACCATTATAAATTGTATTTAGTTTACTTTATTTAATAAATATATTTTGTTATTCCTTGTCTCCACGTTGTCTCCCTTTTGTTACGAACTTCGAGCCGGTTCGTGACAATGGGCACAGGAGGTTTAGGGGATATTTTCTAACATGAAATGAATTGCTTCCATGTTCATGTAGGTTATTATTGTGTGCATTAAATAGATGTTCTAGTTAAAGATAGGGAATAATTACTGTCTCACATGACCATTCAGCGCTGAGGCAACTTTGAAAGAGAAAAATAAGCGAGAACCTCCCTTTCAATAAACCACATACAACAAAACGCTAACAAAGAATGCAATAAATCCACTGACTGCTTTGTAAAACCACACAGAACATCACAACAAACCATTCTGCTGTAGTGTTGACTGGTGACTGGTGACTGGTGAGGGAGAACAAAGTCCATAATCTGACAGTAATATGACATGATGGCATGGAAAAGGCAGCATGAGATCTCTCCACTGATGTCAGACAGGGGAAGACCTTAATTGAATCAGTCACCACATCTCTGCTGCCTGAGAGATCACACTGACCGGAAGTGTTATGGAGCAAAACACAGCAAAACATTATCGCAAGATGGCTATACTGAGAGGAAAGGAATACACTGTGTGGTTGGTTGAACACAGTTTCATGAGGGAGATTGGGAGAGAGAGGAAGTGGTGCAGTAATGCACATGACGCCCCAGGCTGGATTAAAGTAGTCTTACTGGCAACACACACGTACACACGTACACAGACAAAACACACACACACACACACACTTACATGCACGCACGCACACTCAAACACTCTCTCTCGCTCTCTCTAGATTTATAGCAATGCTGTGTTCCAAGTGACCTTGACAATACCACAATACCTGATGATGCATATTTCACTGCAACGACCCCATCCCATGGGAAAAGAAACCAGCTCGTCTCATAGACGGAAACTGCTGCTCATCATTCGCCTCTCCAGTCAGCATCAGCAATATCCTCCTTTCCACTGGTCTCTTACTATACCACAGAGGGCCATTCTCATAATAGGCTAGTCATAGGTCTATATTCTGCTTTATACCCCGGGACCTGGGAGAAAGAGTGGTGAGATAGGGGCCCAAACAGAACAACAGTGCTTTTATTCTCCTCTTTAACCAAGCCTCTCTCTGAGTGACAGCCAGGCTGATACAGGTGTATTTCTCCACTGCACACAGAGAGACCTTCAGTGTAATGACTTGATGATGTTAATCTACAAAGGGAACTCTGCAGGTGTGTGAGAGAAAGAGAGGACAGAGAGAGAGAGAGTGAGAGTGTGAAAGAGAAATGGGGAGATAGAGAGGGGAAGAGGGGCAACCGTCTGCTGCTTAGCCTGTCCTGTGCACGTGTGTTTGTGTGTGTATACGTGTGTGTATACGTGTATGTGTCTGTGTGCATACGTGTTTGTGCCTGTGTGTATACGTGTATGTGCCTGTGTGTATACGTGTGTGTATACGTGTATGTGTGTATACGTGTATGTGTCGGTGTGTATACGTGTCTGTGTGTATATGTGTATATGTGTATATGTGTATGTGTCTGTGTGTATACGTGTATGTGTCTGTGTGTATACGTGTGTGTATACGTGTATTTGTCTGTGTGTATACGTGTGTGTGCCTGTGTGTATGTGTATGTGTCTGTGTGTATACGTGTGTGTGTGCCTGTGTGTATACGTGTGTGTGTGCCTGTGTGTATACGTGTGCACGATCAGCAACGCCTCTTTGTTATGGCAGAGACGTCAGTACTCAGTATAGGAGTGTGACAACAGCCGATCTGCTGCAGTCAATGATTCACTCACACACAGTGTGAGACTGAAGAAGTCAGCCCAGTGCTGATTATATCACTTTGTGACATCAGCTGATGTAAATAAAGTTGATTGTGTTTACTTGATATCAATCAAATTCAATCAGACACAAAAGAGACAAATAGAGACCACTACACATATTCTACACACACACACACACACACACACACACACACACACACACACACACACACACACACACACACACACACACACACACACACACACACACACACACACACACACACAGGATGGTCATGATCCAAACATTCCCCAAGGCTATACTGCCACTGTGTCAGAGGAAAATCTACAAGGTAAAGCCTACAAGACAAGAGGATCAGTGTAGCCTACGGTGAGGTCATCAGTCAGTTACTTTTCAAGATATTCCCAAAGAACAAAGGCAATTTGAACAGGACACTAGTGTGTAGTTATTCAAATGATGTATGAGAGCAGCATGTCCTAGTGTGATGTTGAATACAAATTGGTATCACCCACCTGCAGTATAAACTGCTTAAGGTCAATTGACTGTCCTGTGGCAGTGTGGCTAGCTGCTGATAACATTGTATTCTATGCATGTAAATGAATACTGACAACTGACTTCCCATGGGGCACACTGTTGATGCATTTAGCCGGCTGAATACATTTGTGATTTACTACACACGCACACACTCACACACAGACACACACACACACAGAGACGTTAAGCAGGAGCCTTAATAGTAGTCAGTGCTCTCTGCTGTGCACTTTATAGGCCCCGTGCCAGACCCTGCCTGCACAGTGATAAACAATGTCACACACACAGTGGTGTAAAGTACTTAAGTAAAAATACTTTAAAGTACTACTTAAGTAGTTTTTTTGGATATCTGTACTTTACTTTAGTATTCATATTTTTGACTACTTTTACTTTCACTTCACTACATTCCTTAAGAAAATATTGTACTTTTTACTCGATACATTTTCCTTCACACCCAAAAGTACTCGTTACATTTTGAATGCTTAGCAGGACAGGAAAATAGTCCAATTCACGCACTTGGACATCCCTGGTCATCCCTACTGCCTCTGATCTGGCAGACTCACTAAACACACATGCTTCGTTTGTAAATGATGTCTGAATGTTGAAATGATTTATACTTTTACTTGAGTCATTTTCTATTAAGGTATCTTTACTTTTACTCAAGTATGACAGTTTGGTACTTTTTCCACCACTGCACACACACACTGGTACCGACTTGAGCGCATGTTTGCCTTTTCAACTGTTGCAAGTTGAAATCATAATCTAAACATTTCACAAAAAAGCCTGATAGACTAAACAATTTAAATGAATTGTCATGCTTCCACCAGTCATGCATGTTAGTAAATTAAGGAATGATGCCTAGGGATATACTGTATGTTCTAAACTTCAGGCCTTAGTGACAGCTATGAAAAACATGAGCAAGAATGTTCTAACCATATGGCTGCAGTGTGTGAGCACATTTAAGAAGGTCTGCTTTTAATCTGACATGCCATGGCAAGAGAGGAACCTCAGAAGAAGGATGACATTTTTGGTGCAAAATTGGCCCAGAATAAGCAACATTACATTCTTTCTTTATCGTAATGTAAAAAAACAAGACAAAAGATTGATTTACCAACAAAATCACCACTATTTGGTGATAGAAACTTCCTGCCAGACCTCTCCTCTCCTCTCCTCACAGCCTCTCCTCTCCTCACATCCTCTCCTCTCCTTACATCCTCTCCTCTCCTCTCCTCACATCCTGTCCTCTCCTCTCCTCTCCTCTCCTCTCCTCACAGCCTCTCCTCTCCTCACATCCTCTCCTCTCCTTACATCCTCTCCTCTCCTCTCCTCTCATCCTCTCCTCTCCTCTCCTCTCCTCTCCTCTCCTCTCCTCTCCTCTCCTCTCCTCCCTCCTCTCCTCTGCTCCCATCCTCTCCCCCCTCCTCTCCTCTGCTCCCATCCTCTCCCCCCTCCTCTCCTCTGCTCCCATCCTCTCCTCTCCTCACATCCTCTCCTCTCCTCACATCCTCTCCTCTGCTCCCATCCTCTCCTCTCCTCACATCCTCTCCCCCCTCCTCTCCTCTCCTCTGCTCCCATCCTCTCCTCTCCTCACATCCTCTCCCCCCTCCTCTCCTCCCCTCCCATCCTCTCCCCCCTCCTCTCCTCTCCTCCCCTCCCATCCTCTCCTCTCCCCCCTCCTGCAAATGTATTTTCTATGTGGATTACTGAGATTATAAACAACCTACAACCCATCAGAGTTTTTCCTGGTCCCCAGTTGGACCTGTTTTTTCATCAATATACACACTCTGGAAACCTCAGTACCACACACAGTCCTGCAGCCACATACCCGGTCTAATCTTACCATCAACCTTTTACCAGGAGCCATCTTTCCCCTCATGCTCTCTGGGAGATGTAAAGATGCTCCAAACCCATCAGGCCTCATAAAACAGGAGCTTATAGCCAGAGCTCAGAGCTGTTATGACATGTTCCTTTCTTCCCAGTGAAAAGGTCAGCTCACTTGGCAGAATTCCTGCACAGTGCACACTGAAACCTATGAAAGTGTATACTGTATGGGTTTCACTGATCGCGCACACACACACACACACACACACACACACACACACACACACACACACACACACACACACACACACACACACACACACACACACACACACACACACACACACACACACACAAAAACTAGATGGAAAGTATGTGAGTTATAAAAGTTCAGACGCCAGTGTTTGGATGGTAATTTTGCCTACTTCACGGAGTCCTACTAGTACATATAAAGAGATCCACAGCTACTGTAGAACCTGTTTAGGACTAATATGAAACTGTATTTGACTCCAGTCTTTTCATTACAATTCAATAATTTTAAGTACTTAATGTTATCTTTAGTTTATGGCATAAGGGCAACATAATGTTAAGTGTTTTCTAAATTGAGAGGGCGTTGTTTTGTCCCCCTGAACTGCAGTGGTGTGGAGTCCTGTCCTCCTAACAGATTTACTTGGAAGCCAATATTACATGGGTCATTCATAATGCATTGAGGCAACAAACATTCCATCCCATCTGAGACAGGAACCATGGGCTTATTTGGACTGCTCTGCTCCGAGACCCAATACCGCCTGGAATATAGTATTTGACAGCGGCCCTCCCTTTAAGCGCACAAAGTTATGGCACTGCTTTCACTTTCAAAGCAAACCCAGGAACTGAAATCCCAGCTGAGAATACAACCATGGATGGACGGCACTCACAGTGCATTGTGTCTAACCAATATCCTGTGGGGTTTGAGTTTTTTTTGTGCCTGAGTACAGCAGTGAATTCCAATCGGTGCCAAACACTTTTTTTGCCAGGAGTAGTAGCGCTCCTCAAAATGTAAAAATAACACAATAAATAACAGGTTGTAAAATTCATGACACAATACTCCTTATGCTTCATTTAAGGTCCAATAGATGAGAAGTTGGAGTTATTCTTGGATTCCAGGGAGCTGTTCAAACCAGGGTCTCCTGTCTACATGTATGGAATCATTTAAGAAACTGTGAGACTGCAGGGGCTGGCTGGTGGAACTGGGAGACTTGATTCCTGATCACCTAATTGAAAGAGTGTTTTGACTAAAACCTTTTTAAACTTTCTGTAAGAGGGTTTACTATCAACTTTAATATTTGTAAGGCATGAACATATACTTTTCTATCAGATTAATATAATAAAATATCATGCTTTCTCAATATGCAAGATAATCGGAATATAAACGTTTATTACTTCTAGTCTCTCCTCTCATTCTACTGATACTCTTACCATAAGTAATGACACTTCACAAGTTTCTCTGATCAGGAGTCAGTGCACAACAGACAGAATGGATAGTAGAAGTCAGCTCTTGGTGCTGATGTGTCAAAATATGACCGATAACAAATGCTCTGAGCTGACCACTTTCTTGCTTCTTTTCCTTCAGGCTAAATAGGATTACAATTCCGTATCACATGAAATAAAGGCAGACATTATTTCGGCGATATAGTGTAGTCTACAGATAAAATTGGTTTAGCTTTTTTAGCCAAACGGTTTGGAAGTTGTCTATTCTGCAGCTTTATCAGGAACAGAATCAACAAAAGTGCAGCAAGACTATGCAAATTCAGCACTTTCACGTGGATGCACAGAATAAAACAAAATTTGAAATTGTGTTATCGGGCAGCAAAAATAGAATGCTGATTTAAGGAAACATGAACCACACTTACCATCGTTTTCCCCACTCGGGTGCATTCCACAAGGAAAGTTTACAGCGTTTATTATAGTGCAAACACGTCCGGTGACACCATGTAGATATGGTTACACAAACTTTATTGAAGACTAGACAGCATTGGTTCTGAAGAAGCAGCGTGCGTAAAATCTCCGGTTTCTCCACAGTGCTTTTTCAATAGACTATCACTTGATCATTTGAATTCAGCTATGTTTAATCTCCTTCTATAGGCTACATTGCAGTTGTCATTATTGTAGGGTACTTTGGCATTAATAAAGGTAACAATAAATCTCGCAAATTACAATACTTAAGTACGTTTCAGTGGCTTCAAACTTCCGTGGTAGCCTACTTCTCCAGAAGAAATCCCAACCCACAGTTTTGCTTTAGTGGAGCATAGGCATATATCTCAAGCAGCCCTCACTCCCGAGGGACCCGTGCGTTTCGGAGAAGGTTATTTCACAGTAAAGTCCTCTTTCTGGGACTAGATGGGTATTTGGTAGACTCTAGGAATGCGCTGTAATTTGAGAGCAGGCGGCCTGCCCGCGCAGCGCTTGCGTGGTCTAGCTGTCCATATACTGGAGGCAGGCGCCTTGAAATTGCAGAGCACGTTTTTAAATTAGTCATGAAGCCTAATTTGAATAACAGACACGCACATATCCTTGGTGGATGAGAGCAATAAATGATAAGAACCAGACCCATAAACATTAATTAATGTAGCTTTTTATCCACTTTGAAATGTGCTTGAATTGTAAAGTATTAGCCCCACTATCCATCCCTTGGCAAATGAGTCACAGGGGACAGATCTAACAGAGACCCCTTACCAATTAGGTCTATAACTTTAACTAATAACACATAGCGCTATTTTTTGGAACAAATATTAGGCCTAGTCTTGGACTAAAAAACATGCTCAACCTAATCTCCATTGAAAGTGATTCTTAGTCTAGCACTAGGCTTTATCTGTGTCTGGGAAACTGGCCCATAGGGTTCTATCCTCTTCAGAGATGAAGAAAAAACTGTTTGATTTCTCTGAAGAGGAGGTGCTTTTCAACCATGAATGGATTAAAAAACAATGGATGTCAATTCTTGGCTCACTAGGTAAATCTTTATGGTCAAGGACTGCCCCCTTCTGGTACTGTAGCTGTTGACCTAGGGCACATTGAATTGCAGTCAAAAACGGATTAAAAAGGAAAATGCATCCCAAATCTCCACCCTTCTGAAGGGGAAAATACAAGTGCACACAAGTGTGGAGAATCAGAACACATACATAAAGTCTACAGGGGGAAGTAGGCTAGGTAAGGTAAAGAAGAGGGAGGACACAGATATAACTAGCTGGAGTCTGGAGATGATAACATCATGGGTAATGTTCAGTTTATTGTTAATATGGAACATTCAACCAACAAAAAATGACTGCATGACAAGGATTTGCTGATATAGTACATCAGACGAGAAACATGCAAGATCTCGGAGGTAGATAACCGATAATGCCATGCCATCCAGCAAAATATGTAATAAAGAGATTTTAGTCATTTCAGGTGTTTACCATGCTACCTTCAACCTTCATTCAACCTCCTGATCTACAGTACTGTATAGCTGATGACTTAGTGCAAACGGCGATCATTTTTGCTCACCAGTTCATTATGCAATTAATACTTCTCTTTTACCATACTTTAAAGACCAATTGAGCGTTTGAAGTCACTGAATCTCTTAGAATTGTCTCATTCGTCTGTTTGGGATGAGCCTAAAGTAGTGAACAAGATCTTATAATGCATTACTGACTCCCAAGTGTATCTTCTCACTGAAAACACTCAAACAAACACATGGAATGGAGATCCTTTAAACAGCTTAAAATACATTATTATGTTTTGTATAATTTCAGCCAGTAGTTTTGAAAGTACCCCGAAATACCCCGAAAATGTTGCACAATTGTGTACAATTTTATCCATTTTGTATGATATGATACCTTTTGCAAAATGTTTTATTTATTCCCCTGCAATGCATATGATATGTTACGAATTCCAATTTGTTATGCATTTGTAAGTGCTTAAAGGGGCAGTGCAGTCAAAACGTTATTTCCCTATATTTTAAAATTATATTTCTACACTGAGGTCAAAACAATACTGTTTAGGTGGGAGGGAGTTTCTGGCCCACAGTATGACATCACAATCTGATTATTTTGACCAATGACGAGTCAACTTTTATTTGCATATGTTTCATCCTACTTTGAAAGGGTAAGCGGGGTAGGCTCTAGTCTAGAGTCTAGACAATCCTATCTGCCAATCAGGGCTGTGTATGTAAATATATTTACATTTGTATCAACACACCCACACGATCAGACTGAGCATTTCAATGGCAAAAGGAGGCTCAGGAAAATAAATAATAGCAAATATATTAGGAGTTTTCATGAAATAAACACACACAGTGATTTATTAGACATATAGTGATGATTTAAAAAATAAAATGAATAAGACTGCACGTGGGCTTTAAGATCCTGTTAAATCTCTTTATCTGATGATGATAATATCTGGTGATAATACCTTCCACCTGTCCATGTTCTATTGTTGCCTGCTGTAACTGTGTCTGGATGGGACCAGAAGCACTTTCCTCCATCGGGTGTAACTAGGGATGAAAAACTGCTGTAACTTTCCCAAAATTCCAAGGTTTTCTAGAAATCCCAGTTGGAGGATTCCCAGATTTCCTGCTCATTCCCTCCTGATTCGAGGAATCTTCCAACCCGGATTTCTGGAAAAAACACATTTTGGGAAAGTTACTGTAATTTTGCAAACTTAGGTGTAACTGTTATTTGAACACTGCCCTCTAGTGGTGGTCAGTAGCAGGCACGCACAGCCTTGATGACCAGGAACATGACACTGACGATGGTGAGGGCGGTGAAGAGGAAGAGGAGGCCACCGAACACAGAGTTGGCCATGGGCAGACGCACCAGCTTGGCCTCAGCAGGGATCATGTTGGATGTATGTAGCATGTAGCCCAGACTCCAGCCTATACTTGTGTTATGTACCTGGAGGGGACAGAGAGACAGTTTGAGGAGCGACAGACAGACACTCACTTAAAACAGACTATTGACCACTAGCCCCTACACCTGTGAATAGGGGTTCCCAGACTTTTTCACTTGGGTAATTTTACCCCCGCGCCCCCCTGCCGACCCCTAGGGGGCACACCAGACAGTAGAGGATTGACAAGACAGTTTGAAGACAGACAGACTCACTTAAAACAGACATGTGTTTCCCAAACTAGGGATCTCCTGATTTGAAAATGGGGTCGCGAGTGAAACTAAACCTGGGTCGCTTGATTTATTGTGTCAGTAACTTCCGGTAGCCGCTAGATGTGGTTGTAATAAACAGAGTGGTTTCTGTTTTCTGCCTACACATGTGGCTCTATCTTTTGAACTGTTTAAGCTGTTTTAACTTGTTAACTGTTTTAACAAAATATTATGACCCCATCACTGAAAGATGAGACTCTCAGGAACACGTATGTGTCTGTTTCCCTCTACAATGTCCACAAGCCTCATTAGAACAGAGTGGACAAGACTAAATCATAGTGGGGGGAAAAGAACATCAATTATGTGTTATTTTCTACACAGAAGATCATACAACATTATTGCCTAATGATCTTCTGAACCTCCCAATACCTTTCTGATGCAACTCAGCCACTTCAAACTATACTTTCTTCAGATTGAAGTTCTGTCAGACTGATTTGTAATAAACTGTCATAGCACCTATTTAAAAAGTTAATATTGGCCGTTGATTACATCACTGTTTTTGCATGATGGGGTGGTGAACATTTTATTGATATCAAAATGGGATCACGGACCAAAAATGTTTGGGAACCCCTGCCTTACACCATAGCCCCTACACCAGGGGTGATCAAACTTTTGGGCTTGGTGGGCCAAAATATAATCTGAGTGATGGTCCACAGGCTGAACAAATAGATATTATCTATTTAAAAAATAAAAGGTAAACAATAGCTTTTTAGGGTATTTAAACAACAACTTTTCAGTAAGCAATCATAAAATCACACTTCAAGCATTAATCAAATTGTAGCCATATAACTTGACACCTATCAACACATTCTTATTACCAGTATTAAAGATAAATGAAAAAATTTAACCATTGTGGCACAGAAACGGTCTGTATGTTCATAAGGCTCATAACTTGAAAATAGGAAAGGTGTAACAATTTGTATTTTCAGCAGGAAGTAACAGAAATGCATCAGAAAGGTATTGGAACCTTCAGGAAAACATCAGACAGAAGCGCCATTTTGGGGGTCCTAATCGACATTTGGCTGGGAGGCCCACCCACCTCGTGGGCAAAACATTTTAGTGCCACCCCTCTTGGTAGTTCTTTTTTTGTTTTTGTTGCAGTGTTAAAGTAAATTCTCTGCAATTCTACACATTTGCCATAGGTGTAGAGAAAATGTGGCAGGTTTAAAACAATTTTCATGCAATTCTACTCATGTTTCCATAGGACGTTGAGAAAATGTTGCAGTTTCAAAAGGTAATATCCTGCAATCCTACACATTTTGCTATGAGGTGTTTTTTGTTGTTGCAGTTTTAAAGCGAATTTCCTGCCGTTCTACACATTTTTCCATGACTTATGCCATGTTCATATGTTTTCTGAGTGACTAACAAAATCAATGGGGGCCCCCTAGAGGTCAGGGCTCCAGGGCACATGCCCTGTGTGCCCGGTTGTTAATTTGGTGATGATTACTAGTAGAACTGTAGACTGCTAATGCACTACCAAATTTCGAAATTGCACCTTGTGTATTCTACTTTTCTAACTCTGACTAAGTTAAAAAAAATATTCTGGCGGGTCAAACCAAACGTTGGCCCACGGGCCCCAGTTTAGTCTGCCCTGCCCTACACCATAATCCTAATCTGCCATGCCCTAAACCCTAATCTTGGTTAACCCAAAACTAAATTCTTTGGTCAGCTTCTCGATTAAGTTCTGGGTCCCATACGAAGAGATGATAAAACAAGGACCGGAACGAGGAATTTCTGGGTGCCCCATTTTTTTAGTTAGAAATTATGGCGATCCCAACCCGCCCCAAATCTAATGATACAACCTTAAAATTGGTACATTTTGATTTTCACATCAACAAATAACCTTCAATTCATGAAATGTTCAGCTCTCTTATAAAAATGAAGAGAAGCAATAAACACATTTATTCAATAAAATTGTAGTTTTCAAATGATCTTTCTTAAAAAACATTTGTATATTGTCCAATAAAATAGTATGTACTCTTAATTTTAAAAAAGTTTTAAATTTGGCAATCCCACCTTTAAATACCACTGTCTCCTACACCCTAGGGGACAGACAAGACAGGGAAAGGGGGATACCTAGTCAGTTATCCAACTGAATGTATTCAACTTCCGCATTTAACCCAACCCCTCAACTACTTATACCTTTCCAATCCTCTCTGATCTACATGAGTGGCAGGAGAGTAGGGGCTAGTGGTCGATTTGGAGTTCAGAAATCCTGACCCTTTTCCCAATTCTGGCATCCTCTATCATGTATTTTTTGCTACAAGCTCTCACAGTCTCACATCAGAATTAGACATTAGTTCATCCATGTTTCTCAAACGTCAAATTTCGAAGTTATAGATGCTTATGCCCATCCGCCATCCCCGTCAACAACGCCCTAGCAAAACCTAAACCTAATTGAAGATAACAGCGCTCACTGTTGCCCCTAGTGGCCGGTTTCCACATCGTCTCCCAACGTCATCAGACATGGATGGACATGGAATACTGACTTGTATCAAGGGCGACCTGCCTTCTTTTTTAACATCAATAGTCTATTGGAAAAGGCTGAAAGACAACAATGAATAATGAACATTACAAGTTAGAAGAATGATTGCCGTTTATAAATAATTGAGGCAAACTATGCCCCCCAGGGGGAAATTACTCTAAAATCTGTCTTTCCTTCCACTGAAGAAGTCATGTCTTTCAACCCCCTCTGATGATGGGACAAAGGGCATCAATTTCTCCTGACACCCAAAACACAAAGGACAGAGAGACAGTAGCTCGCTTGTTTGTAAGAATGAAAAACAGAGAATCGTCATCTTGGGGGACAAATACCCCATTTTTCATAATGTCAAACAAGCTACTGTAACCAGTCTGTGTTGTGCTTTGATTTTGAAAGAAAGACTTCATGTTACACTTCATTGAGTCTAACAGACAAAGACTTCAGCTGGAAGTTCCAGTCTGGACTTCCATTTCCTGGGGGCATAGGAAACGATTCTAGCCGCTTCCTTGTCAAGATCTTGACCTCTGTTAATGATAGTATACCCACCATTTATATTGGTTTCTCTTTTTGCAGCACAGTATATGACCATAAAAACATTTGTTTCATTTGGAAGCATGTGTTTGGATCCTCCAAGGTACCTGGCTGTATTCTGCCACACTTACCTGTTTTTGGAAGTCAATGTGTTTCCAAGTGTCTTTATTGAACTTGTAGCCATTTACAAGTAATGTCTGGACGTAATGAGCTGAATAGCAGTAGGACTTTCTGTATTTTTCAGTTATCCAGTCCTTTTTTAGCGTGAGCTAAAAAAGAAGAAAAAAAAACAACATTCCATTTGTCTATCCATTACATTTTCCATGTGTTGAGGCAATTTTCTAATCATTTCTTCTAATGATACATTTCTAATAGTACAATAACCATCTAATAATTGCAATAACCTTGATAATTGTTGGACAGCACCCTTGTCTTACAAAATATGTCTCTGTTGTCTGTGTGTAGTTCCATGTAAAACACCACCCAGGAAAGGTCCTCATAAATTAACCTCAGATGGTACAGTACAGTTAACCTGTTGTCCACTTTTCTATATACCTACAGATCCCAATAGTCCTGGAATGCATGGCCACTCTTTCTCAGGAGGAGTAAGCTTACCCCACATCATTAAATAGAACATCTATTTACCCCTATTTTAGCTAATGTCAAGCTCTTCCCTTTCTCTGTCACAGCTATAAATGTGAAAATTGCTGTACAGATGTAGGATCTTAATTTGATCACTCTTCAGAGTTCTGAGAAACTTGTAGTGTATTCTAGTTTTGAAATTTCAGACTTGATTTGCCCTAACGAAAAAAGTATAAACCCCTACAAAAAATACCATTAATTATAATCCACATAATAATTCACATTTCCTGTTGCTGCAGGATTATTTTCCTGCTGTAGCACACTGGCTCAAATTAAGATCCTACATCAGTAGCTGCCAGTGTAAAAGGACTCCCAGTGGTCCAGTCCATGGAGCAGAGTGACCACTACCACCACCACCACCAACAACTACAACAACAACATGGACTCACGGTGGGCCAGTCCCAGGAGCAGAATTCCCAGGTAGAGGAGTTCCACTGGTTCAGTTGTGAAATGCCTTTCAGCCCAACAGCCTGAGCAGTGTAGAAGAACCCAGCATAGGCCTGAGGGATGGAACACACATTAGGAGCTCAGACAGACACAATATTTATTGGATAACTGCAAAATATGCCCTATATATACAGTATGTCTGTCTGTCTGTGTGCGTGTACGCGTGTACCAGAAAGTCCCCGGGTCCCACGGATGGTTGGTATACTCCGTCAAAGGAACAGTTCTTCGTGCAGGAGGTCAGGTCAAATATGGATTGCACCACGTCCCTACAGGCTCCGTTGTCTGATGACCCCTTCAGGGTGATCATCTGCTTGGGGTCGTAGTCGGCAGGAGTTTCTATGCACTCAGTCCCAAAGATGGACTCAGCCGACACAGTCATGTTGTAACCAAGATTGAAGCAGGGGTTGATCACATGTGTAGCATTCTCAGAGTTCTGATCAGTGAGACAAAGAGAGCACAGTAAAAGTATTTACAGTATGTCACTTGAACATTCATGAAGAAGGAATCCAAAGGATCAATAGCTGAGCTTGAACCTCTTTTCTACTGTAGTAATTACAGCGTTACTAGGCTACACAGGTATAAGAACAACTATAAGTAAAGTGGGACCACTATTTACATTGTTGTCTCCTCAAAATGGCTGTCTTCAGTTGTGCATGCATTATCTACCATCCTAGCAAAACAGACACTTTTCGACCAAGCTTGCAAAGCAAACCATATAGAAATGGACAGATCAATACGGTTAATACCATAATGCACTTTGCCTCATCTCCGAGAGACAGTAAAGTGTCAAGGTAATGAGGTGTCCTCAGATTTCTTAGGATGTGGTAATTAGATATTAATGGGTGTTGAGGACTTAGCCAGAAGGATTGCATTAATTACACAAAAAACAGCACTTAGCTAAGTATAAAAGCATCATCATCATCATGTTGACAATGCTGCCAGGAATGAATGTGAGGGATGACATCATAACAGATTCTGGGTTCAAATAGTATTTATTTTCTTTCAACTACTTTACCGCTGGAATAGTCCCAAAACTCCAAACCCAGCCCATTTTGCACTCCAGGCTTGACCAATCAGGTATTTGGAAGAAAATAAATAGTATTTGAAGTAAACCCAAATTTCCTTTACACAGTACCTTCACTAAAGCAGCAAGGACTCTCTTCTCTGCCTCGTTCTTCCCATAACACAGGAAGCTGTGAGTGTAGATGTTGTATTCGTAGCCATAAAGGGAGACCCGTATGATGTCTGTTCCCCGGGCGTTGGGATCTGGGAGGGTGAACGCTATCTGGGTGGACGCCCCTCCTAGATCCATGGAACCCACCATATTCCCTCCGGCAGGCCGCACCCACATATTCCATATGTTTCTCTACAAACCAGAGGATAGATTGGTGTTTTCAAATCAATTATGATCTTTATGAAACACAATGATAAGAACTGTACTGTATTGTGATAAAAACTCTACACTGCTAGAATAAATATTGAAGGGTTCAATAGCTCGCTTCATACATGGCCCTCAAAAAGGTTCAATATAGAGACGCAAAACAATCTTATTTTAAGCATTGTAGAAGCTAAGGAACTTGTCTGTCGGCCCTGCATTGAAGACCAAAGTTGGTCAAACTCTTTTTTGATCAATTAAAAAAGATATCAGTTCCAGGTTGCAAAATAGTTGGGAAGAGATGTTTGATGTGCTGATTCCATAGCACATGGTTTATTAACTGGTATACAAAACAACGCTGGATTCAAAACTTAGAGTTTTTCAATTTAAATGATTATACAAAATCCTTGCAACCAATAGAATGCATTGGTGATACAACCATCCCAACTCTGCAGATTTTGCTGCAAAGAGACAGATTCATTAGGTCACTTGTTTTGGTACTGCACATATGTAGCTTGTTTTTGGTCGCAGGTTCAGGAATGGCTGAAAAATCACAACATTTACCTAAAGCTAACTCTGCTAAAAGCATTGCTGGGTGACATGAAAAGCCACGGTCATTTGATCAATAATTTAATGGAACAATTATTTAAAAAATGAATCTTTAAGAAACTATGAGAATAGTAAGGTTCAGAACTTTTGTGAAACATCACAGCGCAGTTAAAGAATATATGGCAAATAGAAATCAAAACTGGATGGTTTTCAGAAATAAATGATATGGGTTGAGGGTAGCTGAAGGGTAAAAAGTGTATAAAATAAAAGATAACTGATGTATAACTGATGTAAACTGTACCGTGTCCGTAAAATGCATATGGTATGTATAAGCTGGAAGTAGAAGCCTAAGTATTGTTGTCCATTAGTTAACGTCAATTAGGGGAGGGGTGGTAGGGTTATAGTCAAATAATAAAGAGGGAAAATATATTTTAAAAATAAGAAAGAAATATGTGGGGGATTGGAAATAATTGTCTGCATCATTTCCAATCCCCCATATATTTATTTATTATTTTTGTAAATATATTTTCCTTCAAAACCATCCAGTTTTGATTTCTACTTTCCATATAATTATTACACTGATATAAACCACAATCTATATGCAATATTAAAGCTGATCTACCCCTTACATTTACATATACTGTATAAACATTGATTTTGTGTTAAAATTTCCATTATTTTTTATTGTATTTTTGATCCCCTGCTGAAGCAGCAGTTACTCTTCATGGGATCCACACAAAACATAAAACATGACATAATACAGAACATCAATAAACAAAAACAGCTCAAGAACAGAACTACACACATTTTTAAATGAGTTCCTACATACACTTACACACATTACTGACTGTTACCCACACATCAGTACATATGCATATGCCTAAGAGTTATTTAGGTCATTCTAAAGTTATTGTAAAGGTTTTGAAGTTAATGTAAAATTGTAATGTACCTCCAGGAAGTTTCCCACCAGGTAGTTGAAGTTGTTGCCCTCGCTTCATACTCGTCGCCAAACCCACTGGCTCCAGGTCATCTACAAGACCCTGCTAGGTAAAGTCTCGCCTTATCTCTGCTCGCTGGTCACCATAGCAGCACCCACCCGTAACACGCGTTCCAGCAGGTATATCTCACTTGTCACCCCCAAAGCCAATTCCTCCCTTGGCCGCCTCTCCTTCCAGTTCTCTGCTGCCATTGACTGGAACGAACTACAAACATCTCTGAAACTGGAAACACTTATCTCCCTCACTAGCTTTAAGCATCAGCTGTCAGAGCAGCTCGCAGATCACTGCACCTGTACATAGCCCATCTATAAATAGCCCAAACAACAACCTCTTCCCCTACTGTATTTATTTATTTATTTTGCTCCTTTGCACCCCAGTATTTCTACTTTGCACACTCATCTACTGTCAAATCTACCATTCCAGTGTTTTAATTGCTATATTGTATTTACTTCACCACCATGGCCTATT
This sequence comes from Salvelinus alpinus, assembly GCF_045679555.1. NCBI lineage: Eukaryota > Metazoa > Chordata > Actinopteri > Salmoniformes > Salmonidae > Salvelinus > Salvelinus alpinus. Next base: position 9,111,778 of record NC_092120.1, on the reverse strand, counting down.
TATTGCCTTTACCCCTCTTATGTCACCTCATTTGCTCACATTGTATATAGACTTATTTTTCTACTGTATTATTGACTGTGTGTTTGTTTTACTCCATGTGTAACTCTGTGTTGTTATATGTGTCGAACTGCTTTGCTTTATCTTGGCCAGGTCGCAGTTGTAAATGAGAACTTGTTCTCAACTTGCCTACCTGGATTAAATAAAGGTGAAATAAAATTTAAAAATTAAAATTATAAAGATTTTGAAGTTAATACAAAATTGTAATGTACCTCCAGGAAGTTTCCCATCAGATAGTTGACGGTGATCCAGCCGTACAGCCCCTCCTCGTCCCCTGACATGATGGAGGCGTTTTGGAAGTTAAACGGCAGAGATTGGAGGTAGTTCTGCAGGTTCCTTAAAATCTCATTGGATTTTGTTTCATTCTGTGAACTTGTAATCAAGAGAGTGATAGATTTTGAGCTTGTATATTATTCACAGTAGAGAATTTAGAGATCAATAATAGGCCTACAGAAGGTTGATTAAATATGGTGTAAAACCTATTAGTATTCTGTGTGTGGGATCAGTATGTGTGTGCATGTGTGCGCATGCACACGTCTACTTCTGTATCTACCATAGATCCATTCCCAGAAGTGCAACAACAGAGATAGGTCAGCCAGATAGACTATAAAGGACTCCATACCTAGAAGATTGGTGAGGTACGCTCACACTGGAGGAAGACAAACCCACAACTCACTGTAGCAGTCTCATCCCAGCAGTTGCCCCAAGGTAGATGACGGTTGAATTGTGTTGGTCTGCGGGGATGATTTTTGTGATGTTGTTCATACATTCTCTGATTGACGCCCAGGACTGTTGGTCCTGTGCATTGTCAACTAACATATCCGAGATACCAGGGCCTAGGGAATCAAATCAGACTGAGCTCAGAGTCATACAATACTTATTCTCAAAGTCACAAGCAAATGATGCACTAGATCGCTAGCATGTCTGCATCACTATACAACACTGGATTAAATGTATAGTGCTTTTAAACCAGGTGCTTAAAGGGCAACTCCACCACATTTTAATTATCTCCAGCACAAGACCAGTTTCAACATTTGTGAAAATAGTACATGTTTTGTGGAAAAAATTATAAAGTTAAAAAGTTCTACCCGATGACATCATCAAAAGTGAAAAACTGTTATTTTCAAACACTACGAGGTTCGCAGTGACGTGGGAGCAAGAAAAGACCCTCCCTTGGTCTAGAAACTTAGGTTGCTGGTTTTGAAAATCACTGTTTTTTTAACTTTTAATCCTACCATGTGATGTCACAGAGAAGCGTTATTTTAGGACCTTTCTTCTTACCTTTTTAACCACATATCATAGAAACACACTTTTTTTCACATATTAAGACTTGTTGGTGCTGGAGATGATGAATATGAGGTTGGAAAGTGGCGGAATTGCCCTTCAACATAGTCTATAAAAGGAGTATGACATACAGTACTGAAAGGCTGTATGATGATAAGTGCATTTCACATGCAAGTCCTTTTCCAAAAAGTAATGTATTATTGCATCTTCATAAAAAAGATGAGTACAAGGGCATCCCGAGTGGCGCAGCGGTCTATGGCTCTGCATCACAGTGCCAGAGGTGTCACTACAGACCTGGGTTTGATCCCAGGCTGTGTCACAACTGGCCGTGATCGGGAGTCCCATAAGGAGGCGCAAAATTGGCCCAGAGTCGTCCAGGTTAGGGGAGAGTTTGGCTGGGGGGGCTTTACTTGTCTCATCGCGCTCTGGCAGGCCGGGCGCCTGCAGGCTGACCTTGGTTGTTAGTTGTACAGTGTTTCCTGCAGCTGGCTTCTGGGTTAACCGGGCAGGTGTTAAGAAGCGCGGTTTGGCGGGTCATGTTTCAGAGGATGCATGACTCAACCTTTGCCTCCCGAGCCCTTTGGGGAGTAGCAGCGATAAGACAAGATCGAAATTGGGGAGAAAAAGGGGGTAAAATACAACAACAACAAAAATATGAGGAAAAGATTGTGACCTGTGTGAGAATGTGTCGGGTTCATCACATTACGATGCAGACTCAACAGTGACACTGCATCTCATTATGAACATACAGACACTGTTTTTAAATGTAAATTATTATACAGCATTCTTGCCATCAACATAATGTTAGACAGTATACAGTATATGAGGCATACAACCATCTCAGCTCTGCAGATTTAGCTGCGAAGAGACAGAATCATTAGATCATTTATTCTGGTTTTGCCCCCATGTAGCTTGTTGTGGTCACAGGTTCAGGAGAGGCTGAAAAATCACAACATTCATCTAAAATGAACCCTACAAAATGCACCATTGGACGATTTGGAAAGCAAAAGTCAATATATCAGCAATATAATAATACTCTCAGCAAATATATTAATCTTTAACTTACAATTTGTGGATACTATGCGATTGGAAAGGTTCAGAATTGATGTAAGACATCACAGCACAGTTGAAAAATATATGTCATATGGAAATCAAGAGAGGGTGGTGTACGGAGATAGATGGGATGGGCTGAGAGTAGCTGAGGGGTGGGATTAAAAGCATATGCTCTATAATAGTTAGGACCGAAAACACTATCATGTACACCGGATATGTCTCAGTATGTCTTTATCCCAAACATATATTTCAGTTTTTGTAATACTGTGCATATATGTAAAATGTCTATTTCACAAAATAGCTGTGAAAATAAAGTTTCTTTAGTCCTCTGAAGAGGGTTGGGCCAATAAAATAAAATTAAAAAACATGCAGACTCACCAGCGACCATGCATCTGAGTGTCTGGCTCACCACTCCAGTGTTATTTTGCTTCTCGGCTGGCCATTGATACAGATACATAGTAGAGCGGGAGGAGCCTGAGTCGATTACTATGCCATACTGCACACAGAGGAGAGCAGGGAAATCACACTACATATCCAAGATGCTAGTTCATATACAGATGGTTTATCTTCATTTGATCACTTTGTTGTTGCAGATGAGCCTTGTGATTAATTCACTGAAAACCCGCAGTTCTCTTTCTCTCTCGCTCGCTCAAATGCTAAAGAACCAGACAGAATAAATGTCCTACTACCTTAGATCCTACTACTGCGACATTCATATGTACAAAAATGTATCTGAAATACAGCCATACACAACCTTTGTTTTATATAGCTCAATAACACAAGATAGATATTGATCTCTACTACGATATACAAGTGTATCTGAAATGCAACCATAGGCTACACCTAAATTATAGCCTACTCTAGCCTATCAAAACTAATTTCCTGTTAGAAATGATCCGTTTTTCTTTTTTTGAATGATCAAATCCTCCTGCTGCAGGATTATTTCCCTCCTGCAACGAAACTGGTCAAAGTCAATTGAAACAGCTATAGTGGATCTGAACCTAAGGAGTGAAAACATAGTCTTTACTGCTGTCCAAGAGTAGGAGGATTCTATTAGATGAAGAAATGATGCAGTGGCACGCACATAATCGTTATATAATGAAAGGCAATTATGTATGTTATGGTAAACAACCACTATCCCCTAAAGTACAGTCCATCAAATACCTCATCATTATCACACAATTATTGCACTACATTCCTGATTGACTAGAAGCATAATGATTGCACTCCATTATGATGTGATTATTACTTCCATAAAGCTGAGAACAGGGACAGAACGTAAATACATAAAAAATGCAGCTACTCTGTAAACACAGGAAACACTCACTCAGGCATGAAGACAAATCCATAGAAATGTTTTGATCTGCCCCCTGGAACAAGATTCTGGTTCAAGTTTGTCCTCACATCAGTCCAAAAGGACTGATTGTGTGTATTTTTTTGTGTGTATGTACTGACATGTACTGATAGATGCAAACACATGCACACACTACATGTTATTGTTTTTAAATGTATGTAAATTGTAAATGTCATGTGTCAGGCCCCAGTAAGACTAGCTGTTGCCATTGGTGTTGGCTAATGGGGATCCTAATCAAATTAAAAAGGCAGCAATAATACACATTCCAGACCCAGACATGGATTCAAACAGGCCAAGTATTTGCTATCTTTGAGTGTTTGTTTGAGCCTGCCCTGTAGTGCTAGATGGGCAGGGTTTGCACTTTTGTGGACTACTTTCCATTAGTACCATTCCAGTGCGTCAAGCAAGATTAAATAAAGCTACATTTTTTGGAAAGAAAACAAATACTATTTGAACTAACCTCAGAGTCTCAGTTCCTGCAGAGTTGAAGTTAGTTTTCCCTTCTCATATATAGACCTGGTGTGCTGACTAAAGGTGATTGATTTTCATTTCACAGAATTATTAAACGTTAGTCATCTTCTTATTAATAGGAAATGATGTATTAACCCTGTTACCCAAAGCTGTATCAAGTCAACTAGTCAAGAGTCCCTTTGTCCTTCCTTTCGAGTGTGTCCCACTTGGAGCAAATGTTTCCCCAACACCAACCTGCCTTGAATACAAACTCCCCTGGTCTTTATAATGCCATCTATGCTAACTGCCCCCATTCACTGTAGTTTGGCCTGACTCCTAAACAGGCTGTAGAGACCCAGTCTGATCTGTCACCTTCTGTTTGTGATGATTGTCTTGATGTCTGGGTAAATACGAGGTAATTCATTTACATTTGAGTCATTTAGCAGATGCTTCACACTGTCAATACAGCTATTTGAGAAGAGAAGGATCAGGAATGTGCTTGTTGTTTTTACCTTCAGACGTGACTCAAAGACACGCTTATGACCCTGGATCACGGACATAGTAATGATGACAGCCAGACTAGCCAGGAGAAAGAAGAAAGCTAGATATGTCCAAAACTTGCCTGCCATTTCCTGTAGGGCAGAGGACAGCATGTTTTAGCCGTTGACATTTGACATTTATCATGTTGTCCAGGCCTTACACAGACTGAACAAACCCCAATGCAATAAGCAGGGATGCTGAACCCTGTTCCTGGAGCGCTACCATCCTATAGGTTTCTGCACCAACCCTATAATCTAGCACACCTTATTCTAATAATAAGCTGGTTGATAAGCTAAATACACTGTCTGTTTTTTGTTTTGACTTGTTTTTTTGAGAACGTTATGACACAGTAATTACATGCTTGCAACTGCTGATAAATACAGCAATTATATCACCAGTATCTCTTTCTTCTGTGTGTCAGTGTCATCACCTATTGTTTGTGTCCCAAATGGCACCCTATTCCCTACATAGTGCACTACTTTTGACAAGAGCCCTATAGGCCCTGATCAAAATGAGTGCACTATACAGGGAGTAGGATGCCATTTGGGACATGAGCGCTGTGTCATCAGCTACAGGACTGTCAGTGGTCTAGTTTAGCCATAAAGTGACTGTTTCTGTCACCAACACACTGGTCACAGTTGTCATTTGTGAGATGACAGACTCTGTGGGAGCTATTTCCAGAGCTGAAGCCTTTCACAGACTCAGAGGTAATCCAATGTTTTTCACACCTTGTAAGGGATGTTTTATAATGTTAAATTAACAACAAGGCTGTTGTTCTTTCTTACAAGGATACTGTAGGCCCCTCAAACTCAACTCTGGACCTCGAAACCAGTTCCACTGTATTTTGTCATTGTTCCCTTCTGATTTATACCAGGTGCTTGCAATTAATTATCAGATAGAACAGAAAACCACCAGGCTCCGGAACTCGTAGGGTAAGAGTTGAGTACCCCTGCTGTAGACCTTTTCTAATTGCATAGCGATCTGATATGTAATGTAGTGCAGTGGTAATATTGTCCCCCCAAAAACACTCAACTCTTAAGTTTTTGCCTGCTGAAAGACATGAAGTTTCATACAAGGTTACAGTCCTAACCTCTGACCTTTTAATTCAGACCATCTTGGTAACCACTAGTGTAACTGCATCCTTATGTCAAGGATGACTGCAAAGTAGCCAACAACAAATATATTATTTTACTTCCTCAAACACCATATGGAGTATACACAAAAGCGAGGTCACAAAGCAGGCCTACCTGTTTTGAAAGAGCTTACATAATCACAGATTTGAATGAATTAAGTAACAGAACACATATTCATAATTCAGTCACTTTATCTTCTTACATAGAGATAAGAATACACACCACCCTGGACTTTATAATGCCATCTATGCTAACTGCCCCCATCCACTTAAGATTGGCCTGATTCTTAAACAGGCTGTAAAGACCCAGGGCTCTATTCAATCTGTATCGACATTGTTCAGCGTTACAGCGTGAATGAAATTTAAAGGCAAAGTTCCAACATTAGCAGAGTCTGCATTCACGGTAAACGCTGCATATGTCTTCTGTCTCTGAAATTACCGTTACATTTCTATTGCGCAATCTGTAACGCTTCAGGGAACCAGACTGAATAGAACACCCAGTCTGATCTGTCCCCTTCTGTTTGTTATGATAGTTTTGATGTCTGGGTAAATTAACGGTAATACAGTGTCAATACAAAATCAAACACACAAAGCAAATACCTGTTTTGAAAGAGCTTACATAATCACTGATTCGAATGAATTAAGATTCAGAACACGTTGTTGTTTCATTCACTTCATCTTCTTACATGGAAATAATACAAACCACAGTGTATTAACTGTCCTGCACATTCTTACATGGAGAAATGTGTATACTGAAGCAGAATGCATATCGAATTCAGCAGGTTAACTAACCAATAATCTTTCATTGGGAACAGTGAGAATGTATTATACTGCTGCTTTCTATGTATCATGTTGCCTTCAGTGTCTGAGGGTGAGATGTTGACCTACCCCAACCTATTGGCACTGTGCCCCAAGCACCTTACTACACTCCGTCTCTACTGAGTAGTCTCCACCCCAAGGCAAGGCACAATCCCAGCTATGTTTTTATTCACATGACTTGCTACGGTTAAAGAGTTCCATGAGAACATGCACACCAAGACAGTGTTTCTTGCTGTGGTGCTGGGAATAAGACAAAACCTGTCCTTCTGCACCTCTTTACCTAGTTAAACATGCATGTTCATTTTGTTAATCTCTTAAAGTTCAACATTTGCTTAATTAACACAGTATGGTTTGAAGGTGTATTCCTTCAAAGGACAATACAAAATTGGAATAAAACGTATTGTTATTATTAATTGATCGTTATTACATTACCTTCACTGAATTACTCAAATGAACTGCAATACACAAAAAAACGGATAGAAAAATGATAGACTTAAATATGAAAGGTCAGAATGAGTAGTCTCACACAGTATCTTACCCTGCAGATAACAATACATCCTCCCTGGTCTTTTTCTGAATGAATGAGTAGATCTGTTAGCTTACCTCAGAGTGAGTGTGGACCTTCCTTCGTCAGTTGGAAGCAGCAGAGCATAAGTAAGTGTTCTGAAGAATACAGCTCCTCATTCCTCATTGATCAGCCTAACAGGCCAGGAGACTTGTACTCCAAGAAGGAGGGGCCTCAAGCACAGGCCAGCAACACCCAACAGAGGCCCTTCCCATCTGAGAAGACAAATATCAAGAAAGCGGTGGATGTTTGTTTAATTTATATTAGGAGAAATAGACAATAGAGATAATCTATCACACAACAGACTTTATTTAACTAGGTAAGTCACTGAGAACACATTCTCTTTTGCAATAACGACCAGAGTTAAATATTTACAGTAGATACACTGACTGCAATTGGGTGTGAGGTAAGTGTTTCATTTATTGATTGATTGTTTAAACACAAGGCAGAGTTTTACGGAAAGCCCAGTGAAGAAAACAATGCATGGAACATTAGTTAGAATTTGACCCAATATCGGACACACTGTAGCAGGTTTAGTTTTACCGTCCGACACAGGTGAGGTAAGTGAATCAACCCAACCTATTTGACATACAGTACAGTATACTCTTAGAATTTGTGGTGACTCGAGGAACCCTGGAGATCTTCAAGGAACCCCTGGAGTTCCTCAAGGAACCATTGCTAGTCAATTGTTCATATTTGCACCTTTGGTTAGTTGAGGGGTTCCTGGACTGGAGGCGTGGCTTATTAGGGGTGTGGCTTACAGATAGATATTTTTTAGCCACCCGTTAGAGTAAATTACATTCCTGTTCATCTGTTCATTTATTCTGTTATATTGTTATTATATGTTAAGGTTGAACACTGACAGGTTTGAAGCTTCATTGAGGCCTACAGAGGTGTATGAGTTCCTCAAGAGTTTATGCAAATCCAAAGTTGGAATGGTTACCATTTTATGACTATATGTAATCAGCAACCTTAAAATATTAATATTATATTGGAAGAATATGCATAATTATTCAAGGTATATAGAAATTTGCAGTGTAACAACTTAATATGTTGAACAGGAAGGACATTTACTCTAACGGGTAGCCAAAATAACAATCTGAAAGCCATGCCTCCAATAATCCATGCCTCCAATCTTCTGATAGGCTGCCACCTCTACAATATATTATTAAAAAGGTTCACAATTGAACCTCTCCCATCACCAAAAGGTTGTGGTTTGTACCTTTACACAGAGGTTCCTTGAAGACCCTTCTCAGAGGGGTTCCTCATGGAACCTTTTTGACCTGGAAAGGTTCCACTGGTGTGGCAAAGCAAACAGACTTCACTGTGTATGAGCTGCTAGCTAGCTGACTACTGTGGAGCTAAGTGAACGAAATATCATCAGCTAGCTAACTTCCTATTAGCTAGCTAACTTAAAGTTCTTAAAATTGTAAGGTAAAACCACAAGCCACAAATGCATGTAGATGCCATGGAAGAGGGTGAAAGGACTGCAGCTCCAGCTGTCAGAAAAGGGAGAGAGTAGGCTACCGGATACGGCAGGTCATTTTCTGGGAGGACACTGTGAAAAGATTCTCCAGTTCCAGTCCTTAGTAAGGGAAACTATTAGGACAGAGAGATAATAGCAATATAATATTCAGTGCCTGTCTAATTTTTGTATAATGAAGCCTGTTTCTTTGTGATGTTTTCTGTCCTCAGATACGGAGAGCTATGAAAGCCTGTCTTCAGATGAGGTCCTAATGAATGTCCCAAGAGACTAAGGCTTTATCCTTGTATACTGGGTTATATGTATACCTACACTCTTAGAAAAAAGGGTTCCTAAAGGGTTCTTCAGCTGTCCCCATAGTAGAACCCTTTTTGGTTCCAGGTGGAACCCTCTGTGGAAATGGTTCTACATTGAACCCAAAAGGGTTCTACCAGGAACCAAAAAGGGTTCTTCAAAGGGTTCTCCTATGGGGACAGCGGAAGAACCCTTTTAGGTTCTAGGTAGCAACTTTTATTCTAAGAGTGTATGTTACCAAAAGCAGTAAAAAGTGACACACAATGTATAACCCTATTACAACTGGAGCAGGCCAACCCTACTCCAGGATGTCTGCTGGGTGTGCAGGCTTCTTGTAACGGCTGTTTGAGGAAGAGGACCAAGGTGCAGCGTGGTACGTGTTCATGATTTTTAATAAAGCTGAACACTAGAACAAAAAATAACAAAGCGGAACAAACAAAACAGTTCTGTCTGGTGCAGACGCACAAAACAGAAAACAACTACCCACAAAACCCATGTGGGCAAGAGCTACCTAAGTATGGTTCTCAATCAGAGACAACGATAGACAGCTGCCTCTGATTGAGAACCACACCCGGCCAAACAACAAAGAAATACAAAACATAGAACACAAAACATAGAATGCCCACCCCAACTCACGCCCTGACCAAACCAAAATAGAGACATAAAAAGGATCTCTAAGGTCAGGGCGTGACACTTCTGTTCCAGCCCAGCACTAAAACACATGATTCAACTTATGGAACCTAATGGGTTGATAATCAAGTGTTCTATTGCTGGGCTGGAATATAAGTATGCTCACCCAGTAGATCAGTGGAGCAAGGTTGGCCAACGCTGGTATATACTATTGTATATATATACATGTATATAATGTTGGTACAGCCCCCCGCTAACACACCACATTAAAAAAAATTATCTGCTTAATGTGGACCTTGAAAAACAGACTCGGGTGTGTTTCAGGGTTGGATCAAAAGCCTGCACACCCAGTAGCTCTCCTGATGGAGGGTTGACCACATATGTTTTATACAGTAGCCTAACTACCAGTGCAGTTATATTACTTTGTGATGGGGTTAAGTGCCTTGCTCAAGGGCACAATGGCAGGATATGATACATGAATTCAGAGAGCAGCCTCGCATTGTTAAAGGGAAACTTAATAATTGTTAAACTTCATATTCATCATATCCACCACCACCAGATCATCAACATATGTCAAAATGGTGCATTTCTATGTTTTGTAGTTAAATGATAGAGGAAGATGTCTTTCCAATAACATCATCGGTGTGCATTGTGTGATTTTGACCAATTGTGAGTAGGCATTGCCTACTAATTGCCTACTAATTGGTTGATGATGTCATTGGAAACACTAATCTTGCTCTAGCTTTTTTGCTACAAAACATAGAAACGCACAATTTTCACAAATGTTGATGTTGGGTTGATGCTGGAGATGATGAATATGAAGTTGAACACTTTTAAAATTTCCCTTTAATCCCACATTTTTTCATAAAAACAGAGATGCCACCAATTACTGGTCATGGAAATGTGTCAATCTGGAATGGAAATGGTCATGGAAATGTGTCAATCTGTCAAAATGTGTATGAATCCTGATCTATATACTGCCTTTCCTTATATTTTTCAGAGAAGGTAATGCGTCTGCATCCAGGTGAAGACTTAGCTAGCTGCCAGAGACAAACTTTCAACCGAAAGAAAACTGCTTGGCAGGGAAAAACACATTTGAATATAACAATGTAAAGAGTTAAAACCTTTGTTGTTGCTGTAATTAATACTTTACAGCCATGTTTTTTCCCCATCTGATTTTAATGACAGTACGTCAATAGGTTTTATTGGTTTAAACTCATTTTTATTGTTTCAGTTACCACTGGACAAGTAGTTAGCCAGATTGTACCATAGGACCATATCATCCTAGTCAAAAAATGCCAGTGGTATACAGCTACCACACAGTTTACTATTACCACAAACATTACCACAAAATGTGGTACCACCAAATTACCACACAAAAACCACAGGATTTGTAATGAGAGCAGGCTGGGCTGCCTCCCAGTCATGCTATTGCTAACATACCTGTGCAAGGGTTTAGTTTCTTCCTTGGTTAATTGATGTAGGACAAGGTATTTCAAGTTTCTTAATTTTTTAAACATTATTCTCATTTGAAAATAAAAGAAAACCTACAGTCCTTTTGTCCAGTGTTTTGGCACCTTAACACCACTCCAGCCGGGCGGTCTCTTTACAGTAACCATTCTAACCAAGGTGAATGATAATTTTATGGGCAACATGAACCTGCCTCAGCATGGGGTTGTCAGAAGCGACAGTTAACACACACACACACACAAACAGTTGAACATGCACCATAACAGTGTATTTTGAAGCACTCTGTGGAAAACCGAGAAGCTTTGCTGTGTTATGATGTGGAACTTATGTTCTGGGAAATGCACAGACCACATGACAATGGACCTGTCATAAGGGAGGCTGCATATGCTGCTGTAGTCTGCTGTCCAGATCAATGGACAAATAAACCTCAAACAGCACTCAGAAGGGCAGGCTGGACAGGCTTCCTTTGATAGCCTACAGTAACAGTATGCAGTGTCGAAAGTACCACACAAAGACAGCTAACTAGACTACTGCTGCCTGCATTGAAATCCACTAGACTCGTGTGTGGTCCAAGGCTGAATACATTACAAAGCAAGGGCCGATGATCAAACTGAATTTGATTTGTGATTCGTCACGCAGAGAGATTTACTGGGGTATTTTTAGCTACTGGGAGTGTGATCTGACACCCGTTTGTCTGAGGAAAGCGGAAAGGCAGCCCCTTACAATTAGATTTAGGAGGAAGATGCAGGAAAGCTAGCAATACTCCACTATCTCCTATACTGACTGAAGCTCTGTCTTCATAGCTCTGCACACAAACAATAGCTCCTGCGAACATCAGTCTTTTAGATTGTGAACTTTAATTCAGTTAGCAACGCAAATTGATGGTGTGTGTGTGTGTGTGTGTGCTCATCTTACACTGTGACAGTAAAGACTTTTTTTGCAGTTGTTTTATCATAGTTATTCAAAATGTTAACCCAAACTTAGGTGTTGTCTTACCTCAAGGGGAGTTACGCGGTTGTCTTACAATTTTAATACAAGCTCTACCTATGGAAATGCCTGCAGTAAACAATGCATGCAATACAAGCATAAAAATGTTGCACACTGAAATGCAACGTATATTGCAACAACATCTATTGAGAACATCTGTGATTTACCTTTTGGAACATAACTGTTTTGATCGCATTGCAACTACAAAATGCTCCATGCATTGTTTTCATAACAGGGCTTTCCATTGACCTTTTTATTCAAATTCTTCCATTTCAGTTCATCAGCATCACCCTCGCTGAACAACTGCATTACGACATCTGAATAGATCCAAACATTCATAACATTGAACCCAATGATCTCAGTGCATTACACTCCCCACTCGGAGATGACACTAGCGTGAATAGTATGTGGTCTTGCTTGTGGCCTGATCAATTAGAACAGAAAGCTCTTGGATCCTCGGTTGGGTGACCGCCAGGAGCCACAAAAGAAAATGACGTCCAAGTCCAACAGAAGGACAAGCTAATCAAAGAGGATCATTAGAGAAGAGACAGATCATACATGGTCTCTCTGCGGCCAGCAGCACTAGGAATCAACTATCAATCAATTATGAGACAAATGCCATTAAAATGGCCTCTACAAAATGAGTTAATTCAGTCTAGAACAACGTTTAAGGTGTCAAATTAGTATTTCTGAAAATGCTATTTTCTCATAATGACGTTATGAGATATTGAAACAGTGGAACACTATACAATAACAGGCTATGGGACAGAATTCCTGAATTCAAATCTAAGTTCTATCAACAAATCTATCAATATTATCTTGACATTGTAGCCTACTAACTCATGAAAATTATGTAATGATGTAAGGCAAATGCTACTGTTAGATACTCTGCTTTGTGTACAAAATGTGTCTCTCCTAATACAAAGACAGTATTATTAGAGGAGCATTGGATAGCCAGCAGTTCAATGTATCACAAGAAAAGGGAACCGTATATTCCATGAAGTACCAAACTACTCAGAAATGTGGACTTACTCAGAAAATACAGTTTGTTTGGAGTAGGCCCACATTCCATCCATGATATCCTCCAGACATGGGTTCAAATCATATTATTAATATTTCACATACTTTGATAGTTTGGTTGAGGCTGCCTGGAGTGCCAAATAGGAGATGTTTGCGAATTCAGGACTATTCCATTGATTTTAATGATTCCATTATGCCAGGCAAGCTCAGTCGAACACAGTTTAAGTATTTTAAAGGTTTCAAATACTATTTGAACCTAGGTCTGTTATCTACTAGACATCTACCCCCATTTGAACAGTTTTCTCCTGTTATATACAATCAGTCATCTGAAAGTATGTTGCTAATGTACCGCATGTGTAGATGATGCATTTGAAAACCTGAGGTGAAGCCTGTTTGATGCTAACAGATTTAATATTTTATGTTATGATAATTATTTATACAAGCTCATTATTATTTTTATAACAGCATCATAATGCATTATATCTTTCAGCCTTACTTCTAATATATTACTGAAACAGCTTCTCCTTAAAGGATGTTACATAGTACAATAGGTAATATGCTTTGTATGTAAAGTTGTGAAATACTAACCTTCATTAGCATTAAATTACTGGGGCACTTTGTGCTAATCTCATTTCAATGTGGTACTACAGCAATCAAAGCACAGTTCAACACAAGCATTACACGCAAGCTCTGAAACAGGATACGCTAGTTCTCGGATATAGCTATGACTGTAAATTAGATTTGCTTCTTATGACGCAGTGATTTCCCATTCGGGCCTGTGACAGTGTCGAAACACATTATCTATCTAGTCTACTCCCAATTAACAATGTCTAATAGGGAAATGGCCACGATGGATTACAGGGACAATTGGGATTGGGAATAGTTTTTAATACAACTTTGTGGTTGCTGGAAGGCTATGGGTGTCACGCTGATATAAAGGATTTTGGAGACAGGCGCAGGAATACACAATAGGGGTTTTTAATACACCCAAAACAAACACGTGTACAAAAACACTGGGCTGTACTCAAACAAAAGATCTTGGGTAAACCTTGTTGACCGACACGGGACGATACCCGTAGTACACAATATTTAAAGCACGCAGCATAACAGCTGCACCAACGCATAGGTAATCACACCACCAACAGACATGGAACAATAACCGACAGAGGGAACAGATATATAACATACTAATCAGGGGAAATGGGAACCAGGTGTGTGTAATCAGACTAGAAAGCTGGTGACATAGACCTCCGGAACTGGTGAACAGAATTAGCATCAGTACGGGGGGATCCGTGACAGTGTGCAACTTACATCTGCATCAATCACTTGCAGTTTTAACTTCCTGCACACACACATGGGCTTTCTGTTTCACTAAGGGAGGAGGTCATAGACCTGGCAGTGTGGTGCCAAGACAATAAACTCTCTCAACGCCATTAAGACCAAGGAGCTGATCATGGACTACAGGAAAGAGCATCCTGACTGGTTGTATCATTGTCTGGTATGGCAACTGCACCGCCCTTGACCGAAAGGCCCTACAGAGGGTGGTGCAGACGGCCCAACGTATCAGTGGGGACGAGCTCCCAGCCATCCAGGACGTACAGTACATGCCAGGTGGTGTCTGAGAAAGGCCCGACCGAGACATGGACTGTTCTCCATGCTCCCGTGCGGCAGGCGGGTAATGGTGGATCAAGGCTCAGACCAACAGGCTCCTAAACAGCTTCTATCCCCAGACCATAAGACTGTTAAATGGCTAACAATTATTGCTCTCCCTCAGACTGTCCACACTGACTCTATGCCCATCCACACACGTTCACTGTCACTGCTACTCACACGCACTCACATACACACATACACCCTCACACATAACTGACGACACACACTTACACCCCCTTATACCTACGCTGTTGCTAATATGATTATTGAGTCGATTTATTACCAGCATTACACTGCCATTCTTTGATTATTGATTACCATTAAAATGTATATATTTATCCTGCTACTAGTCAGTATTACCCCTGTTTACATGTACCGTGCCTTCCGCATCACGACTCCTGAGGTCGGTCCCTCTCCTTGACCGGGTGGCGTTCTGCGGTCGACATCACCGGCTTTCTAGCCACCGCCGATCCACTTTTCATTTTCCATTTGTTCAGTCTTTGTCTAATCACACCTGGCTTCACTTAATCAATTACTTGTTTATTATTTAACCCCCTGTTCTACATGTTGTATTTGTGAGTGATTGTTTGTTGTATTGTGTGGCCGTGTATATTACGTGTTATGTTTGAATTTTTTAGTAAAGTATTTTATTACGCATATCTGCTGTCCTGCGCCTGACTCATCTCACCAGCTACACACAGACGCCTTTACAGAATCCCTCACCTGAAGAATGGAGTCGGCAGGAGCAGACGCCCTCCCAGTTGTAGTGGAGGAGCGCGTTCAGCAGCACGCGACCATGTTGCAACGCCTGGGCACAGCCATGGATCGCGTCCTGCAAACGATGGATCGTTGGGAGAGAGGAGGTTATCCAGCGCCTCCACCAGCTCCACTACAACAGGTCCCACTGTCCACCACTCTTCCACCTGGTCCCAGCGGGATTCGACTCGCGCTCCCGAGGGAGTATGATGGGACGGCTGACGGATGCCAGGGGTTTCTACTACAGCTGGAGCTCTACCTGGCGACCGTCCACCCGGCTCCTTCGGGGCGTGAGAGTGTGTCCGCCCTCGTCTGCTGCCTCTCAGGCAAAGCCCTGGAGTGGGCCAACGCCGTATGGAGTGAGGGAGACGCGGCGTTGGACCATTACGTTCCACCTGAGGCAGGGGACGAGGAGCGCGCAGGATTTCGCCTTGGACTTCCGGACCCTGGCCGCCAGCGTGGGATGGACCGACAGGGCCCTGATCAATCACTACAGGTGCAGTCTGCGCGAAGACATCCGTCGGGAGTTGGCCTGCCGAGACATCACCCTCACATTGGACCAGCTGGTTGACATACCCATCTGACTGGACAACCTGCTGACTGCCCACGGACGTCCGGATCAGGACCTGTCAGTTCCATCCCCCAGCACCTCCGCTCCGACGCCCATGGAGCTGGGAGGTGCTGCAATTAGGGCGATCGGAGGAGGGGCCATTCCCTGCACCATCTGTGGCTGCAGAGGGCACACTGCTGGTCGGTGCTGGGGGGGTTCCTCAGGGAGTCGAAGGAAGAAGGCAGGGCACTGTCGTGTCACCCCAGGAGGGTCGGCACCAGGCTCACCTAGAGCCCCCTGTTGCTCACATGTATGTGTTTATTTCATTTCCTGAGTTTTCCCCGCATTCCCAGCATAAGGCGCTAGTAGATTCAGGCGCAGCTGGGAATTTTATTGACTGTTCATTTGCTCTTAGTTTAGGGATTCCCTTTGTTCCTGTGGATATGCCCTTCTCTGTGCACACCCTAGATAGTCGACCATTAGGGTCAGGGCTGATTAGGGAGGCCACCGCTCCACTTGACATGGTTACGCAGGAGGGTCACGAGGAGAGAATCAGTCTCTTCCTTATTGATTCTCCTGCGTTTCCTGTGGTGCTGGGCTTACCCTGGTTGGCCCGTCATGACCCCACTATTTCGTGGCAACAGAGGGCTCTCAAGGGGTGGTCACGAGAGTGCTCAGGGAGGTGTGTAGGTGTTTCCATCGGTGCGACTACGGTGGAAAGTCCAGACCAGGTCTCCACCATGCGCATCCCCTCAGAATATGCCGATTTGGCTCTCGCCTTCTGTAAGTAGAGGGTGACTAAATTACCACCTCATCGACGGGGGGACTGTGCGATAAATCTCCTGGTAGACGCTGCACTTCCCAGGAGTCACGTGTATCCTCGGTCACAGGAGGAGACGGTGGCTATGGAAACATATGTCTCCGACTCCCTGGGGCAGGGTTACATTCGGTCCTCCACTTCACCTGCCTCCTCGAGTTTCTTTTATGTGAAGAAGGATGGGGGTCTGCGCCCGTGTATTGACTATTGAGGGATCAATCAGATCACGGAGGTACAGCTACCCGCTGCCTCTCATCGCCAGTGCGATCGAGTCAATGCACGGGGCGCGCTTCTTCACAAAATTGGATCTCAGGAGCGCTTACAACCTGGTGCGTATCCGGGAAGGGGACGAGTGGAAGACGGCATTTAGTACCACCTCAGGGCACTATGAGTACCTCGTCATGCCGTACGGGTTGATGAACGCTCCATCAGTTTTCCAGGCCTTTGTTGACGAGATTTCCAGGGACCTGCATGGGCAGGGTGTAGTGGTGTATATCGACGACATTCTGATATACTCCGCTACACGCGCCGAGCATGTGTCACTGGTGCGCAGGGTGCTTGGTCGACTGTTGGAGTATGACCTGTGCGTCAAGGCTGAGAAATGTCTGTTCTTCCAACAGTCTCCAACGGTACCCTAGGTCTCCTTCCTAGGGTACCGCATTTCCAGGTCAGGGGTGGAGATGGAGACTGACCGCATTTCAGCCGTGCATAATTGGCCGACTCCCACCACGGTAAAGGAAGTGCAGCGGTTTCTAGGGTTTGCCAACTACTACCGGAGGTTTATCCGGGGTTTTGGTCAGGTAGCAGCTCCCATTACCTCACTGCTGAAGGGGGGACCGGTGCGGCTGCAGTGGTTGGCTGAGGCGGACAGGGCTTTTGGTCACCTGAAGGCTCTGTTTACCTCGGCTCCCGTGCTGGCTCATCCGGATCCCTCTTTGGCGTTCATAGTGAAGATGGACGTGTCCGAGGCTGGGATAAGAGCCGTGCTCTCTCAGCGCTCAGGCACGCCACCAAAGCTCCGTCCCTGTGCTTTCTTTTCGAAGCTCAGCCCAGCGGAGCGAAACTATAATGTGGGGGACCGGGAGCTGTTGGCTGTTGTCAAGGCTCTGAAGGCGTGGAGACATTGGCTTGAGGGGGCTAAACACCCTTTTCTCATCTGGACTGACCACCACAATCTGGAGTACATCCGGGCGGCGAGGAGACTAAACCCTAGCCAGGCAAGGTGTGTTATGTTTTTTTACCCGTTTTGTTTTCACTCAATCCTACAGACCAGGTTCCCAGAACGCTAAGGCAGACGCACTGTCCCAGATGTATGACACAGAGGAGCGGTCCATGGATCACACTCCCATACTCCCGGCCTCTTGCCTGGTGGCACTGGTGGTGTGGGAGCTGGACGCGGACATCGAGCGGGCGTTACGCACAGAGCCCACTCCCCCCCAGTGTCCAGCTGGGCTCCTGTACGTTCCGTCTGCTGTCCGTGACCGTTTGCTCTATTGGGCCCATACGTCACCCTCCTCTGGTCATCCTGGCATTGGTCGGACGGTGCGTTGCCTTAGTGGGAAGTACTGGTGGCCCACCTTGGCCAAGGACGTGAGGGTTTATGTTTCCTCCTGCTCGGTGTGCGCCCAGTGCAAGGCTCCCAGGCACCTGCCCAGAGGGAAATTACAACCACTACCCGTTCCACAACGGCCGTGGTCGCACCTGTCGGTGGACTACCTGACGGATCTTCCTCCCTTCACAGGGCAACACCACGATCCTGGTCGTTGTGGATCGGTTTTCTAAGTCCTGCCGTCTCCTCCCTTTGCCCGGTCTCCCTACGGCCCTACAGACTGCGGAGGCCCTGTTCACTCACGTCTTCCGGCACTACGGGGTGCCTGAGGACATAGTCTCTGATCGGGGTTCCCAGTTCACATCCAGGGTCTGGAAAGCGTTCATGGAACGTCTGGGCGTCTCGGCCAGCCTTACCTCAGGTTTTCACCCCGAGAGTAACGGGCAGGTGGAGAGAGTAAATCAGGATGTGGGTAGGTTTTGCGGCCATATTGCCAGGACCGGTCGGGGGAGTGGGCGACGTTCATCCCCTGGGCAGAGATGGCCCAGAACTCACTCCGCCACTCCTCCACTAACCTCTCTTCTTTCCAGTGTGTATTGGGGTATCAGCCGGTTCTGGTACCGTGGCATCAGAGCCAGATCGAAGCTCCTGCGGTGGACGAATGGTTCAAGCGCTCGGAGGAAACCTGGGACACCGCCATGAGCACCTACAACGGGCCGTGAGGCGGCAAAAAGCGAGCGCCGCCGGGGGACCGGGTCTGGCTCTCGACCCGGAACCTGCCCCTCCGCCTGCCCTGCCGGAAGCTGGGTCCGCGGTTTGTGGGGCCATTTAAAGTCCTGAGGAGGCTGAACAAGGTATGCTACAGGTTACAGCTTCCCCCAGATTATTGCATTAATCCCTCGTTTCATGTGTCTCTCCTCAGGCCGGTGGTGGCTGGTCCACTCCAAGAAGTTGAGGTGCGGGAGGTTCCTCTGCCCCCTCTGGACATCGAGGGGGCCCCGGCGTATGCTGTTCGAGCCATCCTGGACTCGAGGCGCCGGGCGAGGGCCCTTCAGTACCTCGTGGATTGGGAGGGGTACGGTCCGGAGGAGAGATGCTGGGTGCCGGTGGAGGACGTCCTGGACCCTTCGTTGCGACGGGATTTCCACCGTCTCCATCCGGATCGCCCTGCGCCTTGTCCTCCGGGTCGTCCCCGAGGTCGGTGTCAGCGTGCTGCTGGAGCACATTTTGTTAGGTTACAGCTTTATTCTAAAATCGCTTAAATATTTTTTTCTCCTCAATCTACACACAATACCCCATAATGACAAAGCAAAAACAGGTTTAGACATTTAGACAAAAACTGAAATATCACATTTACATAAGTATTCAGACCCTTTATTCAGTACTTTGTTGAAGCACCTTTGGCAGCGTTTACAGCATCGAGTCTTCTTGAGTATGATGCTACAAGCTTGGCACACCTGTAATTGAGAAGTTTCTCCCATTCTTCTTTGCAGATCCTCTCAAGCTCTGTCAGGTTGGATGGGGAGAATTGCTGCACAGCTATTTTCAGGTCTCTCCAGAGATGTCTGATCGGGTTCAAGTCCGGGCTCTGGCTGGGTCACTCAAGGACTTGTCCCGTAGCCACTCCTGCGTTGTCTTGGCTTTGTGCCTAGGGACGTTGTCCTGTTGGAAGGTGAACCTTCACCCCCAGTCTGAGGTCCTGAGCCCTCTGGAACTGGTTTTCATCAAGGATCTCTCTGAACTGTGCTCCGTTCATCTTTGCCTCGATTCTGACTAGTCTCCCAGTCACTGCTGCTGAAAAACTTATTTTCCGTCTGGCCAATCTTCCATAAAGGTCTGATTGGTGTCGTGCTGCAGAGATGGTTGTCCTTCTGGAAGGTTCTCCCATCTCCACAGTGGAGCTCTGTCAGAGTGACCATAGGGTTCTTGGTCACCTCCCTGACCAAGGTCCTTCTCCCCCAATTGCTCAGTTTGGTCAGGCAGCCAGCTCTAGGAAGAGTCTGGTGGTTCCAAACTTCTTCCATTTAAGAATGATGGAGGCCACTGTGTTCTTGGGGACATTCAGTGCTGCATAAATGTTTTGGTACCCTTCCCCATATCTCTGCCTCGACACAATCTTATCTCGGAGCTCGACGGACAATTTCTTCGACCTCATGGCTTGGTTTTTGCTCTGACATGAAGTGTCAACTGTGTGACCTTATATAGACAGGTGTGTGCCTTTCCAAGTCATGTCCAATCAATTAAATTGACCACAGGTGGACTCCAATCAAGTTGTAGAAACATCTCAAGGATGATCAATGGAAACAACTGAGCTCAATTTCGAGCAAAGGGTTTGTAAAATTATGTAAATAAGGTAAATTTGCAACATTTTCAAAAAACCTGTTTTCACTTTGTCATAATAGGTTATTGTGTGTAGATTGCTGAGGAAATTGTTTATTTAATCAATTTTAGAATAAGGCTGTAACTTAACAAAATGTGGAAAAAGTCAAGGGGTCTGAATACTCTCCGAAGGCACTGTATATGTTATAATTAGTATACTACCATAAGTATTGGCGCGTTCTCGCATGCATCTGCATATTTCCGTTATGGATCGCCTCCTCTGTGAAATATGCGTGTGCAATAACTCAATTCAACCTTTGCATTCCTTCTAAACAACTTAGTCCACTCTGTTGATAACATATTCTAGTTTTGGGAACAGAAAACCGTATTGAGATCAAATGATTAATCGATGAGAAAATGTGGAGAATGTCGCCCAAAATCCATCTCGTTCCATTTTCTCCCACTGCTGGCCAGTGGGTTTCCTCTCACCCTCACATTTATACATCCAGTGAAATATCCATCTCATTGTTCTGTCTGTGGTTTTACTGCTCCAACCCTCACTGGACTGTGACAATGCTGCCATCTAGTGGTTTGCAAGGGCGTCACACCAAAACTCCTAAAGAAAATGTATTTGAAATGGTATGATCTGATAGTGCTGATTGAGTTTCAAATAGTCTAATCATACATAATCAGTTGTGGGTACCAATGGACCTTTCCAATCCAATGTGAAAGTATGACATACTCAAACACACATTGCAAACACATTTATTTTGTTGTGTAAAGAGGACCGTACAATGATGCCACAAAGCAGATAAGCAGCAGGAAGCCACAAAGCCACTCTATGCCTATAAAAGAATACAGCTACACTTCAAAAAAACATAGGATTGCACTACCACCTTATTGCCAGGTAAAAGCTGATCAAGTTTACAATGCAATTTCCTCCTAGTGTTGACTGAAGCAGTCAGCCCAGTGCTGGTTATATCTAGTAAACACAGACACAAAAGAGACCACTACACTTATTCTACACACACACACCCCTCCATTCCTCATTCAAAAGGCACACTTGACTTGTGAATCAAACCAGGGACAGAGATATTTTATCTCTTAAGATGACGTAGTTAATTTATTTCGAGTGACTCTGACATGCTGGGATTCACAGGTTAAAGGTCTAATCCAATTCAACTGGTTTGTTTATCCAACAGCCCAACAGAAACATCATATGATGTGCATACAGTAATGCACACATTTGAAACACATTCATATTACCTTAAGGAGAGACCCTCAAGTCAATTCCTCCTTGGCTCACTGCTACTGCTGAGGGCATTAAGTGAAGCTAGGTACATATTGTTTTTGTGTCTCTTCAAATCAACTGTCTGAATATTTTATTAATGCACTTCAGGGCAAAGGCCTACTGTAAGTGTTTTAACTGATGCTCCCATAAGATCTCTTATTTGTCTCATCATGTTTCTCATGGGTTATTATGATGTTCAAGACAAAGCTGGTTATGAACCAGGGTTGGGGTCAAATCCTTTTTAATTCAGTAGATTATGGAATTACATTTTTTTCTCAATGCTTCTCTATGAGAACATTTTGGAATTGGAATTTTAGTTTATTTTCAGAATTGACTGAATTGAAAATGGGAATGGCCCCAACTCTGGCATACGATACCTGTGTCTCTGGCATACGATACCTGTGTCTCTCTTTGGCATAATCTCAACATGCTGTTCATTTTTGTACTTATTTTTTTGTCTTCATGAAACAGTGAACAGCTCAAACCTTGGAAGGCAACACTTCAGACAAACAGCAAGTGGGACACTAACCTTTTATATCTCTTCATACTGTATAATGGTGCCAAACCACACAATGTTTTCTGACTCTTAAATCTTGTTTTAGACTACACCAATGTTTTAATCAATATGTCGCTAAGAGGATAAATAATGTTGTACTGAATTGAATACCTCTACTAATCACTCCACTAGAGCAGGTAAACACAGCTGAGTGATCAGAGCCTGGATAAACCTCAGACAGGATAAAGCCCCACTCATACTAAGTCCTTGCCTGTATTTTTAGCATGCTGGCCTTTCTCTAAAGTGATTTGGATGAACAGTTGGTTGAGAGGGGACAGGGCAGGGTGGGTGAGGGTGGAGAGGGGTTGTAGGAGCAGGCGGGGCATACACAGAGCCCTGAGGGGGGTGGTGCCCGTGTCTAGCCTGGCCTCTCTCATTTAGCACACTGGTGTGGAGTCAGAGCAGAACTCAGTCAGTCTGGTTTTACATAGAACATATGCTTGTGTATCGTCAGTAAACCCCACACTACAGTAACCTATCAGGCAAAACCTTAACATCTGGATATGATTTGCTTCAACCAAAAAGCACCTTTAATTTATTCACACTCACCCACACAAATTCATTGATTCACATACAACCACACAAAACACACATATAAATACACACATGGGATGAGACAGCAGAGAGAAAGGGCTGCAGTTTGCTGATGATGTAAACACAGTGAGATCACAGGAGGTTGGTGCCACCTCAATTGGGGAGGATGGGCTCGTGGTAATGACTGGTAGCGGAGTCGGTGGAATGGTATCAAACACATCAAACACATGGTGTGATGCCATTCCAGTCCCTCCGTTTCAGCCATTATTATGAGCCGTCCTCCCCTCAGCAGCCTCCACTGAGTGAGATCCAGGCCTGTAGCATCTCAGAGTAGGCATCAAACCGTGCTGAACTAGGATCAGTTTAGCCTTTTACTTCATAAGGAATAAGATAACATGGACACTCCTACTCTGAGACCCTTTTTGAATACCGGCCATGGTCAGGTGGGGTTAGGGCCCTTATTCATCAAGCATCTCAGAGTAGGAGTGCTGATCTAAGATCAGTTTCTAAGATCAGTTTAGCCTTTTAGATTATAATGAATCGACAGGGGGGACCTGATCCTAGACATGCACTCTTACTCTGAAATACTGCTTGATACATACAGCTCCTGGTCCAACCCAGCCTGTCTAGTCCATGTGGATGGTCAGTGGGGCAGCTCCTGCATGACCTCTCCGGCCAGCTGTGTGATGAGTTGCCAGGCCTCGCGGATGTGACGTGACTCGGTGGTGCGGGAGCAGAGGGCGAAGCGCAGCACAAACTGACCAGACAGCAGGCACGGCACCAGGTGGATCTTCCTGCCGTTGTTGATCCTCTTCAGCAAGGTGTCATTCACCTCATTGGAACCCTTTCAGGAGGAAAGGTTAGATAGATTGCATCCCAAATAGCACCCCATTACCTATATAGTGCACCCTATTCCCTATATAGCCATAGGGCCCTGGTCAAAAGTAGGGCACTATATAGGTAATAGTGTGCCATTTGGGATGTTACAATAGTCTAATACGTAAAAAAAATAAGAAAATAAATGGATGCCGGCAATGTGAACAATGCATAAGAAGCATAGGTTCCAAAATGTAAACTAAAACTATATACCATAGACCTAACGAGAAACAGTTACAGTCTACTCCAGTCCAAAGATAGTTTTACGATGGTCTGTTGAACGTTCGATGATCATGTGCTGAACTAACATTCACAGTTGGCTGAATTGTCTTACCTTTAGTCTAAAGCAGACCAGCCCCAAGACCACGTCTGCGCTGATCTCAAAGCGCTGGTCAGCGCGAACCAGGCTCTCAAACTCTTTAGCCAACTCCACATGCTATGAAGGCAGAGAGACAGTCAGTCATTCATTCATACTCAGACAGCCAGTGGTGGAAAAAGTACCGAATTGTTATACTTGAGTAAAAGTAAATATACCTTAATAGAAAATTACTCAAGTAAAAGTGAAAGTCACCCAGTAAAATCCTACTTGAGTAAAAGTAAAAAAGTATTTGGTTTTAAATATACTTAAGTATCAAAAGTAAATGTAATTGCTAAAATATACTTAAGTATTAAAACTAAAAGTATAAATAATTTCAAATTCCTTTAAGCAAACCAGACGGCACGATTTTCTTGTTTTTTTTTATTTATGGAGAGCCAGGGGCACACTCCAACACTCAGATTTACAAACAAAGCATCTGTGTTTAGTGACTCAGCCAGATCAGATGCAGTAGGTATGACCAGGGATTTTCTCTTTAAGTGCATGAATTAGACAATTTTACTGTCCTGCTAAGCATTCAAAATGTAATGAGTACTTTTGGGTGTCAAGTCAAATTTATGGAGTTAAAAGTAAAAATGTTCTTTAGGAATGTAGTGGAGTTAAAGTTGTCAATAATATAAATAGTAAAGTAAAGTACAGGTACCCCCAAAAACTACTTAAGTAGTACTTTAAAGTATTTTTGCTTAAGTACCTTACACCACTGCAGATGGAAATGGGTTAAGGTGAACTTCTTGATATGGACACTAGGTGACACCCTGGTAACTACATTTGAATTCATATTATTTTTCTAGACGGTGGTGTCCTTACAGCAGGTAGCTAGCTGGCTGTTGTAATACACTTTTTTTCCCCCAGCAATAGTAGCTACATTGTCTTCAATGTTCATTCACCCTTGAGAAGGGCTCCATTTTCAAACAAAGGGTTAATGTGATGACAACTGTTTGACGAGTGAAAATACTAGATAAACATTAAAGCACATAGCCCTAACCATACAACTTCCTGAATCTAACAGAAAATGAATTGTTGTTTAGTATGCCCATGGAACCAGGTATATCTCAGTATGGAAATTAATGCACAAGTTCTTTGACAATTAATCTAGTCATAAAAAGGTCAGTGTTAGCCCAAAGGCTGGCAGATGGCAATATTGAGTCATTTCAGCTTACTGTCCAAAGAGAATCTACAGTATTCAGCCGGCTATACATTTGTATCCCCCGTGGACTGGTTCGTACATAACACATTCTCCATGCGGGCTACAAAGGCATCGATTTCCTCCTTAACTTGATTTAGTGGTGACAAAATGGCGGCTAATGCTACTTCCTGACATTGCGTACAGCGTTCAGACCAATGGTAAACAGTCTGCTGCAACCCGATTGGCTGAACGCGATACGCAACATCCGGGAATTGCAATTAGCCACTCTAGCATTCTGGTGGAAAATGGTGTTTCATAAAGTAAGTATGCATATTTTCCCAGTTTAAATCAAGTTAAGAAGCAAATTGATGCCTTTGCAGCCTGAATGGAGAATGTTTTATGCACGAACCAGTCCACGGGGGATACGAATGTATAGCCGGTTGCATAGATTCCCTTTGGACGATAAAATGAAACAATTCAATATCGCCATCTGCCGGTCTTTGGGCTAGGTCAGTCTATGTTTGTTCAAAGAAGTCTGGAAATCTGAAGAAAATAACCATGAAATAGTCATCAAACTGTCCAACCTTCCTTGGAGGGAATGCTCAAAGCTAATGTCCTATTCCAGCTCACCCTGTTCAAACTCTTATTCACCACAGGATCAAACATGTAATCCATTCACTAATCATCAAAAGTACCCTGTGTGTGGCATTGAATGCTTAATGAGAACCGTAACGTGTATCCTTGCATGTAATCACAATTACACAGTAGTACATCATGATGTACAGTATTTGTAACCAAAGGCTGAGTGAGAACAGCCAGGACAGGACTATTAGTAATAATTCCAATGCCAACTCAGTCATTAATGAGGACAAAACTCTGGTCCTAACTGTGATTATTAGCTGACCACTCCACTTCCTCATTCCCAGCCAGTAGGTCACCACCACTGAGGTTTAATGGTCCGTGTGTGTCCACTATAATTAACTTACTGTTCGTATGTCTATTCAGAAACTGTATGCTGCTGTACCAAGATGATAGGTAAAGCCCCATACAGAGATATTTCTGTCATCTGACCTACAGTAGGCAATGGTCAACTTATTGAATAGCACTGTTTTGTAAAAAGACAACTGCTGCCTACGTATAATTGATGACAAACATGTCAAATCAAACTTTATTTGCCACATGCGCCGAATACAACAAGTGTAGACTTGACCGTGAAATGCTTACTTACAAGCCCTTAAAATCAACAGTGCAGTTCAAGAAGAAGAAAAATATTTACCAAGCAGGATAAAATAAAAAGTAACACAATAAGAATAACAATAACGAGGCTATATACAGGGGGCACCGATACCGAGTCAGTGTGCAGGGGTACAGGCTAGTTGAGGTTATCTGTACATGTAGGTGGGGGTGAAGTGACTATGCATAGGTAACAAACAAACAGCGAGTAGCAGCAGTGTACAAGAGGGGGGGTCAACGTAAATTGTCCGGTGGCAATTTTTATGAATTGTTCAGCAGTCTAATGGCTTAGGGGTAGAAGCTGTTGAGGAGCCTTTTGGTCCTGGACTTGGCGCTCTGGGCCTTCCTCTGACACCGCCTATTATATAGGTCCTGGATGGCAGGAAGCTTGACCCCACTGGGCCGTTCACACTACCCACTGTAGCGCCTTACGGTCAGATGCCGAGCAGTCTCCGCTTTACTGAAGTTTTTCTATCTATTAAAGACAGTAGATGAATGCAGTATGCCTCAGTGTATGGCTGAAGGCCTTGTATTGCTGCTGCTGTTGCTTCATTTACTGATAGAGTTAGACAGACACAGACCAGGCTGATTTGATTGACAGACAAAGAAAGGGAACCGAAGCTGTTTCTGTGCTTTGCTATTACCTTACGGATGTGGTCCTGAAGGCCTTTGAGCCCATACATCCGGAAGACAAACCACATCTTGAGAGAACGGAACCTTCGGCCCTGTGGAATCTGCCAGTGCTGTGAGGTAGTGTGAGGTAGAGGGGGAGATAGGGTGCGGTAGGGGGAGGTAGGGGAGAGATAGGGTGAGGCAGAGAGGGATAAGTGCGTTAGGGTTCGTGGAGCAAACAGAGTGAACTCTGATATGACATCCAGTGCCACTTACACAGACAGAATATAATGATAATAGATAGCCATTCAGCTTACCCTGTAATCTGTAATCAGTCCTGTGAATAAACAGATGAGTAATTATACTACTAGCAATTCACAGCCAACATTTTAATTATTAACATATTATTGAATGTTGTTACCGTCGCTGACCTTTATTCTCTCTCGCCCTTGCCAAAGCAAGTGTAGTAGATAATAAACAGATCTCTCTCTCGCTCTCTCTCTCTCTCCACATACAGTAGAATAGCCCTGTTGCAGTGGTAATAACCTGTCATTTCATTGAGCTGGAACTGGGGGAGCAGTGGCCTTA